>NC_044309.1:1022320-1622320 GCF_007474595.2 Lynx canadensis | reverse complement strand
AGGGTTCTTGCCACAGACATCCCCACCGGAGCAGAGGGACGGGACGTGCCGTAGCTCCTGGTCCATGACGACTCTGAAATCCCTGCCACGCCACAGTCAGCGGGGCTGGCCCGGGGGACCCGCAAGTCCGGCGTCCCTCAGGAAGCCCCAGCTCCGGGTCCCTCCTGCTCTTCCGAGGGCCTCTCCGGGCCGGCCTGCTGCCCGCTCTGGTCCTTGGCGTCGCCAAGGGGCTCTTATAACCACCCTTCAGGAAGACGGCCTTCCTTTTGCACGGGAACCGGCGGGTGTGCAGATGAGAGGCCTTCTCGCCTGGCTTCCCGCTTGTAGAAGACGGGGCCCTCTCTGGTCCGAGCGGGCATCGCATTCTGGTGCCCAACACTCCTAAGACCGTGCGCGCTCTTTGCATTTTACAGCTCCGTCCGCCCAGTCAACGAAAGCCGCGTCCCCGGGGGCCTGCGGGACCTCTCTTTCTCCGGCTGTCTTGCAGCTCTTTCTGGTGGCGCTCTGTCGCCCCGTGTGGACCCGCGGGCCTGCTCCCCCCTGCACGAAGGGTCCCGCGGCACCCCCTCACCCCAGGTGTCACATCACCTCACGAGCCCTCTGCCAGCTCTGGAGCCTGGGCACGAGAGCTTGTCTCACCCTCTAAACCAGCGGGTCCTGGCGTTCCACACCCCCAAGCCCACGTGAAGACTGAACAACTCGCCTCTTCTTCTCTTCTTTCCATCCCACTCCTGCGGTGTCCCCTCACAGACGGCTGAAGAGCCAAGTGGGCGGCCAGCGTGGGAAACCCCCTGGCAGCCCCCTGAGACCTGGTTTGCCACGTCACCCTGGCGGCCCCCCGAGTCCGCCTGTGCGTTTTCTACCAGTCAGGTTAACAGAAGCGTCACCCCCGCCGCTGTCGTCGCCTCTACAAGACCCAGGCCACCATGGCCCCCTCTCCGCAGAGCACTTTTACACCCAGCCTCCACCAGTCGTCAGCCCTTTGTTCTTCCAGCCTGTGTCCCCAGCCCCCGCTCACTGCCTGGCCCCAAAGCCAGCGTCACACGTTTCGGTTTTTTGCCGTTGCTTTGTCCATCATCTTACTTCCAGGAACCTGTTTCTCCATCAGTTTGCTTTTGCTTTTCGCCTTGAAACGGGTGGTTTAGCCCGACTATGAATTCACCTCGGCCTGAGCTCGGCTGGACCCCGCTTCTCTGCGGCGGTCATTGATGCGTCCGTGGGCAACCTGGAAGTCAGCCAGACCTGGCTGGCCGAGGGACACGCCGACCGGCGAGCCTACCTCCGCCCCGTGTGGCACCTCGTTCTCAGCAGAACAGCCTCTCCCACACGGAGGAAGAGCTTTAAGGAGACGCCGGGCGCCTGGTGAGGGCCGGCCCGGAACTCCGCACGACACCTGCCCCACATCTGACGGGTCACCGCAAGTCAAAGACCAGCCTGGCTGGTGGAAGAGACCCTTCTTCTGATGGCAAGGGTGGCAAAGCTCGGTCCACTCGCGTGCACCACAGACTGAACCCAGGACTTGGTTTTGGTGGGAACTACGCGAGTAAGAGAAGGAGATGGGACAAAAACAAGAAAACCGCTCTGTCGGTGCGTGTTTGAATTCTGCCAAGAAACACTCCGGGGAAGCCACCACCGTATCTTTCTGCGTGTTTTTTAACACTTAGCTTTTCTCTGCTCTTTCTCCCTACTTCTCTGCCCCCGCCCATGACACAGCTCATCACAATCTTAAAGAATTGACGTGGCCAACGTGTAGGGGAGAATCGAGATCTGAAGCAACTTGTTTCTTCCACTGTGAGCCATGGGAAAAAACTCCAACTTTGCCGTCCATAGAATATTATTATGGCTTGGGGCACAGATGCTTTTGTTTAAAAATGACATGTGTCCAAACAATGAAATACTTTGAAATGTCATAAAACTCACAGCAACACTTACACTTCAGTTGAAAATCAAAACAAATTCCTGGCTGGAACAAATTTCTGTGTGATGCGTGAGTTTTTCCCCAAAGTCAACTTCTGTGGGATAGTAAGGTTGATATGCTGACCTCTGTTTGAATGAAGCGATTAAGGGGTTGTTGCCTGGCAACAGAGTTAGCATGTTTGATGTTCGTTTCAGGGAAGTTCACATCTGGATATATTTTTAAGAGATACTCTGATTCAGGTAAAAATAATAATTTGCTATTACCATGGTTTGTTTCTGATGGCTGTCAAAATCATAAGAACAAATGGTACAGGTTGGCTTGAAAATAATAGCTGCCTTTGGGATACGTGAAGCTTCTGGACCCATCTCATAAATCCCAGTGGAAACGGGTCCCTCGGGACGGTGGTTGATGGGTTTGAATCTGCTGTGTGCTTCATTTCCCTTGTCCATCTTTCACGTGTTCATCTTCTTTGTATTACGTTTCCTGTTTCTACACCAACTTCTGCTCCAACTCAGGCTCGTCAGGCAAAAACGATGTTTGACGCTGAATACCTATCTGGTCTGCCCCTGACGTTGTTAAATGCAATGAAAACCCGTCCCCTTCATACTGATCTCTTGCGTACCGTCGTGGGAATATAATGTTTGTGACTCATCAGGTAGCAAAGTGGTCTAGCTTTTAAGCATGCGTCACTTTAAGACTTTGACAGCTAAAACCGTAAAATACAATGCAGCAATATGTCTATTGTTTACACTTATGGCACCGAAAATGTGCCGGTTTAGGGCCATAAAAAGAAGAATGAAAAGTGGTATAATTACTTTCATCGTGACAGAAAATTTAAAAAAAGTAAAGCTTCTCCGAGTGAATTGTCGTGAACGAATTTGCTGAGTCTTTTCCTTATTAACTCATTTGGTTTTTATGCAGCAAACAACTCACGGCTTAAACACCACGCTAATGTCTTGCTCAAGTACTAGGAACACAAGATTAACTAAATTGCTAACAATAAAGTAAAGAAAAAGAATGTGAATGCTGGAAGCCATGCTTAAAAAATAAAAATTAACAGAAGGGCACAAAATTGAGGGAAGTAAGAAGACTGAATCCCATTTTAACTTAAGAGACTCCGCCTGAGCAATTTTTCTCTTTCTTCTATCTACACACAATGCCTCTGAATCAACTGGGCAAAGCCAGCATCCCGAGCTCCCACCCCGTCCCCACGGTCCTGTGACACTTGCGCGGATGACTTCATTCTCCTCTACAGCCTGCCTTTGATCATTCGCCGTCAGGATGCTCGGCCCAGAGGTAGGTTCTGGAAGGAGAGCTGCGTACCTCTAACCGGCCTTCCAAGGTGCCGGATCACAGCCCGTCTCATTACCGCCACACTCCACGTGCCGGTCTCACTAGACACAGCACGGAGTACCAATAATCCACATCATTAGGGCTCTGAAGTCAAATTGCTTCCATTAAAAGGCAAATGTCATGATAATGTTCTCGCAAATCTATTAGAAAATAGATCTTAAAGCGTTTTATTGTTGTTATCGGTAGTCCTTTATTTTCAAAACAGATTAGTATTTATTTTCTTTGTAACAGATGCTGTAGTTTCAGGAACTTACATTGACATTTAAATATCCATATCTTACTCTGTAGGGAAAATTCAGACTCTCCATCAGTGTAACGTAATGTTATGTCTTTCCAGGAATGAAGACGTGTGTTGTTAGACAATCACAGTTTCACTGGACCGTTCTCTAAGTTCTTCGTGTATGTATTTCAAGCATTCTCTTCAGAAAAAAATGTGCACCAAAGAATGGTAACCAACTGGGGTGGCTGGGTGGCTCAGTCAGTTGAGTGTCCAGCTCTTGTTTTCGGCTCAGGTCATGATCCCAGGGTCATGGGATCGAGCCCCGCATTGGGCTCCACACTGAGCATGGAATCTGCCTGGGATTCTCCCTCTCTTTCCCTCTGCCCCTTCCCCCCACCTTCTTTCTTTCTAAAAATAAATTTTAGGGGTGCCTGGGTGGCTCAGTCAGTTAAGCATCTGACTTCCGCTGAGGTCATGACCTCATAATTCATGAGTTTGAGCCCCGTGTCGGGCTCTGTGCTGACAGCCCACAGCCTGGCACCTGCTTCAGATTCTATGTCTCCCTTTCTCTCTTTTACCCTCCCCTGCTCGTACACTGCCTCCTTTTCTCTCTGCCCCCCACCACTGCTTGCACTCTCTCTCTCCTTCAAAAATAAACATTAAAAAATTTTTAAACAAACTTTAAAAAAGAATAACAATCAACTGACATCACTATAATTCATGTGAAAATTGCCAGAAATATGACATATTACAGGAGCCCAAATAAGTCAGAAGTAATCAAATTTAAAATAATTGCATAGAATTCATCAAGGGAATGTGAAATTTTAAAAAAACAATGCAGTTTACGAAGCTCACAGTTGCCTCTTTGCAAGTTGTCCTGGTTGTTCGGGCTGGAGGAAGGTTGGCTGAACTACACACACTGATCTCTCACGGTTCTGGAGGCTGGAGGCTGGAGCCTCGATGCCAGCTCTGTTGGGTTCTGGTGAAGGCTCCTCCCAGGTTTGCAGGCGACTGCTTTCTTGCTGTGTCCTCGTACATAAGGGAGAAAGAAACTGTATCCCCTCCTCTCATAAGGGCGCTGACCCCCAAATCAGGGCCCCACCCTCATGAACTCATCTAAATCTAATTACCTCCCAAAGACCCCATCTCCAAATGCCATCACACTGGAAGATAGGGCTTCCAAATATGAATCTGGGGGAGAAGCAGTGAAATTCATCCCATGACACAAGTTTTAAAAAATAAGCGATTCAATATGTCAAGATGTCAGTTCTTCCCAACTCGATCTATAGATTCAGTGCAATCGCAATCAAAATCCTAGCAAGTTACTTTATGGATATTGACGTATGGATTCTAAAGTTTAAATGGAAAGGCAAAGGACCCAGAATAGCCAGCGCAATATGGAGGAAGCAGAACAAAGTCAGAGGACTCACACTGCCTGACTTCAAGATGTATTGTAAGACTACAGTAATTATGATACTGTGGTACAGGCAAAAGAAGAGACTAACAGATCAATGGAACAGAATGGAGAAGCTAGAAATAGACCCAGATAATTATAGCCAATTGATGTTTGACAAAGGAGCAAAGGCAATTCAAGTGGAACAAAGATAGTTTTTTCAACAAGTGGTACTAGACCAGATGGATATTCACACGCAAAAAAAAAAATGAGTCTAGACACTGACCCTACATCTTTTTCAAAAATTGATTCAAAACGGATTGTTGATCTAAATGTAAAATGCAGAACTATAAAAGTGCTGGAAAATAACACAGGAGAAAACCCAGGTACTTTGGGTATGGCAATGATTTTTTTGTAGACGACATTGAAATTTCAATCATGGAAGACATAATTGATGCGGTGGGATTTATTAAAGTTAGACTCTTCTGCTTTACAATAATAATATCAGGAGGAGAAAAAGAAAGGCCAAAGACTGAAAAAGAAATTGCAAAGGACACATTTGATAAAGGATTGGTATCAAAAATACACACACACACACACACACACACACACACACACACACACCTCTTAAAATCCAACAGTAAGAAAAAAAAAACAATTAAGAAATGGGCAAAGAAAATGAACAGACACATCACCAGAAATACATGGGAGGTAAATAAGTATCTGAGAAAGTGCTCGACACAACCTGTCATCAGGGAATCACAAGTTAAGTCAATAATGCGACACCGCTCCATACGTTGTAGAATAGCTAAAATCCAAAACCCTGACAACACCAAGTGCTGGCAAGGATGTCGAGCAGCAGGGACTCTCACTCACTGCTAGTGGGAATGCAAGACGGTGCAGCCGCTTTGGAAGACAGCTTGTTAGTTTTGTCTACACACATCTTAGAAAGTGTTTTCTTATAAAACTATTACTGTATACATCAGGGGTCTTGCTCCTTGGTACTTACCCAGTGAATTGAAAACACGGTCACACAAAATTCTGCATAAAGATGTTTACGGCAGCTTTGTTTATAATGGTCAAAATTTGGAAGCCACCAAGACGTCCTTCAGTAGGTGATGGATGGACAATGGAATAGTATTCAGCGCCAAAAATAAATGAGCTCTCAAGCCATGAAGAGACACGAAAGAACCTTGAATGCGTATGACTAAGTGAAAAGAAGCCAATCTGAAAACTCTCCACACTGTCATTCCAAATCTATGACACTCTGAACAAGGCAAAGCTGTAGGGACGGTAAAAAGTTCAGGGATTGCAGGGGCTGGAGGGAGGGACGAATAGGCATAGCAGAGGGGTTTAGGGCAGGGAACATACTCTGTCTAATACTGCAGTGATGGAGTAATGTCACTATACATTTGTCCAAACCCATAGAATGTACGAGCCAGAGCGAACCCTCATGTCAGCGAGGGGCTTTAGTCGATACTATTGTATGAATATTGGCTGAACACGTGTAACACCACAGTGAAAGATGTTAAAAGAGAAAACTCGGGGCCATAAATGGTATGTGGCTTCTTTAACTGAACGATGCTGTCTGTCTCCCGTGTCTACAGTCTTCAAGCCGCCAAGTGTTCCCTGGGAGCCCGCTCCACCCCACCCCCGGCTCCACTGGAACCCCGATCTTCAGAAGATCCAACTGTAGGTGTGTGTTGGGCGGGGCTGGCCTCGGCCTCCTGGAGCTCCCAGGCCTCTGCAAAGTGGTGGCCTCCTGGCACCCAAGCACCCTGTCCCCCATCCCTGCCTCAGTCGAGAGCCTCCGGCTTCACTGTGTCTGAGTTCAGGGGGTGGTCTGGGGCTCTCACACTCAGCTTTCCCTCTGAAACCCATTTGGCCTGAACCACACCTGTGTTGGGTTCCGTGATTATTTAATGGCATATTCTCCATTAACTCATCTCTGTCATGAAGTTCAAAGTCAACTCCTCCCGAAGTTTTAGTCAAACCAGAGCAAAGGGTTGAAGGATTCCCCCTGGCTCTTTAGTTCCGTGAGCACAGAGCCACTGCCCCTCCCCCAGAACGCGTAAGACTGGTGGGGATGCTGGGGTCCCAACATGGGGAGCATGTCCCCGGGGCCCAGGCAGGTCACCTGGACTCCGAAAGCCCCAAAGATGCCCCCCACACCTGCGTCTGCGCTGGGTGTCCGCTCAGGCTCTATGCTGCTCCGGCCCTATAGATCTGGCCCGAACAGAGGGGAGGGAAGGAAAACAAACCCTGTGACTCCTCATGGCCTGAACAAAGCTCGCGGCAGTGTCCCGCTAGGAGACGTCACGTTGGTCGGACATGGCCACTTAAGCGCCTGACAGATCACTCCATCAGGCGGGCCACCTCCTCTGCCCACGTCCCCTGGACGCAGCGACGTGAAACGGTCTGCGGGTTGGGAAGGCAGCTCGTTACATTAATACACGGGCAGCGGCTGTTGGCACGTCGCAGGGCTCTACCCGCCGAGGCGGGGCAGGATTACCTCTTCGAGGGACTCAGTGCAGCTAGAGCCAGAGGTAAAGGGGATTATCATTAGAAACGATTTCCTTCCTAATGGCGATGGTGGTGACCTTCCACTTAGATAGCTCCACTCAGCCGGAGTGGCCGCCAGCTTATTATGCACTTAAAATAATGCACCTTATCAATCACTACGATGTCGTGGCTCCCAGGAGGGAAAAGTGCTGTTGCGTGACAGTGTGAGGGCGCCAACAGCCGCTGGACACAGCACGCGAGGGAGGGCGAGGACGACACTCGTTTCTGAGGAAGGCTTTTTTTCTTTTGAGTAATGTGTTTTTGGTCTGTTTGTTTTACGCATAGTTAACCGTCCCTACTCGGGTTTAGATGTGTTGATGATTTCCCTGCTTTCCTAAGAATTCTAAATACAGACCTCAGTTTACAGCTCCACAAAGAACAGGTTAGTCTTCTGAAAACCATATCAGTTCTCCCTAAAATTTACTCGTCTGCTGCCCACATTTCTTAAGGAAATACATTTCGGGGAAGCCTCATGCTCAACCACAACAGTTTAGAAAGTAAATGAAGTAAAATTCTGCACAGTCAGGGTTCAGCCATTTGTGCCACCATTCCTTTGCCCGTCTGGAAGAGGCCTGCGTGAAAAACCTCCAATACCTGTGATTTAAATGGATGTGAGAATCGTTCTGTCACAGTGAATCAAATCATACAAATCGGAGTGTGGGTGGGTTTCACCATTTGCCGCGACCGCGAGTGGAGCGGACAGATCATCGGAGCCTTGGAGACTTGAGATGAATACTCTCTTCCTCTTTTATACTTTCTGTCTCTCCGTCTTCCAGCTTGCCCTCTCTCTCTCTTTCCACACCCGTACGGGCAGCTTTAATCATTGTAAGTTAGGCAAGAGAGGCCACACTTAAGAACTCCCCTCTTCGGGGTCAGCAGCAGCAGCAGACATGATGCTGTGCGGGGCTCAGGTGCACCCGAGCCGTCCGGTTCCTTCATTACTTACCCTGCTCGTCAACAGCGTGCTCCAAAGTGCATTTGGCTTCTGAGCTGTAAATCATGAACGGGAATAATATCAAGGCTGAACGGGAAGAACAAATTGAGATCAACCCTACAGGAGAGTACAGACCAATAACACCGGCCGTCTCTACGGAGGATTGGAATGAGATTTTATCACAGGAGATGGTCTGCGACGTTATGACAAAGCAATTTCCACCCTAACCCGAGGGCACGGTCCCCGTGGGAAGGGACCCAGGTCTATTGCATTTACATGCGGGTCAAACAGCCAATTGATTTTTAACTGTCCATTTTATTGTTTGTCAATAAAAAAGAGAGGAAATCCAATTTGAGGGGATTGGTCCCCACAGGCAGGCTATTCAGAACATAAATATCTCCTGTTAGCCTCAGTGATGCATCTTTAGAAGGTGCCTCCCAGCCGGGCAGAACGCAGGCTGTCCCTGTTGTGGCGACGTTTGCCAGGCCTGGAAGGGGGCTGAAGACGAGTTTGTTGGGGACCTTCTTTCCTGCTGGAAATGTCAGTTGGTTTGCTCTCTGGGGGCAAGAGAGTGACACATTTCAACTCATCAGCCATTTGTACTGAACATGAGCTGCTCTCCTCAGGTGAGCGTGTACCTTCCGGCCACCTCGGGGAGACAACGACACGCCATCAGCGCGGATTGCGCATCTCCATACCTACGGCATGGTTCTCGGTGTGGAGACCGATGCCTCAGGGTCGCCTGGAGACACTTGTGGCTGCAGAATCCTGAGCGTAGAGAGACACGCATACCACGGTCTGATAACCGTGTTTGCTCTTTGATATAAAATATCCGCAAATGTCCTACTGTTCCAAAATAGTTTCCCCTTACAATACCAAGCCCTAATAGGGCCTGGTTGGGAAAAACACTGAGATACTGACAGCATGATACGGAGCAGAAGGCGAGCAAGGAAGAGGTGAAGAACCAGGCCAGGAGGGTGGCCACAGCTGGTCCTATGGAGATGTCTCCGTGTCAGCACCCAGCATGGAGACAGCACGAGCAGGCCACTGAGACTGGGGGTGAAGTCCCACACGTGAGGACAGAAGCAAGAATTCTCGGTGACGGCAGTGTTTACGAGCAGATACCCCTGGGGCTCTGACATCAAGCACAGAATGGCAGTGTCTGTGGCCTCCGTGGTGTCACCCGGTGCGGGTGACAGGGAAGCTGGGAGACCCAGCCCCGACCGGGCGTCCAGGCCAGACCATCCTGCAGACTAGAGGCTGCGGAAGCCCTCTGTGACTCGTAGAAGAAACTCCGGACTCTGTGAGGCAAGCAGAAATCTGTGTCTCATGGTAGGCGTGAGTTTTAGCATAAAAACACTTCATTTCTGAAACCTTCTACAGCTGTGTGCTGTGTTCCTGAAGGGTCCTCTGTGCTCTTTGCTGGAAACTCCTGGGAGCAATGTGCCTCCCAGCTCACCTCTGTGCTTGGGGGAATGAGATCCAGTTTCCTCGCTGCCTCTAGCAGAGGGGACGGCCTTTGCTGCGGGAACCACCCAGATTTCTTCTGAGATTCTCACGTGGCTCCCTCCAGCTGTGGTGGTCAAGATGCTCTCTCCTGGAGTCTCTCAGACTTCCCTTCCTCCAGCCTCTCTTGCCTCCAGCCGGAGAAGTTCTCTGCTTTTAAGGCGTCCTGTGATTACACGGGCCCACTGGATAACCCAGGAAAAATGTCTCTGTTTCAAGGTCCATGACCTTAACTACGTCTGCAAAAACCCTTTGGCCACATAATGCAGCATAATACAATGTGTCAGGAGGTCACGGAAACGGGTGACAGCATGGGGGCTGTACTGCTGACCACACCCCGCGGTGACAAATCGCCACATATGCCGTAAGCTCGCTCTGAAAAGATTCATCGATCTAGGCCTAACGGAGAAACGCTTGCCCCTCTCTGTGGTGCAGGTACCGCAGGTTCGTGCTGGAGCCCAGGAATCCAAGTAGTTGACACGTTGTGTCTGATTCTGACGGCCAAGGCCGGTGAAGGTATCAGGGGAGGATTTGGTGCTTTGGGACTACTTGGAGAGAATGGAAGAGGTGCAGACTTAGGGAGGAGAAATGTTAACAAAAACGCCATCTCATTAAATATGGACGTACCGTGAGGACCCCATTCTTTCAAGAACTCACCGTACCCTTAAATTCCTAGAGATGTAGGCTGTGACGCATTCCCTGGGGAACACGCTGACAACAGAGGTCAATGTCAGGAAGTGGCTGAGGACCAGTTCTGGTGAAGGGCTCATCACGGTCGACAGACATGGAAGGTGATGGAAAGCCGTGTTTGGGGTCTGGTGCAACTTGGTTTGCGTTCAGAGAAATTTCCCCGAAAATAGTAGGTCATGTTCATTTTTAATATAAAAGGTAAACATTGATGTTTAAACTTCTTAAAAATTAGCATATACCTTAATGTCAGAGGCCTTAAAAATTCCTTGATAAGAATATCCTAATGGTTCTTTGTGGAGAGAAGGGAACCCCGTGCACTGTTGGTGAGAATGGCACGGAAACCAGCGAAGCGCATTTCCAATCTGATGGGGTTGGCAGACATTCAAGGGAGCCTGTACGGATGCCTCTTAGGAAGCTCCGTTACTTAGGTTGTTACTGTTGTTTCCAGGTGAAATTGAAGGGACGCTGATTTTTAAATGGAAAACCTGGATTCTTCCTCCACAAACAGAGGTAACAGAGGCTCGGGAGCTCAGTGGAATGACGCCTGAGGAACGCCCCATTCACAGGGCCTGGTCTACAAAGGGACTGAATAACCGTCCATGATTCATTCCTCAAATCTCCACCTCTGGCTTTGTCACACATTCCTGACACTGTCCTGATCTAGTCTTTGGCTTAATTTGTCTCCTCCAAGTGAGAGCTCCTTTCCAAAGCACAGACCAAGCCAAAGTCTGTTTCTTGGGAAATATCATTACCTGTGGCCAGATGAGCGCCATCAGCAGTAGTCCACCGAGAATGGGAGGTTCCAGAAAACATCCTTGTGGTGGAACAGTCCAAGCAGTTGCTAGGGGAAGCCTCCAGAGCCCCGAGAGTAACGATGTTCCTGGTGAAATGTGGCTGAGCCTCCTCAACAGGGTGGGGAGGATGGGGCCCAAGCCCAGCTTCACCATTTAATCACCTTGACCCAGGTCAAGTGATTACACCGCTTCACACTGTGCCTGATTCATTTGTAGAATGGAGTTTGCCCATCAGTGTCCGGGTTATATGAGGGGTCCATATAACTCACGCTAGTTAAGAAAGTACAGCAACCATAGCAGGCTCTTTGTCGGACGCTGTGCCTCCTCAGTGAGCTTGAACCACCCCCGGAGATGGGCATGATCGTGCCAGTGGTCAAGGATGTCGAAAGTAAGATCCGGGAAAATCCCCAGCTGGCACTGCTAGAAAATCTCCGTGGGCCCATTCCTGCCCTGTCCCCGTGCTGTGTGTGAAATATTCTGCTCCCTCAGCGCTGAGATGATCACGTCAACACTCCTGCTCTGTGAAACTCAGGTGAGTCTGTGTTACGTTGCTTCGACCTCTGACTGGGGAGTCGAAGAAATTGTCCCTCCCAGCCAGAAGCTTCCAGAGCCTGTGCGGGCCTCCTGTTTGTCAGCCCGGGTCCCAGAGAGAGGATTGGCAAGGCATGTGGTTGAGGTGGCTGTAGCCCACCGAGAAGTTGGGGTTCTTTCCTATCCCAGCACCCCTGATCTAGACCCAAAGTTAATGCTGCTTCTTCCAAAGTAGTCTTCCCTCAGCCAAATCAGATGAAATCCTGCTGTCTTTACCATTCAGCACCATGAAATGGTTAGTCTGTCACGTCCAGTTGTCGATTATCCTCTGCTTATTCGATTTGCAAAACTCGTATGCTTAGTATTTGGTGAACAGGATGAAATGATGTTTCCATGTAACATAAAATAGTTATTTTGCTAAAATCATGTGAGTAAATGCTTCTTCTTTAGGGACTAATAGTGAATAGAGCAAGTGAATAAAGGCACTTACGTGACTGTTTGGGGTAAGGCATGCTTCCCTAGAAACTGTAGAAATTTTTTGTTTATGATGACATACCTGGGATAAATTTGTATCTTTGTCTTGGTTTTTAAAAACTCAAACTCAGAAATGAAATTAGGTCAGGATAATTCATGTTAAATTCATGGCAGCTTTAATGTGGCGGAATCATGATGCAGTGAAACCTGGTGATGGTGATGGTATTAGACAGTTACAGGATAAAGTAATCAGTTAATCAGATAACTCATAAAATCCTCCTAGCAAGGATTCAACAATTAAGATGATAGAGACACTATGTGTAATGATTAGAGACAGCAGGTCAAAGGAAAAATGCGTGTATTTAAAATGACTAGTTACACACAAAAATGACTATTCGTTCTTGTCATGTTTAGGACAGGGATCCGTTCTTAAACTCTTGGTTAAAGGGAGAGGTGCTTTTTCTTTTGCATCACATTGTAGATCAAGGGATTCAGATACCATTTATGTTACCTACAGAAGGAGCAGGAAGGGCCTCATGTTTTTGTTTTAATTTGGCTTATTCTGCAACATGACCTTCTGCATACGGGCACGGCCACGACATGAAAGGGAACTAGAAAAAGGACCAGGAGACAAAACATCATTTTTGTTCACCAATACCAAACAAGAAACCACGGGAGCATGTGAAAATATCAACACTGAATTCTCTTATAAACCCCAGAAATAAGGCATTCTGAAATACGGGAGCCAAAGTTTCAAATAAACACACAGGTAAATGGCGCCGCAGAGACGCGCACGACTGTTGGGGCGACGGCCGCTCGTGTGTGTTCGATGCGCCGTTGCAGAGATGACATCTGCGGGGAAGAGGGAGGCAGGAGCCGTGCGGACTCTGCGGGGTCCCCCGGCTCTGCAGAAAGGTGAGTGGAACCATTCGCGTGCTTACAAGCGGAGGAGGTTAGGGAGACAAATGGGAGCTCACCGAGGGGAGAGATCTCTGCCTGGAACAGAAGGCTGCCGGGGGCCCAGAGCCTCAGGAGCAGAGGCGCAGCCCTGGAGAGAAGACGGGCGGGGTGGCAGGGCAACCTGTCCTTCAGAGGACAGGCCCGTGGACGTGCCGCATCCCGTGGCCCCTGGAGGTGCAATTCCTGAGACCTTTCTGGCTCGGGAGAGGCTGCGGCGGCTCCAGCGCCACGGACGGTTTGTCCCAGTGACTTCTGGTTCCCTGCCGTCCCCTCTGGGTCTGACCGGCACGTGTTTCCCGCATGTCCTCATCAGCTCGGAGCTGAGAAGGGCTGTGCAGGATGACACAAAAGCCTCTCCTCGGCCATGCCCGTCATGACCCAGCACCCGGAGTGGCCGCGGAGGGCCTGCTCCTCCAGGTAACCACAGGTAAGCACCGGCCGCACCTTCACGCCTGCCCGAGGGTTCACTGGGACACTTTCCCTTCCACGCCCTTGGCCGGGAAGAGCCAGTGAGGAGTGACTGGAACCGCCAGTCCGTTTTTACCAACAACCAACGGGGACTTGGCACATTAGACACCTTAGCTTTCCTCGCAAGGGACTTAACCATGGGCCCGAGCAAACCATTCCCTAGCACGCCTCCAAGGTGTGGTGCGGTCCCGAGCTCCCCGCTGGGCAGCGGTGGGATTGTGAAATTTCCGAGATGCTTTGACGGGAAACATCAGCGAGCCAATCAGCTGTGTTCCCTGGTCCAGGTGGTCCCCATACAAGGACAAATCCGTGCGGAGTTCCTTTAACCTACACATAGCTATCGGTGATGGAGAGACAGACACATGGATAGGCAGATGGGGAGGTGATAGAGAGGTGAGGAGACAGAGACAGAATCCGTGGCTGACGTACGGATCAGAGAGACTTTATTTTTGAGGGTGTCCTGTGACTATCCTGAAGAATCTACTTCTAGCCGTATGTTTTATTTTCTTCATTAAAACTACAAGGCAAATTTATTAACAATGAATGGGTCGCGGATGTTCAGCTGCCTACCGTATCGTCCCTTTTACCTTTTTTTGGTTGTTGTTGTTCTGTAGTTATCAAACGACTTACAATTTTTAAACCAATCTAATGATTTTCCAAAGTAAAGATTTTTTTTTTATACTGCCACACATAAACGAACAATATTTCTAGGAAGAAAGTTCCTTTTTTTTGAAAAGCATATCTTATTTTTTTTACACTTGTTTATTCTGAGAGAGAGAGAAAGAGAGTGAGTGGCAAAGGGGCAGAGAGAGAGGGAGAGAGAATCCCAAGCAGGCTCCGTGCTACCAGCACAGAGCCCGACGCAAGGCTTAAACTCACGAACCGTGAGATCATGACCTGAGCCGAAATCAAGAGTCGGAGCCTTAATTGACGGATCCACCCAGGCGCCCCAAGGCAAAAAGCTTCTAAAGAGTTTTCCTTCCCTGTCACATCAGTTTCCCACCAGAAAGCTCTCTGCGTTTTATGAGGAAAAGATTCAACGGCAGGGAGGGATGAGGTATGGAGGAAAACGAGACTCACTTAAAAGGAACGATGTCCTCACCCATGCTTGTATTTACTCCTGGGGTTTCAACACATACATCCATATGACAAGCCGGAACCTGAAAGTTACAACCTGAGCCTCTCCAACAGGGAGAGGCTGGGGCGAGCGAGGCTGGTGGCGTGCACCCCAGAAATTACGTGACGGCATGGAAATCCTTACTCGTGAGGGTCAGTGGGTCTGGTCACTTTCAGGAAGGAATCGGAATGGAGATCCGGCCAAAATGTTATTGGGATAACTTAGTGGAATCGATGTTTTCTGTTTCCACCAAACTGTGGTTGAGGTACGAGGTTAATCAGAGAAATAAAAACCGTCCATGTCTAGCACCTGCTCTGAGGTCTGACACGGGCTTGAGAGCGAGCAGCCCAGTGCCTTCATTCCATCTTCAAGGAAGGAGATGGGAAAGGGGAGGGCCGGCCCCTGGGCCTCTGGGTGTGTCTTGGCACATCACGTCCACAGAGCCGCGCTGGACCCCGCTCAGCGGCCTTTCCACTACCTTGACCGCCCGTTCCCTGCTTGTGTCTGTGCCCCGGGGGACTGAGCAGTGAGCCGACGCAGAGCTGGAGGGACACTCAGGAACCGCCGCTTTCCCTCACTGCAATGTTTGGCGCTTCGTGAATTTTGCTGTTTTGTAAACATTTAGGAAGACTGGCCCCCGGTCCTGAGGCTGCAGGTGCCAATTTTATGAATCAGATAAATTCCTACTTGTTAGCTGCAGCCGCATACATTTCCCCCTAAACACACTGTAGCTTCCAGCTCTGTTAGTAAACGTGACACGTGTGAGGATCCGGTTCTGTGCCAGCCTGGCCGAGCGCTGCAACCCTACTGCGAGCATCGCGTGTGTACAGACGCGTTCGTCACCGAAGAGCCAGCCTCGTTGGAACCCGTGCAAGGTGGCTTTGTCTGTTCGCTCCATCACGTTTACACGTTTGGCTATTGCCAAGAGGCCAGGGATACGCCCGTCAGAAAGGCAGAACGGCAGAGCAGTGGGGAGTTCTGGGATCACACTTGGCTCCCAGCGTCAGATTTAAGAATCAGGAGCTCGTGGCAGCACCTGGTAGGCTCGGTCTTCCCATCTGTAACACGAGTAGGAGGACATTCATGTGGCCGTTGGTGTTCGACGCACAGTAATCAAGAGCCCAGTACACGCTGACGTTTCAGCATGACGGCAGCAGCAAAAATGGTTGTGTAAGAAGTGGTACCACACGCTGTGTGCATCTGCAAGGGGCAACGTGACGTGAAGGGGCATAAGAAACGGTCCAGTGGAAGCACGCTCGGGGAAAGGCCACCGCGATGCACACTCCTCAGCCTTCGTGAGACGCCGCGGATTAGCCTAACTCCTAACAAGGTTGTTGTGAAAGCTCAGGGTAGTCGTCGTGATCAAAGCAGAGGAGAGAAGCCTGTGTGACTTGAAAGGACAACTTCAAGTCTGATGGACTGGACTCAGTGGAATCAACAGAAGGTTGAATGGGAATAACTGGGCACGCAGTCTGCAGGGAGAGAGGTTTGGGTGGTGGGCTTACGTGAGGAGGCACATAAGGGGGTAACAAGACCCAAGACGCCTCCATGACTGTGGAAGGCAGGTGGTTGGGTGAGGCGGCCATTGGGGATGTCTGGTCCGGTCCTGAAGATGGGTGTTGGATGGGACGTCTCCAGGCACCTTGCAGTCACACAGAGCCGAGGTTATACTCGGTCAAGAAGGCTATGGATGAAGGACCAATGTCCTTGATGGACAAGGTGGTGATGAACACAATAGAGATAGCATGGGGTGGGGCATTTGAGCTGAGGGGAATGAGCTTGGGAAGGCAAGGTTGGTTTTATGAAGAGGTGGACTGTGAAGACACACACTTGTTTGTGGGACACGGGTGCTCACTGAGAATGTCAAGCTGCTGTCTTTAGCTTCTATAGCTTCAAAGTAGTGCTCAAGGGTAGCTTCAGAGTAGTGTTAGATGTGAGCTCAGACACGGAGATGACCAGTGTGCCCGGACAGGAGTTTTGCACGCGACACAGTGCTGCTTGTGGACGCTGGTTCTAGAGGATATTGTGAGATCTCAGGAAGCCTGGGAGGCCAATCACTGAATGGATTTACGTCACCGTTGAGTCAAACTCCTGCCTGTTTTCTCCAGTCTCGGGAACAGACTGTGTTCTCCATCTGATAGAAGGCCCCCTGAGGGCCCCCCATCGGATGGAAGACCACCTTACTTGTCCTATGTTTTATTTGAGAGTTTGGGTATCAAACATGTGGTCATACAGACAAACATGGGACAGGATCATGAGTTTATTTTGGATTATGCTTTCCTTACCTGAGCTGACTGGTTGTGCAGGGGTAAAAGGTAAGAAATGACATCGTCCAGGCCACAGCTGAGCATTTATGTAACCGAGTGAAGTCCTGCCACAGGGCATTGGCACAGAGGGCAGACACCAGGGAGTCTGGAAGCCAGCTGACTGAGGACCAGCGGGGCTATGTGACTCAGGCTACCTGGCCTCCTAAGGCAGAACCTATAAACTTTATTTTGTTTTTCAAATGACGTTTTTTGAATATACATTTAATTTTCCTGCAAACTATTCTCCCAAAAGGTTTCTGTCTGGACACCACAGCTGGGTCCTTCCATACACAGTGTTTTAACACATGCCCAAAAGTCCTTTGTCCTGACAAACGCTACCATTTGCCATGCTTTTCTTTTGATTTTCCATTTATTAGATATCTCACTCACAGTGTGCTGACCTCAATGCACTACTGAGACCCATAGTTAGCATGGCTCCAAAGCCTCAGATGAAAATGAACAAACAGGAGTGATGTCACCATCGTGGCAGTATAAGAATGTTCTACCGCCTGCCCCCCAAAAAGAACATGAACTTAGATAATCATCTGTGGGTGAGGGGTCCACCCATAGACTTTATGAAGTCTGGGAGTGGAGCGGAGAAGGTCTACACAGCACTGGAGTGAAACAACGTAAGACTGGACGCACAGAGAAGGGAAGAGGAACCGCGTGACTTTGCTGGCATCTCTCCTTCCCGAGGCGCCCCAGCTGAGGGTCCGTGATCCGTCCTGTGGGGGAAAGTGAGAGCGTGAGGGCTTGTGTGTGGGTGCCAGCTTCCCCAGCCATGCGGGCGCTTGTCACAGAAGCCCCTACTCTTGCCAGTCACATGGCCAGCATGCAGAGTGGTCACTGCACCCCTGGGCGCCGGGAGCTCCTGGGGGCAGGGCAGGATCAGAACGGTCAGAGGCACGTGGATGCTACTACGGGCGTCCGGGACCCCATCAGAAGGCCCGCCCACAAGCCACGGGGACTGCTGTGCCTGCGGGTCCCCTCAGCTGGCCCAGGGGCACCCCTGACCATGGAGAGGGCGGCCTTGCAGAGGGCTGGTGAGCACAGCACTGACGGTCTGTGGGCCTTGGGGAAGGAGCACACGTGAACACGCAGCGTCGTCCCTGTGGAAACAGACAGGGACCGTCAGCACGAGACCTGTGCTTCAGGTCGGAGAAGGTGAAAGACCCGAAGAACCTGTCTGAGGAGGAGACAAGATGTGTGGGGCAGGTGTGTCCGTAGGGAAGTCCTGGGAGCCCCCAAATCCCTATCAGAGGGGACGTGAGTAAGTGGGTAGAGACCTCGGAGGTGACCACTGCCTCCAGTGTGACGACAGCAACACAACGCTTCAAGGACTGGAAGAATCCAGAAACACGGCAGCCCAGAAGGGACAGGTTTCTAGCGACCAACCCCCTCACAAACGGAGACCTGCTTAGCTGATAGGGAATTCAAGATAGTTGTTTTTAGGAAGCTCGGTGAACTACAAGGCCCAACGAAAGAGATTCAATGGAATCAGAAATACAACACGCAAAAGACTGCACAATACACACGAAATACACACACAAAATACGTGGCTGTTTGCTTTGTCCCACATGAAAAGCTGAGCAGTAATAACATGGAAGCTTCCAGATAAGTCAAGAGTGCCTTAGCGTTTGCATGCTCCACCAGATGTGTGCCGCCTGAACAACTTGAAAAGAAAATCCATGAAAATCAGAAGATGTTGGGTGAGACCTTCCACACGTGGAAGACAGTCGCGCGGATGAGAACCCACGTGGCAGGAGGCGGGCCTGGGCCTCCTCAGTGGACACAGACTCCGCGCGAGGCCCGGTGCTTGTGCGCTTCATTGAACGTCTGTTGCTCAGAACGCCACGCGCTCGCGCTCACCCGCGGGTGTGGGGACCCGGGACTCTGGAGTCCCGCTCACAGCCCCGCGCCTGGGACAATCAGGAGACAGGGCTTCTCTCGTCGCTGCTGCTTCCGAGCCTGGGGGAGATCCCAGGCTTTGTCAGATCAGCGCTCCTTTCCTTCCCTTCTGCCCCGACGGGAAGCCGGAGCCCCTGTCCGTCCTGGCTCCTGGGAGGAAGCCCTCACGGATCTGACCATCAGCATCTGTACGTCTGCGGAAAAGGCTTGAGCCACGCATGCTCCTTTCCCCTCAAAGTAGATCCCCGGTACCGGGGATATTACAAGAAGTTTCGAGTTGAGATGCCTCCTTTGCGAAACTACAAAATCCCAGGCCCATTTCAGAGCGGGGAACCGAACACGTAACAAAGTGGCTCGTGGCATGTTACTTTAGATTTGGTGACTCGGGTACCCCTTCGGGGTCCCCAGCAAGAGGAGCACCGGGCCTGTGAGTGTCTGTGTCATGACTGAGCAGCTTTCCACAGACTTCTCATTGCGAACTATTCGCCTCCGTGTGCTGAGGGAGGCAACGTAGAACACGTCCTTTTGCTTCAAAATAACGGCTGCAAAAGAAAGAGCCGTGGCCTTCCAAGATGCCCCCGTCCTAGGCTAGACTTTCCAGAATGTACTCAGTGCTCTGTTTTGCTTTCTTTCCACAGGACCAGCACACTCTACGCTGACGGAGAGGCCTTCCTGTTCGGGGCGCCAGCCAGGACTGTCCCTTCTTTAACCGCTAGCAGCGATGTGCTGTGCTGCGAGCCATGGTGTCCGGGGCTCTGATTTTTCCAAATCACCGGTTTTGCTCGGCAGAACGGAGTGGGCCATCCACAGCGGCCCCGACAACACCGTGTGGGATGCTCAGACCCACAGAGCAATTAGGGGGCTCTCGGCTGACCTCTGGCAGCTGATCTCCTGTGAGAGTTGAGCCGGTGTCTCCGAATGGGGTCACAGCAAAATGTTTCTCAGCTTCCCGCTTGAACCCGCTTTCTTGCTTGGTCCTGGAGAGCCATGGTGTACCCAGCGGTTCACTGGCCACCTGTCCCCGGGGCCCCCGCCCCTGGGTCCTGAAGACAGGAACGGCCAGCGCCCCCCCTCGCTGTGCCTCGTTAGGACTCTGCTCAGCAGAAGTCAGCAGTATTCACCCCGGTACTCACGGCCTGTCTTCATACATCAACCCATTTGTGCCTGCCAGATTCCTGCTGATCCTTCAAGATCCAGTTCACATATTACCTATGTTACAGTGACTCAAATTCCCCAAAGAGGTATTTGTTTCCATTATATTTTGTAAATGTCTCCCCATTAACACGTCACTTACTGTGGGTATTTACCTATGTCTCTGGCCGCGTTGTTTAACTGGTTAATTCCTCCAGTGCGAACACAGTGTCTTCCAGGTAGGTGCCCACCCACCCAACACTTCACACAATGCTCACACTTAGGGGCGCAAAGTAAATGAGAGGATGAATCAACAGGCTCCAATGTGCTTTATGATCGAGACTTCAACGTGCCTGTGGTTTCTTCTCTAAAAATCTTAGGTGTGACAAAATTCAGCGTTCTCTCTTAATAAAAACCCTCGAGAAAGTCGGGATAGAAGGAACATACTTAAACATCATAAAAGCCATTTATGAAAAGCTCACAGCTAAAACCATCTTCAGTGGAGAAAAATTGAGAGCTTCCCCCTGAGATCAGGAACACGACAGGGATATCCACTCTCACCGCTGTTGTTTAACATAGTGTTGGAAGTTCTAGCATCAAAAATTAGACAACAAAAGGAAATCAAAGGCATCAGAATTGGCAGAGATGAAGTCAAGATTTCACTTTTTTGCATTTGACATGATATTGTACATGGAAAACCCGATAGACGCCACCAAAAGTCTGCTAGAACTGATACATGAATTCAGCAAAGTCGCAGGATACAAAATTAAGTAAAGAAATCAGTTGTATTTTTATACACTAATAACGAAACAACAGAAAGACAAATAAAGAAACTGATCCCATTCACAATTGCACCAAGAATCATAAAATACCTAGGAATAAACTAACCAAAGATGTACAAGATCTGTATGCTGAAAACTATAGATAGCTTATGAAGGAAATTGAAGAAGATACAAAGAAATGGAAAAACATTCCGTGCTCATGGATTGGAAGAATAAATATTGTCAAAATGTCAATACTACCCAAAGCTATCTACACATTCAATGCAATCCCAATCAAAATTGCACCAGCATTCTTCTCGAAGCTAGAACAAGCAGTCCTAAAATTTGTATGGAACCCAAAAGACCCTGAGTAGCCAAAGTAATATTGAGGAAGAAAACTAAAGTGGGAGTCATCACAATCCCAGGCTTTACCCTCTACTACAAAGCTGTCATCATCAAGACAGCATGGCATTGGCACAAAAACAGACACATAGACCAACATGAAACAGAATAGAGACTCCAGAATTGGAACCACAAGTGTATGGCCAACTAATCTTTGACAAAGCAGGAAAGAATATCCGATGGAAAAAATACAGTCTCTTTAACAAATGGCGCTGGGAAAACCAGACAGCAACATGCAGAAGAATGAAACTAGACCACTTTCTTACACCATTTACAAAAATAAACTCAAAATGGATAAAGGACCTGAATGTGAGACAGGACACCATCAAAATCCCAGGGGAGAAAGCAGGAAAAAAACCTCTTTGACCTCAGCCACAGCAATTTCTTACTCAACACATCTCCAAAGGCAAGGGAATTAAAAGCAAAAATGTACAATTGGGACCTCATCAAGATAAAAAGCTTCTGCACTGCAAAGGAAACAATCAACAAAACTAAAAGGCAACCGACGGAATGGGAAAAGATATTTGCAAAAGACATATCGGATAAAGGGCTAGTATCCAAAATCTATAAAGAACTCACCAAATTCAACACCCAAAAACAAATAATCCAGTGAAAAAATGGGCAGAAGACATAAATAGACACTTTTCTAAAGAAGACATCCAGATGGCCAACAGGTACATGAAAAGATGCTCAACGTCACTCCTCATCAGGGAAATACAAATCAAAACCACACTGAGATACCACCTCATGCCAGTCAGAGTGGCTAAAATGAACAAATCGGGAGACTAGAGATGCTGGAGAGGATGTGGAGAAATGGGAACCCTCTTGCACTGTTGGTAGGAATGCAAACTGGTGCAGCCACTCTGGAAAACAGTGTGCCGGTTCCTCAAAAAATTAAAAATAGATCTACCTTATGGCCCAGCAATAGCACTGCTAGGAATTTACCCAAGGGATACAGAAGTACTGATGCACAGGGGCACTTGTACCCCAATGTTTATAGCAGCACTTTCAACAGTAGCCAAATTATGGAAAGAGCCTAAATGTCCATCAACTGATGAATGGATAAAGAAACTGTGGTTTGTATACACAATGGAATACTTACTACTTGGCAATGAGAAAGAATGAAATCTGGCCTTTTGTAGCAACGTGGATGGAACTGGAGAGTGTGATGCTAAGTGAAATAAGTCAGGCAGAGAAAGACAGATACCATATGTGGATCCTGAGAAACTCAACAGAAGACCATGGGGGAGAGGAAGGAAAAAAAAAGTTAGAGAGGGAAGGAGCCAAACCATAAGAGACTCTTAAAAACTGAGAACAAACTGAGGGTTAATGGGGGGGTGGGGGGAGGGGAAAGTGGGTGATGGGCATTGAGGAGGGCACCTGTTGGGATGAGCACTGGGTGTTGTATGGAAACCAATTGGACAATGAATTTCATATAAAAATAAATAAAAAATAAAAATCTTAGGTGTGACATTGCACTCATAAAGATGTATGCTGGCACGGAACGCACTCCTTACAACTTTCGACAAAATGCTGATCTCCTCTTTTTGAAGGAAAAAAAATTAGAACTCTAACAGGAAAAACTCCCTTCGAATTGTTAAATTGTTCCTTGCTTGCCCGAGGGTTAAGATTCTTCAGTGTGGTAGCTGTAGGCACGTTCAGATATTCAATACGGAAACTCTTGCCCATAGAAAAATCCATCAAGGGACGAGAGAAGCCTGGGGCATTTTTCGATGTGATTTCTAATTGACATCCAGGATCACTTTCACTTTTATTGCAGGGAATCTAAAAGACCAAGTTTTCCACTAGATTTCAACCCAGTTTCAAAGTGATGCCGATGGTTTACAGTAATCCGATCCACCTGGAGTGTGCTTGCTGGGCTGCCTTGGTTGGGGGGTGGGGGGGGGGGAGCGAAAAGAAAGGAGGCGGCATCTGTGTCTCGTGGTAATAAGAATAGGGCTCATTTTGTTTTAAGTTTGTTTTGCAAAGATGTGACATTTTAAGGGAACACAAAAAGATTTTAAGACAAAGATAGAATACAAGTTGTTCACATATTTTCACTCTAAGTCCATTTTTGAAACTTCTCTGGATCAAGCTTGCAAAGGACTGAATGTTTGTAGGCCCCAAATTCCTATGTTGAATCCTAACCCCCAAGGTGATAGTGTTAGGAGGTGAGGAGGTCATGAGGCCAGGGCCCACGTGATGAGATTAGTGCCCTTCTAAAGGGGACCCCAGGGGGCGCCTGGGTGGCTCAGTTGGTTGAGCGGTCCACTCAGGTCATGGTCTCAGAGTTCGTGAGTTCGAGCCCTGCGTCGGGCTCTGTGCTGATGGCTCAGAGCCTGAAGCCTGCTTCGGATTCTGTGTCTCCCTCTCTCTGTCCCTCACCCACTTGTGCTCGCTCTCTCTCTCTCTCTCTCCCAAAAATGAATAAACATTAAAACTTTTTTTTAAATAAAGGGGACTCCAGAAAGCCCCCTCGCCCCTTCTCTCACGGGAGGACACTGGGAGAAGATACCATCTGTGAACCAGAAGGCCGGCACCAGACACTGGATCTGCCTGGTTTTGTCCCCACAGCCCAGACAGGCTAAGACAAAGGCCATGCTCCATTCTTTCATTCTGGTAGCAGCTGAAGAAACTCTAGTCCCACAATAATAGATACTCACGGTCCATGATCATTCACGAGGTGATGGCATGTTCCCCTTGGTAGGAGAGAACAGCCAGCGGCTGATAAGGAATGAAAACCCATCAGGGTGTCGGTGAGCAGCCACCAGCCCCTTCCCTCTCCAGGGGACTCGAGAGATGCTGTGGACACAGACAAGCCCCCACATGTAGAACTCTACGCCTCGTAGATGGTTGTCAGCTTACCCCAGTCATAACCGACTTCAGCACCTGAATAGAGTCTGCACGGTCTTGGCCACGCTTCCCCTTCAACAAAGAATAACGAACTTTCTGGTATGATTCTCCCATCCAAAAAGCATATTGCCTGTTTTCTCACTATTACAGATGTTAAGGCGTGACAAACACCGTTTAAACAAACATCATCATAAAAGACCTACATGTAACATGGCAGCAAGCACGGTCACCGCCACTCGTGAAGCATCCCCTCCGTGTGGGCTGCCGCGCAGGCGCTTGAGAAGCGTTTTCCCAAGTCTTCACCGCAGCCCTGAGTGGTCCTGAAAATTAGGCTCTATTGTAGAGAAAAGCAGACTCAATATCACGTATTCAGTCGAGAGGTGAAATTCAAATCTGCTTCCTCTAGGTTCAAGGCCAACTTCCCTCCACGACATCACACCTGGGCCAAGCATCCCTGATGTGTCGCAGGGGAGCAAGGTTAACCCCGCGAGATGGCACGCGGCATTCCCACAGACTGGCGGGCCATGCATGCAGTGTCTCACAGCGGGACCAATGCACATACTTTTATTTCCAGTTATTATGTGTTTGCTTCAGTGACATCAGTGTGGTTTTAATTTCCAGTTCATTAATTACTAATGAGACTGAACATCTTTGCGTGTGCTTATTGAACGTCTGTATTTCCTTGATGAAGTGTTCAAATGCTCTGCCTGTTATATATTGGCTTGTCTTTTAATGACGGAGTTTGAAAAATTCTTTATATATTTTTGTTACTAATCCTTTATCAGATGTGTTTTCCAAATATTTGCTCCTAATCTGTGTTTTGTCTTTTCGTTTATTCAATAACACTGTCTTTCAAAAAGCAAAGCATCGATCCATTTTTTCGTGGTTTGATGTATAAGTTACAGATCATAGTTTATTTTTGCACAAATGGATGCCCGATTGTTACAGAACCATTCATTTGAAAGATTATTCTTTCTTATTAAGCCGCTTTTGCTCATTGTCAGAAATCAATGAGTGTTATTGCTATTTTGTTCCACTGATTTACATATCAATCATTATGTCAATATACACTATCTTGATTATTTTACCTTTACAGAAAAAATGCTGAAATCAGGGAGTGGTTTTTTTTCAAAATATTTTGGCTATTCTTGGTCATTTGTTTTCCATGTAAATTTTGGGAAAACCTTATAAATTTCAACACAAACAGGCTGTTGCAAATTTGGTTGTGTTGAATCTATAAATCAGTTTTCAGACAATTAACCACTTTACTTGATTGACTTTTATATCCATAAACATGGTATATATTTCTTTAAGAAATTCAGTTAGATTTTTAAAATTTATTTCGGCAGCATTTTGTGGTTTCAACAGAGAAATCTTACACATGTGTTTCTATCCCTATAAAAAGCTGCCCACATACAGCTTTATCCCTAATTGTTCCATAATTCTGATGCTATTGTTCATTATATTAATTTCAATTTAAGCTTTTAATTGGTAATATAGAAATTATTGGTTTCTGTATGTTGAGCTTGTTTCCTGAGAATTTGCTAAACTTACATATTCGGGTAGCAGTTCTTGCAGAATCTTCTTTGTAAATAATTTTATTTTCCATAAAGAAAAATCCTTTTTTTTTTTTTTCATGTTTATTGATTTATTTAGAGAAAGAGAGAAAGCAGGGAGGGGCAGACAGGGAGAGAGACTGAAAATCCCAAGCGGACTCGATGCTCAGTGTGGAGCCCAACATGGAGATCTATTTCAGGAACCATGAGACTATGACCTGAGCCAAAATCGAGAGTCAGATGCTTAACCGACTCAGCCACCGGGCGCCCCAAGAAAAGTCTTTATTTTGCCTTGTTTGCTCAGTGTTGAATAGGAGGGAAGAGGGAAGCTCTTGTTGCAATGTTTCTAATCTTCGGGGCAAAGTCCTTCACGGTTAAGTGTGTTGCCTGTAGGTTGAGGAAGTTTTCTCCTCGGGTAGAGAAAGTCGCCTTCTCTTCCTACTTTGCTGAGAGTTTTTATCAGGAAAACTGTTGTGGGTCCAAATCGCATAATATCATCATATAAGTTTTCTCATAATCTCTTGATGGATGGGATTGCAGTGATTGATGTTCAAATGTTGATACAGCCTTATGTTTCTGGAATGAATTTCAGTGGGTCGTCTTGCATTTCTCTCATGCTGCTGGCTTTGTTTTTTCAAAACGTGTTAATGATTGGTATGGCTATGTTCATGTGGAGTTACTTTTCTGTAGGGTTTGCATGCATGTGACGTTTTTGTATGCTTTTGCTCACAGAATAGTTCTAGTCTTCGAATTAAGTTGAGATTTGTCCTCTGCTCTTTTATTTGCTAAAAGACTTTGTGTTGAATGCCGACTATTACCTTTTCCATAAATCCTTTGGTAGATTTTATCAAGGAAGACGCGTGGGACTGGAATGTTCTTTCTTCAGTGGATTAGTGGTGGTTCCAATTGTCCACCTCTTCTTGGGTGAACTTGCCATAGTTTCTATTCAATCCATCCAATATATTGCCTTCCGGTTATCTTAGTGTTTTTTAAAATAATTTTAAAGTGGGGCACCTGGGTGGCTCAGTTGGTTAAGCATCCTACTCTTAATTTTGGTTCAGGTCATGATCTCACAGTTTGTCGGATCGAGCCCCGAGTCAGTCTCTGCAGCCCTGACAGCCCCAGCCTGCTTGGGATTCTCTCTCTGCCCCTCCCCTGCTCACATGCACTCTCTTTCTCTCTCTAAATAAATAAGTAAATAAACTTCAAAAAAATAAATAAAATAATTTTAATGCCATTAAGGTCTAAGGTGATACCACTCTTTAATTCCTAATATTGGAGATTTGTGTCTTTCTTTTTTATTCTGATCACTTTTGCTAGTTTTAATAATCGTATTAACCTTTACAAAGTTTTTGCTTCACTGATTTTCTCTACTTTTCGGTTTTCTATTTCATTGACTTTTGCTCTTATCTTTATCACTTCCTTTTTCCACTTAAGGGGCACCTGGGTGGCTCAGTCAGTTAAGCGTCAGACTTCAGCTCAGGTCACAATCTCGTACTTTGTGAGTTCGAGCCCCAAGTCAGGCTCTGTCCTGATAGCTTGGAGCCTGGAACCTGATTTGGATTCTGTGTCTTTCCCCGCTGTCTGCCCCTTCCCCACTCATATTCTGTCTCTCTCTTTCTCTCAAAAATAAACATTAAAAAAATTTTTTTAATAATTACCTTTTCCTTTTCTATTTTCATCATTTGGCAACTTGTATCATTGATTTGAGACTTTTTCTCTTTTCTAATATAATGTTCATGCATTAGATTCCCCTCTAGGTTCTGCTTTAGCTGAATCTCACCCAATTTGATTAATTCTGCTTCATTCTTACTCAATTAGAATATATCATAACCTCCCTGAGAATTCTCCTGTGACCACTGGGTTATGTAAAAGAGTGTTGTTTGACTTTCACGTATTTGTATATATAGTCCTTTGTGTTGCTGACATTTTTTGTTTAATTCTGTTGTGTTCACACTTAGTGTGATTTCAGTGTGTTCACATATGTTGCTGTTTGTTTCATGGCCAAGAAGATCATCTGTCTTAATAAGCACCCTGTGTGCACTTAAAAATTATGAGTGTCTCTCTGCTTTGGGGGTGAAGAGTTCCACAAATACCCGTTGGGCAAAGAGGATGATAACGTCGCTCGGGGTTTCTGCACTGTCCCTTCTTGCGTGTCTGTGCTTTCTATCGACTACTAAGATGATTTTGGATCTGCCTGCTTCACTTTTCAGTTCTATCAGATTTACCTGGAATCTGTGATTAGTTGCATACCCAATTAGGAATGGCACCTCTTCATGATGAGTTGGCCTCTCTATTATTGTGCGATGTCTCTCTTTATACTTGGTAATATTCCTCTTTGCACACTCTACTTGAAAATTGATAATTAATTAACAATAACATACACATTTGCTTATACATATACATTTCTAAGTCTTTTTTAGATACTACTTTATAATTTTAATATAGTCTTCAAATATGTAATGCAAATACATAAAGGCAAACACACGTTTAATACAATTCTAAAGGAGTTTCCTACATGAACATCAACGGACAACTTTGAATAACTTAAGAGCTATATCAAGATACACATTAAGATTAAATATTCTTCTACTTGATTCCTCTGAATAAATCATCTGTCCCTCATCCACAAACCAGCTCATGTATCAGCAAACGCGTAGTGGAAACACTGTGCACCATAATTATTTGAGAAATTGGTAACTGAGACCATTTAATAAGTTAAAACTCAGATTTGTGGGGCACCTGGATGGCTTGGTCGGTTAAGCATCCGACCTCGGCTCAGGTCATGATCTCACAGTCCGTGAGTTCGAGCCCCGCGTCGGGCTCTGTGCTGACAGCTCAGAGCCTGGAACCTGCTTCAGATTCTGTGTCTCCCTCTCTCTCTGCCCCTCCCCTGTTCATGCTCTGTCTCTCTCTGTCTCAAAAATAATAAAATAAAAAAAGTTAAAAAAAATAAAAATAAATAAAACTCAGATTTGCAAGGATATACCTGAAAGGATTCAGAAAATAATTACTATGGTGACAAATAAATTGGAATTCTGAAAATTTTAAATTCTGAAAATGCGTATGGCCTTCAGGTAACCTGTCCGGTCGTCGCTTAGTCTGTGTAGGATGTTAATTAAAAAATGTTGTCACAGGTGTGCTGCCTGCAAAGCATGTAAAAACGCTTTTGTTTCACATAGAAGTAGGACTTGAGATTTCTACTTATTTTCCCTTCAGACACGTGAATGTTCTCCTTGCCTGTGCTTCGTGTTCCTGGGGTCAGCGTGTGAAGCGGTCTCTTCCTCCTAGAAGGTACGCGTCCTTGATGTGGAGAGGGGCCCCCTGCATTCGGGCTGCCCTCGGGCTCCGGTGTGCAGTCACACATCCGGATTTGGTAAGAGTCCCACACCGATACTTCTCCCTACACTCAGCCCAAGGGCCACGCTTCGTGAGGACAGAGGAAGCGCCCACTGTGGCTTGACGTTTTCTACAAGAGGACCGTAGGACAAGACAACCCCTCGTTGTCTTGCTGTGACCGAAACTCCTGTATTAGCCTTAAAGGCATTATTACCTGAGAAAATTAACACAGGACCCGAGGCGGCTGTTCCTTTCCAGTGCTCACGGGGCCCCCTTCTGCCCGGCCCGTAGGGCCTTAAGGAAAGCTGCGGAGGTTTCCAGAGGTTTGATGATAAAGCAGGACAGTCGCTGAGACGACGTGAACTCCAAGAGGGAGCGTGCCAGCGGAACAGAGGAACTTGGCCATGGGGACAGAAAGAGACTTGAGAGCAGAGGACGCATGTGGGAGACAGAGGCCCCTGAGAAGGCGAGAATCGGGCCCTGGCCCAACGCAGATTTGCCGAGGTCCTTCCTGCCCAATCCAGTGGGATCGTCGCCAGCGCCTGCCCGCAGGGACACAGCTTCGGACAACAGCACCTCAGTGCTACAGTTTCAAGGCCTTAGGGGTGACCCCGTCTGCTCCCCTGATCTTTGTCCTCCACATGCTGGGTTCCTAGAGCTCACGACGGCCCAGCTCTGAGGATGAGCGGGGTGTCTATGCAGAGCCACGTGGGGTTCGGGGCCTGCTCTGAACCACCTGCCTTTCTGGCAGGTTCACCTTCATGGACTCGAAAACACGAGTTGCATCTCTACCAACTTCCCATTTGTCTCCCCGCACCTCCAGTTCTGTCAGCAATCGCTCAAGAGATGTGTCATCCACAGAGCACCTGGGCAGCTCAGTCGGTGAAGCGTTTGACTTCGGCTCAGGTCATGATCTCACGGTTCGTGAGTTCGAGCCCCGCGTCGGGCTCTGTGCTGACAGCTTCGAGCCTGGAGCCTGCTACGGATTCTGTGTCTCCCTCTCTCTCTCTGCCCCTCCCCTGCTCACGCTCTGTCTCTCTCTCTCTCTCAAAAACAAAATAAAAACATAATAAAAAGAGACATGTCACCCTTCTGGACACCATTAAGAGAATCCCACTTTGTCTATGTCTCTACTAACGTACGACGTTGAGAACTATTGTTCGAAGAAGTCGGAGGAAGGGGGAGGAGGTCCCCCAGAAACACCGACCTGGTGTCTGCCTCAGGGGCACACCACCCGTCATTTCAGACCAGTTGATAAGTGGGATCAGATCTCCCTGTATTTCTAGAATTCCAATACAAACTCTTCATCTGCTCTGGAAAGGAAGGGAAAATGTCCAGAAATGAGAATACCGTTTTATTTTCATACCCTCAATTTGACCTTTAAGAAAATAAAGTTTCTTCAATTCCCAAAAGAAGTAGATAAGAAAAATAATTCTTGGAACTTTTTGGCCCAAATGTTATGAATAGATTATTTCTGTACTGTAGAAGGGATTTTAAAAACCACATATCCTAATACACATCTTCAGCACCAGACATTTTTTTCCCCTATTACACATACATATTAATAGAACTTTCATAGAATACTGGATCCATTGACTCTATCTTCATTAAATCTGAGAAATGTAAAAATCCAAATTCTTGAATAGGTCATCATTTCAAGAAACATGAATTATGCCAAATATTGATGTTTTAAATAATATCAGTTGATAAAATCAACGTTCTTTCATTTCTGGGCATAATGTGCCTTCTAGCCGCGAGGCCGTGATTGCACGGCTGTGGGGGGAGCCGGGGGCAGGCGGCGGCGGGAGGGACCGTGCCCAGCGTCAGCTCTGGAGCCGCACACGGTTGCCTGAGAGTCACAGCCCACGGCTTACCGGCCGGCGAGATTGGGAAATTGCTTAGCTGCTCTGGAAGTCCGTTTTCTCCCGTCCGACGCGGGCCCTGGACCGCTGCGGTGATGCAGGCCGGTGCCGGGAAGGGGCTGTCGCCAGGAAGCGCCCGCACGGTGCACACGCTGGGCTACATCTCGTCCCTGAGCCTCGTCGGGTCGGCCGCCACCAAGTCAGCGAAGGGCCGGTGGGAGGCTCAAGGGAAGGTTCTGCAAACCCTGCCTTCCCGGTTCCGGGGCTCCAGGCTCGCTGTCCACTCGGCACCTCACTCCATCTAGCCAGACTCAGTGCTCCAGGCCGGTGTAGACACAGGAGGCGGGACGGGCGAAGGCGCAGGGCACCCCAGCACGGGGAGCACCAGCTCTCCGTCCCCTCCCAGACCTGCCCGGGGGGAGCCCTCGTGCACAGGTCCCCCGGCCACGGGTGAGCGCGTCCAGGCCAGGGAGCCAAGAGCCAGGACGGTGGACACGGCGTGACAGGTGCCCAGCACCAGAAGGAAGAGCGGCAGAGGACGGCCCGCTGGCTCTCCTCATTTTACACTCGAGGGAACTGGCAGAAACGCAGAAACCATCTTCCACGACTGTAATCCTTGAAAGTGAGAGCTGGATCTCAAGGCCACGTTATCTCCGTGGCATCATCCTGCCCGCCTTTGAGGACCTCACGCCTGAAACCGGGTGGCAGAGAATAACCTTGTCTACACCTGCTGTGGCTCCTCAGCGTCAGAAGATGAACCTGGTGAGGGGCACGGCGGGTTTGTCCGTCCTCACCGCGGGGCCTCTGTGCTCGGCACTTGGTGTGCACCAAACAGGGTCGTGCGAGCGGGCCAGAGCCAGCTGGGGTGAGGGGGCCCCACCGCGTGTGCACGTGAAATATCCGATTGTGCTCCGGCCCCTGCGAACGATCTCTGAAGGAGTCTGCTGGTAGCAAGAGCGTGGGGAGACTTTTGCAAACTGATTAATTGAATATTTAACAGCTTGTTTTCATGTACAGTTTACTCAATTTATATGAGCAATTACTGAATGTGCGTGTGCAAATGGATGCAGCTGCGAAGCCCAAGGTAGTTTTTTTCATTAGACCTACTAAATTTGAATCGGAAAATAGGTTTAAAAGTCGTGTTTGGCATAGCTCTCCCTGCTAATGATGAACGCAACCCAGCCTCCTATATTTGAATAAGGTTATTGGGAAGGTCACTTATACCAAATAAACTAATAGGATTTGAAATGCATGAAATCCTGTTTTACAGTTTAAAAGCAAGGGGAGAACAGATCTTAATCACTTCCCACCTTGATCAATTCCTGACGCCTTGACTGTTTTAAATTAGTTGTGTAGAAACAGGCCAGAGGAATTTGGAGAGCAACGCATTGGGATGTATTCACAGCAATGATGCTAAAACACATTTAAGTGATTATACAAAGTGGATGCCATTTTCTTTTCCATACGGTTTTTATTATTGTTGTTGTTGTTGTTGTTGTTTATTGCACACTGGAATTTAAAGGTTGGATAAGACGGGCTCCTGGGGGGCTCAGTCGGTTAAGCTTCCATTTTCGGCTCAGGTCATAATCTCATGGTTCATGCTTTGGAGGCCCACGTTGGGCTCTGTGCTGACAGTGTGGAGTCTGCTTGGGATTCTGGGTCTCCCACTCTCTGCCCCTCCCCTGCTTGTTCTCTCTCTCTCTCTCTCTCTCTCTGAAAAATAAATAAACATTAAAAAAAATTTTTAAGTTGGATAAGACATTTTAATGCCATGGTAGATAACTCTGTCCAAATTTGACTTCGATTTCAACTGTGAAATTTTAACTGTACTTCCATTTTGTCTGAGTTCAACCCTGGTACCTACATGTCGAACCATATAAAACGGACTTCGTATATAAATAAGAAAAAGATGTTATCTTTTAAGTAGTGATTACCTTCAAGCAAAGAGAATTTTGTGGCACATTTGTACAGACACCTCCAGAACCTTGACCGGATATTGAATATATTAGTAGGTTATTAGTAAATTTATGTTCTTGGGAGTTTTCTCTCTGTTTTAAATAGTAAACTAATTCAAGAGGATCTATCTGATCATTTTTTAAATCATTTGTGCACAGACAGAAGTGATGATTTGGAGCTTCATTTGAGGGTTTTCAAATCAAGCAGAAGTGTCTCTAACGTTCATATATTTTAAATTGTTAGCAAGTGAATGGCACCATGCTGGTTATAAATCTAAGTCCTTCCATCCCAGATAGTTCCAACCATTTATCTTCATTAGCGCACATCAGAAAGGGTTGAGGTGACAATGATCCTGACACGTAAAACAAATCCTGTAAATTTCAACTGGGTTGAAGCCTTGCCACAGAACCCAACTGCCCCGGTGAGAATTTATAAGGGTGATTTGTTCCTGCAGCCCAACATGGGGTTTCCATTTTACTGTTTCTCTTGATCCATAAATCACCTTGGAAACTTTTGACCGTGGAGTCCTATTACCTTGCCTTTAGGACTTCATGAGTTCCAAGTTTCCCTCTGACTGAAACATTTTATATTTGGTAGAATTCAGTGACAACCTGCATACACACTGCTTTGACATCTCCAGACAGAGCCTGAACACACACTGTAATAAAAGTCAGGCCGAACGGATTTCGTGTGGAATCACAGACTCATGCACTCTGTGTGTGTGTGTGTGTGTGTGTGTGTTAGTATCTCGGTGACCTGGCTCAGCTTTCCCCCCACCGTTGTGTTTCATGATGATGGCCAACAGTTTATGAACACTCACAGATATTTCCGCACTGCATAGACTGGTTTATGTGTGTGTTGTTCATATAATCTGCAACACAGCTCTACACTACGAGGTTATTATTATCCCCCTCAGCAGATGAGACAATGTCAAGGCCCAGGGTAAAGAACGAACTTGCTCAGGACCCGCACCTAATAAATGGTCGATTGGTGATCCCCTGGTGGTGAAGCTCAAAACATCTGGGGATTGCATTCACTCAGAATTTCTGGGTGTTGAATGCAAATATCATTAATTAGGCTTTTGGACTTGACTTCTGGTGTTTATAGTTGCGCGTGTATTAATGTAAATGTTGGGCTTCTTAACTGATAAGGTGTATTCCAACTGAAAAATTACAAAGAGAATCTAGTGAAAGCAATGAATGCCATTTAAACAAAAATTCTTTGGAGCCTTTGGATTATCATTCTGAATTTTAAACCTCATTGTTAAAGTAACTAGATTAAAAGTATATAAGAGATCAGCCTATACCTGATCTGTGACCTTCTAAATCCTCTGAAAATTGTGTTGGCTTTGAGATTATGTGTTCTGGGTTTTAATCTGTCCAATCAAGAGATCCTCAATTCTGTTTTTCACAATTAAAGTAATCAGTTGGATTCTGGAGCACAGTAGCTGTACCAGGATCCCAACCATGTGTTTTATAGATTTTTTAAATTTTTTTAACTTAAATTTTATTCAAATTTTAGTTGGTTAACATACCATGCAATATTGGTTTCAGGAATAGAACCCAGTGATTCATCTCAACAAGTGCCCTCCTTAGGGCCCATCACCCATTTTCCCCAACCCCCACCAACCTGCCTCCATCAACCCTCAGTTTGTTCTCTGTATTTAAGAGTCTCTTGTGGTTTGTTTTCCTCTCTTCTCTCCCCCTCCCCGCCCAGCTTTCCTTGTGTTCATCCATTTTGTTTCTTAAATTCCACATATGACTGAAATCATACGGTATTTGTCTTTCTCTGGCTGACTTATTTCACTTAGAATACATTCTAGCTCCATCCACGTCATTGCAAATGGCAAGGTTTCATTATTTTCGATTGCCAAGTAATATTTCATTGTATAGGGAATCTTCTTTATCCATTCATCAGTCGATGGACATTTGGGCTCTCTTGGCTATTGTAGATAGTGTTGCTATAAATATTGGGGTGCACGTGCCCCTTCGAACTTGTATTTTTGTAACCTTTGGGTAAATGTCTACTAGTACAATTGCTGGATCATAGGGTAGTTCTATTTTTAGTTTCTTGAGGAGCCTCCACAGTTTTCCAGAGCAGCTGCACCAGTTTGCATTCCCACCAACAGTGCAAGACGGTTCCCTTTTCTCCACATCCTCGCCAACACTTGTTGTTTCCTGAGTGGTTGATGTTAGCCATCCTGACAGGTGTGAGGTGATGTCTCGTCGCGGTTTTGATTTGCATTTCCCGGATGATGCATATGTTTTAAAGTCCTTAGCTTGTCCTCACTGTACTTGTGGCGTAGAAGGACCATTGCATCGCAAGTCCCTGGGGAGTCAGTGAGCAGGACCTACGGGCCCCTTCTGAGGCAGTTCCTGGGAGCTACAAGGTCAAAGTGGGTTTTTAAAATCTTCGTTAATGAGTTACTGCTCTTATCGATTCATGTCTAGTTTGGCATCATCGTGAATCTCTTAAAAACAAAACAAAAGATCAGGATTGTATGCTAGAAAAAATGATGGGCCCAAATATGGCACCAAATAACGTGAGGACTGTTGCACTATAGCTGCATTGATTGTATCTCACCGGTTTCTTCTCAGGAACCCATGGCTTCTGGCTGTGGCACTGACCTCAGTGTCACGACTTTTTTTTGCTCCCTGCGGCCGCCAAGGCGGTTTGCCTAGACTGCACCATGGGTCAAGCTGTCACTGCTAACCGACACTGGCTAATAACAACCCGTAAGTGGTTAAGCCTCTGGGAACTGAAACACGATTGTCCGTGATTCTCCAGATCTTTCCTCTCAAACCTCCTTTGGAAGCGATCTCACCAACTATCCCTCTGATGACTATGTGTAGAAATGAGCCAGCTCTGTGGAGCCAATCCATTAAATCGGGCATCAAGCAGATAGAGCCATTTCTTCTATATTGCCTGCAATAGAATATATTCAGAGCACTTCATATTTCATTATAATTATCAGCAAAATGATTTTCATTGAATTTCATTTCTTCTCTTAATAAAAAGAGCCTTCAAAATGAATAATACAAATTTTTCCACTCATTTTTTATGCTTATAATCCACAATACATTTACCCGAAAAGAAATGATCCCCAAAGTGAATCACAAAGGTCATTCCCTGTAGGGTTAAGATACATTTTTTTTTATTTCTATAAAGGTTTTATGAATTCTTCTATGTATTAAACTATTCAGATCCCCACAAATTGTTAGTCAATGCATGAAATGTGATATAGGGTTTTTTTTTTTTATTATTTACAGATGTGTGTGCTGCCTTTGAAGTGCAATTTAGAAAACTCCGGCACATTTAGTTTATTCGCTTATAAAAACTCTATTAAAGTCTTCTCAAGAAGCTTTGTATAAATTATCAAGTTTGTGTGTTTTCAAAGCCGTTTAGGGAAGTGAGGCTGTGGCAATTAGATTATGTTAATGTGATGTGGCCTGTGTTGGTTCAAACTGTGTCTGTGGACGGAGGTTGAAACAGACTGTGAAACAGACAGACTCACTGTGCGTGCACGCAGAGACAAAGGACCCCGTCTTGGCCGTTCTGGCCTGAAATCCATACTTCTCTTTTGAAAACATAACCCTACGGCTGTCTCCCTCTCCAGCTCTAGTTTCGTTAGTGAGTTTGCTCCCCCCGCTTTCCTAGGCAACTCTTGGGGGCTCCTTCCCAAATCGGCTCTGGTCTCTGGAGATGCTGAATCTTTAATTTTCTGCTCGTTGTGACTGACAGCTTGTTACTGAAGGTCATGTGGGACTCGGAGACCAGTAACTCAGTGTGTTTCATCGCTTCGTTAAGTGCTTTCACCTAACAACATTTACTATAGAATATCATTTTATAATTACCGTTCTCAGACATGAGTACCTGTGCTTTGATGGTCCTATAAAGAATTCACTACTTAAGAATTTTTCTCTGCTTTGTTTTCCACTCACATAAAATATCCAGGCTCTGCAGTTAGATTGACTGGATTCAAATAAGGCTTCACCACTAGTTCTCCGTGAACCCAGAGAATTCACCTACCACTCTGTGCCTCAAACTCCGTCCATAAAACAAGGGTATTAATAAAGTCTGCCTGCATGCTTTTAATATTCAGAGACAGGTAGATGATGATGATGATGATGATGATGATTATAGATAGATAGATAGATGATGAAGATAGGCAGATTTACATATATAGTGTACTACATTATGACAAAGTCGCAAATGAATATTAATCATTGTTGTTATCATCATCACTATAATCATTTAATTCCAGATATTCTGAAGAACACAGTGTTAGCCTATTATACTATAAATTTGAAGAATGTATCCCAGATCAAACATACAAGGAAATATGTATATATATAATTTTAATCTATATATAGCGTATTTATATCTGTTTATTTATATGTCTATTGGATGTAACACATATATACATATATGTGTGTGTATATATGTATGTGTATATGTCCATTATACTGTATATACATATGTATTATGTACATACATGCATATTTAACCTTCATTGAATTCTCCAGGCCCCTCATTGCTGGGGAACTGACTCACTTGCCTGCACGAATCACCTTCCCCCTCACTCCTCAGGACACCCATGACCTCTAAGTTGGGAGCCCCCTTGGGACGGCATCTCACAAATGCTGCTCTGTCCGCTCACCACCACAACAATGTTCAAGTGCAAGCCAAGAACACCATTAACCAATGCCCCTAAACCTGAAAACTTACAGGGGACAAATGCAAATGTGGCTTTGACTTCCTGAGGTTCGCCCTGAAGAAGGTGTCTCACGTTGTTTCTCCGCATTGTTGTCTCACGGTCACCAGAGCTGGAATAAATACATTCCTCTTGAAATCATGTGAGATCAGAGTTCTCCGTCCAGCATTCCTGGCCTTTCTCCACAGGGCTCAGAAGACCAGAATGCCAAAACCAGCATCCAAACTGGATCTCTCTCTCCTCACCAAAACCAAAACCACCCCCCCCACCTCCATGCCCAGAATTTCATCAAATGTACTCATAGCTCATCGACTGTGTTCAAACATATCAGGAAATTAGCTTCAAATCAATTCACCATTTTCTGCACACGTGAAACGCAGAAGATCCTGGCCAGGCGCTTTACATATATTATCTCCGTTCACTCGTTGAGCAAATGTTCAGTTTGTGGAGAAGCCGGAGACTGTTGCAAGCACACAATCGTGGGCACTGGGGGAATAGCGGGGACCTGGCAAAAACAGTCACGGACCGACTATGTAATCCCCACTTAGAGACATGGAAACAAAGGCTGGCTGATGGAAATGAAGAAGACAGCTAAGGTGTCAATGTCCCCTGCACGGCTAAGACAGTACCAATGCCTTTGCTCTTCAACCCGGGAAAACTGTCCCCGGCAGAACCGTAATTACCTTGTCTGGTAGCAGGGCACTGAATGAAACATGTTAAGGAAAACACAGCTAGTGGAATTCTCATCTTTCTATACGTCTTCCATGTCTTCCCCCCCCCCCAGATACTGAGCATAGGAATCATGCTTCTTTTATTGTGGAAAGGGGGGGGTCCGTGGTGGGTTTACGTTCGATCAGCTCTCTTGCGTAGGTCACACACCAAGCATTGTTTAAAAACAAGGAGAGGCTGCAGATGGAGCGGCCTCCTTCCACAGGTGGATGTTTGACCTCGATCCAGTAGGGAGTGACGTGAGCCAAGGAAGACTCCGACCTGGTTGGTCTTCCCTGGCTCCTAGGTCTTGGGACCTAGCCCCCACCCCCAAAGGCTTCAGCAGTAGTCAAGGTGGGCTTTCCCTGGCGAGTTCACCAGGCAGACCCTGAACCCTAAATTCTGTCCCCTCGACAGTGCAAGAATGTGGGGAAAAAAATCCATGTTGCTTGTCAAAGCGTTTGGTGTTGTGTTTTAAACTCCTGCCCCATGAAGCTTCAGAATTGAATACATATCTTGAAGGGAAAACCAGCTATGTGTACCTTTTGCTATTTTTTTTAATCTTTTGAAGAAATGTACTTCTTGGGCCAATAAATAAATAAATAAGTGTGTGTGTGTGTGTGTGTGTGTGTGTGTGTATCAGATGAAGAACCTCAGAGAAAGCATGAAGGGCTAAGAACACCAGAGAAAGATAATTAGAATCAAAATACTTCTCTACTATATTGTTGTGTCCCTGCAATCAATGCTGATGCTGATGGTGGGCTTTAATTCAATTAATGACATATTCACTGATGGCCTCACTGAAGAGGAGGGTAATCTTTCCTACGATGGGAAGCGTATTAGGCCATTTTCATCTTCCAGAAACGTACAGAGTCTTTTCCGGCTTTGCCACAGGAAAGATCTCAGAAGACATCCCATCTGTCTTTAGAACAAGAAAGAGCTAGAAAAATGGAAAATCGTCAGAGAACTGGAGTTGCAAGACAGACCCTGCCCAGAATCTGGAGACAGGGCACATTCGGGAAGGTGCGGCTGAGAGCAGCTGATTGGGCAGAAGCCACCGGAGCTGTACTTAGCGGTGATTCTGATGAATTTCTGGAAGCTGAGTGTGGACGAACAGCAGGGTAAGAAGTGCTTGGGGCTGTGGGCTGAGGGGAGCTCCACTCTTCCCAGGCTTTTTCCTCTGGAAACATGATAGAATGACCACAGTGAAGGTCCAAGAACATCTCCGTGTGGCTCCACCAGGGGAGAGGGAAAAGTGCCACTTCTGAGTGAAATACACCCACAATCTCCTCCCGACAAAGGCTGGCCCGGGGAGAGAAGGGTTTGCCAGAGTCTTATCCCAGGGAGGGAACACATCACTCCCGATCTTGTCTTAGCTAAGTGGGGAACTCACAGGGTCAACCATGCCCAAGGCTTCAAGCAGATCAGGAGGCTGGGGCCAGAGATTAGGGAACTGAAAGCAGACTGTATAGGAGCAAAGGTCGCAGCCCTGAGACACAGGCCACCGAAGTCAGAGGCTTAATTGGAACATCGAAAACGCTTCAGCATACTGACAGTGATTACAGGGAAATGAGCTCAGAAAGCAAGAAAAATACAGTATGAATGAACAGAACAGTCATCAGAAGCAGACCCGGACAGGGCAGGAATGTTGTCAGGCCAGGAAGTCAGAACAGCTGTGAAGTACACAGTGTTAGAACAGACGTCCAATGTAAGCGGAGAGTTGGGAATTCCAAGAAAGAAACCAAAGAAATCAGGAAATAAACACTAACGAAAATGTCTTCACATGCTCACTGGTAAACTGGACACAGCTGAGAAAATAATCGGTGAACTTGAAAATAGGGTAATAGAAACTTAGTAAACTAAAATGCAAAGAGAAAAAAGATCATGAAAATATGAAAAGAACAAAATATCCAGTAGTCATGGACAATTTTATTTTTATTTTTCTAAAATTTTTTATGTTTATTTTTGACAGAGAGAGAGACAGAGTGAAGGCAAGGGAGGGACAGAGAAAGAGGGAGATCTAGAATCCACAGCAGGCTCCAGGCTCTGAGATGTCCCGACGTGGGACTCAAACTCATGAACCGGGAGATCATGATCTGAGCCAAAGTCGGACGCTACATCAACTGAGCCACCCAGGCGCCCCAGTCATGGACAATTTTAAAGGTTTAATATGCCCATATTGGAATACCAAAAGAAGACGGAAAGAAGGGAGAAAAGTTATATTTGAAATAACAATGACTGATAACATTCCAAAATTAATGGCAGACACAAAACCACAGATTCACGAAGCTCAGAGAACACCAGTAGAATAAATTCCAAAAGAAAGAAAATTAAAAAAAAAAAGAAAAGGAAGGATGGGAGAGAGGCAGGGAGGGAGGGAGGAAAACACTTCTATGCACATCCTACTCAAAAGTTAGAAAGTCAAAAAAAAGTTCTCAAAATATTCTAGAGGAACAAAAAGGTAAGACTTACACCAGACTTCCCATCAGAAATCATGCAAACAAGAAGCACATGGGGTGAAATTAATGTGTTGGAAAAAAATATCAGCAAATGCATCCCTCTCGACAGTATCTCACGAAGAGGCAGAGGTCATAGGATGGAACATTTTTCAGGGAGGGCCCACAGACCTTGGTAGACATAACCCCTCCCTTGGTCAGTGACCATCCTCCCTCCCTCCAAGGTCAACAAGCAAAAGACTCCAAGGATGGAAAGTTAGCATTTTAATCACAGGTGAGGCTTTGGCCCCAAACTTCCTGTGCACAAGCTCCTATGCTGGTCTGTTAGCAGCAAATGAAGGACCCCAAAGAGTGAACCCCAGGGATTGCTTGTCTCTGAGGAGCTCGTGCAGAGGGAAGACTGTGGGGCCAGGGCAACATCCCTGTGTCCATCGGTCCCATGGCCAAGACATCATCATCATCATCATCTTGACACGAACTCTATGGCTTCTTCACTTCAAAGCCCCCAAATGAAAGTAAGTGGTTCTTCATCAGTGAGTTTTCCACCCGCAGTAAATTATAGGAATGCTGTTCTGAGTTCACCATTGGAACCCTCATCATGGCTGTGCCACTCCCTGTGACTGGAGGTTCTTCAGCACCTTGTTGCCTCCTTGCCCCCCACACACCAGCAGGCGTCTCCTTAGAGACACCAGATTCAGGCCACGCCTGCCCAGACTCTGTAAGTGAGACACAGTGAGCGCTCTGACGGGATTACACACATCACCAGGACCCCAACAATGAGATGTCCTTTGTGCATCGCATGATGTGACCTACAGCCAGTGCTCTGACCACCAAGAGACGTTGTCCGTCGCTGGCTTCCCTACTGACCAGCAATTCTCCAGAAGGACATCCCTTCATATCACTTCCTCCAGGAAGGAGACAACCGAGGACTGCTTCGCTTCTCTCCTTTCTTCCCAAATTCTCTCTCTGGGTGGAAACTATTTCCTGAGCCAACATTTAAAACATGACTTAGATTAATTAAGAATTAATTAATCTTGCTATTCTCATAATCATCTTTCCAGTATATATTGTTCCTCAGCCATCAAAAAAAAAATCCAAATTCAGTTTTCTTCCAGAAATTGCTTATGTCAGTCATTTGAAACTGGAAACACCCAGGCTCTGCTTTTTTAATGATGATGACAGCAGTGGTGACAAAAGCTTGTATGTATTGAGGACTGACCAGGCACGAAGCACTGTGTCAAGAGCTATATTTTTATTGTTTATCCTATTCAGCAATCTAGTGAAGTGAGTACAATACACTTTTTATGTTGTTACTGGAAGGTCCACGGTTTGGAAAGACTGAGTATGTAGGCCCAGCTCACGCAGTGAGGAACCATGGGGCTAGAACTCTCATACGGTATGGTCAGAGGCAGCCTTTGTGCATAGGAACAACCCTTGGAAGATGATGGTGGTTATGATGGTGATGGTGATGATGATGATGGTGGTGGTGATGATGGTCATGATGGTGGTGGTGATGAAGATGAAGACGATGATGATGATGATGATGATGATGGCAGCAACATTGTCTATGAAAAATAAGACATTGTTAATATAAGGGTGTTGGTGGGGGCTTACCTGTTTTGGTCCCCCTTGGAACCAGAATACCGACAGAAATTCTCAGGCTTCACACAGTGCAGAAATCGCTCTACCAAGTTAACTGGATTCTAGCTTCCAGACTCTTTACACACACATAGGCAAACACACACATAAAAGGACTCACTGGGGAATGGTTGTGTCTTCGCCAAACTATGAAAATAACATGCTCTTCACTCTCCAACTGGCTCATGTATATTTATATAGAACAAGGAATAAATATGTAAAATTGGATTCTGTTTTCACTTCCTCTTAATGAAAGGATTGGGTTATTTTCTGTACTTTTCTCCCTTTTTTATGTGGGATGGTTGATCTGTGCATTCTACACTATTCTATCCCCTTTGATCTACATTAGGGTGCTATGCAGTCTCCAGACCTTTACCCTCAGCCTCTGTTTATAAAGTTTCTGGAAGTTTGTCTGAAGTACAAGAGTATCAGTGGATATCTATTGAGATTTGCTTTATCCAATGCCTTACATTATTTTGCTGTCACTCTAGAAATTGTCTTATTTTCCTGATAATTGACGACCCCATCTCTCTTGCCAGCTGGCTCCCTCCCTCCCTTGCCATCACTACCTTTATCTTATTCCTGCACACTGGAGGGTTGGGGAAGGCAGTATACCCTGCTTCAACACAATTGGCTGCCCTGGCACTGAAACCCCATTTCAGCAGAAATTTCGTCCTCACGTAGAAAGTATCAAACATCTTGTATGACATAGAATACGAAAGGTTTAGCATTTACCATTTTATGCCCATAAATATCATGCAGACCATACTTCTGAATTACCATACTATGTCTACCCAAACTCGCGGAATTTAGTCACTGTAGTTGACAGCCAGGTATACGTCCTGGTAAGTGTAATCATCCAGGATGCATGAATTTTTTAGACTCACTCTGCCAGTTGGCAAATATATAGGTCCTTCCGTGTGTCAGGCATTATTCTAGTATAGATCCCTAACATTATTGTGAAACTGTGTCATCTTCTCGCTAGTAATTTTCTGATCAACTGAGGTTTCCCTAAAAATCTTTTATTTATTTTTTTAGACTTGCATTTAGTTGACCATAAAATCATGAAATCCTAGAGGTGGAAGAGATTTCAAAGTCCATTCAGGTTAGTACCCCTAGAAATCTTTAGGTTGTGATGTCAGACCAGGGTCTCCCTTGACGAAACGTGGAAAAACACGGATGGGTTTTCCCTGAGGAGGGCCTGGAACCTGGGATTCTGCCCTGTGTTTCTGCTTGTCTCTGTGGTGAGCCTCTTCCTCTCACACAACCTTTTGATGAGATGGGGAGCTCAATCTTAACCCAATCTTGACCCAATCTTAAGACCTCATGAGCATAAGAGTCTCTTTTTCAGATCCAGCTTAAAATAAAGCACTATTAGGAATGTATCCACGGGATACAGGAGTGCTGATGCACAGGGGCACTTGTACCCCAATGTTTATAGCAGCACTTTCAACAGTAGCCAAATTATGGAAAGAGCCTAAATGTCCATCCACGGACGAATGGAAAAAGAAGATGTGGTGTACACATACAATGGAATACTACTTGGCAATGAGAAACGATGAAATCCTGCCATTTGCAACAATGTGGATGGAACTGGAAGGTATTTATGCTGAGCGAAACAAGTCAGGCAAAGAAAGACAGATATCCTATGTTTTCGCTCGTATGTGGAACTTGAGAAACTTAAAGGAGGATTATGGGGGAAGGGAAGGGGAAAGATAGTTTCAAACAGAGAAGGAGGCAAACCATAAGAGACTCTTAAATACTGAGAACAAATTGAGGGTTGATGGAGGGTGGGGGAGGGGGAAAGTGGGTGATGGGCACTGAGGAGGGCACTTGTTGGGACGAGCACTGAGTGTTGTATGTAAGCGATGAATCATGGGAATTTACTCCTGAAGCCAAGAGCACACTGTATACACGGCACGTTAGCCAACCTGACAATAAATTATATTAAATACAAATTTTTTAATAAAATAAAATAAATCATCTGAAATGGAACCTGGGTCAGATGTGTCCCCTCAGGCTAGGTTAGGGTGCACTCCCCGATGCTGGTGGTCCCCATTTAAATTACGTGGTCTAAGCAGAGGCAGAACACATCTCCCTAGAGGAGAGAGGTGCCGTTCCCTAAAGAAGGAGAGGGTATTGGGTTAAAAAAAGAAAAAAGGAAACTGAAATGTTCAATAACTTTTCATTTTACTATCGACAATATTACACCACAGGTGTTTAAGGGCCATCCCTGGATTTATGTCAGTCATTGCTCACAAAGCTAGGATCGGAATCTAGAGGTCTCCAAGCTCCAGGAAAAATGCATGTGTCCTTGACAGAAGTATATCTAAAAGTTCTGATTCCCATGGAAAGAATTTAAAGCGTGTTTGATGACTGGAGATCCTGTGTCATCTAGACTGTTACCATATAATCACTTTATAGAGATGCATACCTTAACGTGTCGAATGTTTCACTGGCTGAATGTGGCACATTCCCTGACATTTGATCATCTTAAATACCCATATTAAATGGAGTTGTTTTTCTACAATTTTATCTGTTCCGTAAAATAATTAGTAGGAAAAAGTCAGTGTAACCGGGGATTCTGGTCAGACATCTTAAAATGTTTTGAAGACGTTTCCACCTTGTTTGAACTTGGAAGCTCTTCGCTAACCAGACAGCGTTCTGTTATCTTATAAATAAACTTCATTTTCCAGCTAGTAAGCCTATGATAGTTTGTCCCTGTGTAAAGATGAGGAACAGGGATAAATAAGCTAGTGAAAGTGTATACTTTTGATGAGCTGATTTGTGTCACGGTCTTATTTCTAACGGGAACATTTTTAAGAAGCTTAAAAAGTCCATAAATTTAATGTTGTGCGTGGTACGTACAATTAACTTCCATCTGGTTAATATCTGGCCCCTGCGTCTGAAATGCTAATTGTTGGTTGTAAGCAGCAGCTGAGGAGAAGTGTACAAAACACCTCCTGATATAGGGGGCCACAAAGCCCGTGCATGTAAAGATCTTGAAGGATGTGTGTAAGGGCAGGTGAGCGCTGGCCCATCGGGGAAACCGGGGCGGGAGCAGCTGTCTTCCGGTACCCGGGATCCTTCCCATCTCTTTCACTTCCAGCCTTTCTCTGCCTGTATCAGTCAAGTGCTCCAGTGTAGAGCCCCCGACTACACAGCCTGGATCAACACCAGCTTTAGGGATGAACTATGATCTCTGTCTCTATGTGTGTCCATATGTGTGCACACTGGGCATTCATATATAATACCTGTATATTATATATGCATATATATGTGCATATCATATGTTCATCTATAACATCCATGCTATGTACAGAGTGCACCTGTAGGCACGAGCAGCCATCCCTTCCTGTCATCACTAAGCCTGGGGGAGTTGAGTGAAACCTCCCTCCTCCAGTCTCGCTTCCCAGGCAGGGCTCCGGGGCTCCGAACCCAGGCTGGGGATCGACACAGGGGTCCCGGATAGGACAGGAAGTCACAAGCTTGAAATATTTCTTGTACTTGCTACACGGATGCAACACGGAATTACTCAAACGTCTGCTGTTTCCAGATGTGCTCTGAGTAATGAAATCCTTCAGTGCGGACTGTAGATACATCGTCAGAGCACAGAGAGAGTGAAATGTAGCGTAAACACACCTGTGTAGCCTGCAACGATCCACTAGGCACCGCTTCAAAGGTAACAAAGACCTTACCAAGACACCCGAAAGGAGGAACGGATCTATGAAAGCTGATTGCCATTGCTTTTTTTAATCGCAGCCAAGTTTCGCAAGACCGTTTCACAAAGGTGGCCGTAAGATTACTGCACGCCGACCGTGCGATACGTCCTTTTTACAGACCCTGACTTCCCCGTTGATTTCCCCCTTTATGGAATATTCCATCAGAAGTTTCAAATGTGCGCAGCCCTTCACAGTTCCCCGCAATGTGTCTGCATTGCAGCCGTGGACAGATGGCTTAGGAGACACTGGAACAGCCACTTTGGTTTGTATTTAAGTCCAAAGTTCTTCACAAAACGCCCCCTGCATTCCAGCAGGTACCGAGGTCTGCCAGGTATCCCAAGCCAGCAAAGAGCGGGTTGCCAGGAGTCACCAGGGCGGGCTGGAACCTGCTCTTCTGGGCGTCTCGTCCCCGTGGTGGAAAAATCCAGGGCTCGGAATCAGGTGAAATTCACAATTCCGCCCTTCCCAGTTAGTAGCTTTGCGACCACATTGAAGGTACTTAATATTTCTATGCTTTGTTACCTGATCTGTAAAATTTACGTCCCGGGGCGCGGAGCGAAATCGTCGCTCGTGGTTTGCGGAAAACACCGTGCCCAGCACAGCTCAGGTGGCTCGGCAGCCGTCAGCCCTTCTGTCAGCCGTCAGAGCACCTGCTCCCCACCACGTTCACCGGAGCCCCGGCCCCGTGGGCTCCCGGGACAGCCGGCTTCCAGAAAGGGGAGGCCCGGGTGGGAGATGGGGGGGCGTCTGCAGGGACTCGGCCCTCACCTAGGTGTGGGAGCTGCTCTCCGCCTGCTCGGGGGACTGATTTCCTCCATATCCATGTCTGTCACCTGCTTAACCAACCTCCTGTTCCGTTCTCTCCGTTATACAGGCTCAGAGTTGCTGCTGTGTCCTCGCCCATCACCACGTGTTGCATCACCGTGCCACGGTAATAGACATTTGCGGAAGGTCATACGGCTCCCCAGATGCTCCGCGTGGGCTCGGTTCACCCGCCCCTGCCTCCGGAAGCTCCCGGGTATTTCTGGACCTGACCTCACACGCAGAGGCCTTGGTTCCAGAAGCCTCCTTGTCGGCACCATTCACGGGACACCCGACATTACACTGTGTTTTGCTTTCCTTATCTTTGCCTTACTTCTCAGGAACAGATCCTAGAGGGTACGACCTGTGTGTCATACTTTCTTTACCCCTTGAAACACCACACACGCCTTCATACAACGTCGGTGCTTTGCACTATTGCAAAGGCCTCGGTGGTTTGTATTTCAGCTGCTTAGATGTGCGTAATAACCACACACAGGGCCTTAAAAGGATATAAAATATTCCAGCTGAGAGATGCACAATAGATGACATTATTTCATTCTTAAAATGCAAAAATGTAAAATTAGGGATCACCAAATGCTAGAGAGTGTTTTTAGCAAAAGTCTCGGGAGAGAGTTTCTGCTTCTTAACCCCGGACACACAAATAAACACACAAATGGTGCTACGGAGATCGTCAAGGACAGGCCGCCTCCCAGGACGGTGGAAAACACCCTCTTCCCACCCCCCGCGTGGCCGAGCACGGACCTTAGACAGTTTACCGGGAGCGCGCTCTGTCCAGCCGGCCACCGGACCTGCCCACCCATGCTGAATTTCAGGACCAATGTCGGAATGATCAACTCTGCAGCCAGGAAAAGGAAAGAAAAATGGAACAGAAAGGGACCCCAGCCTTTGGATTTCTAGGGAGGACACCGAAGACAGGAAACAATGTGCCCGCCCGAAATGGGCAGTGACAGCTTTGCTGAGCACTGAATCACTCTGATAGCTTCGAGCATTGCTTTGTAATTAGCTGCTGGGATGAGACAGCTGTGGAAACACCTGTTATCGGTGCTCAAAATAGGTATTAATTTAACAGTCCACAGATACTACGATACCGACATGCCACGGTGTGATGTCAACAACAAGAGGGATTTTCAGGAGATAGGGTAAAACATGCTTCTCTTGCATAGTTTCTACGTCTGCTCTGAGGGGACCCTACATGGAACAAAAGACCTTTGGGGAAAGAGCTAATTAAATGCATGACTTTAAAATGTCTAAGGATGGGGCGCCTGGGGGGCTCCGCCGGTCGGGCGTCCGACTTCGGCTCAGGTCATGATCTCGCGGTTCGTGGGTTCGAGCCCCGCGTCGGGCTCTGTGCTGACGGCTCGGAGCCTGGAGCCTGCCTCGGATTCTGTGTCTCCCTCTCTCTCTGCTGTGTTTCCCTCTCCCACTTATGCTGTGTCTCTCAAAAATAAAATAAAAACGTAAAGAAAAAAATAAAAACAAACAAACATCTAAGGAATGGACACTGGAGGAGTCCCACACACAGTCAAGTCCTTGCGGCTGCCTCAGTGGCACAAGGAAGCAGGGCACTGTACTGAGCACCCGCACAGAGTGGCCGGAGCACCTGCCCGCCCGCCCGCCCCTGGACCCTGCACCCAACACCCTCCCTGCACCTCGTCTGATGCAGGCCACACCTGGAAGACAGCACCACCCCGATTCCCTGGTTCTGCATCGCTCAAAAGTCAGATACCCGGCATTGGATGAACACTCAACACTTGCACGGCAGCAAACTGCAACCCGAACGGAAACAAAGCTTTTTCTAGTCTTTTCCCCACTCAGTGAGCATGTCCGTTTCTTCATGCAGTTCTGTCCACGTAATTATGGGGCGTTGCACAGGCCCCCAGGGGTTGTGTCATAACTCGAACGTGCCGTGTATTACCTTTCCGACTTACTATGAAGTAGGTTCCCTAGTTAGAAAATGACCTTTCCTACTTACCTTCCTAAAAATCTGGGAAAATTGGAGTTCTGAAACACACTGGACCTCTAGTTTCAGTCGTGTGATTAGGGGCCCAGAGACTCATCTCACAGACTGCTTTCCCCCGCTCACTGATTTGTTCCCCCAACCTGCCAGGTGCCTCGCTGCCTCAGGGCCTTTGCACTCACTGTCCCCTGCACCTGAAAACCTCTGTTTACTGGATATTTGCATCTCTCCTTCACTGCTTCCCCTTCACTAAAATGCAACTTTCTCAGTGATGTCTCCCCTGGTCATACTATTTAAAATTGAAAATATCTCTCTTAGATTTTATTTTTCTTATTACTCTTTCCCATACTGTAAACTTTACTTATTTTATTTTCTCCTCTAGTAAATATAAACACCATGGGGATTAATATTTTTATGATGCGTGTCCCATGATAGGAGTTTAACAAATGCTTGAATAATTTCTGTGAGGAATAAGCTTGTGTGCGTGCAGGTGTGTATTTTCCTTGAATTTTTTCCAGCTATCACACGTAAGTATCACTTTCGGGCAGATGAACCCATGTTTTAGAGCAAAGTTTTATTTCACGGTTTAGATGGGCTAGCTAACGGTAATTCCTGCTAACTTGTGCGTGTGGAGGTGAGTTTTGGTTCTCAGCCGGGAACACGGCCATTGTCGCGGAACAGAAGACCGTGAGGTTACTTCCGCTGTTAAGTTTTGATGTTCTGCGAGGTGTCGCATGTTTTACCCCGAGAGGTCTTGGATTTGCAGTAGACTTGTCCCTATCCTATTAATCCTGGCCTGTGCCTTGGCTTTGTTGGCCGTCAGGTGTTCAGATGCCCTCACAGTGAAGCCTGCTTTGCAGGAACCGTGTTCTGCAGAAATGTAAGAGCCCCGAAACTGCATGACAGACGGGGTGCCCTGGGTGCCCCCACACTCCGTTCTCCCCGTCTCGCCGCAGCCGTGTGCGGGGACATCAGCTCCGAGCGTCCCTGCCCACGTCCGTCAGCCGGCTGCCGCCCCTCCGGGCTACTCTTCTCCCCCAGCCCTGCAGTCCTTCTGGGGCCTCTCCCAGAGCCCCCCACAAACGCTGATGAATTTTCAGATCCCAGGCCATCGGTTGACGCCCAGGGTTGAGTATGGGAGCTGACGTGGCCAAGCTGGTGGTCACATATATGGCGAGGGAACAGTGGTGCCCGGGGAGTGGTCTGCACCACGTGCCCATCCCCCGTCCGAGGCCACCGTCCTCTGTGTCCTGAACAGGAGTAACGATCACTTACGATGCTCTGCTGCTACAGCCTTCCTGGGTTCACACCACGTGCGGCCTTGTGTCCCCATCTAACTCAGCCCCGTTCCTAGCGGAGACTCAGAAAATGTCTGGGTTATAAATGATTTAGTTACTTTCACACAACTGTTCTGTGAATTCCACCCTCATTATTCCATCCTAAATGCTGCACTTGGGCCTATAAACACTTTCCCTGTTTGTCACGGCTGCCTGCGGGGTCTACCCTCTGTCTCCAGCTGGGTGTCTCCACATCCATTCTGTGATGTTATTCGCAGGGTAGGGTAAGAATTAAAATACACTCCTTTTCAGGGGCCCCTGGGTGGCTCAGTCCTTTGAGTGTCTGGCTCAGGTCATGATCTCACGGTTCGCGGGTTCGAGCCCCGTGTCGGGCTCTGTGCCGACAGCTCAGAGCCTGGAGCCTGCTTCGGATTCTGTGTCTCCCTCTCTCTCTGCCTCTCCCCTGCTCGTGCTCTCTCTCTGTCTCAAAAATAAATAAAAACATTTTAAAAAAGAAAAAAAAAAAAAGAAACTAGAAAACGGGGGCACCTGGGTGGCTCAGTCGGTTGAGCACCTGACTTCGGCTCATGTCATGATCTCACAGTTTGTGAGTTCGAGCCCCGCATCGGGCTCTGTGCTGATGGCCCAGAGCCTGGAGCCTGCTTCAGATTCTGTGTCTCCCTCTCTTGCTGCCCCTCCCCCGCTCATGCTCTGTCTCTCTCTCTCAAAAATAATTAAACATCAAAAAAAAAAAAAAAGGAATATAACTTTTTTGTTGTGTAAAAAGAATTATAACATGACTTGATTTACTGTCTCTGACCCTACGTACTGTACTAATCATAAAGCTGCTTATGGAAACATGGAAACAGTCCTTTTATTGTTTTACAGCAAACGAAAGCTGTAACTTTCTATTCTCTGTTGAATTAACAGTACATTTGTCTGCTAGGAAATGCCTATGAGATTCCCGGTAGGACCAAATCATCAGAGATCAGCCTCAGACGGCAGAGTTTACTCATTTCAGAGCTCTTTGCTGGCGTTATCACAGGGGATTGTACAACAACACGTGCTGGTCAGTGCGGACCGCTCAAGAACGTGTGACCCGGTTCGGGACACTTCGTAGTGATAAGAGAGGACTTTGAACGCTCTCATCCCAGATGGTTGTTTGGGGCAGGTAGACCCAGGGGTACTCAGGTTCCCTTCCCTGAGCAGGGACGGAAAGTTCGGAAAGGTCAGACTCTGGGCCGGGCGACACCCTCTCCTTTCTTTCCCTCTGACCTGCACTTGTTCTAGAAGACTTGGCCAGGCCAACTGTAAATCAATCTGAGTGTAAGGACAGAGTGAAAAAGGATGGACTGAACTATAATCCGTGGACACCCATAGCCAGCCACCAGGTGCGCACCCCCACGCACTCCTTTAGCGGGTGGCGCGTGCTAACGACAGAATTGATGGCGAACAGGTAGTGAGTCACTATCAGTTTGACTTCACGGCTAACAGCACGAGTGTGGCGTCACCCACTTGGTTTCCACGCCAGGCTCAGCCACCCACTCTAGCTGTGTGATCACAGACAAGGTACCCACCTTCTCTGTTCTTCACTTTCCTCGTTTATAAGAATAGGGATAATGATTGTACCTAAACCACAGAGTTCTCACAATTAGATGGTCATAATCCTGAAGGTACTTAGCATAATCTTCCTGGTACACATCAAGCCCTCGATAAGTACTAGCCATCAGTGTTAGTGATCCATTCCTCCAAAATCGTGTAGATCATTCCTATCGCCCCAAGAATCACATGTCATGTCTCCAAGATCCAAGGGTAAGCAGAGAGCACGACCAGGTGTTTAGAACCTTGTTGTTGTTGTTGTTGTTGTCTTTGGTATCTGAAGACCGAACACGGAATATGTAATTCCCAAGAGTGCTTGTGTTATTTCCTTCGGATCAGCCGTGGGTTGGAAGCCCAAGCATCCACAGGGTGTTCATGTGGTTTTGTGAGACATCAGCCTGAGAGGACAGTCTCCTTGCTTTTCAGCACTTCCTGCTTTTATTTCTGTTTGTTCCCAGTCTTCCCTGGCTACACGTTCCAGTTTCCTGTAGAACAGGAGCGGTAGGAGTGTCATCTGCCTGGTTTCTTGTCTCCCGGGGAAAGCAGCCAGTCTCTGGCCATTAAGTGCGGCACTAGCTTTGAGTTTCGTAGGCGACGTTTACCAGCCCCAGGAAGTCTGCTTCCATTCCGATTTAGTTAACTGCTGTATCGCGGAGGGTGTTGAACCGGGTTCATCAAAATTCTTTTTCTTTTTCCTGTGTCCATTGAGATAGTTGATGAGGTCTTATTTTTATCTTCTATTCTGGTGATACTTCATTAATTGACTTACAGGATGCTAATCGAGTCTTGCAATGCTGGGACAAATGCCTTTAGGTCAAGGTATAGAACCCATTTATAGGTTCCTGGGTGGCTCTTTTGCTACCGTTTTGTTGAGGATTTTTGTGTCTATGCTTAGAAGATACGCTGGTCTGTGGTCTGATTTTCTTATCACGTCTTTGCGTTTTGCGAGTAGAAGAATAACAACCTTGTAGAATCAGCTGCTGAGTATTTCCTCCTCTTCTATTTTTTGGGGGAATTTGAAAAAAAAATGGTATTCTCTGTTAAATATTTGGTAGAATTTATTAGTAAAGCCAACTGAGTTAGGGTTTCCTTTGTGGTAAATTCTTTGATTACTAATTCAATTTCTTTGCTCTGTCTATTCAGATGTTCTATTTCCTCTTGAGTCCGTGTCAGTCGTTTATGTCTTTCTAGAAGCTTGTCCATTTCATCGAAGTTATCTGATTTATTGGCATCCAGTTTTTCATACAATTCCCTTCTAATATGTTGGATTTCTGTAAGATTGGAATAAGTTCCCTCTCTGATTCCCGATTTTACTACTGAGGCTTCCTTTTTTTCCTGTTCAGTCCAGCTAAAAGTCTATCAATTGTGTTCCTCTTCTAAAGTAATTAACTTTTGGTCTTACTGCTTTTCTCTATTTATCCATTCTCTATTTCATTAATTTCTATTTTTAATCTTTGTTATAATAAAAGATAATATTTATGTTATAAATTATGAGTTAAGAAAATAATTGTTCAGAGACATCCAACAGATTGAGAAATGTGATGTTTGGAGCAGGGAAGATTTTAGAAGCGGGTTTGAGCTTCAGGCGTGAAAGACGGAAAGGGTCTGCCCGACATAGGGTCAAAGAAGGGATTGGGAGTAAGCCAGTGAAAACAGCAGGGCTCAGAACTGGTGTGGTTGGTACAAATCAAACAAGAATTAGAGACTAAACATGTTGACAGCTGCAGTGGAATGAAAAGTAAAAAAGGATAAGGAAGGGTGAGCAGACAACTTAGAAACAGAATAAAAATTGTGTGAGAGGTGATTGCTAATTCAGTAATTTGATGAATCTGCTCTTGTACTAATCACTTTCTGCCTTGCCGCGCCACATTTTCTTTCACGTCTCCTCTCTCACGCCCTCGTTTACATCTATTTGAATAATGCTCAATTTATTGCTTAAAACCTCTGAGGACAAATACTCCCTACCCGACCTCAAAAGGTATCTGCTTCTAAATAGCGCCGCTAAAAAGCCCAAGTCCCCAGTTCTGGTCTGAGTAATATCCACGGACTTTCTCACATTCCCTTAAATCCATTGACTGATTCTCTTGAATAGCTGTACCGGCTGAAGGCTAGGAAAGTGCCAGTAAGCGTTCGTTTTGGACGTGCCAACACACTGATTTCACATGGTTCAATGTACTATGTCCCTTTCTCGGACAATTCAAAACAGAGAGCCCTGAAACGTCCATCTCTGCTGGTGGCTGCAGAGACACTTCCCAAACGAACTCTGGATTTTATCAGTTAAGGGAAATCAGGCCACAGAATCGTGGGTTCTCCTTTTCATGCACTCGCCCGATTTACAAAACAGATCCGTTCCAAGTTGTTTCTGTTTGCCTCTCAGCACAGAGCGCCCCATATGGAGGCCTAATGAACAAATTAACAGAACCTGTGGAGATGCATTTGTGAAGGACAAATTGGTTCCTAACCGAAAGAGTCATTCCCCACATTTGTCTGCAAGTTGAGAATGCATGCCCTGTGAGCGAATGACGCGTCTGAGGCAGACTGAACGCCTCCGAATCCAAATGAAGACATTATTTTTCCTTTGATTCTGAATTTACGTACACTCGAAGTCAAGATAAAAAGCTGCTTCGAAAACCTTAGGGTCATTACATTTGCTTGACGAACTCCAGAAACTCTGGTTGTCCCGGGATACCTTACGCTGCATTATATAGTCACTGCACTATTATATATCGTGTAATATTTATGTGTTTTACAATATATTACTATATGTTTAGAATATGTTCTCACATTATATGTAACATAAATTATGTGTTATATAGGTATATAGTTCATACTGTTTCTCAGATTTCCTCCTATTGTACGTGGCAAGAAAATCCACGTGTGTATGTAGCTGCGTTTGAATGAATGCGTTATCAAAATGGAATGTGCTAGGAGGAAATGTGTTTCAGTGAATGTTTTAACATAACCTAAACCCTTTCTGAAATGACACGCTAGAAAGTCGCTTGGACTGCTCTTCCGTTTCTACGTACTGAAACGGGTAATACCACCCTCTCTCGCAAAAACGTTACAATTATCCTGGTGTTAAGGGAAAAATGGGAAAAGCAGGTGTTAAGTCACAGAAAACTAGAGACAAGTAACTGTCCTGCTTATTTTTTTTCAAGGTTGTCTCATATTTTAGAAATTATTTTGCTGCTCTACTGTTCATATTTATGGGGTAGGGGGCACCTGGGTGGCTCAGTCAGTTATGCTCAGGTCATGATCTCCCAGTTCGTAGGTTTGAACCCCACATCCGGCCAGCTTTGGATTCTCTGCCCTTCCCCCACTCACAATCTGTCTCTCCCGACAATAAATAAGCATTAAAAAACATTTACAGAAAACAAAAAACCCCCTGCTTTTTTCTACTCCACAGTTTATGGATGAGTCTAAAACCCTTTTTTGTTGTTGTTGTGATTTAGGAAATAAAACCTGAGAGGTTAATGAATCTCCAACTTCTACAGAGGTGGTCAACAAGAGAGCTGTTGAGAACTCTAAGTCGCTTTCCACACTTCTGTCCGCCTGTCTGTGTCCATGTTTATCCATAGCCATCCGCCTCGAGGCCTATGTCTCTGTCTATCTGTCTGTCTATCTGCCTGTCTATCTATCTATCTGTCTGTCCATAATCGTGGTTAATTGCATGTGTCTACTTGACTAGGCCATCGTGCACCCAGACATTTGGTCACCCGTGAATCCAGGTGTCTCTTGAGTGTCTCTGGATGAGATTAACATTTGAAGCAGGGGATGAGTAAAGAGATCCCTCTCCCCAGTGTGGGTGGGCTTCATACGATCTTTTGGAGACCTGAAGAGAGCAAAAAGACCGAGTGGGAGGAATTCTGTCTTTCCGTCTTTGAGCTGGGACATCGGTCTTCTACTGTCCTTGGACTCAGACTCAAAGCTGAGCCACCGGGCCCCCGGGGTCTCCGGCGTATGCGTCGCCGACCCCGGGCATCTCAGCCTCCATAACCACGTGAGCCCATTTCTTCCAAACACTCGATCTGTGCTCTCTCCCTCCGTACGCACACGTCACATGTATGTGCGTACGTTCTGGCTCGCGCGTGCGCAAATGTTCATGCCGCACGCACGGGCACACACCGGAGTGGTGCGGCCATAGTCCGGCCACTCCTCGCGGTCGAGGCGGACACCTGCTGGTCGTTACCAGCACAGGCAACTGTCGGGATGAGTAGGGGGGTGGTGAAATCGTGCCCACCCGGCCCTGGAACGAGGCACGTGTCCCTCAGCAAGTAGACACATGCTGCTGGGCCTCTGAGCCTACACAGCAGACATAACTCGAGAGTTCATCTTACGCATTTTCCTCCTTTAAAACAATCAGCAGCTGGGATGCTTTTTTATACAGTGTCTCCTGCTGACTGCTGTCACAGCTTCCGCTGCTCGTCCCCAGGCCTGTCTCTGCGCCGTGTTGCTAGGCAATGCCCGGCCCGGCCGGATTTAAATAAACGCGCAGACAGCACCCAGAACACGGTCCTCCGCCCTCTGATTGCTCCTCGCACCAAAGCTGGAAGCAGGGAGACCCTTCGTATGGTCCACAGGGGTACTTTGGCGTAGTCGGAGGAGTTATTTTCAAGAATTAAGTCTAGAAACCCTGACAAGGTAAAAACTGTATGGGAATAAGTAAAAAGATGCATTCCTCTTAAAAAGTCGGAATTTGGCAATTAGTGATGGTTTCATCACATCCCATCCCCAGAACAAATTTAATGCTAAACCTCTTTTAAAAATTTTCCTTACACTTATGTTTTCTATAAAACTAATGTTTATTGCCTGTGATGCATTTATTCTACCCATATTCACTGGAGTGAAATTTCTTATAGTGAATAATATTTAATGTCTTTGGATCTCAGAATCAATTATTCAGAAATATTTACTAAAGGCATATGCAAAAGCACTCAGCAAGAGGGGCTCCCGGCCGGTTCAGTCAATAGAGCATACAACTCTAGCTCTCTCTTGGGATTGTGGGTTCAAGCCCCCACATTGGGCTTACAGCCTACTTTAAATAAACAAATAAACGAATTTGTAAAACGTATTCAGCAAGACATTTTATGGAATATAATGACAGAGAAAATATGGTTCTTGCCCTCCATAAAATTTGTCTAATCTTCTTATGAATACCCATTCGTATTTCACAGAGAATGTGCCTTCATTTTGTGGGTGTTTTTCTGATTATCTAAATAACATGCGCCTATTGTAAGAGAACAAAGTTTTACTCACTCGGATGGCACCGTCACTGGGCACAGTACTCGACACTTGGCTGCCCTCCAGGAGTATTTGGCAAAGGAGGGACAAATCAAATGAATGGACACAATACAATAAACTTCAAGACAGGCTTAGATATGGTCTCACTACCCCTACCCCCCCCCCCCGCCGTTACCTACGCCCTCAGTGTCCCCATAAACGCAGGATAGATAGTGATGTATATGAGTGGAAGGGGTCAAGTTGAAGCTGGAGGAGGCTGCACAGGGTCCTCAGTGGCACCACGGGTCACTCACGGTGTCCCTGGGGGGGACATGATGCACATTGTGACACAGCCCAAGGGAAGTCCCCTCTCAGCGGCCGGAGGGACTCATTGGGGACTCTGTTCTTGATGCTTCCTCAGTGCCAGACCAGCACACATGTTCTAGAGCAACGTCACAGAGACAGAATCCCATTTGTGACCAGAAAGGGTTCAGTCAGCTCCAAAAAAATAATGTGTAGCACTTAGCTGGAGCAAAAGAGGGTCTTAGAAAACAAGGTCTGAAAGGGAGGAGCAGAGAAGACAGGAGAGGAGAGGAGAGGGAGAGAGAGAAAAAGAGGGAGAAAGAGAGTGAAAGAGAAAGAATGAGAAAGAAAGAAAGAAAGAAAGAAAGAAAGAAAGAAAGAAAGAAGAAAACAAGGTCCTTATTAGAAGGGAGGTCGACTGAAAAAGAATTAAGCATAAACTGAAGCCAGTTTTTTTCCTTTGGAGTTTGTTGTCTCTCCAAAAAAAAGTGTGCAACAACTTAGGAATCATTTGTGGGACATTTCCCACATCATATTTTATGCAAATCATAATCATTCCATATGTTGTTTGGCTTGTTTATGAAGTTCAAAAGTAACTATTTAGAAAAATGCATGCCTAATGGGATCTGAAAAAGCTTATGCTTTTAAAGAGAAGCCCATATGTCACTGCTAACAGATACATTCTCCCAAAATGTGGAGACTCTTTGTAAGTAATTTCTTCTTCCATAAATTAATCCTCCCTGCCCACCTTGGCTTTGCTTTTATATAAAAAAGGCAAGATATCTCATCTTTTCAGCGGGAGTTAAATTGCATAGTACATTTAGTTATGTCGCCCTACCCGATGTTTGTTGCAAGCACACTCTTAGATTATTTTTGCCAATGTTTATGATGAGTTACACTCACATTAAAAAATGTTACGATCTTTTAAAGAAAAGTCTGCATGTTGTGCACCTGCATGATTTCACTCAAAGGTAAATATCTTCGCATCCGTGTGCCATTGCACACCAAAGTTCCCTGTTCAAAGAATCATGGAAGTCACCGAGGACCCCGTCCTCCTCCTGAAGACAGACACCTGGAGTTCAGCAGCCCGGAGGAATCTTGGAAGAGTGACAGAAAGACCATGATACCCCCACTTGCTCTGATTCCTCACCAACCGATCTGGGAGCTTCTGTGGGTGTTGGCTGTTTCTGAGCCAAGACCAGTCTGAGGCTGAAATCACAAAGACGGGGTTGGTTTCCGGGATGTGGGAGCAGACGCTGCATGGACCGAACTGTGTCCACACGAAATTCTTGTTTTGAAATCTAGTTCCCAGGACCTCAAAATGTGAGTGTATTTGGAGAAGGGACCTTTAAAGAGGTGACTGAGGTGGAATGAGGTCACTAATCCAATCTGACTGGGGTCCTTATAAGAAGAGGAGGTCAGGACACAGACACACATAGAGGGACGGCCACATGAGGACACGAGAGAAAACGACGTCTGCACGCTCAGGACAGAGGCTTTGGGAGGAACCAGCCCTGCCCACACCCAGATCCCGGACTCCCTGCCTCCAGCATGCGGACCGTGAGTGTCTGTTGTTTAAGCCCGAGTCTGGGATACCTGTTATGGCAGCCCCAGCTGACTAATGCAGGGGGCATGGTGGTTGTGTGGGCTCAGAAAGAATCTTCTGGAACATGGCCCCTTGGAGGGGTGGCTGAGAGCAGCTTTCTGTTGGGTGACCCACCTCCCAGCCCCCAGTGGGGGTCACCTCCCCTGGCCTCTAGAGGGGGTCACCTCCCCAGCCTCCAGAGGGGGTCACCTCCCCCAGCCTCCAGAGGGGTCATCCCCCCCAGCCACCAGAGGGGTCATCCCCTCAGCCTCCAGAGGAGGTCACCTCCCCTGGCTTCTAGAGGGGGGTCACCTCTTCTGGCCTTCAGAGGGGGTCACCTCCCCAGCCTCAGAGGGGGTCACCTCCCCCAGCCTCCAGAGGGGTTATTCCCCCCCCCAGCCACCAGAGGGATCATCTATGCTTTCAGAGGGTGTCACCCCCTGGCCTCCAGAGGGGGTCACCCCCCTGGCCTCCAGAGCAGACAGCAGCTTTCTCTCCTCGTCTTCAGAGACAGCTTTGCAAACGTACATGGAGCATGTGTGTGAAGTCCTGGGTTACTCTGCAGCCCGTGTAGGCCTTCACTGCCAAGTGCATCGTAAGAGATTCTTCATTAAGCGTCGTCGGAAACAGAAGATGAGAACATGGAGTGAACCTCCCCCAGGAAGTCTTACCGTGGTCCTGATGACACCAGAATATGCATTTAAAACCAAAATACAGTCTTCCTCGGGGCCCAAGGGTCTCCATTGTGGCCATGAGCCAGAAAATAATTTTAAAAATGCACTAGGATTATTATTTTGGGGGTAAATTTTATGCATATTTCCCCTATGTTGACATTCAGCAGACTAATTTATTCACTCGCAAGCTTTAGAAGAGTCTGTGGGGATGCCGGCAAGAAGACAAGATTTGATTCTCAGTCGTAAATCAAAATTCCCCCAACTAGATGCTCTTGGCTAACAGCACTAATATTTTCTAGGCATGGAGAATAATCTCTACAACGCTAGAAAGCAACTTGAGCTCCTGTAAATGACGGACAAAAAAGTACCTATTTACCTTCAAATAAACTTTCACAAAATGCAAAGCTTTGGTTCTGGGTCTGTTGTTTCTTTAGTCTAGTGACGAAAACAAAACAATCGTTTCCACAATAAATGAGGGTCTTTGGCCATGAGATTTTTGTTTAAAAAGAACAAGGAGATGGGGCGCCCGGGTGGCTCAGTCGATTGAGTGTCCAACTTCAGCTCAGGTCATGATCTTACAGTTCATGAATTCGAGCCCCGCGTCCGGCTCTGGGCTGACAGCTCGGAGCCTGGAGCCTGCTTTGGATTCTGTGTCTTCCTTTCTCTCTGCCCCTTCCCCGCTCATGCTCTGTCTCTCTCTCAAAAATAAACATTAAATTAAATTTTAAATAAATAAATAAATAAATAAATAAATAAATAAAAGCTTTTTAAAAAACTTTTGAAACTGAATAAGGAGAGGCATTAACATAGAGTTTTCATTCAGTTGCAGAATGAGGGTGTTGCTTTCCATCACTGAGTAAAAAATTATCAAAATCTCAGCGGCTGAAAGCAGCATGGATGGGCCGTCCGGCGGCCAGGAGTCTGGACACAGCTTCGGTGGGTCTTAGGCGATCTCACCCGGAGCTCAGGATTTTCTTCTGGGCTTGTCGGCAGGACCCAGCTCGTCGCAGCCGTGGAGTCTGGGGTCCAGGTTTCTCTGGCTGTCACCCGGGAGCCCGCAGCTGGGGCGACTGCCTGAGAACCAACAAGTTCAAGACCAACGGCAGAATGACCCCTTCAGCCACCAAGATGGTGACAGGGCTCCCCTTTGCCATATTGTGCTGGTGAGAGGCCAGTGGCAGGTGCCACCCGCACTCAAGAGGTGGGGCCCCCTGATATGACTCCTTGGGCGTCCCCGTGATGTCACCAGCACAAGGGGAAGAGAAGTTTAAAGACTGGTGACAACATAACACAGCAGAAAGTGAATTCCTGAGGAACCAGGGGAAATCTAGAGAAGGGGTGAGTGGTTCGTAGGGGGCCATAATAAGACACGGTCTCTGTAAACTAAAGGTGAAGCCAAACATAGGAGAGACGCCCTCACTCGGGCAACACAAAGGTGAGGACGCACGGGGGGTGGGGGGGTGAAGGGGGGCAAAGCCTGGAACATGCAAGAACTCAACTTCACTTTGGAATTCATCAAGATGTAAACTCGAACGGCACACAGAAAAGTGACGCGGAAACAGCTACATTAGCAACGCAAGAGGCTGAGGAGATGTGAGTCAAGCTGAGGTGACAACAATGGAGGCAGAGACGGAAGGTCTAAGTTGAAGGTATACTTGGTGAACCTGAGGAAAAATGTGGGACGACGGGAACAGAAGCCAAGGCCAAAGCGAAACCTGAAAGTAAGAATGGACCAGCGTGTGCCGATTATTTTTTTTAATTTAAATAAAATACTAACAGAAAATAGGGCAAGTTTTAATAAATCATAAAACTTGATAGAGTAATGTACAGGCATATTGATTAAACAAATTCCAATGCATAAATAAAGATCACACTAGCCTCGTAATCCTGTCCAGCCTTAATTTTTAAAGGACATCGTGCCTCATTTTTAGGCAACTTGCAGTAAAAACAGGAACCCGAGAATTCTATAAGCGGCCAGGTTTTCACTGACAGGTCGTGGCAACAACAACACTATCAGCAATAAGTGACATGCAGATTATAAACCCGTCTCTTGTCCTTGAAAAGAAAAAGAATTTAAACACAATTTCGGCTATGAATTTATTGGACAGTAAGCAATTCAAATGCAAACGGAAGTAATTTAGGTCTAAACTAGGACCAGAAGTATGGACTAAAATTGCCAAAAATATGGACTAAATAAATTGACATTGAAAACTGTCAAGCATAAACCTGGGCCCAATGTTTTAAATGTGATAAAATACTGGTCAGTAAATCAGATATTTTAAAACGAAATTTTTTTAGAAAGATCAGGTATTTTTTAATATGGATATAAGGAATGGCGTGAGTAATAAAGAGTAATAAATCACTCGCCTCACAGAAGCCAAAACACGGTTTTAATCGTTACGTAGGTAAAAACATAAGCACTTAAAGGAATACTTTTGTATTCCTTTTCCAAACAACTGGCGTAGATAAACAGAGAAATAAGCAACAAAGACCGGGGGTGGGGGGAGACCCAGAAAACAAAAACAAATAAATAAAAACACGGTAAAAGAAAACGGTAACTCCCTAAAAGACAATCTAACGTTGGGTTAGAAAACCATTTGAAACAGTGTCACCAAAATGCAGAGATCTATCCAGAGTGGGGTATTGAGAATCTTATCGGCTTTGACATAACAAACGGATATAAAAGAGCGTAAAACACAAGATAAATATGCAAGTATCACAAATACAAAGATCTCCAGTTTGGCATCATATGCTAAAAGACAGACCCGTTTCGGCGCCCACACCCAGAACTGATGCTGTGGGAAGTCATTCGTAAATCCCCAAGGGTGGAAAATGGACCAGCGGCATTTGCTCAACCCAATGTGACACAATCTCAGAATTTTAAATGTGCCCCTTGCATACGTGTGGGTATATATATTTTTTTCCTAAATGACAAGCGTTGTGTAGAATGTCTGTTTTGGAATTTAGCTTTTGACTCAGAGGTTCATACCCAATTTACTAAACTGATCGACCCATTACCTCCACACCCACGATGAGCTCTGATTTCTACAGCTGAGCCAAGTATTCATCACGTTCTGCTCATGATTTATTTCTGTTTTCAAATGAGCAAGATAAAGAATAGGTAAAGACACAGATAAAAATGTGTTTAGTGTCCCGGCTGTAGAAAGTTCATCTGGGGTATTAGTCACGGCCTCATTTCTCAAAAGGTAGCCTATGCCTATGGATATTATCAAAGCTCTGCTCCTTTAGAAAATACAGTAACTGTCAAAACCAGCATGCGGAGACCCCACCCCCACCCCCAGCATTCCTGGGCAGGACATTCCCCTAAGAATTATACAAAATGGCTGTTAAGAAATTTCCGTATACAGGAAACCGCCAGGTTCTTCTTCTGAAAGACCAGCCAGTCCTCTCCTACAGACAGGAGTTTTACAGGTTATTTACTGAGGAGAAGCCTGTACTGTGTTTCCAAGCACCTACCGGATCCACAGAGAAAGCAGTCCTGCGAGACACCTGCCTCGACCCTGACCCCAACCCCGTGTGTGTCCCCTTCCCCTCTTATCCCACACATTAGCATTTCAAGGCTCTGCCTCACATTGCACTCAGCAGCCTGTGGGGACTGGCAGACAGCTGCAGGGGGTGCGGGGGTGGGGGGGACGGAGCATTCGCTCCCCAAACACCACCCTAAAAATAGCTGGAAGAGAGGCAGTGTGGCACGGGGAGAAAATTACCCTTCTACTTTACCAATTATGCCCCGAGAACACGAATTTGTAAATACAGATGATATCTAGACCGCTTTTCTTTTGTGGCTTTTATTCCCCGTGCGATCCCAGCTCTTTGGGGTGTTTGTTTAGAATCACAGGAGGATGGATGAATGGTACACTCATTGACAAGCTTCCAACACAGGAAGAGAAGCTGTGCCGCGAGTAAATAGCCCCTTGGATGTATAGAGAGGCTTTGACTTAAATATCAAAGAAAACCCACTGCGTCTCCCCCCAGGATGTGTGCTACATCCAGGGGTGTGTCCACAGCAGGTTGATCGGTTCCCCTTCCCACTAGGAACCAAGCCCACTCCCTTCATCATTTCCAGCGTCTGCGAAGAACTCTTCCCCTCGCCCATCCCAGAGCGGTTACTGTCTCACATTCAACTTGAATCCCATCCCCTTTTCCTAGCTTCCGCGCGTGGGTACACTGTGCCCGTTCTGCGCCCTTCGGTGCCCTGCGTAAGGCTGGCCACGCCGCCTCTCCTAGAGAGGATGCGGATTGATTAAAAGGGATGCTTCGCCTGCAAGCATCTTTTCAGCGACCATAAAAACGTTACTGGAATTTAGGTCGTCTTCTGTAATATAAATAACAGCTGCCTGCCTCCGCCGGGGGGCCTCGAGGGCCCCCTGCCCTGGTCCCGACTGCCGTGCACACCCTCCAGGATTCCCCAGGCTCAGTCCAGCTGACGCGTATGCACTGGAGGAGCACCCCCGTGGCGTGTGGTTGTGATTCCCGCGGGTGACCTGCTTTCTCACATTCACACTGGCCACTCGGCTTTCTCTCCTTGCCTGCCCTCAGGCGATGTCCCGTCACCCTTGTTCTGGCCGGCTCTGTGCTCTGCCCCTCTCTTAGCATTTCTTCTTTCCTTCTGCAGAACACTAAGTACATTCAAGCTGGTTTGTCATATTGAGAAAAACATCCCTTTGCCCTGACTCCGTGGGGGACACTTACGCCGAGGGTCGTACCTCGATCTGCACTGGTGGCGGAAAATAGCTTTCCAAACAACGACTTTCTCTTTGAAAGGAATCTTGACGCCTGACGTGGAACCAGAAATGTATCCTTCACCTAACAAATGAGTGCGCAAAGATGGAGAATGTCAGATAGTCACAAACGGCTTTCGGGTACCTAGTTTAAAGGTGCGATGTAATTCTTAGTATTTGAATCATGTCTACATGAAGCAAAAATAATGAAAAATGAAAAACTCATTCTTTCAGATTCCCTGCACTCAAAATTCCAAACAATTAACTTGCATGCTTGCACGATTTTTTTACCGATTTGGTAGAATATGTAAGTTGCTCAGGCATCGCACAGAGGCAACCTAAGACATCCGTCTTGATTTCCTTATTCCCTCAGGTACCGTTCCCTAATAAATATATGCACTCCAGAAAGCCAATGTCATAAATATAGACAGCTGACTCATCGTGCTAACAGGATCTCAGTCGTTTCTCCAAAGAATGTGCAAAGCAATTCAGCTCCAATCCAAGTGGAAAAAAAAATCTCTAAAACTTGTATTTTTAGCAAGCATCTTACTTCATTATATAAGAATGCTGAGGAAAAGTGTAAGCCCATCCCCGGTGCAGGCCAACCCTCCTGAGGGCACGCCCTGCACTTTTCCCCAGGTGCTAAGATTGTGCTTTTACTCCTCAGGGAGTTCCTAAAATATGAGCCACAATCAATCGATTGAGATTATGGGATTATATATGAGATTATAGCCACAATCAATTATGGAGAATCTGTCCTGTCCAGAGCCCTTACTTGATGCCCTGGGACGAATAATGAAACTAAGACATGGCCTCACCCCAAATTACATCACGAGGCAGTCCTAAAACTGGCATGAACCTCACAGTGGATCATGAGGTCATAGGTGGTATGCAGCCGGTGGCACGGCAGAAGCCCAGAAACAGGGAATCGTGACGGTCTGCGGGAGCAGGTAGAGGATGTGTGAGCGTGCGTGTGCCCGCGTCGTGTGTGTTGCGTGCGTGTGTGTGTTCTGTGCACACGTGAGGACCACAAGTCTTGAGGATACATACACAGCCAGCCCAGGGCATTCGCAAAACGCCAGGATAAGAACAAGGAGTTTACGGAAATCTTACTTTGAACCCTAAAGGACGAGTGAGACACAAGGGTGATATGCAATCGCTTTGTTTTCACAGGCGGTGACACATCCAGCAAGGACTGCAGTCCCACACGTTTGGGACCCGTCTGGCCTCTGTGTCAGTGGGGTAAATGCAGCAAAATGGAGACCGGGTCATTTAACCTCGCCCTGATGATTTATTTTTTTCTCCGTTGTTCACTTCTAGGCCCCGTTCTTCCTTTTGAAAGCCAGTCTTTGCACCAGTGACCTTAACTCCCCGTCTTGCACCCTTGTAACTCCATAGCTCGCGGGGCTTCCAACCAGGGTGGTGGGGAGTCCCCAGTCCTGCTCTTTGGAAAGCTGCCTCAAGCTGGGCCCATTCGGGATCCTTCCACGTTCTTGGCATCCTGTGCGGACACTCAGCTCTTTAGCGGGGAGTCCGAGGGAGGCAGCAGAAGAGAGCCACAGAATTTCACTTTCCCCAGTGGTTCCCACCCATGCCTGGCTCCCTGCCGACACGCGGGATGAAAGCAGGAGAGCACGTGGAATGGGGTTGTCCTGTGGAACCGAAGGGAGCCTGCCATGCTCAGAGGAAGTGACTGTCACTCGTCGGCAGGGCCCACACATGTCACGCTTCCTGGTTCCTCCGGACACCTCTCCGCCCATGGAAGTAGATGACACGCGTGCCACCAGCTCAGACTTCACTAGAAACACATACAACAGGAGACATGTGGATGAGAATAGGATTCTGAAAACAGGTCTCCTTTGCAGGTGCCACTTCTGTATCGGTCACACACACAGAACAAGACAACAAGCACGAAGGAAAAGAAAATATGAAGCAGGAGAAATAGGGATAGTCATGAACTCCAGTGAAGTTCAAAAGTAAGTCAAAATAATTGTTTTGTTTTGTTTTTCCCTTAGGAATGCATTTTTATTTTCACGATTTTGAATTTATGTATTTAAATTCAATTTAGGTACCGTATGGTGTAGCATTCGTTTCAGGAGGCAGAACCCAGCGAGTCATCAGTTACATTCCACACCCAGTGCTCATCCCAGCAAGCACCCCCCTGAATGCCCCTCCCCCATTTTCCCCACCCTCCCCCCTCGTCCCCTCCAGCAACCCTCAGTTTGTTCTCTGTATTTAAGAGCCTCTTATGGTTTGCCTCCCTCTCTGTTTTTATCTTATTTTTCCCTCCCTTCTCCTATGTTCCTCTGTTGTGTTTCTCAAATCCACATATGAGTGAAGCCATATGATATTTGTCTTTCTCTGACTTATTTCGGTTAGCATAAATACCCTCTGGTTCCATCCACATTGTTACAAACGGAAAGATTTCATTCTTTTTGATTGCCAAATAATACTCCAATGTATATATCACGTCTTCTCTATCCATTCATCCATCGGTGGATATTTGGGCTCTTGCCATACTTTGGTTATTGTCGATAGTGCTGCTCTAAACACTGGGGTGCATGTACCCTTTGAATCAGCATTTTTGTATCCTTTGGACAAATACCTAGGTCATAGGGTAGTTCTACTTCAATTTTTTGAGGAACCTCCAAACTGTTCTCCAGAGTGGCTGCACCAGATTACATTCCCACCAGCAGGGCAAGAGGGTTCTCCTTTCTCCACATCCTTGCCAACATCTGTTGTTTATTGTGATGTTAAATTTAGCCATTGTGACAGGTGTGAGGTGGTACCTCACTGTGGTTTTGGTTTGTATTTCTCTGCTGATGAGTGATGTTCAGTATCTTTTCATGTGCGTGTTAGCCATCTGGATGTCTTCTTTGGAAAAGTGTCTATTCATGTCTTCTGCTCATTTCTTCACTGGATTATTTGTTTTTTGGGTGTTGAGTTTGGTAAGTTCTTTACAGATTTTGGACAATAGCCCTTTATCTGATATGTCATTTGCAAATATCTTCTCCCATTCCATCGGTTGTCTTTTAGTTTTGTTGATTGTTTCCTTTGCTGTGCAGAAACTTTTTATCTTCGTGAGGTCCAATAGTTCATTTTTGCTTTTAATTCCCTTCCCTCAGAGATGTATCAGGTAAGAAGTTGCTGTGGCTGAGGTCAAAGAGGTTGTTTTCTGTTTTCTCCTCTATGGTTTTGATGGTTTCCTGTCTCACATTTAGGTCTTTCATCCATTTTGAGGTGTTTTTTTTGTTGTTGTTTTGTTTTGTTTTTGTGAATGGTGTAAGCAAGTGATCTAGTTTCATTCTTCTGCATGTTGCCGTCCAGTTCTCCCAGCACCATTTGTTAAAGAGACTGTCTTTTTTCCATCGGATATTCTTTCTTGCTTTGTCAAAGATTAGTTGGCCATACATTTGTGGGTCCAATTCTGGAGTCTCTATTCTATTTCATGTTGGTCTATGTGTCTGTTTTTGTGCCAATACCATGCTGTCTTGATGATTACAGCTTTGTAGTAGAGGCTAAAGTCTGGGATTGTGATGCCTCTTGCTTTGGTCTTCTTCTTCAATATTACTTTGGCCCTTTGGGGTCTTTTGTGGTTCCGTACAAATTTTAGGATTATTCTAGCTTTGAGAAGAATGCCAATGCAATCTGATTGGGATTGCATTGAATGTGTAGATAGCTTTGGGTAGTGTTGACATTTTGACAATATTTATTCTTCCAATCCATGAGCACGGAAGAAGCTTAATTCATCTATAATGAAGGGATTAATTGTCATAAGAGGATGTGATTAAAGGAACTCTCGCTCCTATTTGATCATGTAAGAGGTTTCCTCTGATGTCACTCCTCACTGCCTGTGTCTGCTCTCCTCAGTACACAGCTTCTCTCTCTCTATTCCCACATCACCTTCTGCTTCTTTTATCCACTCTTCCCTGAAGCCCGCCTTCATGTCTGAGTTCACATTCCTGTAACTTTACGAGGAGTACGGCTTTCACACTAACCTTAGACTCCATTAATACCTAAACGCACTACTTGGAACTATATTTCCACTTCAAAAATGAATACATGTAGTAAATAATGACTCAAACTTTTTTTTTTCAATGTTTATTTATTTTTGGGACAGAGAGAGACAGAGCATGAACGGGGGAGGGGCAGAGAGAGAGGGAGACACAGAATCGGAAACAGGCTCCAGGCTCCGAGCCATCAGCCCGGAGCCCGACGCGGGGCTCGAACTCACGGACCGCGAGATCGTGACCGGGCTGAAGTCGGACGCTTAACCGACTGCGCCACCCAGGCGCCCCTGACTCAAACTTTTAAGACACGCCTTGGGGAAAATAACGTTGGTCTTGGTGTTTTATAACCAAGTGAATCACTTCCAGAAGAATGTTCAGAGGGCTTGAAAGAACCAGGCCTAAGAAAGTACCTGAAAAAAAAATCAACCCAGTGGAATAATTAGTTGCCAAGAAAATTAGGCTAACTAACCCAGAACCCAGTATTTGATATCTGATCCTAATTATATCTCAGTAAGATGTGGACAAGAGGAGGTTTTGATGGAAGCAAAGTCAACCTACTTATAATTAAAATTGGATTCTCAGTGACTCAGCAGTCAAAGGGCTAAGGAAGCCTTTGGGCGTTTGCCCCCTGAGTTTCCATGCACATCATTAATATATGAAGCTTCTATTTGAAAAACTTTCAAAGGAAAACATGAGGATATTTTACTCTGTTTTAATTTCCGGGCAGGCAAATCAACATTTACTAGAAACATTATATTGCCTTTCTCTGAAATACTGGAAAAGGCATCAACTAATTTTCCAATAATTATATTTTTGGTTTTTATGTCAACATCTGCAAACCAGACCTTCGGCATCTAGTAAAGTGGACCTCCGTGAGCCACATCAAAGAGAATAGCAGATCCTCTGCAGTTTGGAGCAAGTAACCAGCTGAGGAGAATATGTCCCCCTGGTTTAGACTGCCTAGCAAAAGAGTGAAATGGAAATGTGGAAATGAAAAAATCCAGTGCCTTGTCGAACAAGCTCTTCCTATGATCACTGACTCTCAAAACAAAACCCATGTTATAAACCATTGAGTCTGTACTGATAGGCAGAAAGAGAAACCTAATACAATCATAAATGAGCAAATAAGAAAAAGTTGTTGCCTGGGGATAAGGTGGAAATTATTACCTGGGGGTAAGGGTTGGGAAGATAGGAAATTTTGGAAGGCGGTATGTATGTTCATTACCTTGATTGTGGGGATAGTTTCTCAGGCGTACACCTATGTTAAAACTGATCAAAGTCTACCTTTTAATTTTTTTTAATGTTTTTTTTAAAATTTATTTCTGAGACAGAGAGAGACAGAGCATGAGCAGGGGAGGGGCAGAGAGAGAGGGAGACACAGAATCCGAAGCAGGCTCCAGGCTCCGAGCTGTCAGCACAGAGCCTGATGTGGGGCTTGAACTCACAGACTGCGAGATCATGACCTAAGCCAAACTCGGACGCTCAACCGACTGAGCCACCTAGGCGCCCCCAAGGTCTACCTTTTAAAATATGTAGGTAATTGTAAGTCAATTATATCCCAACAAAGCTGTAAAAACAAAGTGAAAGAATTGTATCTAATTGCAATTTCTGGCTAAGAGCTATATGTTGATGAAGAATCTTTAAAATCTTTGAAATAGGGACACCTGGATGGCTGTGTTGGAGCATGGGACTCTTGATCTCAGGGTCGTGAGTTCAAGCCCCACATTGGCCATAGGACTTACTTAAAAAAAAGAACCTCTAAAATAATCCAACAATCCTTAGTGGTTGGAGCGTAGTAACACGGGGAGCATTAAGTTGCAATGTCCATTACCAATAATGAGGTCAGAGAGGTTAACTTTGTCGAGTGAATTATTTGTGTGTGAGCTTGTTGAACCTTGATTCTCTTTGGCTTTGTTAGCATAGAGCTTTGGACTGTCCCTTCCACAGGGCACCTGGCCAGACCGGTGGGACTGACATGAAAAGTTAGCTCCACCAAAGATTCAATGAACCCCTAACATAAAGTCTCCCTGGGAGGAGCTGAAAGAACATTCCAATACATCTATTTTATGAGGCTAACCTGATCTTGAAACCAGTCCTTACTGAGGATTAAAAGATAAAGTTTTGTAAGTCAATACCACTCATTAGTAAAAAATAACACAATAGTAAACTATTGACAAATTATAGCATATGTATAAAACACTTTATGTGCATATATATTATATATTCATTTAATGGTGTGTATATATATATATACACTATATATTATATAATATATGTATATGTCTAAAATGTGCACATATGCATATATGTATGTGTATATATGTATAATATTTATACATGTGCACGGGCACAATATACATATGTATAATATATGTGTATATATAAAATACTTTATTACCAAATTCTATCAATCTCCAAAATGTAAGGTTAGTTTGACATTGTGGGGGCAAAACATCACTCAATTCCTGATTCCTCTAGTTCACAGAACTTATTTGTCAATATAAAAAAGCTCAGCTGATGTTTGTCTAATAAACCTATTTACCTTCCTAACTTCAATCCAGCATCCTCAGAACATACGAGAGATGTGTTAAGTTACATGTTAAATGAATTGTTAGACGGTCACAGCCATCGCAAATGGCCCAAAGACCTTGCTGAGTGCCGACAGAGGGGCTGTCTTCTTGTGCATCAGAGCGTCCGTCCTCTTGGCTGTTGCCCATTCTCTGACACTTGTCCTCGAAGTTTCCATATGGCCTTTTGAGTTTATCATTTATGTGATTGTCCCTAGGATGGCATGAGTTCCACAAACACTGAGAACACATCGAAGAAGCTTGCCCGGCTGAGTAACAAACAGGTGGTTCAGCCGCGGAAGTCCCCCACCACGCAGAACAGATCCCTGGAGGGAGAAAGGCAGAGGAATTGCTTATGATCACCTTCTGTCGCTCGATGGTCAAAGGATGCCCCGTGGGATGTCAACTGCACGGCTGGGCTGATCCAAAGAGCCAACTTCTACTCCCGTATCACGAGACCTTGTCGGACTTGAGAGGAGGTAGGAGCGCCCTCACTCCCGGCGTGTGGGACCTGGGCCGGCCCTCGCTCCCGGGGGGCTGAGCATGGAGAGGCGCAGCAAAGGGGAAGCCAGCCAGGCTGTCTGCTTGTGGACGACCGAGACCTGGGCCAGAGGCGGGAACGAGAACCTGGAGAGGACCACATCTAGGTCCTTAAAGCGGATAAAATGTTATGAACGTCATACACCATTTTAAACCAAGTGGTCAGACATACTCTTCCCTTAGGCAAGACGATTGCTTTCAACATCTCTCTGCACCTGCTTCCATCCAGAACCATAACAGCAGGGGAGAATCACGGAAGGGACACGGGGGAGGGGGAGTCAGCAGAGTATACGGTGCATCATCATACGGAGGGGGCCCTACACAGAGCACCTCGCTTCGTCCCCGAGGCCACCGTAAGCGAGCATCGCTATTGACACCTACACATGCAGAAACCAGCATCCACGAGGATCAGAGTTACAACTAAGCTAAGTTGTAAGCTGGAAGTTAAGCCCCTCGGTGGCCCCGAGTCTCTGTGCCACCAGGTTGAACCAAGTGATCCTCGGTCAGGAGCATCAACCCTCCTTCCCCGGACCATCCTGTCTTACAGCACAAACATGTTGACATGGTGAATAGCGTAGCTCCTCAGTCTCCTGAGTGTGAAAATCGGCTCGGCTGACAGGAAGGAAACAGGACACAGCCCCGTCCGGGTCAGGCTTGGAGGACAGACCCAGACGCACCCGCTGTCCATCTGCAGGAGGTGGCACAGGGCCGTGACCTGCCGTGACCTGCCATGTCGAGCCCACCTCTGAGTGACAGGGCCTCCTTCCAGTGCCCCCCACAGCCCTCAGCTCTCTCCACCTAGAGCTGGGACACTGGGCTCCTCAAGTGTCCTTGCCAAATGCCGGGTTAACCCATTACTAATCCCGTCCCAGGAAGAGACATCGGTCCAAATGGGTCCTGCCTCCCACCCCGTGTCCCGACTTAGAAGGGGCCCTCCCGCCCTGCTGTTGGAGACACCAGACTCCTTCGGGTCCGGACGGGACTACAGATCCATTGCGAGCTGTCACACGGTGTGAGCATAATAGGTTTTATGCTTAAAACAGATTCCCACCGTGCCGAAGACAGACCCCGAACCAGCACACGTAGCCGGAAGTATTTGCCAGGTTGTTTACCTCGGTACAGGTGATCCTATCATTTTAAATCAACGTTCTCCTGCTCATCCCGCGCAGCCCCTTCCCCGGAGGAAGCAAATCCCCGTGTTACTTCCCACAATGAGGGCTGCATCTGAAACGGCTGCACCTGTTGGCCCAGCACAGTCTCCGACGTCGGGGAAAGTGGATTGCAGAGGACGCTGTTCACTGACAGTGAGGCCATTCTCTCATCGTCTTGGAGCCACATGACGACAGCGCACAGGGCCAAGCGGACGCTTGCACGAAGAGCGCAGGGCACCTCACAAGCTCCTCGAGTCCCAGGTGCACAGAGGAGTCCGAGCAGCTCACACTTGGAAGAGACCTGAGATCGTTCGGCCCCAACACACCCATCGTACCCGTCCCATCACAGACCTTGGAAAGGTCAGCCCTTGACCCTGGGACGCCAGGAGCCACGACTGAACACATCACAACCGACTTCCGGTCAAGGGTCCTTCTATTAACATACCTGACACCTCACATTTATGATTCTCTAAGTAAATTTCAGAATTTCATTAAAGAGGGGGGCGCCTGGGAGGCTCAGTCAGTTAAGTGTCTGACTTCAGTTCAGGTCACGATCTCACGGTTCGTGGGTTCAAGCCCCATGTCGGGCTCTGTGCTGACAGCTCAGAGCCTGGAGCCTGCTTCGGATTCTGCATCTCCCTCTCTCTCTGCCCCTCCCCTGCTCATGAGTGTGCGCGCTCTCTCTCTCTCTCTCAAAAATAAAATAAGACTTAAAAAAAAGAATTTCATTAAAGGTGAAAGCATACTAGCCTTCCACGCTGAATAAAAAACATGAAGCTGTGCTATTTACGCATGATTTACAGATAGTAAAAAAATATTTGTAAAAGTTCTATACTCAATATATTTAGTCTATTTATACAATCATCAAGAAGCATAATATTATAAACATAGGAGGATACAGTTTCTCTTCTGTTCTTGTTCAAATTTTCTCACAGTTAACATATCTATTGCACTGCCTATGAATTGTTAATGTAAGATATTTCTAACCTACCCATTTTACGAATATAATGAAATCACAGAACTGCAGATATTGGCAAAAAGTAAAACTCAAGGGTCATTTTAATTTCCATTGTTATTAGTTGGAAAAACTACATCTGCTTAAGTCTAAGCACTATGAAAAAAAAAGGCGAGGGGTTTATCTATTCAACTGTTATCTTGTTGAACCCAGTTATGACTTAGTGAGAAGCTTTGTCACTTTTCATGATATAAATTAATTTTTAAACACAGATTAAATATTAAGAAAATGAAAACTTGAAACAGATGGGCTAAAGCTTATCATATGGAAGAATCACAATGGAGTATCTCTGGGTTTTCACAAAACACATTAATTTATATCTCACCTGCTGAGAATTTCCTCAAAGACTTACGAGCAACAGCGGCAGTGAGTGAATTTCTCTGTAATTTCCGAATGGCAGTCACACTTTCAAGTGCAGCTCGCTCAGTACTTCAGGTGGTGAAGTTCCTCCGTGTGTTCATGTCCCGCGAGAGGCATGTGCATGAACAATGCTTCTCTGTCTTCTTTCAAAAACTAAACCGTATACCTGCTCGTGTGAACCGGGAAACCTTGGGCAGAAGACTCCCTAGTCTCTGGTAGACTCATCCTTGCCCCTGGGGTCTCACTTCCTGACAGCTCCCCTCAGAGATACACATGCACGCACACTCGAATACACACGCACACACCCATGCGTGCACAACACATGGACACGCGTGCACTCGTGTGTGCGTATGTGCACACACGAAGACACCGCCACGTGTGTGCAAACAGGTACGCACATGCATACACAAACACCCGTGCACGCTTGTGCACGGGTACAGGCGTGCCCCCACAGGCGCGAGCGTACACAAACCCTCCCTCACCCGCAGGCACACACACGCAGCCTGTGTCTGCACACGGCCCCTCACTGCCTGCCGCTTCCGTTGTTCTCTACCTCGGCTCCCTTTCCATCTCCAGTGGCCAGGCAGCCGCCACCGTGTCTTAAGGTTTAGCTCAAAGCCAACTTCCCCATCAAATGTTCCCAGCTTCTCAAGTACTGAGTGGCTCTCTTTTCTAGGCTTGGGCTACCTTCCTGACATTCGCTCTGATAACCACATTTGTGGGACGTGTTGCTGTTAATTTCTCTGGATGTGTTTCTTCTTCACTAAAATATCTGCTCTTCCAGAGGCAGGATCACCAGAGAACAGTATCCATCACAAGTGTATGTGAAATGTTAATCTCATGCTATGTTAGAGATAGCTTCCCTTATTATCCTTATTTTTAAATAAGGAAACAAAAACTCTGAAAGGTTAAACTTTCTCACGTGCATTGATTGGTATAATATGCACACAAATGCCCCTGACCTCACACCAGTGATTACAAAATACAGCCAAGACTGAGCCTTAGGACTGAATTATAGCCCCTTCGGAATATGTTCCCAGTGCTCCCCAAAATTTCCTGGTGGGGTACCTTCCCTGAGCCCAGAAAGTAGCCCGACAGCTGCTGTCCTTGCGTGGCCCCACCGCTGGTCAGCCGTGCCTTCTGTGCGTGACCTGGCTGGGGTAATTCTTACTTTGCCACAAGAGCCTAAGCACAGGCCGGTGCTCCCATCACGAGTGCTCTTCTGCCTGACCTCACAGCCTGCGGTCCTCGGGGGCGATACTGGGCTTCATTCAGAGGGACAGAGAAACATCCGCTGTAGACCACAGGGGTGATAGTCTCAGCAATCGGTTTCTACTCCTCTCTCTCAAACTCAGTAAGTGCAGGGACCTGAGAAATGACCACAGGAGCCATACGATCCGTCCCCCCTCCTCTGCAGTCCTCCAGCTTAGCCCCAACCAAACTCCCCTTCAGTCTCCATCATAAGACGATTGTATTGGCCAGAGCTCTCCAGAGAAACAGAATGAATAGGACATGTATTTTTATCTGTATCTATCTCCTCCTAGCCAGCCATCCATCCATCCATCCATCCAGAGACTGATTATAAGGAGTTGGCTCCTGTGATTATGGAGGTTGGCAAGTCCCACACTCACAGAGCTGACATCCCTGTTCAGCTCTGAACACCAAAAGCCGATGTAGAACGAGGAGGAACTGGCATCCCAGTTCAAAGGCTGTCAGGCAGGAGTTATCTTTTACTTGGGGTGGGGATGGGGGGTCAGACTTCTGTTCTGTTCAGACCTTCGACTGACTTGATGAAATCCACCCACATAGGGAGGGCAATCTGCTTGATTCAGTCTACTGACTCAAACGGTAATCTCATCCAGAAACACCCACACAGACAGAAGGACATTTGACCAGATGTGAGGGCCAATATGACCAAATACGATGGCCCAATCAAGTTGACATGTAAAATTAACCATCACACAATCAAGCCCATGCAAATCAACAGATGCCGAGTGGTACCGTAGCTAGTAGACAGTGGGCTAGAGAGGGGCTAGGTGAGGGGACGTCACCCACTCTAGCAGTGATGGCCGTTTAGCCTAAGTTAATACAGCTTCAAAAAAGGGGGGGGAAGGGCGCTTGGGTGGCTCTGTCGGTTAAGTGTCCGACTCTTGGTTTGGCTCAGATCATGACCTCACACATTCATGAGTTCCACTGGGCCAATAGGCGGAGTCTCTCCCTCTCTCCCTGCCCCACCCCTGCTTGCACTCTCTTTCTCTCTCTCTCTGCCCCTCCCCTGCTTGCTCTCTCTCTCAAAATAAACAACCTTTTTTTTAAAAAAAAAGAGGAAAAAAATCATCACCATAAACTAAGAGACAGAGCAAGCCCACATAAGAAAAAGATCTCACTACAATCCAAAACTCATCTATACCACTGTATGCTGATTCAACACAACAAGGTGTTGTTAATATTGTAAGTGTTGGGGCGCCTGGGTGGCGCAGTCGGTTAAGCGTCCGACTTCAGCCAGGTCATGATCTCGCGGTCCGGGAGTTCGAGCCCCGCGTCAGGCTCTGGGCTGATGGCTCGGAGCCTGGAGCCTGTTTCCGATGCTGTGTCTCCCTCTCTCTCTGCCCCTCCCCCATTCATGCTCTGTCTCTCTCTGTCCCAAAAATAAATTAAAAACGTTGAAAAAAAATTAAAAAAAAAAATTGTAAGTGTTAGGGTCTCTCCATCTTAAAGAACCCTCTCCTTCCTGAAATGTTCCTACCAGGCTAGGCCTCTGCTCCCAGGCCTTAGGTTATCTTGAAGAAGGCACAAAGAAATGGAAAAACATTCCATGCTCATGGAGTGGAAAAATAATTATTAAAATGTCAGTCCTACCCAAAGCAATCTACACATTCAATGCAATCCCAATCAAAATTGCACTGGCATTCTTCTCAAAACTAGAATAAATAATCCTAAAATTTGTATGGAACCACAAAAGATCCCAAATAGCCTAAGTAATATTGAAGAAGAGAGCCAAAGCGGGAGGCATCACAATCCCAGACTTTAGCCTCTACTACAAAGCTGTAATCATCAAGACAGCATGGTATTGGCACAAAAACAGACACATAGACCAACATGAAATAAAATAGAGACTCCAGAATTGGAACCACAAATGTATGGCCAACTAATCTTTGACAAAGCAGGGAAGCATATCTGATGGAAAAAAAGACAGTCTCTTTAACAAATGATGCTGGGAGAACTGGACAGCAACATGCAGAAGATTGAAACTAGACCATGTTCTTACACCATACACAAAAATAATCTCAAAATGGATGAAAGACCTAAATGTGAGACAGGAACCATCAAAACCCTGGAGGAGAAAACAGGCAACAACCTCTTTGACCTCAACTGCAGCACTTTCTTACTCAACAAGTCTCCAAAGTCAAGGGAATTAAAAGCAAAAAAATGAACTATTGGGACCTGGTCAAGATAAAAAGCTTCTGCACAGCAAAGGAAACAATCAACAAAACTAAAAGGCAACCGACAGAACAGGAAAAGATATTTGCAAATGATATATTTTACAAAGGTTCTATAAAGAACTTACCAAACTCAACACCTCAAAACCAAATAATCCAGTGAAGAAATGGGCAAAGGACATGAATAGACACTTTTCCAAAGAAGACATCCAGATGGCCAACAGACACATGAAAAGATGCTCAACATCACTCCTCATCAGGGAAATACAAATCAAAACCACACTGAGATACCACCTCACACCAGTCATGATGGCTAAAATTAACAACTCAGGAAATAACAGATGTTAATGAGGATGCAGAGAAACAGGAACCCTCTTGCACTGTTGGTGGGAATGCAAACTGGTGCAGCCACTCTGGAAAACAGTGTGGAGGTTCCTCAAAAAATTAAAAAAAAAACAAAAAACAAAAAACAAACAACCCTACAACCCAACAATAGCACTACTAGGAATTTATCCAAAGGATACAGGAGTGCTGATTCATAGGGGCACTTGTACCCCAATGTTTATAACAGCATTTCAACAATAGCCAAATTATGGAAAGACCCCCAAATGTCCATCAACTGAAAAATGGATAAAGATGTGGTTTACATATACAATGGAATACTACTTGGCAATGAGAAAGAATGAAATCTTGCCATTTGCAGAAACGTGGTTGGAACTGGAGGGTATTATGCTAAGTGAACTGAGTCAGGCAGAGAAAGACAGATACCCTATGTTTTCACGCATATGTGGAACTTGAGAAACTTAACAGAAGACCATGGGGGAGGGGAAGGGGAAAAAATAGTTTCAAACAGAGGGAGGCAAAAACTGTAAGAGATTCTTGAATACAGATAACAAACTGAGGGTAGATGGGTGGCAGGGGAGAGGGGGAAATGGGTGGTGGGCACTGAGGAGGGCACTTGTTGGGATGAGCACTGGGTGTTGTATGGAAGTGATGAATCATGGGAATCTACTCCCAAAGCCAAGAGCACACTGTATACACTGCATGTTAGCTAACTTGACAATAAATTCTATTTGAAAATTAAATAAATAAAATGAAAGCTTATCTGAAAAAAAAAAAAAAAAGAATGAACAGGTAGTAACATGAGCTCACCAATTTAAAAGTTCTGGTAAAATAAACAGCCCTGCATGCCATACTGGTCCCTTCCTAAATGCCTCCTTGATGAAGGCCATTTGTAAACTGGTTTTGCCAGTGAGTCACTCTACACAGCCAAACAAAAGGATTGGTGTAGGCTTTGCCTTTTTTGTAGCTCGGTAGAAATACCTACATTAATCTTAAAATAAATTATTTAATACCGGTCAGCCACTATAAGATAGTGGTTTGAGGTGTAGCCATTTATAGCCCTTAATTAAATAGACAACATCTAAAGAACAAAATACTGGTTAAATATGACAAAATTATCCCCTCTGCATGAGTACACTTAAAATAGGGCCATTTGAATACTGGCCTGTGTATAATTTTATTAGAAAACTAATCAAAAACAAATCATATTAAAACTCTCTCTCTCTCTCTCTCTCTCTCTCTCTCTCTCTCCTTCCCTCCCCCCTCATTATTTGCTTCAAGAATTACAGAGTTAATAACCTTAACATAAAAAGATTCACAAATAAGTGTTAAAGTATGAACACAAAAGTAGGAATAAATGCAAATATTTAAAGAGGAAAAAAGCTTAATTAATACGTATAAATGTGGACAATGTCATTAATAAGCCCCAAAATGCAAAAATAAACCAGACACCATAATTCACGTATCAACATACATGTAAACAAGAATACTAAATTTTGGCAAAAACAAAGTGAAAAGAGAACTATCGACTACAGGTGTCAGAATACTGTAAGTTCCTTTGGGATTGTCTGTCAAAGGTCATTTAAAATTTAAATCCTTCTGCTCAACATTTCAGTATTAGAAATCAACTTCACCTTCTAATCTGAGGCTCATACAAATATGTATGTTCAGGTATGTCTGTGATGACATCATCTACAAGGATGTAAATTGGAAACAGTCCAGATACACAGAAGTAAGGAAGTATTTAACTGAATTATGATATATCCTAAGAAAAATTCTTCTGGGACAGCCTTAGTAAAATTCCTCTACTATGCCCTAATATTACTCATGAATTTTCCTTCCTCTGAGAAGTAGATGAGAGAGATAGACTATGGACATTGTGTGTATATCTTCAGTTTCACCAAGATCTTTGTGTCATTTTACCAAAATATAGATTATATTGTAGAAAGACAAAAAGGTTTCTCCCTTAAAGTCTCTTTCTTTGGAGACTATGTGTGCTTTATATTCATGCTGCTAGTTGAGAATTTCAACATATTTCAATCAAGTTTGTAGACAATAATAGATAGATGATGATGATAGATAGATGATAGATACGAATAAAACTCACCAATATTAAGAAATTTGCATACATAACCCTTGAATCAACAATAAAACAATTGTGTCCTCTCCCCAAATACGTCCATCTTTCGTTTTTTTTATTGAAATTCGGGACTAAAGTACATGTTTTCAGGTTATTCCCAGACTTTATAATTCTTCTGTGATGTTCAATATCTTCATGAAGGGTGGCAATGCAGTGACCTTTATCTTTCCTACGAAGAAAGATAAAGCCATAACTCATCCTTTTACGGAACTCTGACAGACCACAAGGATCTCTGAGTCTAACTAGATACTCAGGATTTATTTTTGTCATTTTTCCTTGTTATAAATAAAAACTACGTGTGAGTTATTTAAGCTTTTAAATAAATACCAAAAAAAAGTCCTTTCTCTAATCATTAACTATTTCAACCAAAGTTCTTTATTCTGTTATGCAAGAGCCATTGATACTGTCTTGTACGAGGTGATGAATGAATTAACAAAATAGTGGTTTGTTATGTGTATGTGTATATATATATATAGTACATTTAATATATATAATGTGTATTGTTTTGTGTATATATACACATAACAAAAAACAATACACATTATATATATTAAATGTATTATATATATATGTGTGTATATATATATATATATATATATATATATAAAATAGTGGGACTATAAAAAGCCCTCATCCTGACAAACTAACATTTACTTTGATAACATTTTCCCTAAGTTGTTTAAATGTTTATAGTGTGTGCACATGTGTGTATATGTGTATTGCTTTAATTTTTTATTCGGTTGAACCAATGACTGTGAGATGTGTTAAGCTTCCTGTTACCGCAGTGGAACTCTGAATTTCTAGGTTTCTTCTCATGACACCTTCAATTTTTGCTTCATATGGTTTACCACCTTATTAGGTGTATACAAGTTTAAAATTTTTATCTTCCTATTGATAGGATACTCATGATATGTTAGTAATTATCCATATCATTATATTTCCTTCTATTTTGAAGTCTATTTTGTTGAAATTGATATCAGGTTTGGGGTTTTGTCATTGTTGTTAATTTTGCCTGGTTGACCCCTTCCACCTAGATACTTTTCATTGTTCCGCACTATTATGTTTCAGATTTCTCTCTTCTAAACGTTCGAAATCTGAATTCTTTTCTCTGAATCTAACATTTTTCCTAACTGGATGATTTTACTCACTCACACTTACCGGGATTGCTGATAGAGACTTTTCTACATCTTCTCTTTCGCTTTTATTTTGTCCTATTTTTATGTTCCTTTTCTTCCTTTCTTGTCCAAAAATTTTTTTGGGTTTTTTGTTTGTTTTATCTATTTTTCTTTGCATTTTTCTATTAATTTCCTCACCTCACTTCTATTTCTGGTTTACATTGAAATTTTGTGCATCTAATTAACTTCACAAAGTATGCTGTCTGTGAGTATTATATGTCCAGAAAAAAAAAAGAAAAGAAAAGGACATAGGAACTTTGCTGCTTTGATTATGATCCTGTCAACCGGCCTACTACCCTTATGCTATATGTTAGTTCTGCTCTCTTCAAAAAATGCCACAAAAATGAGACGTGACTATTTTATACATAGAGTTTAGACTAAAGTGAACGTTTTCCTTACTGGGCATTTCTTCCTGCACCTCTGACCTTCCTTCCAGTAAGGACTTCCTCTCCTCTGAATCTCGTTCGTTAGAAGTTCCGGTAGTGTAGACCCACTGGACGAAAACTCTCGCAGCCTCTGTTCATCTGTAGGTATCTTTATTTACTCCTGATTGAAAGATGTGTTTTGGGGGGCGCCTGGGTGGCGCAGTCGGTTAAGCGTCCGACTTCAGCCAGGTCACGATCTCGCGGTCCGTGAGTTCGAGCCCCGCGTCAGGCTCTGGGCTGATGGCTCAGAGCCTGGAGCCTGTTTCTGATTCTGTGTCTCCCTCTCTCTGCCCCTCCCCCATTCATGCTCTGTCTCTCTCTGTCCCAAAAATAAATAAACGTTGAAAAAAAAAAAAAAAAAAAAAGAAAGATGTGTTTTGGGTATCCAAGTCTGCACTCGCCTTCGTTTTTTCCCCAGCATTTTGAAGATATTTTTTCCTGTCTTCTGATTTCCATCTTTGTAGTTGAGGAGTCGGCTGCCAGTCAAACGGTTGTTCTTTAGTAGATGATGTGCCTTCCTGGCTGTGTTTAAGACCCTTACTTCTCTTTATTCATAGCATCATTATACCAGATTGTGATGCCTGTTTGCTCTTGCCTTTCCCTCTGGGTACTGCCTGCACTTGCTGTGTGTGAGAGACGTCCCTAGGCAGTTGAAGAGATAACGCTTCTGCCCTCTTGGACTCATTCATTACTTCGTTGGGCACCTTCTTTACGGCAATGTTAAATACTCTCACTAAATCCTCGTGTCCCTTAACTTCTTTCCAATTCTCTCTCTCACACACACACATTCTGAAAATTTCTTCAGATTTATCTTGGGCTTTGTGAATTCCTCCTTCATGTGAGTCGAATCTGGTTTTTAATTGGCTCCTTGACTTTTTAAATTCGACCGTTATAATTTTCATTTTCCAATGTTCTGTTGATTTTTAAACCCGCCTGGCTCTCCTTAATTGTCTTTTCTTGCTTACTCACTCTTGCTATGGCCATATTTATTTCTTTATTTCATAGTGAGTTCTTTTATACTCTGTGTTCGATGACTCTCATTTCTGAAACTTCAGGTATCTCGGTTCATCACGTGGGTGCACCTGTGAAGCCCACCTGTTTAAAGTAGAGAACAGTGCTGTTGCCTCAGAATCTCCGTCCACAGCCACCAGACCCCGCTGCCTCCATGACCACCACCAACATACACACTATTCAGATTTTCTCCAGCATAGAGGAGATGTCGCCTGCTATAGCAATCTTTTTTATGAAAGCATATTTCACTCAGCTCATGTGTTTTTGACGTTCATCAATGTTACCGCATGTATCAGTAGGTTTTTTCTAAACCGATCATCAGTAGGTTTTTTCTAAACTGATAATTAGTACCCATTGTATGGATATATCACAGTTCGTGTGCATATTCTTCTACTCAAGGTCACTGGAGCTCTTTCTAGGTTGTGTATACCACAAAGAGAGCCTCCATGGATATCCTCCTATTTAGTCTTTTTGTGAACTTAACACTTGTACTTTTCAAGTAAATGTCCAGGGGTGGAGTTGTTGGGCCATATGAGAGATGCCTCTGTTTATTCTTATAGGAAACGGCTATACAACATTACAAAATGGTTGTAACATTTTACACTCCCGCCAGAAATGTAGGAGAGTTCTGGGTGCTTCTCATTCTCACCAATATTGGGTGTTTCCTGGCTTTTCCCCTGCAGCCGTTTGGTTGGGGTGTGGCCATCACTCACTTTCACATGCTTACCTTCTCTTGTGTGTCTTCCTCTGTGAGATATCCCATCACCTGTTTTACCCATTTTTATTGGGTTGCTTGTAATTTTGTTAGTGAGTTATAGGAGACCATTTTATATGCCGGATCCCAGTCCATTTGAAAACACATATTCTAGGGGCGCCTGGGTGGCGCAGTCGGTTAAGCGTCCGACTTCAGCCAGGTCACGATCTCGTGGTCCGGGAGTTCGAGCCCCGCGTCGGGCTCTGGGCTGATGGCTCAGAGCCTGGAGCCTGTTTCCGATTCTGTGTCTCCCTCTCTCTCTGCCCCTCCCCCGTTCATGCTCTGTCTCTCTCTGTCCCAAAAATAAATAAACGTTGAAAAAAAAAAAAAAGGAAAACACATATTCTATAAACATGGATTCACAGGATACACCTTACTTTACATCGTCTTCATGACGGCTTTTGGAAGAGGTTTTTAAAATTTGATGAAAACTAATTTATCACTTACCTGTTTTATGATTGCTTTAGGTGATCGTGTAGGGAAAGCCACCCACCCTCGTGTCATGAAGAAATTCGTTTATGCTATTTTCCGAAAATTTTCTGCCGTGTAGGTTTTACCTTTTAGGTTTACATTTATAATGCATCCCATATAGACTTGATGCACCACGCGAGGTCTAGAAGGTGAGGTCTGTGTTTGTGTCCGCGAGGAGCGCACCGTGCTGGTGCCATTTGCTGAGAAGACTCTCCTTTGTCTATCGCACGGCCTTGGTGCCTCTGCTGAAAATCGGCCGTCTGTTCACATGGAGGTCTGTTTCTGGGTTCCCTGTTCTGTGACTTTCTCTGTTTGCCAATATTTATGCCAGTACTACACTTCTTGACTACAGTATCTTATGGCGAGTCTCGATACTCGATAATAGAAGTACTCCAAAGTTGTTATTTTTCACCATTGTTTTGCATTTCCGTATAGATTTTACAATCCAATTGCTCATCCTTCAAAAAAGTCTTCTGCAGCATGGGTTAGAAATGCAATGAACCCATAGATCGGTTTGTAGATATTGGTCTTCCAATTCATGCACATGGTGAGTCCACCATTTATTTACGTCTTCTTTAGCTCATTCATATATCATCATCTCTAGTGTAAAGATCTTGTACATCTTTTCTTAATTTTTTCCCAAGTACTTTTTCTTTTCAGAAAGCGTTTAAGTGAAATATTCTTCTTAATTTCAGTTGTTGATTTTTTGCTACTCATATAAAAAATACAGTCGGCTCTTTTACACCGACCTTGTATCCTGGAATACTCTACTTAAATTATTTTTGTCAGGTCTGTTTTAGATTATTTATGATTTCCTATCTGCATCCAAAAATACTCTGAGGATAGGGTTAATGCTTCTGTTCAAATACATAAGCCTTTATATATTTTTCAGTATTTATTTCAGTATTACCTAGGAACCCAGTACAATGATTAACAGAAGTGCTGAAGAATGGATATTTTCTTTGTTCCTGATTTTAGGGAGAAATCCTTTAATATTTCATCATTAAACATGAAATCAGCTGTAGATTTTTCATAGGTCACCTTTAGCAAGATAAGTAACTTCCTTGAAAATTTGGGTAAGCCTCTTTTTTTTAAGTTTTTATATTTAATTTTATTTTCTTTTCTAGAGGAAAATTGTTATAATCAGACTCATGTTTTTATTTTTTACTTTTTATTACTTATTTACCTACTCATGTTTTTGAACCAAACGGGTGTTGGATTGTGAAATGTTTCAGTGTGTCTATTGAAATGATCATATAGCTTTTACTATCATTCTTTCACTATAGTAAGTTCTGTTAAATTCAAAATTGTAAAACAAACTTGCATTCCTGGGCTAATTTCATTAGGTTGTTGCATCTTATCTATTGTTTGGTTTGATAATAAATCATGAGTGATATTTACAACTATGCTTATGAGTGACTCTGGTTTTTACGTCATTGTTCGTGGGGATATATTTCTTAATTTTTTGTCTGATTGGGAAATGTTCCTCTTGCTCTAATTTTTTTTTTCAATAGGTGATATGATTTCTGCTATTCCTTTCTTGGATGCTTGAGAGAATTCACAATGAAACCAGTTAAATTGGAGCTTTCTTTTGAGGACGGTTTTCAATAACTATTAGTTAAATTTGCTTAATTGACATAAGACTGTTTATACTTGCTCTTTCATCTTGGCTCAATTTCGGTTAATTTTAATTTTCAGTGAATGTGTCCCTTTTATCCAAGTTGTCTCATTGACATTAGCTTGTTAAGAATATTCTCCCCCTGCCCCTTAAGATTTATTAAACCCATAGTCCAATTTTCCCTCTTACTTCTGGCGTTGGTGATACAGCAAGCTTACACAGGAAACAAATGAACAAGAATATTCTAGAGAAATTAAGGGGTAAACAATGAGTAGAGTTACACCAAGTAAATTACAGATGACAGCAAAGCAGGTGTCCCATATGCTGGCAGAGAGCAGAGACACTCAGAAGGCAAAGCACTTAATGAGGCAAAGAAAGGCACTTACTTCATAATGCTGAAGGATACAGTGAGCAAAAAAGCTTTAACAGTCATTAATAGGTATACACCATTATAACGGCAACAAAGTGTGTACCACAGAAACTATAGGTAACACAGAGTTACAGGAAGAGACAGTGTAATGCTAAAGAAATTTCGTATATTTCCCTCAATCACAAAACACAGCATGTAGACAAAAAGAATAGAGGAGACATAACAACAAATAAATAAGGCAGATCTTATTGCTATAAATCCTACTCGAAACCGAAATAGATAATGCAGAACGTTTTAAGAGCATTTAAGTCCATATGGAACATGCTCAAAACTTGGGATAATTTAGGGGCGCCTGGGTGGGGCAGTCGGTTGAGCGTCCGACTTCAGCTCAGGTCACGATCTCGCGGTCCGTGAGTTCGAGCCCCGCGTCGGGCTCTGGGCTGATGGCCCGGAGCCTGGAGCCTGCTTCCGATTCTGTGTCTCCCTCTCTCTCTGCCCCTCCCCCGTTCATGCTCTGTCTCTCTCTGTCTCAAAAATAAATAAATGTTAAAAAAAAAATTAAAAAAAAAAAAAAAACTTGGGATAATTTAGCCTACAGTCAGAACTTCAATATATCCCAAAGAATACAAATAATAAAAACAACATTCTGTGACCATTATGCAAAAACATTGAATATTAACATTGATCCCAGAAGCGTTCCTTTAACTTCCTTTAAAGCATGGCTGAGAGGGGCCAGCATTGGACGTACGGGCACACACATGCACAACACACACAGGGGCAACACTGGAAATTCCAAACAGAATTTCAGAGCCTCTCAAACACAATAATGAAAATATACCATTTCAGAACCCATGGGATTCACCTAAACCCAAACAGAGGGAAATTTATAAATAGAAATAATAGAAAGAATAAATGAATATATTACCCAACCACAAAAACTTAAAAAAAAGGCAAAATAAAAAGCAAAAGGAAGGAATTAATTAAAGGAAAAATTAATGAATGGGAAAATGAAAAAAATAGAGTAACCTAATAAAACACTACAACAAATAAATAAGTGAAAATTCAAGAAAATGGTAAAAAGAATAGCTAACCCAATAAAGAAGAGAGAAAGGGGAGAAAACACTAATTATCAAGAACACAAAAAACACAAACAAGTAAAGTAGAATGTTTTAATTATGAGTAATATGCACTATAAAAACATTTGAAAACCTAGATGAAAAAGAAAGCTTTTGCAAAAAAGTACAATTTAACAAAATTGATCCCATTAGGGAAAGTCTAACAGATAAACTGCTATAAGAAAGAGACAGAATAAAAAGCAACTTTATATTTTTTAGAAAGCACCAAACCTAGAAAGATTTCCAGGAGAATTCCACCAAGTTTTTAAATGGCAGTAAATCCCATGTCATTTATATTATTCCAGAGCATAGAAAAGTTTTTTGTAAAAATGTCTTATGTAAAAAGAAAATATTGATCCCAAACTGAAAAATAAATCACGAAACAAAAAAAAACCTATGGCCGTTTTCCCTTATTAATACAAATGCTTGTCTCTTACATAACATGTCTGCAAACTGAACCTAAGCTCCCATTAAGAACTAACACATCTGATCCAATGAACTTTAAGAATGCAGGAATACTTGGATCCTAGGAAACTTTTAACTTAAACTCATTAACTCTTTTTTATTAATGTTTATTTTATTTTATTTTATTTTATTTTATTTTATTGGGAGAGAGAGAGCACGCACACAAGTTGGGGAGGGGCAGAGAGAGAGAGGGAGACACAGAATCTGAGTGGGGCTTCAGGCTCCGAGCTTCAGGCTCTGAGCCCCGGCACCGGGTTCGAACCCACAAACTGTGAGATCAAGACCTGAGCCAAAGTCAGACACTTAACCAACTGAGTGACCCAGGCACCCAAAAACTTATTAACTCTTAAGTTTTAACTCTTCTAACTGAATATATTATATATCTTATATTAATGCAGTTAAGGAGAAAAATCATATGATTACCTCTGGGAATTCAGAAAATGCAATTGACAAAATTAACGTGTATCAACTGTATCAGCAAAGTCAACGCTTTCAAGTTAAAACACACAGTAAGACACCAGAGAGTATGTACAGAATCCACATGCATGCATGAAAATGTTTTCCAATAATTAGATTTGGGGTATGGTTTCGCCATTGTTCATCTGGGATGATTATTACTCATTGTGGTATTTTTTTTTTCAGTCCAAATGCAAGAAAAAGACAAGAATGCCCTCATTCACTTTTCTTCAACACGGTGGTGGAGATATCAGACAATGCAATTATGCAATTAGACAAGGGAAAGGAGATAAAGCCATTTGTGCCTACAGGGGACATAATTCTACATCAGGTGAAGCCAGAGGAAGTGATGGAAACCCACTACCAAAAAATAAAATAAGTTATTAAGCAGCATGTTGTAAAATCAACATACAAAACGAACAGCCTTTATATGTGCAAACAGAAACCACTTAGAAGTTACAATGGAAGAGATTAAAGTATATATATGATGGACGGGAGGGAAGGAGAAGAGGAAGGAAGGAAGGAAGGAAAGAAGGGAGGGGCAGAGGGATGGAGGGATGGAGGGAGGAAGGAAGGAAGGAAGGGAGGGAGGAAGGAAAGATGGGAGAGAGGAAGGACAGAAGGAAAGAAGGAAGTCAGGTAGGCAGGAAGGAAGCAAGCAGAGGGGAGAAAAAGCTAGGAGCAAGCTACCCATGAAATTTCCAGAACTTCTGAAAGGATAACTATAAAACACTCTCAAAAGATACAAACTATACTTGAACAATTGAAAATAAATATCTTATTATTAGATAGGAAAATTCAATATTATAAAGAGAGCAATCCTTGTTTAGTTAATATACACATTTCACAATCCCACCTCAGGTTTGTCTGTTTTTCTGTAGCAAACAAGTCAAATATAAAGACTACTTGGAAGAATAACTCAGCAAGATTAGTCAAAAATAGACTGAAAAATACCAGAGGTTGGGGAACTAGTCCTTCACATATTCAAATACGACACTGAGGCGCCTGTGGGGGCTTGGTCTATTAAGCATCCAACTTCAGCTCAGGTCATGATTTCATGGTCTGTGGGTTCAAGCCCCGCATCAGACTCTGTGTTGACAGCTCAGAGCCTAGAGCCTGCTTCTGATTCCATGTCCCTCTCTCTGCCCCTCCCCTGCCCACATTCTCTCTCTCTCTCCATCTCTCTGTCTCTCTCTAAAATAAATAAACATTAAAAAATTAATAAAACACACCGTAAATTCCCCATGATTGAAACAGCATGATATCAGTGGATACAATATATGTCTAGAACAATGATGCAGATTAGAAAATCTGGAAGTGGACTTATTTGAAGACAGAAAATAGTTTCAGATAAAGGTGACATCAAAATCAGTAGGCTTGTGAAAAACGTAAAAGTTGATCTAGTCCTCAAATGACACATTCCAAGTAGACGATTTAGAATTTTTAAACGAATGGAACACAGCCCATCCCTAGTCACCATGCGGGTGAGCAAACGTGGGCCAAGAAAAAGTACGTTTTTCAAAGTCACATGGCTAGTAACAGCCTGTAGTAGGTTTAGAACAGGAACCCTGGTCTCCAGGGACCATTCCAGGGCTTACACCTTTCAAAAGAGGACATGCAGTCAGGCTCGTTAGTATTACAGCCGGTATTACAGAAGCCCTTCCTGGCATATCAAAAAATACTATATAAAAAAAGTTAATTACACACAACCAGCCAGGTAAAAAAAAAAAAAAAAAAAAAAGAAAAAGAAAATCTCAAACTATAATTCACAGCAGAATCTTTATGGTTTCCATGGTAATGGGAAGTTGCAGGTTTTCAAATAGAGCGATCTTGCACAAGAAATGTATTTGGTGATTTTCCCGATGTCTCATAAGTGGTTAATCAGGCCAGGTCCATCATGATGTTCCCAGGAGCTGAAATCCAGAGAGAAAAGCAAACCCCATTTTAGCTGAATCTGGAACGCCCCACACACAGCACTTCCTGTGAGCTCAGCTCTGCCGTGGGCAGCCTGATGGTAACACAAAGGACAGGCAAGGTTTCGGTTTTCTGGGCGCTTCTGATCTAGTGGAGGGAATCACTCTCAAACATCCCTTTACTGGTGCAAGAGTTCGAGCACTTAGATTCAAAGGCCAGGTCCGTAGCTGTGTCCCTGGCCCTCGGCCATGCTATGAACCTCACTGAGGACAAAATCCAGGACACTAAACAAACGAGTGACAGAACCAAGCCAAGAGCAAAACGCACCCATGGTATTCTGTTGCGAGGCTGACCGTCACCTTATTGCGTTGACGTAGTAAGACTTCTGCTCACTGTTGAAGCTGGGTCAGAGATCCATGAGATTCCACATGGTGCTTTCTTCTCTTCGCTATTTAACAATTACTATGATAAAAAGTCAGGAAAGATTGCACGAATATCTCAGTTAGCTGCAAGGGGCAAAGACCTTCTGTCGGAGGGATGGTTGGGTCCCAGAAGTGAAGGAAGGGCTGGACCTCATTCTGGAGGAGAGACCGAGCTCCCAGGATGCCTCAGCTGCGGGATTTCTAGGCTCCTACTAAAAATGCTGCAGTGACGTGCCCGGTTCGAACCCCCTTCTCTTCTGCTCAGGAGGTGTTCGTTGATCTATTCTGCCGAATGTTCTCCATTAGACCCGGTTGGGTAATATTCCATTCCCGTGACCAGGGCACAACGGCTTCTAAGGAACAATAGTGGACACCAGTAACAAGGACATGAAAAAAGGTGCAGAATTTATCCATGAAGGACTCACAAAACAAAAAGACAGAGGGTAGGAGTAAAAGCTGAACGACGAAATGGGAACGAGGGAAGGTAGGTGAGGGTGCGGCGAGCGGAGCTCTCAGGAGGGAAGGAAGAGAAGGGAGCCTTGCAGAGAGCAGGTGCTCAGGTACTGCAGGAGGTCACTTGGGGCAGACGTTTCTATGCCCCGTGTGTGCAGGGAGCTCAAGCCCGGAACCGCCCGAGGCCCTCCTGGGACAAAGTGTGTTCAGGGACTCTGGTTTGTCACCTGGAGCCGGGCTTGGGGGCAGGTGTCTGGCCGCACTGTGCAGCACGGGCTGAGGACACACACCTTCGCTGAGTCGTCTCTCCCTCGCGCTCACCTAGAATACTTATTTTTGAGTCTCTCCCACATTGCTGCGTTGCCTTGGGCTCTTGGCAAGCTGATTTTCCTGTTTAAATTTTGTGTCTCTCTTGTGGTAGATCACTTTCTGCGGTGGTTTCCATTTTTAAATTCATCTTCGGTGGAGATCTTTTATTTTATGAGAGTCTTGTGCATCCGTGGGTTTTTTAGTTTTGAAATTTCTTAATATTTGTGTTTGGTAAGGACTTTGAATTTTGCTGTCCTGCAAAAATTGTCACGCCTTCATTTAGCTCAATGTTTATATTTCGTGTGCCATTTTATGTGTCACAATTCATAAATAAAAATGTGCCTGTATGTATATATGGATGAATGATGGACGGGTGGATGGGTGGGTGGACAGATGGATGAGTGGTTGGATGGATGGATGGATGGATGGATGGACAGATGGATGAGTGGTTGGATGGATGGATGGATGGATGGGTGGATGGACAGATGGATGAGTGGGTGGATGGATGGATGGATGGATGGGTGGATGGACAGAGGGATGAGTGGATGGATGGATGGATGGGTGGATGGACAGATGGATGAGTGGGTGGATGGATGGATATACTGGTGGGTTCATGTATAGCCAGACACACAGAAACATGGTTGAACATGATGGACTGATGAATGTTTAGTTTTAGAATCTCTAGTTTCTAGAAAGATAGCCAACTCAAAGCCACAGTGGTGAGGGACTCAACTTCATTTCTTGGTTCAGAAGTTACACATCCTTTGCCAAGTAAAAAGGTAGACTCCATACATGAGAAATTAGTCAGAGTCCTTCCCAGAAGAAAAATTCCATGATTCCCTAACTGCTTCTCTTTCAGATTACAAACACAAGCAATATTAATGTCTGAGCTCTTTGAAATAAATGATTTCACCTCATAAACCTAAAAGCTCAGTCATGTTAACTTGATATTCTAACTGGGTACATTAAAAGGGATTTTAAAGTAGCTAGTATGGGACCAACAGACAAACAAAGTCAACAACATTCACCCGATTACCAAGTATAATAATAATAAAGATTCCTACCACTGATTAATACCTCTGTGTTCTGGCCACTGAGGTAGGCACATCATAGTATTTGGTGCAAATAACTCTTGAAAGGTAATTATTACTATACATTCTCACAAGGGAAGTGAGACTCAAAAATAATAAATAACCACTCCACCAGCTCTGAGTCAGTAAATGACAGAACCAGGTCTGAAACCCTGTGTCATAAAAGCTTAGCTGTGCTGCTTCCTAAGGGTCTGTTGTCACTTTGTATTGACCACACAGCACATTTAGCCACACTGACATTTTCTAAAATTATTGCCAAAGAAGTTTTCATATAACCACTACTAAGTGCAACCATGTGGAGTCAGACCAAAAAATTAAGAGTAATATCGAAAGTTCATGTTTCCAACTTTTTCTCAGTCATGACTCATGGAGGAAAAAAAGGCCAAATAAAATCTCTCTCTATATAAAAGCTTTACAAAATGTGAAGTTTTGTCTGCGCAATATGGCACTATAACAAATATCAGAGATCAAAGATGCTGCCAGTAAAATAATTCATTCCATCTAAGTATCTGCGCACCTATCCATATACCTAAATGTGTGTATATTGTCATAGCTTTGTTTTGTGTTCGTGTCTTATGTCTTTTCCATAATCTGTCAGTCTTGGAAAATTTTCATTATAATATTTCAGATTGTTTATAGTTTTGTGATGATTAATACATAATACTCAAAAGCAATTCTATCAACAATGAGTTCTATGGTTGGAATGTAACAGAGAATAATCCCCAGCAATTGAAAACCATGACTTTACATATCCACATATAAACCAGCAGAAAACTGTGAGCTTTGGTATCACTTTCAAAGATAATCATATATGACCTAGTTGTTTTTTTTTTAATACCTTTTTTTTTTTTTTTTTTTTTTTTAGCTGAATGTCAGTTGGGACCGCCTTGTCCTTTGAGAGTTATGTAAAATGGGATTAAGGTCTTCCATCCAAGGGGGCTCAGAAGTGTGGCCTCCCACCCAAGAATCCGGAAACTTCCCCTTTTAACTCTTGTCCTTGCGGGATTTTTCAACCCCGCTCACACCTGACCTCTTTCTTTCCTAGTCTCTTTTACGTGATTTTGTGCAAATGCCAAGCATGCGGGGTGTTGCAAATGTTAATGAAGTCCAGGGTGGGGGAGGGAGGCTGGATCACACAGCACGCAATTTGAAGATCTTCGGTGACACGGACTGGGAATTTCTCACTGGCCGACGTCCACGTCCCCGGCCCCCACGTTCCTGTGTGGCCCTTGCCCACCTGCAGCACCTCCTCTGTTCCCCCTGCTCTGCGCACCGCCCAAGCCGCCAGTGTGTAGTATCTTTGCCACAAGGAGTTTTCGCAACTTTCAAACTAGCCCTGTTGCTTAGGTTTGCTCACTGTCTTCATAAGCGATCATCCAAAGTGTAGCTAGCAATATACTGCTTTAAAAAAGAATACATTTTAGGCCAGGAGTGTCTTCGGTCCTGGATCAGCTAGGAACATTTTTAAATAGCACTTTTCCTATCATCTCTCCCATGTCGTTGTATGTTCATGGCGGGAGTCCACCGTCTTCTGAAGGGACTCCTACCCAGGAAGCTATGACTTGCATGAGCAAACTGGTGTTTTGGAAATGTGTGTAGACATCTGAGGAACACAGTCTGCCCTGGACTCAGTGCTTACCATGTTCCAGGCACTCTCCAGGCATAAACGACCCAGGCGAGACCAGGCAAAGGCTGTTCCCCCAGAGCCCTCTAAGCGGAGTGGAGGGGGGTGGGGGGACGGCCACCATCACAGAGACTCGAAGGCAGGAGGGCAGAGAGCTTTCCAGGGACAAGAGAAGGGTCTGGGTGTGCCCTGTGCAGAGGCAGCTACGGAAGGGGCGTCCCACGTGACTGCTCAAGGGAGCCTGTTGGACTCTCTCTGGCTCGTCCTAAGCTGGCAGCAGGAGCAAAGATTAGGAAAGCTTCCAGCTGATGGTCAAGTGCAGACCATCTGGGCTGCCTAAGGGGTTGTGGCTGGCCTCGCGGGCTGACGGCTACAGCGCATGGGTCAGATTCCGTCGTTCTCGTGGTCTGGCTGTCGCACACTGCACATTCAGTCCCTTTCTGTGATAAAGTCCTACTGCTACCCCCATTTTAAAAATGAGGAAACTGAGGCAGCAAGGAGATCCACGAACTGTTCTGAGGACACTCCCCCTGGAAGGGGCAGAATCAGGACTTGGATACAAACAAGATCCTGCCACACGACACGGAGAACTGAATTCGGTGCAAGGTGCCTCCAAACAAAGCCTGGGGACCAGAAGAGCGGCGCCTCGTCCAGTGCGTGATGCAAACGAGGTATTTCCCCTCGAGGCTCCCGAGACCTCGTAACCAGCCCCCCCATCTTTGTTCCACCTCCGTGCTCCACGGGAGATCTAAGCAACCGCTCCGTTTCATTTCAAACCCCAAAGCTAGAAATGGCTACATTTTAGAATACAGACCCAGTCGTGACCCTCACGCTCCCAACCCTAAGCCACTTCTCTCCGGGTTTTATCTCTGCCATCAGATGACTAAATATCAGCTTTCTCTGTCACCTGTCCACAGCCTCCTCCCCGTCTGCTTTCTGACGCCCTATCTTTTTATTATTATTACTTCCATTTATTTTACAAAGAGCTGCGATCTCTCTCTTCCTGTCTTTCCCTGATAAGCATTCTGCTAAATGAAATACAATGAGACTATTGGTGCAAATTACGGAGTAGATAATGTTGCCTGACACCGGGGTCAATGGTGTTGTTAGCAATGGAAGGTAGTTACATTCAAACAAAAGATTGTTCAAATGAGGGAGCCTGCAAGTTATCGGCTGGTCACAGAGGGTAAAATTATAAATATGCTAATACGTCTTGCTATCATAATATGACTTTGTTGTTAATAAAATATTGAAAAATTATAATTATATCTAAATATGGTAGACACAGTGCTGTTCAAATTCTTATCTGATATTTGACCATATTTCCAACTTTTATTCTGACAACCGTAATTTAGGGAAAAGAAAAAAGGACTCACAAAATGACTGATTTTGCTGTCCTCTCTTTTATAGTACAAAATGCGTCCTTTATTATACGAGATCTTTCGAGAAAAAACTTCTGAATTGTATTCATGATGAAAACAATTCTGGAGTCACCGTGAGTTTTTTCCATTTCTTTGTTTTGTTTTGACTTTGACTGTAAACACTCACCTTACAAAAAGGAGAGAAATACCTATTTTAGGGGTTCATTCATAGGTAGTCACAATATTATTTACAAAGTAGCTTGAATCGGGTAAATATGGTTATTAGCCTTAAAATGAAAAGTATATTTTTTCCGCTTCGTGTCGACAGTTCGCAGATTCAGCCTTTTGCACATTATTTTAAGAGGCGAGAATTAGAACCCCGGGCGTGTTTCACTGGCCTCTGGTTCTTGGTCCATCACCAGGGAGAGGAAGGAGTTCGTGGATCAGGAAACTCACTTTATAGGAGAAACATCAATCCAGCTGTGGCTTCAGCAGGAAGTGCTGTCTATCAGACAACCGGGAAAACCGTACAGAGGGCCGTGTGCGGGAGGGCGACATGTGCACATGCATTCAGGATTGCCACTTTCGATATGGATAACGAACACGGACAGAGGTGACAGCAAGCAGAGGTGACTAGCAACAACAGACCACATGTGTGAGGAAGCACTGAGCTCCATGACAGCCTTGCGCGTCACACGAGAGGTCACCGAGAAGGATGCGACAGGTGTGCTGGGCAGTGTGAACGCCTGGTGGGAAGGACAGGTGCGCTCTGGGCGCACGGGAAATAGGTGTCCTGGTTAAGAAGCGGTAGGAGTGACAGCACCCCGTCTGGGGCCCCGCCACGCTTGCACACGTCAGCACATTCATTTTCCCGGTCATTTCTATTCCCGGTTTAATCTGAGGAGGCTCTTAGGGGTCTGCTGACTTGCCAGGGGTCAAACAGTAACTCCGGAGTGGGGGCTTGAACCTCCATCTATCTGACTCCAAAATCCCTCCTGATGTGAAAAGACCCGTGTAGGGAAGACAGACGCCAGCATGGCAGGAAAACGAAAAACGTAGACATGGGACATGCTTTGGGGACATAAACTGACTTATAAACACATCTTCTCCTGGTATCTTAAGAGCCCCATACAATTCCATTCTGAAACTCCGTTGTTGGGGCGCCTGGGTGGAGAGGGGGGCACAGTCAGTTAAGCAACCGACTTTGGCTCAGGTCATGATCCGTGGTCCGTGGGTTTGAGCCCCGAGTCAGGCTGTGTGCTGACAACTCAGAGCCTGGAGTCTGCTTCGGATTCTGTGTCTCCCTCTTTCTGCCCCTCCCCCCCCCGACCCTCCCTCGTTCATGCTCGGTCTTTCTCTGTCTCTCAAAATGAATGAACGTTAACATTTTTTTAAAAAGAAAGAAACTCTGTCAAATGACGCTGTCACTAGGGTGCCTTATATGCACTTATCTGTCCGCACTAAGCTGGGAAGTAACTACCTAATTAAACAAGACAGACCGAAGTAAAACACCACTAATCCAACCCGCATATAGCTGCCAGCCTCTGTCCCAAAGAGAGATGGCCCGCCGCCCCAGGGGGATGCACTGACCTGGGCAGGTGAGCCAAGCCCTCTGCTCTGAGTGTGGGCGGACACAGGCTGTCCCCCACCCGCTCAGAATGCCCTTGGCTGATAAAAGCCACCTCTCCGAGGGCGGCCACTGCCAGAGAAGCCCAGTTGGAAGGACAAACAGCACCCCGTTCCGTCTTCCCGAGGAGGTAACTCTGCACTTACTGATGCTCCGGGCCCCTCCTTTGTGGGTCAGGCTGAGCTGGAACCGGCACGTCCACCCTCCGCTGTGGTCCCCTGGGGGGCAGCCCCTCCGGCTCTGTGCACCCCACCCCTGCCTCAGCCTCTAGGACCCCCCCTAAGGCCACACCTCCCCCGGGAGCTGGGCACAAAGCATGGGTTTCACAGAAGCGGCTTAGGGATCTCATTCTCCATCCGCCTCCACTGTTGACCTTGAGCAGAGCCCTGAGGTCCTGGGAAGCAGCCGTGGTTAGCAGCCCCACCCTTGTAAGTTAACCTCACAGGACGGAAAAGAGTGGTGGATGGCCCCGCACACAGAGGCCACGCACAGAGCCCCCAAACCCCAGCTCCGTCTCATCAAGGTCAGCTGCACTGCCCACCCCACAGACCATCTGGACGGAACGTGGACACCGTGATCTGACCAAACCTTAGCTCCGCTTCTCTCCCCCGGGGCCGTGATCTTGACCTGCGCTTGATCTTGAGCAGGGGCCACACTGCAGAAGAACCCTCCCAACATCCCCTCCAAGAATCAGCAGACGGCAAGGGAAACCGGGCTGCTCTGTGCCCTGACACCCCACGGCCCCATGGCCCCCAGCGGGGCTCACTCCTCCCGACACAGGACATCCGTGCTGCCTGACCTGTGACGTCCTTACAGACGGAGACCTTGCTCCCACCTGCAACAGATGTTTCCGATAAAGTCTCCGTGTCCCCGCATCGGGCTTTGCTGTCCGTGGGATGCTACTAACTCGTTTCAAAGCAGAACCTGAGGAACAGGGCAGGCGCCCGGACAGCGTCCTCACTCAGACTGGGATGAATTAAGCAGCTGGAACCCCCTCTCCCCACTTTATACCTGGGAGGGGCCGCAAAGAGATCATTTAGCAGAAGGCAGAACCAACGGCCTGAATCACGCAAATCAGTGCCAGACAGAGGTCTACTGCTATTGCCTCCAGATTGTATTTTCTTATAACACCCGGTCATTTACCTGGCACCACGTGGGTTTTGAAGGAACAGAAAAGCCTGGGCTTGTGCTAGGGACATAATCCAGAGGGATCCAAAACGCAGCTACAGGAAGACACTGGCCCATCTTGGGCGCCGAGGACAGAGGCGCCACCTCAAAAAGGTGGGCACTTTCTGTGGCTGCCTTGGCCACCCCTGCGTCCCCCCTGTGCTCCTTCAAAGGCCTCATCTGCGCTGATATAAGTTTTATACTCACAAAGTAAGCCCAAGTAAATGGAGAAAGAATCATTTTTCAACAGTACCAGGCCAGTGTTCAGGAAGAAAACAAAAACCCCCTCTAGTGTTTCAAGAAAATCGATCTACACCCCCTTTGGAAGCACCAGAAAAGTGTGACTTAGAGAAATTCCAGGATTCAGAGATCACAGGAAATGTTGGCTCTAGTCAGCGGTCCTCCAGAACGTTCTTCAAAGTTGCGGGTCACACCACCCGTGGCTGTCTCCTGGCGTCCACTGCCCAACGGCTGCTGGGGCAGAGAATCCCAGCCTCTTGGTTTCTGCCCCCGACATGATGGCAGACACTCCGTGCTGGTGGAATCCAGACCCCGCCGTGGTGGCAGGGGGTCTGGAAGATGCAATTCCAGGTTTCTGGACACAGGAGCGCCCTCAGAAGAGGGAGGGGCAGCTTTGAGTATCAGCAGGAAGCGTTTGCACGTAGGTGTCATGAATTCTTGCCAGCTCCGTCCTCAGTGTCTTCCCCCACTGCCTGTCCCTTTCACCACCCGCATCCCTAAAATGCGAGGCTCTGTGCCCTGGAGAAGGCAGCTGGTCTCTGGACAGGGCAGCCTGGCTCCACGTCAGGTGCCTGGGTGCTGTCGTTGTGACCACGAACAGCACCAGATCCCACGTCGTGGACTTGTGGCAAAACTAAGAAACCATCGTGTACAGCTCTGAGATTTCCTGCCCGCCTGGTGAGCCATCAGTAAATGGTATCTCTACTCCCATCGCCGGGCAAACCCTCCTCTGAATTCCTGCCAGAGCCACACAGGAGGCCCGTCCACTGGGAGCAGGTCCCTGAGTTAAGAAAGGCTTACCCTGCACACGAAAAATGGCTCTATTTGCATGTTTAACATTAATTTCAGTCCACGCTCTGGTGCCACGTGGAGGAAAGTGGCATCTCCCACAAGCGGGGTTCTACACTTTGGAAGCAGAGTCAAGGGGTCTAGAGTCCTCATCAGGCTGAAGCAGGGGTGAATGGGTCACTCTTCACAGATCGGATCCACAGCCAACACTCGCAACACTAGCTGTTGACGGACTGGTGTTCCGGATTTCCCGACCACGCTTCTCTGGATAGATTACAAATCATCAGCGTCACTTCCTCAATGTGGCCTCAGCCACACGTGCTTTCGTCAGCCTCACGAGCCACCGCAACCTCCCTGTCGACTCACAGGAAGCTTGTTTTCAGTGAAAACGCCCAACTTCCATTCATGGGTATTGAGTCCGGGGACGACTCTCAACAATGGATTTTTTTCTGTTTTCTCTTAATGGGAGCCTTCACAGAGAGCCCTGTAAGGGCTCGGCCTTGGCCCACCATTGTGACCTATAAGGATTCCGGGGTAGGGAGCAGAGAAAGGACCGAGCGAAAAATCAGGTGAGGACCATCAAGAAACCCCAGTGAGGCAAGTGCCCAGAATAAGTGAAGAGTTCCCAGAATAAACGGGGAGCATCGTTCATTTCGGGAACGGAGTCAACGGGTAAAGTCACACGAAACTAGACAATCTCCAGCATGAGCGGGCAGGGTACATTTCCTTCAGTTCATCCAATTGTAAGATGGGCTACGAGGCCGCTGAAATATTCACCGTTAAAGGCACAATGTCCCTCGCCAGAAACATTTATTGTCAAAAACAGAATATCTCTCAGCAAAACCATTTGTGTCTTTCATGTCTCCGGCATGGATTCTTCAGTCACCTTAGATATGCCAGTCAAGTAGAGGGGGACATAAAAATAAACTGATCTTAACGTGTTCTCTGTCCCGTATTAGACACTAAAACTGAATTATGTTTCCACATATTCCCAGCTGGACGATAATCACTTTCAAGCTCTTTATTTATGACACGCATCTGGGAAAGGAGTACAAAACACATAAAATTCTTAAACAGCAGTAAATAGACTAAAAATTATTAGATTTGCATCATTGTTATTACTATAAATTTTTATGTTTCTATTTCAAAATTTCACATAAGCCTAAGGGGATTTTCCGTTTCATGAATGCCCCTGCCCAATAAAGGACCAGGAGAAAAAAAGTCATCAGCCCAAGACCTGAGTAGGGTTTTCCTTCTAAGCGCAATTTGAAGAAGCTCATGTTATCGCCGGCGCTAACACGCGCGAATGCCGGGCCACCCCTTTGCGTTCGGAGAAAGAGCCCCGCACTCAGGACCCGTGATCTGCAAAAGGGTCTCACGTTCTCTGTCCTCCAGTGTTCATTCGCTTTTCGTATTGGCTCATTTGGTTTCGTTTCACGGACAGCCTTCACTTCTGGTTCCAAACCATCCCCAGATGAGAGAAGCCACGAGCACCAGAATCCAGCCTCTGTCCTCGGGACCCCGATCTCAAACGGCAGCCTGACTCCGGTGTGAAATATCACAGCGGGCGACTCGGGCGCACGCTCCTCACGAGTCGGCCGGCGAAACCGCTCCATGTCTGGCCGTGAGTCAGACGCCAGCGCAGCGAGAGGTCCCTGCCCCCCGCAGCCCTCGGCATGTCGCCGTTGGTGGGCAGAGCGTGCCTGCGCCCGGTGCCTGGCGGCTCAAAGTTCTACGGAGTTTGGGCCCAGCGACGCGCGAACACCAACACCTGCTCTCCGAGACCTTGAGGTAAATGAGTAGTTGCGCACAGATCAAGATGATTTTGACACGAATACGCCTTGAAGAACTTTTAATAGAAAATACACTAAATACTCTCTGGGTCTCTTCTTATTACTCATTAGGCAGAAGATTTTTAAATCTCTTTCCCCGGGACAGGTATTTCTATTTAGCCTGGGAACTGGCTCCTGCTCATGTGCACATGAGACTCCGAGACCTATGGAAGTCAGGGGGTTATCCGGGAGCAATATCACGGGAGTCCTCGTGTGCCAGCTTTCAACGTTATTTTGCACGTGGTACGGAACCGTCTAGAGTAAATTCCTGCTCATTCCCTTGGTAGAGACAGGCCTGGAATTCCTGCACTTTCATTTTTGGTGAGAACATTTGACGTCCTGAACCCAGAGCCAGCGCACATTTGTTATTTTATGATCTTTGGTTACGAGGGGTTTGTTGATCAACATATGGTTAATATACAGTGTTATGATAGTTTCGGGCGTACAGCATAATGATTCGACAGTTGTACACATTACTCTGTGCTCGTCATGATACGTGTGCCCTTAACCCCCATCACCTATTCCCCCATCCCCCACCCACCTCCCCTCTGGTGACCATCAGTGTGCTTTCTAGAGCACTCTCCAGGGTTAAAAGTCTGTGTTTCGCTTGTCTCTTTATTTTTCTTTGTTCGTTTGTTTCTTAAATTCCACATACGGGTGAAATCATGTGGCATTTGTCTTTCTCTGACTGACTGACTTCGCTTAACATAATACCCCCCTCGCTCCATCCACATCGTTGCAAATGGCAAGGTCTCAGTCTTTTTCATGACTGAGTGATATTCCATTGTGTATATATACACCACATCTTCTTTATCCGTTCATCGGTTGATGGACGTGTGGGCTGCTTCCATATCTTAGTTATTGTAAATAATGCTGCAGTAAGCATAGAGGTGCATGTATCTTTTCAAATTAGCGTTTTTGTATTCTTCGGCTAAATGCCCAGTAGTGGAAATACCGGATCACAGGGTAGTTCTATTCTTAACTTTTGAGGAACCTCTGTTTCCACAGTAGCTGCACCAGTTTGCATCCCCACCAACAGCGCAAGAGGGTTCCCCTTTCTCCACATCCTTGCCAACACCTGCTGTTTCTTCTGTTTTCTATTGTAGCCATTCTGACAGGTGTCAGGTGGTATCTCATTGCGGTTTGGAGATTTTTTTTAATGTTTATTTGTTTTTGAGAGAGGGAGGGACAGAGTGCAAGCAGAGGCAGGGCAGCGACAGAGAGGGAGACACAGACTCCCAAGCAGCCTCCGGGCCCTGAGCTGTCAGCACAGAGCCTGCCATGGGGCTCGACCTCATGAACCTTGAGGTCATGACCTGAGCCAAAGTCAGATACTTAACCGACTGAGCCACCCAGGCGCCCCTCGTTGTGGTTTTGATTTGCTTTCCCTGATGAGGACTGATATTGAGCATCTTTTGGTGTGACTGTTGGCCATCTGGATGTCTTCTTTGGAGAAATGTCTGTTCATGCCTTCTGCCCATTCTGTAGTTCCTTTTGTTTTTGCTTTGTTTTGCTTCTTGTTCTTCGTTTTTGGTGTTGAGTTGTACGAGTTGTTTTTTTTTTTTTTTTTCATATATGTTTTGGATAGTCACCTTTTATCAGATATGTCATTTGCAAATACCTTCTCCCATTCCATACATTGTCTGTTTTGTCGCTTGTTTCCTTTGCTGTACAGAAGCCTTTTATTTTGATGAGGTCCCAATGGTTTATTTCTGCTTTTCTTTCCCTTGCCTCAGGAGACATGTCTAGCAAGAAGCTGCTATGGTTGATGTCAAAGAAGTTACTACCTGTGTGCTCCTCTAGGATTTTTACGGTTTTAGGTCTGTAATCCATGTTGAGGTTTTTTTGTGTGCATGGTGTAAGCAAGTGGTCCAGGTCCATTCTTCTGCACGTTGCTGTCGATTTCTTCCTTTCACTGTTTTTTCCCCATTTTCATATTCTTGCCTCCTTTATCACAGATTAATTGAATATGTATGTAATCATGGACTCATTTCTGGGCTCTCTATTCTGCTCCATTGGTCTGTGTGCCTATTTTTGTGCCGGTACCATACTGTCTTGGTTACTATGGCTTTGTAATACCGCTGAGATTATGATACCTCTACTTTAGTTCTTCTTTTTTGAGATTGCTTTGGCTATTTGGGGTCTTTTGTGGTTCCACACAAATTTTAGGATTATTTGCTCTAGTTCTGGTGTCTCCTTGACACCATCATCTTTGGAGGTTAGGTTTCAACACGAAACACGGCATCGAGTTCTAGTCCTGCTGTCTCCACACCTTTGGAGGTTAGGTTGAAACACTGCATTTTCGGGAGGACGCAGACATTCAGACCACAACATTTTTGAAAGAGGAAGTGAGAGATACAAAAATGCGAGCGGTTTCTGATTCATGGCCTCATACCCGCCGCTTGTTGCAAAAGCCAGCACGCACACACGTGTCCAATAACGTGTATGTGTATGGATCTATAGCACGTTGTATCACGTATCTTTCCCTTCGAACTTAATCCTCCCATCAAGTATGGGTGTGTTGGCTACCACGTGCCCTGAATTCAGAGTGTGGCTGTGAGTCCATTTGGCCATGTGATGCGCTGGAAATAACGTGGGTTCCAGGGGCCAAGGTCTCTCTGTCTTGCACCCCCAAAGGCTCCGCCAGTAACTAGCCTGTACCCAACAAGGCAAATCAGCCTGATGGAGGACTCAGCCTCCGGAACCAGGCAGAGTGGCTTCAGACTCTTGCTCCGTGACTCTGGCCACCTGACCTTCCCCGTCCAACTGTGATGACGCATATCCTTCCGTGGGATAACACGTGCACAGTGCTTTGCCCAACGGAGCTACCCAACAGACAAACCTTCCCATTGAAATAACCAGGTGTCCTCTGTGGGCCTCTCCCTTCTAGACTTCAAAGTGATGGAAGGGGCCTGCTGATGCCAGCCGTCCCTCCCCCATGAACATGCTGTGAAGATTCGTTGGATACACATCAGAGAGAGGACAGGGCTCCCCATCTGTGGTGTGTGGTTGGGGACAAGAGAAGAGAGGCTGTTTACTGTCGGTCCCCCTGGAGAACGGGGACTCAGAGGAATACAGTTATTTCTTCTCTGATTAAGAAATAGTATCCGTTACAGGCACTCGTCAAACAAAGCCACTGGATAATTATTCATCAGAGTGTGTAATAGGTTAGTGGCATACCAAAAATAAACGTGACCAAAGACTGTCGGTGAGAGCACTCTGTCTGGGGAGAGTCAGAATTATAATCAAATAAATATGCAATGATGCAGGTATTTACATAAAGGGGAGTTACATTAAAAAGTCAGGCACACATTCTCCCCCAATTTAGAATTCACATTTCTTTCAGGCTTTGAGTTAGACTTCAATCTTGACAGATTTAAGTGGTAATCTGTTATAGTATGAGATGGCATGAAATGTATTTATTGACATTTCAAATTATAGCATTTTCAATGAGAAAGGCATCTAATTTTGAGCTACTAAAACAGCATGGTGTAGTCATATATTTCTTGCTGAATAGTAATCACTCAGAGATACAGGATTCTTATTTATCGCGGGTGTCTAGGATGGGAGCACAATGTACAAAAGTGTTAAATAACGAAAGTCGCCATCACGATTACTAACATGCTGCATTTCTGCTTTAAAACGCTATAGAATCCTGTGATGTTTCTGCATTTAATGGTTGCGCCAGCTCCATAAAAAAAAAAAAAAATACAAAATCATTATTTCCTGACATTAATGAAGTCAACTTTTCCGGCACAATCTGAATAGGCAGTAGAACAACGGGACTCAGAAACGCATTAAAACCAGGTCAGCTGCTTGGCGTCTCCAACAATATGTCCACAATCCCATGAAGGGTAATCTTAAACCATTTTCCAGAACAGCCTGTACATCTTTATCTTAAAATTCCAAATGTTTCCACAATAGGCGATTGTTAAGAACTAGACAATTATTTTTCAGCTCCCATTGATTAATGACTTAGTCTATGACACGCGGAGAGACCGTAGAACAAAGGGGTCCATTATAATAACGCATAGGCATTAAGCCATCTTCATTAATAGCATCTTCTGAATTCAGTTTAGCATAAAACCAAATATGTCATAAAGGAAGTGGAGAGGTGAGAATTTTAAATATATTTTGAAAACTCACTTGATAAAAAGGAAGATTAAATAATATTACTGCCCTCAATTAAAATTCCCTATCCCTCCCCCTCTCCCTCCTTCTCTCTGTCACACACACACACACACACACACACACACACACACACACACAGTTAACCAGTAAGAATTATCATAATGTTGCATTTTGAATGCTTATAAGCAATTGACACTTTATTTTTTTAATGTTTATTTATTTCAGAGAGAAAGAGAGAGACACAGAGCATGAGCAGGGGAGGGGCAGAGAGAGAGGGAGACACAGAATCCGAAGCAGGCTCCAGGCTCCGAGCTGTCAGCACAGAGCCCGATGTGGGGCTCGAACTCACAAACTGTGAGATCATGACCTGAGTCGAAGCCAGACGCTTAACTGACTGAACCACCCAGGCGCCCCAGCAATTGACACTTTAAAATCCACATGCTCTGAGTGGTCCTTGGCCTTCAGGAGACCCGTGTTCTATCTCAAGTGTTGTACCTAATTACAATTTCTTGAATAACAAATGCCCTACTGACAACAGAGGAGAGATTCTGGCCGCCCCCTTTCAGTATCCTAACACATTGGATAATTTATATAATCGTAGCCGGAAGCCACGGTTTTAGAAAACAGGATGGTATTTTAAACGTTGTTTGGGGGCTGACCTTTGTCTATACAATCCCTGTCAATGACAAAGCTGTTGGAAAAGCTGTGATGATCATCTTATCATGTAACCTTTTCTGGAGCTTTTCTAGGTCTATAGCTCAGCTCGCCATCAAATCGATCTATTCACAGGTCAGCTGCTCTGCTTGGCTGGCAGTGAGAACGGAGCCGAGTCCATCCGTGGCGACCCCAAAGAAAGCAGCCTCTGACACTCGGGAGCTCGGCAGACTGGACGCTTCCCCCGGTGACTCCTTCGGTTCCTGCAGTGGACCCTCCCATCTTACAGCCGAAAACATCAAGGCTTAGAGAACCTAAGAAAGTTGTCGGAGGCCGTGACTTTCACATGCCCCCCGGAGTTTGGACCTCTGCAGGTGGCCCCCGTGAGTGGCCTACACTCTTTCCACCAGGCAGCCCTGGTCTAGGCCACTGAAGTGCCTGTTATCACTGCCCCTTTACCTCATGTTTCTTACTGTTTCCAGCAAGTTAATCTTATTTGCAACCGAGTACCTCTGGGGACTGTGCCGGGCAGCCCCCAAGAGGGTCCCCAAAGGCGCCTAGCCCCTGGCGCTCACCCCTGCACCCACCGTAGCCAAGAGCGCCAGGTGCCGATGGCAGGAGTCGGGGGGGTCACCCTGGAGGTCACGTCACAAACGGCTGCGCTCTCTCCCTCACGTCTTCTCCCTTCCCTGTCTCCCCCCTTCTCTTTCCCTCTGTCTCCCCCTCTCTCCCCATCGCCCGCTGTGGGCGAGGGCAGAGTACGGAGGGGCTCACGTGATGAGAAAGTGAAGCTCCCCCAGTGGCCCAGCCCTGAGGCAGAGCCACGAGGCCCAGCTGCTTCTGGACCCCCACTCTGAGCCCGGGGGTGATGTAGCTGCTGTGCGTTGTTTAAGCCACTAGACTTCCGGGCGATTTGCTGTTGAGCAGCAGACAGGTGGATGGGGGACGGTGTGAGATAACTAGCACTTCGATTGTCACAGTGTCCCTCACCCTTCATGCCGTCTCCAGGAGGCTGGTGTCGCGGTGGCCTGGGGCAGAGGCACTGGGGTCAGAGCACGGGTCCTCACAGAGTCCCTGCAACCCGCCTTTTCAAGTCTCCCACCGTCCTGGTTCTTAGTCCCGCTGCCTTTCTATCCTCCGCTTTACAAAATCTTCCTGCCGGAGTTCCTCGTACTGAAGCAAGGAAGATAGGTTCCGGGCAGGGTGGACAATCTCCCTTCGTGTCCCTTTCTTCAGCAGAATCCTTTTCCGCATTGTTTATGTCTCCTTGGGCAAAACTGGGATATGGGACCACACGTCGTTGCAAAGGAAGCTGGAGAAGTGATCGGCCGTCCTGCTTCCACAAGGGGCTTCAGCGAGGGCAGGGCTCAGACAGGGGCCAGCAGCGCGTCCCAGAAGGTACGGTAACAATATATGGCGCCGGGACGAGTGCACAGTGACGTGCAGAAGAAGGGAACTAGACTACATTCTTACACCAGACACAGGCGTAAATTCAAAATGGATGAAAGACCTAGGGTGAGACAGGACACCATCTAAATCCTACAGGGGAAAACAGGCAGCAACCTCTCTGACCTCGGCCACGGCAACTTCTTATAGACATGTCTCCAGAGGCAAGGGAAATAGAAGCAAACATGGACTATGGGGACCATGTCAAGATAAAAAGCTTCTGCACTGCAAAGGAAACAATCAACAACACTAAACGGTAACCTACTGAATAAGGGAAACTATTTGCAAATGACATATTGGATAGAGTTAGTATCCAAAAGAACTTATATAACTCAATACCCCCCCAAAAAAACAAAAAAATAAAAAGAATCTAGTGTAGAAATGGGCAAAAGAGGTGAATAGACACTTTCCAAAAAAGACATCCAGATGGCAAATAGACGCATGAAAAAATGGTCAACGTCGCCCCTCATCACTGAAATACAAATCGAAACAACAAGGAGATACCACCTCACACCTCTCAGAATGGCTAAACTCAACCGCACAAGAAACAACAGACGTTGGCAAAGATGTGGAGAAAGGAGAACCCTGTTGCCCTGCTGGTGGGAATGCAAACTGGTGCAGCCACTCTGGGAAACAGCGTGGAGGTTCCTCAGAAAATTAGAACTACCCTACAACCCCGCAATTGCACTACTAGGTATTTATCCAAAGGATACAAAAGTGCTGATTTGAAGGGCACGTGTATCCCGATGTTTATAGCAGCGCTTTCAACAATAGCCAAATTATGGAAAGAGCCCAAATGTCCATTGATGGATAAATAGATAAAGAAGATGTGCTTTATATATACAATGGAATACTACTCGGCAATGAAAGAGAATGAAATCTTGCCAGTGACAATAACATGGATGGAAGTGGAGGGTATTATGCTAAGTGAAATAAGTCAGCCCAAGAAAAGCAAATATCATATGATTTCACTCATATGTGGAATGTGAGAAACGCAACAGATGAACACAGGGGAAGGGAAGGAAAAATAAGATAAACCCATAGAGGGGAGCAAACCATAAGAGACTCTTAAATAGAACAAACTGAGGGTTGCTGGAGGGGAGGTGAGGGGATGGGCTAGATGGGGGATGGGCACTAAGGAGGGCACTTGTTGGGATGAGCACTGGGTGTCATATGCAGTGATGAATCACTAAATTCTACTCCTGAAACAATTAGTACACTATATGTGAACTGGTATTTAAATAGAATTAATTTTTTTTTTTTAAATATCCGGTGCTGATTGAAAAATTCTTTGATGACTGTGCAGATTTCGTGTTTTGGCCGGATAGTTCTTTTTTTTTCTTTTTTTTTTTTAATGTTTATTTATTTTTGAGACAGAGAGAGACAGAGCATGAACGGGGGAGGGGCAGAGAGAGAGGGAGACACAGAATCCGAAGCAGGCTCCAGGCTCCGAGCCGTCAGCCCAGAGCCCGACGCGGGGCTCGAGCTCACGAACCGTGAGATCGTGACCTGAGCCAAAGTCGGACGCTCAACCGACTGAGCCACCCAGGCGCCCCTTGGCCGGATAGTTCTGATGGCGTTTGGGCAGGGGATTTGCTGGCCACCTGTTGAATCACACCATAGAGTCAGCAGCTCACTCTGTATGGTAGAAGGCTGTTGGGGCGCGATCAGGGCAGCAATCATAGATAGCAGAGGGTGTCCAGAACAAGGCACCTCTGAGGTTGGGGGGGGACGCGTGTGGCTCTGGGACCCACTTACCAAAGAGAGAGTGCATCCTTGGCATCAGTTTGGGGTATGGACTTAGAAATCACCGTGCACCTTTGCAACCCCCTGCACGTGCTGTGAGGTGGAGTGATTCGGGAGCCTTCCCCTAAGAACAGAGACGTAGCACATACAGCTCTGAGGCCGTCACTCCCCTCTGTGTAGACACGTTGCTCCCCGAGGAGCACATCAGGCTGTCTCACGTCGGCGAACCGTGGGACTGGGAGTGACCAGTGCACGCAGAAACTTAGTCTCTAAGCAAACGGTTGAATGCCGAAGCAACACAGGAAAATCCATTTCCATGGCAACTTGCGGTGGGCTCTGAGGTCGGCCAATGGGATTCAGTTTTTATACAAAGAGTTGGCAATTTTAGGACCTTGTGAGGCCACACATGCATTGATTTATTGGACTTTTACGAACACTTGTAACTTACGCTATTGTCTAACAAAAAAACAAACCAATGAAAGGACAGCAAGATCAGTAAGGAAAGAATGTTCTCAGGGCAGCAATCGAACTTCCGAAAGTGTCTTTCTACAACCAGGGAGGTAAACGTGTGTACAGACCATATATATGAATATACACCTGCACGTCCCCGTGTGTGTGTAAATATGTGTACATACATAGGTGAAGTGATTTCTAAGTAAGTGAGGTCCCCGGATAGTTTTACAGTTCTAAGGTTTTGGGGGGTTACCGTTGCCGTAAGGGGAACTTTCTCCTGTGATACCCCGGACCGTTCCCTGACCCATTTCAATCTTTCGGGCATCAGCTTTTACTCGAGCTGACCTATTCTGACCTCGAGGTTAATGATACAGAACGCAATTAATTCGCGAGGTTTTCCGGGCACTTAAGCCCCACGGCACAAGGCTGCCTTTGTTGGTGTGTTCGAGGGTGAAGGTCAGGCCCTCACTTTCTTGGAGCAGAGGACTCGGGCCGCGCGGGCAGGCGGAGGAAAGAAGCCGTTTGCTCCCCCAGTGAAATCAGAAAACCGCCCCATCTGAGCAGCCGCCGGGATGGAGGAGAGCGAGGGAGGAAGGACTTGCGCTGGGGGTTCAGGCAGGAGGCCGCCTCCGTGTCCCCACCGGCAGCGCCGCCCGCCCGTGTGAAGTGGGACCGGGCGGGGTGGCTCCCCTGGTCTCCGATGGGGCGGCGGCCGGCCGTCCTCCGCCTGGCCGAGCCTCCTGAGCCCGGGCTTTCCCACGAACCCCGCTGTGCTGGGGGCCCTCCGCCTCCCCTGCACCCCGCCCCGCCCCTCCCCTCCGTCAGGTGCACCCTCTCTCCCTGTGGGAAGGTGCTCCGGGAGCCTTCCGGGTCCCGCGCTCTCCAGACTCGTCCCCCCGTGCGGAGCGAGGCCCGGCACGCCTGCCCTGGGGGTGCGTGCGCCGGGAGGGCAGGCGGCCTCGGCCTCTGCGAAGTCCTGGGGGCGGCGAAGCCTGGCTCACGTGCTCTCGTCCGGGAGCGTGTCACCGGCAGAGTCAGCGGACGCCCGGCCCCGCGCAACGGGGAGGTGCTGTGTGCTCCTGCCGGCCTCGGCCCGCCCTCTGGTCAACCCCTCCGCACCCGACCGCGCCGGACCCGGGCCCGAACAGTGACCTCAGTGCCCTGAGGAAGCCTCTCTGACACCTGTGTGGTCGCCCTGAGGCCACCTCGGCCTTCCAGCAGTGCCGGGGACCAGGGAGGGTGTGGGTGACGGCGACAGGGGCCTGGACGGACGGGACCCGTCTGCTGGCCCAGGAACCTGCTCCCACGGAAGCAGGGCCCTAGCAGACGGCTGCGCCTTTCCCTGACCTTGTGGTGGCGAAATCTGGGTCCGTGTGCCCCCTGGAAACGTAGGTCAGCTCCTTCACCAGGCTTCTCCCCCTCCTCCCCTTCTGCCCCCCCCTTTCCTCCTCGCCTTCCTCCCCCTCCTCCTCCTTTCCTTCTCCTCCTCCCTCCCCTCCTCCTCTCCTCCCCCTCCCTCTCCCCTTCCCCCTTCTCCTCACCTCTGCTTTCTCCCCTTCTCCCGCTCCTCCCCACCCTCCTCCTCCTCCTCTCCCTCTTCCTCCTCCCCCTCTTCCTCCTCCTCCCCTTCCTCCTCCTCCCCCTTCCCTCTCCTCTTCATCCCCCCTCCCCTCTTCCCTCTTCTCCTCCCCTTCCTGCCTCTCTCTCCTCCCCTCCTCCTGGTTTCAGTCTCTCCCTAGTGCTTGCTGCCCCTTCCCCAAGATAACAGGTGACATTAATTTTATGCACCACTGAATCATTCTTTCAGATACTAATTTCACTCTAGAAAAATCATGTTTTAAGCTACTTCCACTTGTTTAAACTTTTCTTAGCTTTAAACACAAAATTACGTCTGTGTCAGAAGCTATTCCATGTGTGAATTGTGTGAATTCGTGTGTGTGTGTGTGTGTGTGTGTGTGTGTCCGGATTTCCTTTCCTTTGACCGGAGTTCTCCCTGCTCCTTACATAACACCTGTTAGGGACATAGTGTTTCTGGTGGTAAATAAGTTCAAGACGGGAGACTGGCTCTAATCATCGGAGAGCCTTTCTTTCCGTGCATATGGTACAGCTCTCACCGTGGTGAAATCGGTGGGCACTGGGAGCACTAGAAAATCACTTGACCCTTCCGGGTTCAGGATAGTGTTTGTGAATTATTGACCTAAAAGTGCACGTAGCTCTTTAAAATGCCTGCCCTCGTCAGAGAGAAGAGCCTCCTGTAGGTCTGATTTGTCATACTCTCTTCTTTCTTTTCCTCTAACCTCAGGTGATGAAGAGACAGGCACCTGCTCCTGAAATCCCTTTCACCCGAGCAATATGTCAAAGGTTAAAGGTCTTAGAAAGGAAATAACGTTATATCGTTTCTCTCATGACTTCGTGTGTCCGCTAGAAAGAGAAAAAAACACCTGATACACTTAATTCTTATTTTTTGTAAGAGAAGACTATGGGGTAAAATTCCTGCAAAATATATGTAACACTTTGGAAAACATACTCCCGCATCCAAGTTTAGAGATCATCCATTCAGCGTTTCTAGTAATCACATGACATTACTCGCCCGAGTCAGGAAAAACAAAAAAGACCCTACGTGTTTTCATAACATTTAAAAATGTGGACAGGAGGGGCGCCTGGGTGGCGCAGTCGGTTAAGCGTCCGACTTCAGCCAGGTCACGATCTCGCGGTCCGTGAGTTCGAGCCCCGCGTCGGGCTCTGGGCTGACGGCTCGGAGCCTGGAGCCTGTTTCCGATTCTGTGTCTCCCTCTCTCTCTGCCCCTCCCCCGTTCATGCTCTGTCTCTCCCTGTCCCAAAAATAAATAAACGTTGAAAAAATTTTTTAAAAAATAATAAAATAAAATAAAATAAAATAAAATAAAATAAAAATGTGGACAGGAGCTAAAACTTGCCCGTAGACTGTCTGACAAGGACCTGTACGGTCCAACACGCAGGGATCGCTATGCAGCATGCGCACTTTTCATGAGACTAACGTGTTGGTCAATGTTTAATAGCAAAATGCACCAACAGCTCATTATGTTGGCTGTATGTTTATCAATACACAATCCCCACAGCTTCTAAACAGATAAAAACTTCCTTTCTAGATTATTGAACTGTTCACATTGAATCAAATTAGCATTAATGAAAATGTATAACTATAGAGGAATTACTGGTTATGTTAGACATTAACAAAATTCAAAACTATGTTGCCACAAAACTCTTGTCTTTTTCTGGATATGATTGTTCACCAATACAGCCATGAAACTGTCATAAAAATACCAGACAAGATTGTTTTGGTAGATATTATATGCCGTCATCAGCATTATCATGATGTTGGAAGACATGCCATAACTTTCTCTTCATAACTTAGGTTTCAGGCTGTATTTAGCAGTGCACGGGGCTGTGCATTCTGACACCTTAATATCATCAATACCGTGCAACTGTAGCCTTCTACGTATTTTCTTCTGAAAATTCAGATTTTGCTGAGCAGCAAACTCAGAGCATCTCCTTTCAGGGATCATGCCCACAGTATCCTTGAATGAAGCCGGGAAAAGGGGGCTCGTAACGCAATCATAGAGGGTGGCCTGGACTTATGGCGAGCTGGCTGGTGGCTCTGAGACCACGGCTCCCCAGCATCCCATCAGAAAGGGAACCTTCCTTCCCTATAACCTCCCCCACTGCCCAAGTCAGGGAGAGAAAAGGAGCAGACAAAGGAAAATCTGGGGAAAGATTCTAACTCCACGTGGATTTGTCCATCCACGTTTCGGTCCGTCTGTCCAGGTAGACGGATGTGTGTCCCTGCTTGCATCATCTTCCGCTTGTCCCGTAACAGGACCCAGTTTCTCACGCTTTTGACCTAGGGCTTGGCTGTGTTACTCGCTCTGGCCACGGCGGGGTGACTGGAAGTGATGTGTGCCACATCTGAGCACAGGCTTTGAAAGCCCCCTCGTGGCTCTACCCGCACATCCTTTTCCTTTCGCCGTGAGCACGGCCACGTCCTGGGGAGGACGTTCGAGAACGAGGCAGACCTTCTGGGGAGAGACACACAGCCGGTGACGGAGGGCGAGCCTTCAGTTTGGTAAACCGTTTGGGCTCAAGACTGTCTGTTGCTGCCGCGTCACTAGCAGAAGACGGCCACACGGTGCTCACGAGCTCGGGCCAGGTGTGCGCTCCAGCTCAGCGCCGATTCCAGGAACCTCCCGTTCAGAGCACACGTGAGCGCCAGGAGACGGAAGGGGGGCAGAAAGAGTTTCCCTCGCGTGGAAGGGATGCCACTGAGGAGCCTGAAGCAGATGGGCATCGTTATGGTCCTAACAGACCACCGTTCTCCTCCTAAAACGTCTCCGGTGGCTTCCGCACAAAATAAAATCCGAAATCTGTGCCCTGCTCGTAAAAGCCATTCAGTCACCCACCCCGGGTCCATCCAGCCTAATCTCCTCTGGCTTGCGTTCTGTGCCAGCCAGCGTGACTTCCTCAGAGTCCCTGAAAAAAGCAAGAGCATTCCTGTCCCTGGGCTTTCCTGCCCGATATATCTCTCCGTCTCCAAACGCATAAATCTACTGCATCAGGCAAAGCCACTTTTCTAAGCGAGGTTATCATATGCTCGGCAGTGTTGACTGGATTCATGGAAGCTCACCCCCTGAACGAAGAATTCTCAGGCCGACCCAGTCACGTGTGTTTTAAATTCCTGACGCCTCCCGTTTATACCCAAACTATCAGAACGTACTCTGAGGCTATTGCGAGTTACCCGTTAGCAAAGTTTTCATATCTGGGCAGCCCATCAGCTGCCACGCCAGGCTGTGTGGCTTATCGCTGAGCGGTTCTCATGCGCACACTCCCCACAAAACGCCACGTACGGGTCTTGTCTAGAGCAGGTACTCGGGCATTTCTTGATTGATTATCTCCCGTTCCTTCCCCAGTCCCAGTTTACATGACAGATAACTCGTTCTCGATACCCGAAAACTCTCAGAACCCTATTCCACCTTTCCGGCCCGGAGTGAGTTTGCTCTCCCTCCTTCATTTTAAAACTGTATGTATTACGACGAATACGTGCGTGTGTGTTAATCCTTCGGGAATGTGGTTACCCCAAATTAGGGATACCTATCAAATTGGTGAACTCTACCCATTCTTTTTGATTCAGCGGATTATACCAAAGAACGAAACAAGACGCAATTTTCTCTCACACCTTAGTTTTTAGATTTAGCCTGTCAAATTTTAATTTCCTTTTACCAGACCAGCCACAATAGTTAGTGTTACGCTTTTCAGATTTATTCACTAAACATTGTGGTATTGCTTCCATTCGATTGTGTGGACTTTTCTTTCCCTTTTTTTTTTAATGATTCCCTTGGTGAATAATACAACTGCTTCTTTTCTTATTCTAAAGCCAAGTTCTTTGGCACTTTTTCTCTGCTTTTTCCTGGGATCTCAACATCTGGGCGTCTAGCCACCGAGGCTGCTGTTTTCGCTGTGCATCTTGTTCCCTTTATTAAATCCTCGGGAATACATCCCCTCTCAATATCCTCACTTCATTTAAAAGGAAAAAAAGAAAAGAAAGGAAAACTGTTCTTCTTAAGATCATTCTAAGCCAAAGCAGGAGTATTTCTGAAGACGTGGCAGTTGCTTTGTGGGCACATGGAGGCTGACAGCTTCCCGCTCGGCCAGGACCTGGGCTGCTCGGCAGTGACCCCCTGTGGCTGTTCGGTGCTGGCTCCTCGCCATTGTGAGCACCCTTCATGGCCAAGATGCTGGTGTGTGTGTGTGTGCGTGTGTGTGTGTGCGCACAGACACACACACTAAAGGGAGAGAAAGTAGGAGGGGGGAGGGAGAGAGAGAGAGAGAGAGGGAGACAGAGAGAGAGCACAGAGAGAAGGACAGAGAGAGAGAGAGAGAAGAAGGGGAGGAGGGAGAGAGAGAGAGAAGGAGACAGAGAGCACAGGGAGAGGGAGAGAGAGAGAGGCAGACAGAGCAGGGGGAAGGGAGAGAGAGAAGACAGCGAGAGAGGGAGGGAGAGAGTTTGGAGGGATGGGGGAAAACAGACCTTATGCCAAGTTTCACTAACCTAAAAAGTGTGGCTGTTTGAAAATTGGTGGTTTGTCTCCTTCTCGGAGCCCAGCGACGGAAAACAGGCATCCTTCGGGACCCTGGATGGAGAGTCATGAGCACTTCAGGTTGAAAAGTCGCACCCGCTGTTCCGCCTGGCAGTGCAGTGGGAGGTGAGCCACTTGGGGACACCGGAGGAGGCACCTCTGTGGACCCCCTGGTGTTTCTCAAGGACAAAGATGGGACGTGTGCGTCCGGAGAGGAGAACGCGTGACTCACGACACGCAGGGGAAAAAGCAGCGTGTTGCGCGCACGCTACGATAACCGTGAGGTCTGGAGCAGTGTAGCTGGGTCCCGATAGGAGACGCGGTCCTTGTTCTGGCTTCTTCCTTTGTCTTGTCCGGCCGTTTGGGGCTGCTTGTTCGGTTGTGTTGTGGCCCTCTTCCGTCCAAGCCGAAGGCCGCAGCATCCTTAAATCCCGTGCTGGCCCTGTGCAGGGGGCGCTCCGGACGGAGAAGAGGTGATTGCCTCCCTGCGTGCTGGTGTGGCCCACAGAGCGACGAGCGACCTCAGGGGAAGGGGGCAAGATGGGCACGGATCAGAAAGCTTCCGGAAAACCTGTGTCTCAGAGATAAAAGATTCATCTCCCCCTCCCACGAATAAGGAGATAATAGGATCTCCGAGGTCATCGTGACCTCTGCACAGCCCTCCACGCCGACCCAAAGTCTGCTCTGCGCGCCCGCTCCTTCTCACTGCGGCCGGCGTCGCCCAGGATGCCACATTTGACCCGGCCACACTCCAACTCAGCACAAGCAAACCGGGCTTGAATTATCGCCCCTCCTGCAGCATAATGACCCAAGTGTTCTGCAAAACACAGTAGTTCCGCGATTGTCCATGCTCCCTAACCCAGGCGTGAGGCTTGGCAGAGGTCAGCCTTCCCCGCACGGCCTTGCCTTCGTCCTCAGAAAGGGAATCTCTCTTCTCTCACTCCGTTCAGGAAGCGTTAAACGGCGTCAGTGCTAGCCAGGATTTGACATGGGAAAGAAAATCATCTCTACCCCACGGTTTGTGCGTAGCAAAGAGGCAGAGCTGGGGAGAGCGGCGCACACACCCCCCCCCGCCCCCCGGTAACCGGGAGAGACACTTACAATATCAGTGGCATCATTTACCTTTGGTAAAAGAGCATGTGATTCCTGCCAACTTACCTTTTGATTCATTGCATGAGACACCGATGATGCAAGAACCCAGGGAAGGCTCGGTTGTCACACGCGCACACGCGCACACGCGCACGAGGCGGAACCAGGCAGAACGTGTGAGCGCACCTGCTCGAGCACACGTGCACACATACAGCGCGGTGCCGTTTTGATGCGATTGTGTTTACCAGCTCTGATCGCCGAGGTGACGCAGAATCATTGTGCAAAGAGATCCCTCCCGCTGGACAGCTGAATGTCGTTTTTAATTTTGTTTCTCTAGAGGACATTTGGATTGATAACTTGCAAGGAAAAACAAAATAAAACAAAGTTGGGGGAAAAAAAACCAGACTTTTATGGACCTAAAGTAAACACTTATGAAGCCTGGAGCAAAGTCTACAGAAATCATTTCTTTAAGGTTGAACAGATTTGAGTTCATATCAAATATGGTGAGAGTAGAAAGTTCTCTTTCATACATTTTTTCCCATTTTTACAAAGGAACTTTTATTTATTTATTTATTTATTTATTTATTTTTTTAACGTTTATTTATTTTTGAGACAGAGAGACACAGAGCATGAACAGGGGAGGGGCAGAGAGAGAGGGAGACACAGAATCAGAAGCAGGCTCCAGGCTCTGAGCCATCAGTCCAGAGCCCGACTCGGGGCTCGAACTCGCGGACCGCGAGATCGTGACCTGAGCCGAAGTCGGACGCTTAACCGACTGAGCCACTCAGGCGCCCCACAAAGGAACTTTTAAATACAGAGTAAGTAAAGGTGAAAACATAACATAATTGTGAAACAAACTACTTGGGGGTAGTTTAATGCTTAGTTGAGCATTAAAAAAAAAAGCTGTATCCTATTAGATGTGTGAGTCATGACAATTTCTATTTTGAGTTTTGGGGAAAGTATAGAGTAATGTCCTTAATATCCATACCCAGATACAGTTGGAATCAAATCCTAGGGGGACTTTTTCACAAACTGTAGAAATTGTAATATATAATAGTATTGGTTGGGAGCATTTAGCTTTTATAGAGATGTGGATTTATTGTTTTTCCTCACTGCCATTTTTAGAACGCCGCCTCTCCGGGTCCTCTGGGGCGTCATGTCGAGCCTGGATTGTGGCTGTCACTTCATGAACCTTTCTGTAAGGGAAAAGACTCAGATGCATTTGAAAGTACAGCCAAGTAGAAGGAGGTTCAAATGACCAGCTCAGAGCCAAAGCATTTCTCCTTAACTGTTTATGTCCCAGGAGTAAACCTGATGACACCCTCTGTCCTCGAGACCTTTCTCAAGGTACACAGTGTTTTCTTCTTCTCAGTCAGTAATTTAAGTGCATGTTTCCCAGCACATACCCTACGCCGCCTCGTGCTTTGGACACTGGATAATTTCATAGCACACCTCTCTCCTCGACATGGGCTACCCAAGTGGTCCCTGAACTACTGAACATGCCCTACACAGAAGCCCCATAGTGAAGGGACGGCAGTGTCATGTATCCTGGCTGCGAGGGTATCCAGCACTTGGGGTTTGCTAACTGCATACGTGTGAAGAGAAGACTCTTCTCCTGCCCTGGCAACGCCCTGGAGCTACAGCCACCGTTCCCACTGATGTTTGAGGGGGGGACTCCTGATGGCTCTGGGCTCAGACCGCGATTCTCAAATAAGACTCCAATACAGGGGCGCAGTGAACCCTCAAAAGCTTCATTGACCAGAACGCTTTTGTAATAGTTGTGCTGGTCCACTCCAATTCTATTTAATCGAGGTAAGAGACTAGCTCTGTTTTAATTTTCCAAAATTGCAAAACTGAAAATGATCCCAGAAGTGCAAGTCAACCTTCCTGGCTCAGTAGCTAAAACTGCTGGTAAGGACGCTTTCCTTTCCAGTTTGATAAATGTGTGACTCACAGTTGCTGTTCAGGAGCAAATGGCCCTCCCTAGACGGTGTGAAGCAGTGGCCCTCACACGTGGCTACGCAGTCACTCAGCAGTGGAGCCTTAAAACACACGGACGCCCCAACCCCACCTGCCCGACGTCCTGAACCTCGTCTTACTAGAGACTTTAACGTCCGTTCTTTATTTAACACCATCGTAAGTAACCAAGGTTGAGCTTCGCCATTGCCAGCGTGGATCTGGCCACATGGTGACCTCCAGAACTTCTCTGTAAGATGTTGTGAATTTCAATAAATCCCAGACACCAATTTGTTTTCTTGCCATTGTCTCTGGTTTCCAGCTGTTAAGTACTGAAAATTACTGTTAGCTAACTGAAGGCTCTTGTCGTCAGAACTACTTTTACACGAAATTGAGCTGGGAGAAATCGATGAGCTTTGCCGGTTCAGGAGACTGTGGGAAATGCTCTTCCTGGATGGCCAGTCATCTACCAGCAGCGAAGACAATGAGTGTTGCATCATATACCCAAATATGTGCCTAATTTCAAATACTGTCATTTTCAGGAGGACTCAACGTCCAGGATCCAGAAATAATGGGCTTCATCTTAAACAGAATGACTCTTTCTGTAAAGGTTGCTTAGAGAATTATCTCCCTTGTCACATAACACGAGCATGTGTTTGAAAGATGTCTCCTGCTACAAAAGTGTCCTTATCGTTAATCCCATGTGATGTGCTCGCGTATCTTACCTTCTTTCTGGTATCTGTACTAGGGATGGTCACTGCGCTTACATATACACTTGAGCTAACTACATGAGAGGGGTTTGTTAACCTGTATTTTTAAAACTTCTTCCTTTGTAATTAATACACTTCTCTTTTAGAGCAGTTTGATGTTTGCATAAAAACTTTACAGAGTTCCCATATAATCCCTCCCCTGCCCCTGTCTTGCACTATCACTAATATCTCGCATTAGAGTGCACATTTGTCACAATTGATGGGCCAATGCTATTCATTAATTAATAATTATTAAGTAAATCAGTAGTTTGCTTTAAGAGGCGCCTGGCTGATTCATTCGGAAGAGCGAGTGACTTTTGATCTTGGGGTCATGAGTTCAAGCCCCACCTTGGGTATAGAGATAACTTAAAAATAATAAATAAACTTTCTTGAAGTTTATTCAAGAGGAAGAAGTTTATTATGAGGACAGGTGTCCGCGTTGTGTTATCACACAGAGCAGTTTCACTGCCCCCAAATCCCCTGTGCTCCACCTGTTCAACCCTCCCTCCCTTCGACTCCCAGAAATCCCTCATACTTTTCACCGTCTCCACCGTTCTGCCTTTTCAGGGTGTCAGATAGTGGGAGTCACACAGGATGAAGCCTCTTTAGATCGGCGCCCCTCGCTTAGTCATACGCTGTCAAGTTTCCTCCGTGTGTTTCCATGGCTTGTTAGCTCGTTTCTTTTCATGGCCGAATACTGTTCCACCTCCTGGATGGACCAAGTTTGTTTATCCAGCACCTACTGAAGGACATCTTCGATGCCTCCAAGTTTTGGCGATTGTGAATAAAACCGCTATACACATCTGTGGGCAGGGTTTTGTACCAACACAGCTTTCAACTCATTTGAGTAAACGTCAAGGGGCACGGTGGCCGGGTCGTGTGGCGAGGGTACGTTTAGTCCTGTAGGAACCCACCAGACCGTCCTCCCGAGTGGCTGCCCCCGTCTGTGTGCCCGCCTGCCGTGCGTGAGAGACGCTGTGGCTCAAGGTCCTCGCCAGCATGTGCTGGTGTCTGGGGCCTGGGTTTGGGCCCTTCTAACAGGCGAGCAGTGGTGTCTCCTTGTCTGAATTTGCATTTCCTTGATCAAATATGATTTGGAGCTTCTTTTCATCTGCCTTCAGTATGTCATCTTTGGAGACGTGTCTTCTCGGGTAATCAGGTCGTTTTCTTACTGTGGCCTGTTGAGAGGTCTTTGTACATCTTGGACACGAGTCCTTTAGCAGATACGTGGTTTGCAAACTTGCCCCCCAGGCCGTGGCTTGTCTCCACCATCACTTTTGAAGGATGATTTTGCTGGGTACAGAATTCTAGGTTTGGTGGGGTCTTTTCTTTCTACACTTCAGATATTTCACCTCTCTCTCTTGCTCTCCCAGTTTCCAGAGAGAAGGCCCATGCAGTTCATGACCTGTGCCTCCATAGGTGGGGAGGGGGTTATTTCTCCGCTCCTTTTAAAACCTTGTCTTTGATTTTCTGAAGTTTCAATACAAGCCCAGGTGTAGATGTTTTTCGATTTATCCTTCTTGGTGCTCTGTGAACTTCCTGGATCTGTGGTTTGTTGTCTCTCATTTCCATCTGGCAGTTTCTTCTCTTTCTTCTCCTTCTGGTGTTCTTATTACGCCTTTTCTAATTGTACCAGTTTTGGGACATTCCGTTGTCTTTTTTTTTTTTCTTGTTCCTTTTTTTTCCTCTGTCCGTATTTGAGTTTTGGAAGTGTCTCTTAACATCTCTTCAAGCCCCCCGATTGTTTCCTCGGCCAGGTCTGGGCTACTCATGAGCCCGTCAAAGGCATCCTTCGTTTCCACTACAGTGTTTTTGGTTTCTGTCCTTTCCTTTCGATTCTTTCTTAGAATCTCCATCTCTCCACTCACGTTACTCACTGTACTTATACGGTGTCTGCTTCTTCCCATCAGAGCCCCCAGCATGTTAACCATAGCTGTGTCACATTCCCGGCCTGGCAATCCCATCATCTCGGCCAAATCTGAGTGTGCTTCTGACGCTTGCTCTGTGCCTTCAAACCCCATCGTTTTGTCCTCTTCTGTTCCATGTACTGCTTGCTATGAAAAGCAGGACATGATGCACTGGGTGGAAATCACTGGGATGAACAGGCTGTTTATTGTGGGGCCTTATATTTTCCCAGCTGGAAGGTGGGACAGTTTTACTCCTGTTGTGACTGCATGTACGGGGCTGAAATTTCCCCTGGTGTCCTGGTTTTGTCTCTTCTGTCATCTTAGATTTCCCTCAAGGCTCCTCAGAGACAAGGTCTGAGCTGAGTCCCCTGTTGTTACCCGGGGGTCCTACTGATGTGTAGCAGGGCCGGAAGTCGCCTGTGCAAGGCCAGGATTCCTATTAGGTCTCACTCTCGGTGTGCCTGAGACCCTAGGTGTGGCCCCCACGTGCTCCTTGGTCAGTTTCTCCCACGGGACGGCGTGGTGGCAGTGGGCTAGAGTCCCTCCATCCTTCCTTCAGGTCAGTCAGGCTCTGATAAAACTCAAGAAGGTTGGGCTCAGGTAAGCTTGTCCCCCCGAGGCAGGCCTTGTGAAGAACAGGGTGTCCTGTCCTGTCTCGGGACGGTCTGTGTCCCCTCCCGCTGGGAGCCCGAAAGAGTTTCTCTGATATTCACGGTGAGGACCCCGTAGGGCTCCAGGAGGAGAAACCCTCAGGGGTGGGAACTCCCACCTGTGAGTGGAGGTCAGAATTGTCCCCATCGAGCCTCCTGGTTCCTGCCCCGGCTATTGTCCCCCATTCTGGGGCCATGATTTCTTACTGGTTGTGTGCTCAACAGTGACCTTCCTGCCATGCCCACTGGAGACTGCAAGTCTTACCATTCAGACACAAAACCAGTGTTTTCATGCTTTGATGGTCGGGAACCCAAACGTAATTTCCACCTCTGAAAATGAAAGGGTTTTAAAATAACGATCACCTGGTACCGTCCTCTCTCACACGGGCAGAGGGAGCTGAAATGCCGTGGGAAGAACAAACACAGTATCTGCTGGCCGCTCGCAAGCACGTGAGGTGAAACCTCGTAAAACAAATTTCAAAGGTCACTTTGGTAGAAAAAATACATTAAAAATTTCAGAAGCAAGATTGTTAGGGATAGCTTCTGGGATGCCCTGGTTAGGGTCACATGATGACGGGCGTCCTGTCGTTCATTTACATGATGTAGGGCCTCCGTTTCCCCATCTGTAGAATGAAGGCAGCGACTGAGAAGGTGGGTCATTTCCAGACTGCGCTCCTGGGGCACGCGGAGTGAGGCCGTGCCCGAAAGCCTCCTCACAGCAAGGGCAGCACCAGGCGGCAGGACCCAGCTCCGTGACCGGTACAGTCTCCTTCTGGAGTGGACCCACTCACACGCATCCTGCACACTCCTGGACAGGAACAGGGGTGCTCTGTGCTAGAAAAAGCTTTGAAAATGCCTCACTTTAGCTGATCACTTAAGGTTTCGTTTGGTTCCACATTTTCATAAAACCCATGATCTGGTGCGATGAGGAAGAGCAAATTGGAGAAGAGGAGAAGAGAAGGAAATGCAAATTTTCCTTCAAATTGTAAATCTGACTTCCTTTTAGAATTGTGTCCAAGAGAGGATTTTTTTTTTTAACATTTATTTATTTTTGAGAGAGGGAGAGACAGGGTGTGTGGTGGGGGAGGGGCAGAGAGAGAGGGAGACGCAGAATCCGAAGCAGGTTCCAGGCTCTGAGCCATCAGCACAGAGCCCGATGCGGGGCTCGAACTCACAAACTGTGACAATCATGACCTGAGCCGAAGTTGGACGCTCAACCGACTGAGCCACCCAGGCGCCCCCGAGGGAGGATGGTTTGAATGCTGAGCTTGTGAGCCTGTTCAGCTTTCTCCTCAACACCCCGGCTTTCATTCCTTTGGGCTTTACCCGGATGTGCCCATCTGGATGAACGAGGAAGTACCTTCTGAGGCCCACGTTCTCTCAAAAACTGGGACTAACATACTGCGGAGGGCTGCATTTTTTCCCTCAGCCCCTCAGAACTGGGCAAGTTTGCCAGACAGACAACAGGTGCACAGGGCACTGGTGTCCCCCAGATAAATGCCACATGATGCACACCACATTGCAGTGGCCGTAACAAACAAGGACCGTGCTTTGCAGATCTTTACAAAACGTCTTTCGTTATAATATGAAAACTAAATGCATTGTTCACCAAAGAAAATGGTTTCCATCAAGGGGTTGCTATGTTCCAATGAACACTCCTTTGGCCTATAAACCCTGAAAAACTTAATGCTCATTAATGAACATTACAGTATGCGCCTCACTGAAGTATTTTTCTTGATTATGTGGGCAGATCAACGTTTGGAGAAATATGCGAGAATATGCAAGACTGTTAAAAACAATTGTTATTTGAAGAGTGAAGACAGTGGCAGAAAACAAGGCGGGGGCAGTGGGGAGTGAAGCAGTTGAAAAAGCAGAAGCGTGAGAGGGAAGGGGGACGTCCCCGTGACCGCGATGGCCCCAGGCGATAGGTGGGGGGCCCACCGGTGTCTCTCATGGAGATCAGGAGACCCACTTTCCAAAGGGGGAAGCTTCCATTTGGCGTCTATTTGCCTCCGGTTCCAGTTCCCCATCACGAGGACGTGATCGGCTCCAGGGCCAGACCTCACCCGTCCGTTCTGGTGTTTTAATTCCTTTTAATATAGTGACACCATTATCAGATGAGTTTGTTTAACTATTATATTAAACGGAGGATTTAATGACTCTAAAGAGCAATATATTTAATTATTAATACAGCAATTTTTAGAGAAATAAGTAGTCATTTCAGTCATAAAGTTGCAAGTTCCTTGTAAAGGTCCAACGATGGCAATGCCTAGTAATATTCTGTTACGATTTTTTTTTAATAAACATAGTTTTAGGACAATAGAAATGTATTCACAATGATAGAAGTCAGGAAAACCCACCTATCAAAATTATTCAAGTTCAATATTAAACTTAGTGAAATGCCGTTGTACATGCAGGCTGTAGATATAAGATTAAGCTTTTCAAATGGCATCTCAAATTTTCCCTTTTTAAAAGAAATGCCATATTAGCACATTCCCTTTCATTTGTCACAGAGTGTTCTTGAACACCAGGGAAACTGAAAACATTTTCACAACATCTGAAGTGATTCCGCGTCCCAGTCTCGTCCGGGAGAGCCCCCCGAACTCAATAGTGCTCTAATGACAGGCCTCTTGACTCCAGGCAAGGGGGCCTGGGATTGTCCGCGTGTCTCGTCCCCCGGGGGGGCGGTCGCCGACAGGACACATCAGCGGCCCGCACGGCCCGGAAACGCAGCACGAGTGAGGCCGCGCACCTGTCCCCATGCCTCGGCGTTCTGCTGCCACTAGCAATTACCGGGGACAGGAGCAGGGACGCCGGCACAGCGGGGACGCGTGACCCGAGCGTGGTAGCTCATTTCGCACTGCGCTCGTTCAATACAGCCCTGCCCCGTGATTTCCCTGCATTGTCTCGGCCGGCCTCACGCAGTCACACCCGCGTCATGTCCCCGGTCGCCGGCATTAGCCGCTTGTCACATCTATTGATCGCACTCAAGCTGCAATTTATGTGGATCGCCTCCGACGGTCCCGAGAAAACCCCAGCTCCCTCCGGTGGGTTGGCGGCTGGCGGGTGAGGATGAGGCCGTCCCTGAGTGTCCAGTGGAAACCAGTGTGACTGGAGGTACGCCTGCGGTCAGAGTCAGGGCGCAGCCAGGCGCCTCCCGGGGTTCACAGATGCCAACATGCCACCAGAGTCGTGAAGGATGCAGGGTTGAACTTCCTGTTTGCCGTGACAACACTTGGCCAAAACCGCCCACAGGGAAGTGAGCGCCATCGAAAACCTCCCTGGATTTTGTCTGGCAAGCGAGAGCGCGCAAAGGTCACACGGGTCCTCGCAGTGAGTGCGGCCTTGTGCACACACCTTACGTAAACCGCTGCACCCAAGGATCCCGACGTCAGGACATTGATGTCCCTGTCCCCGTTCTGCAGATGAGGAGACAGAGGCCCACGGACGGCATGGCACATGCCCAGTGTCACGCAGCCACTCAACGAGTCAAACGGGAATTGATCACAGGTCTTCGCGGCTCAGAAAACCTGCCCCTGTCGTCCCGGTGGTCTTTCTCCCAGTGAACAGGCCTCAGGACGATTCAGGGCCCTTGTGCATTTCCGTTGTGCTGTGAGTGTCCCTCTTCCTCATTTGTTTCTCTTGGAATGTTCCTGAGTTAAGGCCTCCTTTCTTCATCCTTTCCTAAGACTGCAAGTGCCTGTCCCGCTACTTTTCCAAAATGTCTTGACACTTCACGGTACAAAGGAGGATCCTATCAGGGAGGCGCGAATTTAGGAACTAATGAAGTGACAGTGTTTTCCCACACCCACTGCGCACGGGTTCACACTTAACACCTGTAGCTTGCGGTGAAAGGACAGACCCCAGCCGCCGGATGCCACTAACCTGGTCCCAAGGGCACAGAGCTGACGTGCAAAGCCAATCTCCAACGCCACTGGCAGGGTAGTGCCGTGAGGCCACTGGAGCTCTGACCGCTATTCAACCAACACGTGCCGGTCATGTAGCACCCGCCGGGCGTGGGCTGCGTGCCTTGCAGATGCTGACGACAGGTGCTGGAGATGTGTTCTGCTTCCTTCCAGTGACAGAAGTGCAGCCAAGGGCCAGGCCGTGTCCGGGGCAAGATGGGGAGTCGTGTCCACTGTGGGCGCTCCCTGGTCCTGACTCATCCAGGCCCAGCGTCGTCTGTGGGCCTGGGACGTGTTTTGTGAGACAACACTCTCTTGTGTTTGCACACAGCTGCGAATTGTTCTGGTGACTTTTATAAGTCTGCATCCTGTGATCTTTGCTGTGACGCTCTACAGAAGAAGTGTTTCCAGGGGCCCAGGAGGGAGCCCAGGGCACCGGGTCTCATGCTCCGGGAGCCGAGCGGCCCTCTGGGAACTTCCCGAAAGGAGGGATGTGGAAGTCATGGATTGATCTCTATGTACAAAAACATGAAGGAGGGAGCACGGAATGAGCCCCAGAAGGCCAGAGTCATGCTCAGAAAATGTCTGAGGCGACCGTGAGGCCGAAGGCCTGTGGTGATGGCCAAGGCCTTTCAGGGAGAGGCTCAGAAGGATGGCCTCACGGGGGCGAGATGCTGGTGAGCGTGCTTTCTTCCCCTTCTTCGCCTTTGGAACAAGGGGAGAGCCCTGCACACACGGGGCTGAGGAGAGAGGGTGCTCACTGCCCTCCGCATGGCACACCTACCCACTTTCTCTTTGCTCCCACCTCCCGCCTGGGATCGTGGTGCCAGTGAGGGGCAGGGAGCATGCTTCCTCTTGAAGACACGGGTGGGGGTGCGTCACCTTCCTTATGGTCCCGAGATGCTGAGAGTGAGGACCGCTGTGCACGGGCCAAGGGTTCCAGTTCTCACGGGACAAGAGTGCATCTCTGGGAATTCAGACACATGGCCTGCAAGTCTGCGTCTTGCGTTGCTGGGCGACAGCCAAGCTGCCATCCACGGAGGGCAATGCAGTCACATGCTGTTTGCACAAACCTCTCATGACCGATGACGTTCTTGCTAGCACCTGGATGCTTTCCTGAGGACCACATGATTTCAGGGATGGGGTTGCGGTGAGTGCTGTCTGCCTACAGGGAGCCCCCGTTGCCTCCGGGGCTCTGTGCTGTGACTGCCCATGTCACTCCCAAGTGGGCCCAGGACAAGGCAGGAGGAGGCCCCTGTGAGGAGGGTCCCTGTTCACGGACACAAGAGGCCCCCAGACACAGGCCAGGCTAGGTCAGGGCAGACGCGTGGGGTTTCCATTCGAGTTTCAAACCCACTAAGAAACCCACATCCGTATTCCTTCTAATATTTTCCTATCTCTAGCTTCTCTCTCTTTTTTTAAGTTTATTTATTTATTGAGAGAGAGAGAGAGCATGAGTAGGGGAGGGGCGGAGAGAGAGAGGGAGAGAGAATCCCAAGCAGGCTCTGTGCTGTCAGCCCGGAGCCTGACATGAACAGTGGGACAAGCCACTGCCCTTCCGTGATCCTTGCCGGCAGGTGTAGGGGAAGGGCCCGGTCACTAACCAGTGCCGATTTCATAACATATGCACAGCCTGCCTGTCACATAATGGGAGAATCTGGGAAACCGTGGGAGGAAATGAAGTGTTTAGACTTTAAACATCCGGGTAGAGAATTAACATAAATCCATTCTATCAGCCCACCCCCCGTTCAGACAACTGAAATGTATTCCCGACGAGCTCGCGTCCTGCCTTTCAATTTATTACATTGATTAACACCCCAAACCATTAATTCCATCTGTGTTTCCTTTTCTTTCTTTCTTCATGCTGTCACAGGGCACTCTGGGGATGCAACATTGTTCATTTTGAAAATGGCTGGCTCCAGAAGAAGATTTGGAACATAAAATACACACACACACACACACACACACACACACACACATACACACACATATGAACTCCGAACTGTGTTGGTTTAAGACACAAGGGAAAATCTAGGATGGGGTGTTCATTAGTAAGGTTTTTAAATGATGGTCATTCTTTGTGATTCAATAAAATATTAAGGCTTCACATTTCAGAAACTGGCAACCCAGGGCATGTTGAATGTAAGTGGAAGGAGGCGGGTCTGTCTAGAGCGCTGAAGAGGAGTGTTTCGGGTCATGGTGTCTCACTTCCTACACAAACAGTTGGTAGCAACACGCCATACTTCAACCGAAAAGTGGGAGCAAGCAGAAACAAGTGCTTTTGGAGATTAGGCCCATCTGGAGGTCGACCTGTACGTGTGGGGAAATGCCATCGGGGTTACAATCAGCCTGCGGGAGAGATAGGTGACTCAGCCACCTGTGTTGCACGATCGATGGGGCCCCGAAGCCCGCAGGGTCCACGCAATGGCAGGCACCTTCTTGTGGGCTCTGTTTATCCCAAGGACCACCTTCAGTTCTATCTGCTTTGCTGGTTGCAGGAGAGTCCCTGATTAAAACCAGCGCCCTGTGTGTTGAAAGGCCACGGTAAGCATCTTCAGTGACGTCAGCGTCCCGGGGTCAGCTCACTTGTTCTCTTTGCTGCTCCCAGCAACTCTGTGCTATTCTCTCTGCTCAGTTTACAGCAGCTCAGGGGGGTCATGTGACGTCCCAAACTGGGCATAGTACAACACGCAAGCAGAACCCGAAGCCAGGTCTTGTGGTGACAAGTTTCGAATGGTTTTTTTCTCTTCACCTGTATTTCCAAGTAGCATTCCCTTAAACATGAATACAGAACTCAAGTGAGTTTTAGTCTAAAGTTGTTTGTTTGAGTTAAAAATCTGCCATGTCGGCCCATGTAGAAAACCCTGCACGACAAACTGGACCTAAGAACTCGAAAATGTATGTGTGTGCACACACGTGCCCACAAGTAGCACCCCATGGAAATCTGGAAGGCACGCTTCGCAAACCTGCTCTACACCACGTTCATTCGGGGAACTGGGAAGAATGGATCTGGTTTCCCTCGAACCGCAGGCACGCCTGGGACAAAGAAAACGAACAAAGGGAAAATGAGTCTAGTAATTCATTGTACAAAGAGCATCTTCACATCCAGGACTGTCTCCTGCACCCGGGGCCTCCCCGCAGTCTCTCGTGCCCTGGGAGGGATTGTGAATAAGGATGCCTGTGTCACTGCAGCTGTTGTCTTGATATATTACTTTCCGATACTTTCAGGTCTCATGTCCAAGTTCTTTGATGTGAGTTATTTACATTTAAGAACAATGGGCCAAGATGAAAGAGTAAAAGAGCCCTCTTGTGTGATTTCCCTGTTTGTGAAAAGTAATAATTTCATGCCTTCTGTGATACTGTTGTGAGTCAGCAGACATGAATATCTCCAGGGGACCCTTTGTTCTGCTATTTTCCACCGAGCGCAAATTGTCTCATCGGGGAGGGGGACATGACTCCAAATAAGTCATGTTAGTTTCTGTGGGTGTTCTCAGTTGTTTGGGGAAACCTGTACGAAGCCACGTTAACTATACTTTTAACGGACTAGAAATACAGACACCGTGGCGAATTAAGAAGTGACATTACGGTAAGTTGGTCAAGGAGGACTCCTGTGACCGCACATCCTGGCCAGACCTCAGGTTCCTCTTTGGCAGAAACAGGTCAGGTCAGCCATGTGAGCCTGTGGGATGAGATCTCTGATGCATGCTCTTTGTGGAACACCTTGGAACATTCTGAGTCTTGGATCCACCATCTACCGATGCAACACTGGTCCAGACACACCAATACTCAGAGCCTCCTCAACCTCAGTGGCGAGGTAAGGACGATGAGGTCTCTCCCGCCCACATCGTAGGTTTGTTCTGAGAAGGAAGGCTAAACCTGAGGTGCTGTGGAGTGAGAGACACTGAACTTGGGGTGCTCGGGAGTGACAGACACCTGTTCAGAGCCCTGCGGCTGCATCTGGAACTGGTGTACGTCACAGCTCCTTACTCATATACTTGTGCGTGTCTGTATCTCGATATTCATAGATACCTGTCGATATGTAGAACCCATCTCGATAGAGATATCCAGGCACAGAAGTGAAGATAGATGTAGGTATGGGTAGAGATACGGGTTCTTTATATGTTCTGTGTAACTCTCTATGTTTATAAATCATATACACACACACCTAAACACTGAAGGTCAGAGTCACTATTTAATAGCCTCCCGTATCTCAGAGAAGGCTTGTGGAGTTCACGAAACTCGCCAGTGTCCGACGCTAGAACCAAAACTAGTAGAGGAAAGCGGCGGACGTCACAGGCTGGCCAGCTGGCAGGATCCGAGTGTGGCCCTCGGGCTGACCTCAGTGACTGTGGGCAGGTTTCTCTGAGCCTCGGCTTCCTCGTGTGTAAAAGGAATTCGGTTTCAGTTCTGCTCTCACGGGGTCTTTGTGGACAGCAGACGAGACGCAGTATAAAACATCCACTATGTCCTGTACCTCGAGCACATGGCCACCACGGTCACGAATCCTGCGGACACAATTGTGCACCTGGCTCAGCGCCCTCCACAGTGGCCTGCGGGGACGTGGCGTCCCTCATGGGCCATAGGGTCTGTGGAGAGGTCAGCGGGGAGGTAGCCCACAGTTCGAGCGAGTGAGGACGGGACAGAAGGGGACCCCACCCGGCACCTTCCCGGCACAAAGGGGTTTCTGGGAGTGAGGGCCAGCTCCTTCCCCCTGCCCCAGTTCGGGCTCTGTAGAGCCCCCAGCTGACAGGTGGCTCTGGGCAGCCGGGCGTCTCCTGGGAGGCTCGCTCCCAGTCCTTGTTCCCGTGGGAAGGGCAGGCGCTGGCTCAAACTGGCTGAAGACACACATCAGCGCCGTCTCCCGATGTCAGGTGACATCGGGCAGTCGGGTGACATTGGCTTCTGCTCCTTTTCCAACCTGTGTCATCAGTGGAGGCTGTCCGGCTGTGCCCGAGCGCTCTGGGGAACACACAAAGGCCAGGAGGCTCATCAGAAGGATGGCGGATCATGAACATCGCTCACTTTACGCCATCCTTGAGTTAAAATGTTTGTAATCGTGAGCCTGTTCAAAAGCCTTTCCTCCGACGAGAGGCAAACTTCTCAGAGCTCTACACGGCTCTGGCCTCACCGATTAAACACGATCTCATGCAAGATAATACAGAAAACAGCACATACCTACGCTAAAGCCACGTGGGCCGAAACTATACCACGATACAAATCAATAAGTGAACTGGAGAAACTTCCAGAAAGGGAAAGGTTGGCCGAGATTCTTATCAGATCGGAATCTGCGTGTTCAAGTCCAGGTTTTGATTTGGCCTTCCAACCACACTGAATATGGATACCACGTAGGGACAGTGGCCGTGTCCTCTGCTTTTCCTACCCCAGCTCCTCAAAAGAGAGAGTCACTGTGTTTGCGTCCACGGGCAGCATCTCTGCCTAGCGTGATGTGGGGATGTGAGAAAGGCCCCCGCGAGAGGCAGACAGCCCTGACGGTGACATTTGTCTGCAGGGCCTCGGTTTCCCAACTAGGGACCGGTTTTCTGCCACGACCTACGTGGGGCTCCTTCGGGTTAGCGCAGGCGGGTCGTGGGCGGCTGGGGAGTGTGAGGGTCCCGCGGCCACATCTCTGCATGCGGCCGGTGCTCTCAAATATCTCTTGTGCTGCAGGGAGCAGGTGGGCAAGTCGTGGACTTCTCCGGCATTTGGGACAACGGACCGGCAGCTTCATGTAGCTGTGCTGTTGGGGGAATGTGACTGTTCGGTGTGGCTCAGCAGAGGGGCCTGTTCCCACCGCTCTCGTCAGTCGGAAAGGAGCCAGACGGCTACTAGGGCTCCTTCCCTCCGGGGCCCACCTGTAACGTATGCTCACTCTTCCCAAAGTATTTACTGGATTGGTTTCCTGAACAATCGCAGAGTAACTAGCACGTACCCGTCTCTGTTTGCGCCAGTCCTCACGTGTGGACGGAGCTAGGAGGCTGATGCTGCTGTGACGCCCGTTTCACAGATGGGGAAACCGAGGCACAGCGTACTTCCCCAAAATCAGAGCAGGGGAGCTAGGATTTGGAATCAGACGTGCCCCTCCCTCTCACCAATGACACATGGGTTTTTGACCCATCAGATCAACCCACGACGCATCTGGACAACCTCACTGTTCCCCATGCTCCCTGGAGGGGTGATTTTTCCTTATCAAAGAAAATTATCTAGAAATTTCCAGGCCCATAAGGAGCATGGAAACAGTGCGTATAAAATAGTAAATATTATAGAAATACTCACATGCCAAAATCTTATCAACATCTGAAGCATAAGGCTCGCTTAGTGACTTTGCAGGTGGATTTTTCCCCAAACCGTTACTATTTTAATTAATGGCTTATGAGACTTGAGTGCAAAAGGCAATAATGACGCCTTGGTTATGTTTCTTATATTTTACATCAGATTCTCCGTGTCATAAGTACAGTCTTGAAACAATAGGATAGCCCTGGAAAAAAAAAATTGTTGAAAACTCTTTCAATTTGCAGTCCGCCTCCTGGTAAACACGACTTTCTTTCATCCGAACGTTATATTCGGCAATAAAACTATCAGATGGAAGCTCTCCTACATTTCATTTCATTGTTACCTAAATAAAGCAACCCATTAAAATCCCTCTCCTTAAAAATCAGACTCGGATCCGAACACCTCTGTCTTTATGCAATATTTCTTTAGCAAAGGGAACAGCGGAGACGTAGGGAAGGGGGGAAAAAGAAACAAAACAAGGAAACAAACAGACAAACACGCATTCTCTGTAAAATGAATACCCCTAAGAGGCTGTCTTCCGGGGACTTGCAAATCTCAGTCCCTTCCTGAGCAGGTGAGGGGTCCGTATTTCCTGGCGAGAGATCTCCCCCTTGACACAGTGAATTAACTAGTTAAAAGCTGTTCGCCTGGAGAGACACACGGTCACGGCACTTTCGGAGCGTGCAGAGCCCACGCGCGGTCCTGTGGTCGGAGCCCCGTAAGCCGTCCCCTCGGGCTGCTCCCAGACGAGCCGGCTCGGCGAGCTGTCCCCTCCCCGTCCCCTCCCTCCCGTGCAGCCTCCTTCCCTCTCCACCGCGTCCTGGGCAGCTCCATCCGTCCAAACGGGAGCTGAGTTTGCAGGCTGACAGGGATGCAAAGGGCTGGTGGTGCTGATGTCAGAGCCAGAAGACAGTTGTGATTGGACCTAATTAGACTTTGCAGCAGCAAATAGACAAGCTCCCTGCGTGATTGGCTTCAAAGTGGCTGGTGCCAAACAACTAGCAGACGAGCCAAAGTAGGAGCCCTGCGTTCGCTGGGAGCCCGGTCCGGAGCGGCCGCCTGGAGGAGGAGGGCAGCGGGGAGGGGGCGCACCTCCCCGCCGAGTCCCGGGGAGGAGCTGCTGCTGGCCGGGGTCCCCCCGCCGCGAGCTGGCCGAGAACAGCTGGGGAGAGGAGCGGGAGCCCGAGGCTCGTCCTGAAAAGTGAGCCCGCTCCCGGCCCGCAGGCATCCGGCAGCGCCGGGCCAGCAGCAAAGGTGAGCTGCTGGGGACCGGGTCCCCCCCGGCTCCGGCGGCTGCGTCTCGGGCCATGGCCTCGGTCCTGGGCACCAGCAGAGGGGCCGGAGGAGGGCCGAGCGGCCAACTCAAATGCAAGTCCCAGAGGAGGCGGCGGCGGTCCAAGAGGAAAGGTAAGGACCCTGCTTTCTGCGCCGTCTCCGCTGACCGCTCCCCCACCCCGGGTGTGGGGTCCGTCTGCTCCCGCAGCTCCACTTTCGGGGGGCTGGGGGGGTCTGCTCCACGCAGAGCGCCGGAGTTCGCGTCCCTTTGTGGAGGCCCCGGGGGCTCTTGCCGGCTCCGAGGGGACAGGAGCGGCGTTGGGGGGGGCAGAGAGCCCGGGCTCCGCACAGCCCGGCTGGGAGCAGGGTTAGCAGGGGGAGTGGGTGCGGGGACCGGAGGACAGTCCCCTCCCCGCCTCACACAGCCTCTGACCCTCTCCGAGGCCACGGCAGCACCCGTGCCAAAGGAAACACTCGTGTGAGCCAGCAGCCCCAGAAAAGGGAGCGGACCTCATGCCAGCTTCTCCGTCCAAATCGTCTCGGAGGCAGGAGTGGGCAGGATGCTGGCGACCACGCTTCCAAACTGGCCGACGAGCCCCCTCGGTCTGCTCGGTGCTCGTGGCTCCGTAAACACTGGGACCCGCAGGCAGCACGGGCTGGTCCTGGGGTGGCTGGGGGTGGGGGGGGGGGGGGGCAGAGATTGAAACCTGGAAAGAGAAGGAGGCACGGCAGCTCGTTAGTGACAGAAACCCTGCAAACCAGGGAGGGAGGACGAGCCGCGAGCAGCGGGTGACAGGTTGTTCCCGACTCCCTGGGGGTGGCGTCTGCATCGTGGGGACCGCCGCCCTGAAGTTAGTGCATTCCGGGGCTCGGCCGGGGGCTGGGGCCCGTGCCCCAAATGCCACCGTGGGGGTGCGCGCGGTCCCGGGAGCGAGGGGGGCTGCTTCCTGCGCCTGCCCTTTCTCTCCCGGGGAGGAACTCGTTACCAGCAGCCCCTCACCATGAGTCTGCGGGAGAAAGTTCGGCTCTTCTGACGGATTGAAATGTGTTGATTTAAGGGTGGGGGGAGAGAGTGAACACGGAGCTATTCAGAACCGCGGGGCAGATGCCACTAAGATGCATCGGATTCTCTGCCTCCTACCGCAGGATGCGTGCTGGAGGCTGCTCTCTGTCCCCAGAGGGTCGTCGCCTCTGCGGTGGCCTGGCAGAAGTTTCTGCCACATCTCCCCCTACCTGCCCTCAAATACCCCCGGAGCCCTTCCCGGCTTCTTCCGTGAAATCAGAAATTAGCCAGGCAGCGTGGAGACAGAAATGCCACCATCACACAGTCACCGATGATGGTTGCGAGTCGGGACCACGGGGAGCGGTCCCTTCCCGGGGAGGTTCCAGAGCCCTGGGCTCTGGAACTCGGCTGGGGGTGGATTCTGTGGTTCCGGCTCAACTCTCAGGGCTGCCTCGGCGATGCCCGCTGCCCACTTGGTTACCTGGAGATGCCGTTTGGGAACAGACCTGCGGGCGCCTTCCGGAGTGATGCCGACAGAAAGTGGCAGCGAAAAGGGGCGGGGGGGGATCACAGAATTTAACGATGACTACAACTTTTAAAAGAGGGAAAAAGGAAACATTATCTTGTAAACTGTAAGTGTTCGTGTTTCCCAGCATTGCTGTTTAGTCTACTTACATATTAAAATTGAAGAGTAGGGGGTAATATTTCACAATAAAACGGCATTCTACAGAAATAAGATACAAGCTGATGGACGTGGGAGCCTTTCTCCAAATTCATTTTTCTTACCTTTAAATGTCAGCCATGCTGGCTTAGAAAGCATCCAATTTGGAGAAGAACAACAAGAAACCGGAAGGAAGACTTCATTTGCTGTAAACTTAACTAGAACAGTTCAAAGTGGAATTTCTGTGTGAAATATTCCCATGCCTTGGCTTTTTCGAAGAAACCAGGTCTCTTAATTTTCGTGCCCCAGAACCGAGGCGGGAAAGGCTGATGTGTACGCGTGTGCTAACTCCTAGTGCTCGTAGGTTTATGTGTGGGGGTGAAATCTCCTGTGGCGTCTGCGGACAGCGGCCTTGGTAGGGCAGTCAGCTCAAACTGTAAATATTCACATCGTAGGGGAGAGTTAACAAGATAACCGTAAGTGGGAAAATCAAAAGAAAACATAGCAATTACGGGACACGTTAATTCATCATTTGCATGTGCTGGGACTAGGTCAGTTTCTGTGTAATTCTGTAGATCCTCGTTTTTCTCTTCTACCAAGAAAAACGGGGAATTTAAATTGCGTTCTGACAGTCATGACTCCCGGCGACAGCCTTTGAGTGCAGTGGCCTCGGCTTTTGAGCTCACCCACTTAAAACTCTGTGTTTGTCACAATTTTAAACCCACGTGCGTATTGATGGTTGTCAAGGAATGTGTCTAGGGCTCTACTGTGTACTAACTAGAGCCACCGACTGGGAGCACAAAGAAAGAGCCCGTCTCCTACGGGAGGAGCTAAATCGGAATAAACGTGAGGCTTACTTGCCAACGGTATGTCTTTTTCCACCTATTCTAATGAACGGGGGTGATTTTTGAAGACACATCTTAACTTTCGGCTCCCCGGGCTGTGAAAAGCTATCAGTGTTCTGTGTGTAAACTCCAGAAGCGCTTTGATACATTTTTTTTTTACGTCACTTATTATTGTCAAAATAATCTGTGGGCTTTGAAATGAAAACCGTAGCTACAGTTTAAGTGTGAGATTCATACCATGCTCTCATTACCACGAAATGTGATCCAGAGCCTCAGAAATCAAATGTTTTCCCGTACTCAGTGTTTTCAGGCACCGTAGGCAGTATAGATCTTTAAGAATCCAAAAAACTAAAAAATTAAAACAACAACAACAACTTGGTCCCAGGTATTAACAAGCCGGGACCTGCATGTCTCCCCCAGATGAACCTTAAAGAAGAGGTTCAGAGGTTCAGAGTAGACCCACCCACCCACCCACCCGTCTCTTCCCATTCTCTCATCAGGACCCCGTATGATGCATTTTTGCATTTTCTCTATGTGTCACTTTTTAGTCGGGACTTTGTCTTAGAAATTATTTATGAGCAATTTACATTTTCTGTACAAGTGAAAAAATGTCAAAATTTGAGTTTTGAGGAGGAGAAAAATAGGCAGCTGGAAAAAAAAGCACTGTGCAAAGGACAGGGAAGCCGTGTAATTTTTACACGTGTGGCTACAGCTGCTCACAAGCCGTGTAACATGGGGGAGACGTGTCAGCTTGCTGTCAGAAAATACCGGGAGCACTCGTAGTTTACGGAGTTTATTCATCAACTCAGCACCCACTCGGCTCACTGCTCGTGGGGGATTCTGAGAGTCGACACTTTGTTCTGTACTTGGCAGTGGGATTATTCGAGGCGATCGTACACCAGCAGATCTGTGCTGGGTGCTCCGAGCGATGTCCCCCGTGCTCGAGAAGGACTAGAGGCGTGAATATTATGGAAGGTCTGTATTTTAGCCCAAAATAATAAAGGCGAAGGTTGAAGGTTATTTAAAATCGGTACCGACTGAGCCAGGTGGAGTAGGAAGAGTCAGTATTCATGGAAACAGTATAATATGTAAGCATAAATCACTTCAAATTTTCTCAGATAGCCCTCAACCAGTGGCTGCATTCCGGGTGATGTGTCCGAGGAATTTCATAGGTATATTTTCAATCATTAAAACAGGACCTGTATTCTGTCGTGGATTTCTGCCATTCTCTCTTTCGCGACTGTAGCTGTCCTGAAGGCACGCATCAGCATGAAATGCATTTTGCAAAGAAAATATTTTTAGTATTTGACAATGAGCACATACAGCGTGTAAAAATGACTCAAGTTTGTGGAAATTTTTCAAGAACTGTTCTTTCGATGCAAAACGTATTTGCAGTTGGATGGAGAGCCCATGCAAATTCAGCTGGTTCCGAGAGGTAAACGGGAGGACGGGGTTCTGAGCCAGGGGAGTCAGTCACCAGACGGAGAAAGGGAGGGAACTTTGGAGAGCTATCGCAAGGCTCTATAAACAACCATTTGTTAAGTCAACAAAGCCGATTCGGTCATCAGCACATGACCTTTCTTTTTTTCTTTTTTTCTTTTTTCTCTTTTTTTTTTTTTTTTTTTTTGAGGCATTTGACAGCAAAAGAAGTTAATGCCAGAAATGGAGATGTTGTTACGGGGCGATCCTTACACACAGTCTCAGAAACACTGAAGGTGATTCTTGGAAACAGCAACACGAGATGTTGCTGAGTGACAGTGAGCTGATGAATCACAGGAAGGTAGGGTGGGAGCAAGGGCCGGCCACTGAATGTCGTGAAATGCAAATAAAAAGTTGGCAAACGGAGCAGCATGAGGGCAGCGGGCGGATGATAGGCACGGGCTTGGTGTGAACCGGGATCCCGTGAAAAATTAACACAACACAAAGATCGCGTGTGGATGAGGCTCTTTGTCCCCAGCGATGCCCGAGTGACACATGAGTGTGCCTCAGCCTGGCTGGTGGGGACACAGCTCCGCACCACGGCCGCGCGTCCCCGTGCCCCCGCCTGCCTCGCCGTCTGACGGCTCGGGAGGAAGGAGACTGCATTTCGTGATAAAATTAAGTTGATTAAACCATTCACCATCCTCTAATTGTGTAGCGCTTTTTTCCCTCTTTCTCTTTTTAAAATTTGTGTTAGTACCTCTGGTTTCTAGTGACCCGTGTAATAGCAGTAATTTGAGATTGCTTCGAGGGCATTAGATATGATGAGTGAACTTGAATTTAGAATAAAAATATGAGATTCATGTATCCGTATCTAAATAGTGGTGATTCAGTTACCGCAGAAGCACTGTCCCAGAGGAGCATTATGTAAGGAAATGCAGAATGAGGAAATTGTGTTTTTCTGATCTGAGGCAGGGGAAGATAAGTTATGCTCCGAAAGCATTCAGGGTCCAATTTAAAAGCCATATGTGTGTTTGTTGTTCCTAGCTGTACCTGCATACGTCGTAAAGGCAGTTGAAGTATTTGAGCATTTTTTATGTCTGCCTGCTTCTTTTCCTAAAATGCTGGGGGATGAATGTTGGTGTTTTCATAACACGAACAATTTTAAACAATTCGTAAGACAAAAATAATTATATTACTCGGTCCTTCGTCACATAAATATATCATTTCTAAATCGATGCTCCGTTGGTAAAGCGGGCTCTTAATTACGAGCAAATAAGATTTCTAAAGGGACAAATTTACACGTGGTGAAAGCAAGATTTTAGAAGCACTTCTTATAGCCATTTCTAAACTGGAAAAAAAAAAAAAAGGTTGATGCCAAGTGAAAAAGGAAAAGCACGGATGTCCTTCACAAATATTGCAACTATTGAGTGTTAACACTAATCATGTGGCTCTGTGTTACACAGAAAAGCAGGCCAGTAAGGGCCTGTCTGAATTCACATTGCTAAGTATCTGTGAATAGAGTGCACGTGAACTAACTCCTATCTCTTCAATTAAATGTTTTTCCTCCACTGAAATACGGAAGTACATGCCATTAAATGTTTCATTACACAAAGAGAATTGTGTATTCCTAGCCATTAATACCCTACAATTCACTTAAGGATGTACCACCACCAGGTGAAGGGGCAGTACTTCCAAAAAGAGGAGGAACGTTTATCCGACTCTAGATCCACGTGTAGATCTGTGAGGCTTTCGAGAGCAGGAAGGAGAGCGTTTTGAGAGATTCGTCAGACAGACTCCTGCCCTTCCTCACACGTGTGGCCACGCTGGTTCCCAAACATCCCTCTCTGGTGATCAAACTTGTACTGACCTGTTCATTTTATTTAAAAGGAATGGGGCACAGGGGCTACTGTATCTGACTTCTGGCTGACTCCGTCTCAGCAACGTCAGGGCAACGTCGCTCTTAGAGCCCCTGCCCCACCTGCAAACTGACGGGTGGACCAGCTCCCAGGAGCCACATCAGAGAGCCCCAGCCTAGAGATGGAGAGATCCGCTTTGCAAGAGGTCTGTAATTTTACCAGAAGTGAGCCTGATCACTTGCAAAGACAGAAGTTGTTTGTTTGTTTTTTCCTAAAGAGTGAGAAATCTTTGGGGAAAAAAGAAAAGAAAAGAAAAAGAGTTAATCTGAGTGTGTGGGTCTTCTCCCTCCCCTCATTTTTATTCTAGTTACAGGCATTGCATATGAAGGGCAGCAAAAACGTAAGTTCATTTTATTATCTTGTTGGTGAGGAACGAATACAATTAGCATCTGGTTTCTGGTAAGAAAGTGGTGAGTAAATTTCCTCCTTGTGTTACAAGACACACACACACGCACGTGTGTATACACAAATTCACTATTATCTGTTTTAAATTTTAAAAATCACCAGTGGCGAATGTTACGTTTTAAATCTCAAAAAATAGCAAACAGGTAACATAAATTTTAAATTTATGTTAAAGAGGGGACTTTATGCTTGATTAAGACATAGTGTTTAGTAAGTGGAGCATTTACATAAACAAAGAAAAGCAGCTTTTTTTATGTATGTTAAACACGGAAGAGACGTCGAATATAGATGCCTAGGTGGCTCTTAGATTTTAAGATCGTTGCTTCTGACCCCCTAAGAGGGGGGCTACGCACACTTAAAATGCAGGGCTGAAGGTGGCTTGGCCGAGCATCTAGTGGAGGGCGGCCAGAGTGGCCGTGCGTGTGGCACACTGGGACCAGCGTGAAGGTTCCCCGGAGCTGGCCTCCAGCCGGAAGGCACGGGTCTGTCTCCGCTCCTAGGAGGATCAAACTCTCTGAGGGTTTAGGGAGGGAAGTCCAGCAGTGTAGACAAAAGGGGGAACAGGACAGTTAGTATTTCTAGGGGAGGCAATGCCCACTTTAGCCGCAGTCTGGTTGCATCCGGCCCGCTGAGCGTTTCCTTGACGGCGCCCATGGAGAACTTATTCACGAAACAGATCAAGGTGTCTTTCTGTTGCCGTTGCCTCACCATGTGGACAATAAATGAGACTAATATTGCTCAGAATTCATTAGTAAACACTCTTTTCTCGAGTGTCTATCGTACAGAAGTGAATCTCACACTCAAGGGAGCGCTCAACACCGCCAGGTGATTTGCACATAATAGAAAGCGTTCCTTTAAACACCTGGACCAGGATGTGCTTTGGAGAATTTTACAGATTTAATTAATCTCCGCTGCTCCGTTTATCTCGGATGAAATCCCTGATCCTTGTTTCCCACGGCTGAGAGACGGGAGACCGGCCTTATCGTTTTGCAGTGCCTTACCCGATTTCTCAAATGTGTCCTCTAGATGTGGCTTTAAAACAGGGTGGAGGGGACTCGGTTCTCTGAAAGGGGGCCTGTCACTGGTTGAAGATGCAAACCCAAACCGAGTCCCTTCTCTGCTTAAAAGCAAACAAAAGTGGGGGAGCTTCTGTTTCTAGAAGCAGGACCTGGAATCATAATCAGCCGGCTCAGAGCATACGCCTAGGACACCAGTAATTGATTAAGCCGCAGATTTTATCCGTCCGAGCCCATCGGAAGTACCCAGATTTCCTCTCGTTAAAATTAATGCAGTATTTCCTAAAAGTTTAATTGCTTTTGGAAAAGTGCAATTTAATAAACATGACAGAAACGTCAGCAAAATAGATTCTGACCTCCCCTGCACCCCAAGTCTGGCTGGGTTCACTCAACCCTGTCGGTAACAGATGCTCCGCTTGTGTTAGGCTCACGGCTGTGAAAGCGACGTGTCCTTAAAGGAAACAGACACTTTCTTTTTACTGGACGGTGCTCAGGCCTGAGAGCTGAGACACCAAATGTGCACAAACTCAGACAGTCTGACGTGTACCCTTAAAAAAAAAAAAAAAGACTTTTATACATTTGGCTGTTAAGTGAGAGAATATTTAAAAATAGCACCTTTCACTACTCCTTGGGTGAATAAAAACATAGAGGGCCAAATTTAACTAGAGACATGAAGATATCTTTATTTGTGCCTGAGCTCCAAATACCGATACTGTAGACGAAAGTCTTCAAATGCCTATTCGGATTCCAACAGAATTGTAACGGGAAGTGACTTTTTAATTCAAAACCTTATGGTTCGGGGATAAATTTGCTGTATTCAAATGAGTCAATGCTGCTAGTTTTCTTTCCAAAGAAAAAATAAACCTGGAATAGAAATTATTGCTTTACCCCTAGGAAAAATCCCAGGATACATAGTAGCTTTTTAAAAAACCCCAAGACAGCAGAATAGGGAACCCCTTCCTTTGACAGCCCTGGAAAGACTGCTCGGGGCAGGCACCGCAATGTCTTGTAAATGTGTGCTGGTCCCACGTCTGTGCTCGGTCAGGAACTGCCCACGGGCATGGCTTCGATCTGATTGAAATTCAGGGAAATTTTCACCCAGGAAGCATTTAGGAAGATACGTACTTTAGATCTAACAAATTTGAGAGTTCATATAATTTTATGTAATCACCTGAGTTCTTTAATCCAATTTGTGCCGAAGTTAAATTATAATTTGGGCTTTTATACGTAGATAATGAATAGAATTCAAGTCATTAAAAGCTTGCACTTGTGTGTTTTGGGTAGATTTGTAATATACGCAGACAATATAGAGATGATATAGAAAGATAACAGAGTCAGGATTTGAAATAACGCCCACCCGAGTAGCATGGTTTGAACTGCACGGGTCCAGTTACACACAGATGTTTTTCCATAAAAACAGGGCGGTCCTGTAAAATTTTCTCTTCCTTATGATTTTCTTAAGGATGTTTTCTTTTCTTTAGGTTCCTTTGTTGTACCAATATAGTATTTAATATACGTGACATACAAAATGTGTGTTTTATGCTATCCATAAGGCTTCTGGTCAACAGTAGGCCTTTAGTAGTTAAATTTGGGGGGAATCAAAACTATGCGTGCATTTTCAACTACTCAGGGGTTCGGCGCCTCCCCCCCGGTGTTGTTCAAAGCTCCACCGTACGTATAAGCAGTTGCTGAAATAAGGAAATATCGCAATATTAAAAGATTAACTCTAAACAGCAAAAGTCTAATATGTACACATTTTTAGATGGACATTTAAAAACTCGAGTAGAGATTAAATGAATCTTGAGTAAACTTCTGAGAGCTCAGACTCCTTGAGAAAGCTGAAAAATGACCTTGGTTTATGACCATGCCTTATGGTCCTGAAGTAAACATTCATTAATTATAAAGTTCCAAAACATCATTTTTTAAAAACATCCTTTTCTGCATATTTTGCACACGTGAAATATTTTTGTCTTTGTCACTAATGAAAATCAATCTATCCTCTTATATCACATAATAAGAGAGACCCAAAAGCCACATGGCAGAAAGAGGTTTCATTGAAGACAGAATGACAGAGATACAGAGAAACAGAGACAGGGAGGGAGACAGAGAACAGCGTCGTCTCTTTCTTCCTGCGCCCTGATCAAAGTTCACCTCCCTACATTTTATCTCCTGTACCTTCAAAAACAGAAAGGGCGCTTGATTTAAAAGTATGGGGCATCCAATTCTGTCTGTTTGCAATTTTGCCTTAAACATTTTGCGTGTATTCAGACAAGGGCTGTATCTGATGTGTAAGTACGATTTCTTCACTCTGAGCAAGGAGCTAGGAACCGAAAATATGCAAGAAAAACAAGGTGGCATGATCCTTGTGTCTGGGCTTATATTGTATCTGGAGATATAGACATACAGATGTAAATTCAAAACACAGAATAGAAATAAACTGTCATGACCCCAACACACTATTAGGTTCTATGGGAATTTTTTTAATCCAAATATGATTGTATTCTTTACAAAATTGGATTTCTATTCCATTTCTTTTATTATTTCAAGTGAAACCCCTAAGTAAAAACTAATATAAACCCCTCTAGGTTTGAGCATTTTTACTTCTCCCGCAATGTCAAACGTAATAGCTACTCAATTAAAACCCACTGAGAAAATTGACTTTGTTTTTGAAGGAAGAATGGCTTAAGGAAATAATCAGGACAATACGGTAGACGGGAACGTTTTCTAAGGGGATTGTGTACAGATGGTGTGAGCTGTAGGGGACAAAGAAGGGCCGTAGCATACGGGGGAGGTGCTCAGAAGCCAGCTCTGGGATGATGACGTAGAATTACCTGCTGGTGGGAAAGGCAAAAGTTCGTAGTGTGTGTGAGGTGACTTCTGGGATGGGCACCATGATGAGATTTGTGTCCCCATAAATTAGTACAGTGGCCGTCTCATTGTGCACCCTCAGTAAACTGTTGTCATAGGACCAATTATTAGATTCAGGCTGCAAATTTATAAAGGATGCTGTCTGATTTATTTTTAGGTTGTTAATATGTAAATCTGAATTTAGTCATGCGGCAAGCATTTATGGGACACCTTTATGGGTCAGCCACCATGGTAAATGGCAGGGACTAAGCTGTAACAAAAGCTCCGAAAATGTCCTAAAAGAGTCAGAAAGCACCCGTCACTGGGCTCTGGCTTCTCTGTGGTCCATGCTGGAGAAACCCCCCAAAAAGCTCGGGAGGCACATCTCTACTGTTTGTCAAGCCAGCTGCTCTGAGAATTAGCACGCTCGTGGGCATTTGTGTGGATGGGGTGAGATGAAACCCTCAGACCATACAGATTCCAAAGATGCTTCTTAGGGAGCAGGACTTTGGACCGTGGTGCCTCTGCCTTGACTCTTCTACAGACTCTTTCTCCTGTCCCTCCAGCTTGAGCACCGGGGCACCACATGCCTGGTGGCTGCACGTCTGTCCCACTCCCGCAACCGGTGTGAGACACCCTCCTTCTATGAAGGTCCGGGCGCTGCCCAAGAACTCAGCTACCACCTTGCTCCTTGGCTCACAAAACTTCCGCTCTGTCCTCATGGCTGGGGCAAGCATTGTGTGTGTGTGTGTGTGCACGTGTGTAACACAAAGTCTAGGGCCAAGCCAAGGAAACTAAGTAAACGTGGCATCTAACGTGATGCAGCCTGGCACTCTTTTCCTGTCTTTTCCTGAAGGCCGTATAAAGTAGGACGCAGAGCTCATCCGAATAGTCATAGGGAGTGTCACCACTGCCGTGTCCACTCAATATTGTGGACACAGAATACGTCCTGAGAATGATGAGAGTCACCGAATTCGTCCCTTGCTTCCAGGTAGATGGCGTGTTCCCTGGTCTTTCTTATCTCTTACCTAAGAGAGCTTTGGGATTATCTCTCTGTCTCTCTGTCTCGGTCTCCATCTCATATACATTCATTAGGCAGGAGACGTGTGGAGACTGGAATATAAAGTTCGTCAGTGCGTCCTACTTACGTGGGCAGGAGCGATGCGGTCTTTAGGTCTAGATATTTATCTATAATGATACTTAGGAATGTTTCCGAAGTTGAACGTCAAGGAAACAATAAAAGTAGGAATTGATAAGATTGAGACCAGCAGAAATCTGACATTAACATCCACACCTCTTCACCAGGAAACTGTCTGATCCTTAGTTCAGATGGTTAAGGAGACCGTCTGTGCCCTTGATTCCTCTGGACTTTTCTTCTTTGGACGTTTAGGTGAGCTGACCTGTTTCCCAAGATTGCCTTGACTCATTTGTTCCCATTCTAAAGTGTTATTTCTTATATCAGGGTTCTTATCACTAATATCAAAATCACCTCTGTGTGAAAATATTCAAGGTTCGCATGAGATGCAAAGACACCATCACACATATGTGTGTGTACATATATTCATAACGTGTCATGTTTAGGTAACCGATGCGCGAACTTTCAAGATAAAATGTAGAGTAGACGGGACTTTTTGTGCTCATTAGATGAAATAATGATTCACAGAATGTCTAGGTCACAGTGGTTAGCGTGTGAGAGCTGCTGTGATAGAACAGCACACTGTGCCGGATCCTGGAGGCGGGGAGTCCGGGATCAGGGGTGGGCAGGGCTGGTTCCTTCCCAGGCCTCTCTCCTGAGCGTGCAGATGCCACCCTCTCCCCCTGTCCTCACATGGTCATCCCTCTGTGCATGGCTGTGTCCTGACCTCCTCTTCTTATAAGGACACCAGTCAGATTGGATTAGGGCCACCCAGTCACCTCATCCTACCTTAATCCCCTCTTCAAAGACCCTGTCTCCAAATACAGTCCCATGCTGAGGTCCTGGGGTCAGGACATCCACATGTGAATTTGGGGAGACACAATTCAGCCCACAGCAGCCAGAATTCCATTCGCCTTCAGAGACGTTTCCTGAAAACTAAGGTGTCCCATTAGGTTAGCAGTCCTCTTTCTCCAGAAATATCGCGTCCGCCTCAGGGCAGGCCAGTGAGTTCCTTGGTTCCATTTCATGCCCATGGTCTCTCCTGTGGACGATCTGCTTGCAGAATTGGACCAGCTTCAGATGTGATTAAATGATGCCCAGAATTTTTTTCTCAATTATCATTCATGTTGTGTTGTCCCCCAATATGATGGTACAAACTTGAGGGAGTTTTACCTTATTCTGCCCCGTCTCATGCTTTCCTGCCCCTCTGAAGATCCTCATTTCTAGGTACAGGTGGGGTGAACGGGCATGATTCTAAGAAGCGTGAGTGGGGAAGGTCATTTTCACCCCTGACTGACCACACTTCTTCCAACTGGAGTAGGATCAGTGATAAACTTTTCTTATCGGGACGTAAAGGGGACCGTCAGGTATCGTGAACTCAACATCATCTTGGTTTTTTTTTTTAATATTTATTTATTTATTTGAGAGAGAGAGAGAGAGAGAACGAAAGCAGGTGAGGGGCAGACAGAGGGAGACAGAGGATCCAAAGTGGGTTCTGTGCTGACAGTAGTGAGCCCAAAGCGGGGCTTGAACTCACAAACTGTGAGATCGTGACCCGAACGAGCAGAAGTCGGACGCTCAACTGACTGAGCCTCCAGACGCCCCAACACTGTCTTCGTTTGGTGGATGAGAGAAGTAGGACCCAAAGGGATGAGCAGCAGTCCAGGAAGCTCCAGACTGAAAGAGCCGGCCCGGGAGCCCAGGACCTTGGGTCCTCAGGTGCTCGTGCTGAGAAAGTCTCCATCCCGGGGTAGAGTTGGACACATCGGCACAGAGAGGCTGTCGTGGGAGGGCAGGCCCCTGGAAGCAGGGGCTTCCAGGGCAAGGGTGGGCAGAGCACCGGACCCCGTCTTCTCCGGGCCCCGTGGAGCTCCCTGCCACCTGGGATTCCCCTGCGGAAACTCCTCAGAGGCTGTGTCACCGGTGCCCATAAGAGCTGTGACACAGAGCCGTGACAGCAAGGGCGCCAGGGAGAGGCTGGTACTTGCCATTTTCACCGTGAAACCAGCGCACAATGTCTTAATGAGTGTGTGTGTGGATGTGTTTGTATATATGTAAATACACATATATGCAAATATTTATGTCTATATATCTTCCACTGCACGTTCATTTGCTTAAGTGGTGTCAGTAACACAATTTTCTGATTTGAAGATTAAAGGAAACTGTAGAGATGGTTGAACAAACTCAGACATCAGCATGTTTAGTTTTCAGATGTCTATACAGCACGGCTATTCAGTTCCAAAACAAACATGAGTTGTTGCATAAGGCAAGATATTTAAGGAACACATTGAAATAAGATTAGAAGTGAGGACGTTTTAAATTCTCTCTCTCAAAAGACAAATAGAGAAAAGAGAACCCAGCCTGCTGTAAATTCACAACACCATACACGGGAAGATAAGTCTACACGAGCCCTTTTTTGTTGTGATATTCAAGTTAGTTAACAGTGTGCAATGAAAATAAAACATACTGTTCATTCAGTGAAATGCTGGAGCTAGGTTTGAATACCATAAAATGAGTTCCTCAGATTTAAACACACTTTTTTGGTTATTCCACATCTGGATTCAACATGAAAATGTTCTGCGTTACTTTGTGTGTTTCTGTGTGTTTGTGAACAGAATATGTTTCATCTACTCTCATGCGTAAAGGATAAGTTTACTGTTCCAATTTCCTAGATTGAACTGGCTCAGGTTCTGTGCTGGAGAAACGAAGTCAAAATCAAGCGGAAGCCGCAGGTAAACATATCGGCCCTGTTTTAAATTCCCTGAGTAAATAGATGACACCTGGATTCCAGAAACAAATTTGGGTACAGAATAGTCAATAGGACGTCTGAGCCCACCCTGTGAGGACCGACTCTGGAAACACGAACCCCGAAACAAAGCAGTCAAATGACCGTGGCCCTCATGAGGAAGCACTCCACGCTCCCGCGACGTAGCCAACGGATGCTAACGCGGAGGACGATATATACACACAAGTTGACTGAAATCACTCTCCCCATCTGTTCCAAATCTTATTTACAAAATCACTTTACATAAACACACACAGGTAGGATCTCTGTTGTCGTTTTCTTTAATTCCTCTGTAAGAAAATCACCAATTCTTGGTACTTGGATTTAAAAAGGGCCAATGAGGGGTGCCTGGGTGGCTCAGTAGTTTAAGCGTCAGACTTCGGCTCAGGTCATGATCTCACAGTTCACAAGTTCAAGTCCCGCGTCAGGCTCCGTGCCGACAGCTCAGAGCCTGGAGCCTGCCTCGGATTCTGTGTCCCCCTCTCTCTCTACCCCTCTCCTGCTGACGCTCTGTCTCTCAGAGACATTAAAAAAAAGTTTTTAAGCAGGCCAATGAACCTCAATCCCTTTTCTCCAGAAATAAGGTTGGGAAGTCCCCTCAGGCCTGAAGGTAGGGCACACAGAGGACCGAGCAGAGATTTTCGGTTACCTGGACAGAGGGAGGCTCCATTTCCGGAACAGGGACAAGGGAAGAGCCGAGCAAGATAGAGTACAGGCCGCCTCTCAGTGGAGGGGCCTTGAGTCTGGGGCACGGAGCCCAGTCTACCACAGGCGAAGCGTCTCACCGGTATCACGCAAGGGTCTCGGCTTACGCATGGCACACGGTACATCAGCTTCACTGGGCTTTTGTGAACTTCCCCGCTGGCGTGATACCAGTGCCTAAATTTCCTTATTTGTAAAAATGTCTTCCAAGTCCCGGTCGATTTACAACCAGAGTTGCTCCTAATCTGAGTGACTTCAAATGTGTGCGTAACCGTGTCTCTGCCCCCTTCGTGTTACAAGTATGGAAACAGCAAAGCCAGGTCCCGGAATCCCGGGATGTAACTGTAACCTTGCCAGATGAAAATGCTGCACGGGCAAATTTAGAAAACACTCTGATAATAAGCTTATGTTTTTAAAGTTAATTTTTAATACTTGTTCTTTCTGAATTCTTTATATCAACATTAACATTTATTTGGCCCTAAAACACACAGTAAACTTTTACCTCTTGTAATATTCTGGTTCATTTCCTTCTCTTTGTTGCTTTGTTGTTATTGTTGTTGTTGCTTTAAGTGACTCGAATTCTTTACACAAGTTGAATAATAATGAATCAGTTGTGGTCCTGGTCAGTCTTCGTGGCCGAGGTCCCTCCAAGCTGACAAGAAGACAAGGCTTGAGTTTGAAAGTGTGGTTTGTTCACGAACCCCCTCTACCTTCACCCAGACGTGCACTGACTTTGCACTTGGCTATGACAACCGCACGTCTGGTCCAGCTTCACAGGGGTGTGGTGTTTGTGGGATCGTTTTCGTCAAGGCAACAGGAACATCAAATGGATAATGTGGACTCATTTGAGAAAAGGTAACAGATGCCTTAAACCTTCTGATAACCTTGCAAATAGACGCCTCCACACTGAACACGGGCTGGCAAGGCACTAGGCACAAGCGAGTTAAAAAAAGAACAATAAATACACAGGCTGTGTACTTGTCTTTTATACTACTCCCTCCTCTTTTCACTGTTACATTAGTTGCTGTCCCAAAATTTGCTCTAAATGGACTATCAAGCCTCCACCAATGGCTTCCTTTTTATCATTATTTTAGAGAGAGAGAGAGAGAGAGAGAGAGAGCAAGCAGGGGAGGGGCAGAATGAGAGAGAGGGAATCCCAAGGAGGCTCTGTGCTCAGCACAGAGCCCAATCCCATGACCCCTGGCTCATGACCTGAGCTAAAATCAAGGATCGGATGGTCAACCGATTGAGCACCCCAGACGCCCCTCTACTAGTGATTTCTTGACAAGGACAGTTACGTGTACAGGTGGGCCAAGGTAGGGCCCATGTCCATCCGTAGTGAGTGGTGATTGGAAACAATGCCTGTTTGGTTCTCAGAAGCTTCTAGATCAAGGTAGTTAAAGTCACAACACCAAATATTATTACCATTCTACTAAATAATCAGAGGCCTCCCCACCTCAAGGCATTCTTTTCTCTTTCCCTTTTTTTGTGACATTTTCCTGAGCTATATTATTCATACATTTGTGGCTTCGATGTTCCTGCTTTATACTTGTCCAATACAGCATTTAATGTTTTGATGGTTTTCACAAAACCAGCTGGAAACCATGCTAAGTGTGCATGCATACTGGGGGGGATGGGAATCGTTTCTAAAGCACAGTCTCAGAATGGGGCAACAGCAGAGAGCCATGCAATAACGGGGGACCACCTGTAGGGCAGCACGCCCACAGTCAGGGGGTGCCACCGTAGGGTGTCACTGCCCCCGGGCCCCAGATCTGCCCTTTGTCACACTGCGGCCTGACACCAGGGGATCCTGGACCAGACATCAACCCCCATCACATGTACACGTTGATGTCCCTGCCCCAAAATCACTGAGAAATGAGCCTGATCTGTGCCTTCAAATGAGAAGAGCTCAGAACACTTCCAAAATCAAAACCGAAGGAAATCCGGCAGAGACATGGGCAATGCGGCTTTGTATCCCTGCGTCATGAGGCCGGCTTCCTGTCCTTCAAGAGGACGGGCGGCTCACAGACAGGATGATGGGAATGTGTCTGAGGAAACGCGTTCAGTCAGGAATCTCAGTGGCACCGTCTGTCCGTCCTGCAGGGGCCCTAACAGGACTGGGTACACCGGACAGTCCCCCAGGGCATATGTGAATTTAGGGGTATTTTCTGGATTTTTCAAGTAATTAATATTGTATTATAATATTCTCTCCAGTAGACCCTTGACATCCATAAGAGATAAATTCAGAGATTTGTGACTCCTGAATCTGCCAATATTTTATCACAGGTCATTTCTCCATGGAACGGGGGTAAAGTAAAACGGGGAGATTCATGCAACATTCAGGATGCCTTTAAAAAAAAGCTTGGGATATTTTGATCTTTATAAATTTAACGAGTTGTTTTACTACAGGACTTCTCAGGGCTAGTACTTATTGATAATATCCAAGGCAGGGAGAAACATGCAGTATAACTTATTTCATTTTATTTTATTTTATGTTATTTTATTTTATTTTATTTTATTTTATTTTATTTTATTTTATTTTTGGTGTAAGATTTTAAACTTAACTTTTGGGGACCGTACATTAAAGTCTCACTTAACATTAGCATTCCCTGGGATAGAGTTTAAGAAATGCCCAAATAATTGAGCATCACTGAACATTTCCACTGCCTCCTTCACAATGGAATCTGCTACTAAGCAATCTGTATTACGATTTTTAATTTATCTAAGCCTTCTGTTTTCTTCCTAAGAACCATAAGTTTTAGACCCATTAACACCTTCTTTATTACTGTCACCAGCCATATTAGACGACTATCTATCAGATTTAGGGTTATTTTCTAGAGTCTGCTCAGAATCGAAGCCACCTTCCTGATGGGGAAGCCAGATGGCCCACGGCCTCACATCCGCGCGCACTGGAACAGACACACACGTGGATGTCGGATGGGGAGGGGCCTCCGCGAAGCGTAACCCTGAGCTAACGCTCATGATTGTCCAGCAAGGTGTTCAGAGCTTGGTCCATCAACTGGAAGAGGGGGGAGGTCAGTGGTAATGGAGGCTTCTGGCCTCGCTGTCCTGCCACCGACCTCTGGAACCTTCCGGAACACCTCTTACTTTCCTCCGTTTCCCCCTACCTCTGTCTGCTCTATGAATCCCCTCTCTATTTCCAGTAAATGCTCTTTTTGCTTAAAACTAATCTGTTTAGTTTCAACTGCTTATAAATAAGAACTATCATTATTTTCTTTTTGGAATCCTTTTCAAATAATAGAGCAAGGCCAAAATGAAACACACTGTTGAGAAGCGGGTGGTGAGCCACCGACTGGGTCACCCCCCCCCCCCAGCTCACGGATGTTATTCCTGTTCAGCATCACAATACCTGCATGTTCCCACGTTTCCTAGCTCTTTGGGGTCAATTGTCACCCACAGTTTTAAAAGAATTATGTTGTTACATTTTAATAAGAAGTAACCTTGGAAGTTTCCCAATCAGTTAAACAAAATCAATTATTCATATAGCAAAAAAATGCATGTAGTGATTTTTATTTTTCCCTTAAGCCTCGCGTACTTTCCAGAAGAAAATTATGTGATTACCATAAAAGAAAGATACAGTGAACCTTTGCAAATGAAAATACACTCCCAAAATGAATGGAAGAATTGGGGGGGATGATATGACTATCGAGCATTAGGCAAAGTACTGGGCTTCCTGGTAGCCAAGGCAAAAAAAAAAGGAAACATAAAGAGCCATACCGCAGACTTCTTATTTTCTAATAAAAGCAATGAACTGGGTTGTGAAACCACAGGAAGAAAAAAATTAGGTTATCTGACTCAGGAACATATGAGAGCATATGTAACTAATTGGATATTATGGTTATAAAAGGACTTCATTAAGGTTTCAACGAAGCCTCTGGTTTTTAATCAGCTGGTTCTGATGGAGCGTCCACACAGAGCCAGTTCTAAAATGTGCGCCCAGCGTCTGAAGGAGCTGACGGTCTTCGTGGGGCCACCTCATACCGTTCAGGCTGGCATGGTGACGTCAGGGCCATCAAGGCTGGTATGGCAGGAGGGGGTACATCCAATCCATGTCATTAAATACAAAATGTAAGAAGTGAGTTAGGACCCACACCTAGTGTTTACCATTTCAGGCTGACTATTGAGGATACCATTTTTACATTCCGAATGCACGCCTGGCAAGCCAGGCTCCGTGCGGGTCAGAAATGCTTGTCAGGTGAATTATTTTAGCTTTAGTTTTTAGTAAGTGACACCAAGGTCAGCATTTAGCTTTCAAAAGACTGTGTCTCCATTCTGTCTGCTCCTCGGGCCGGCTTCTCGATGGAGACACTCACCCCTCAGCTGACCAAGTGCTTCCCTGGGTCCATCTCAGACGCAACCTGCATTGTATGACCTCCCCTCCTCCCAGGGCAGTGTCAACCTGGGACGCTGACCTCTAATGCTTCCAAATCCTGGCCTACAATTTTATATAGGAAGTGCTTAAATTTTCCTTTTTTTTTTTTTTTTTTAACCGCCATCCTAGCTCAAAGAAAACCTTCCTTCTCTTAAGGTTTTTACACACACATCGTCCTGCCGACTCTCATCAAATGTTTTCTAAGCGATGGAACATTTTTTAACTGAAATCACATGGAGTCTTCTCATGCAAAAGAAAGAACTAAGCTTTGCAAGCCCTCAGAACTCCAGGGAACACATTCCGTAAACCACTGGCTGACCGAGCACCGGCCCTGACGTGAACTTGCGCGGTAGTTGTCTTTCTATGGTGCGCACGTGTCCTGTGCGCCCTGCCTCAGCTTTCTCTGTTTCCTGTGGAAGCAAGTAGGTATCCCACATGGCTGGCTGGCTTGAAAGAGACAAAGGGCGTGACCCCATCCCTTCGTGTCCCTGTGAGACCCGCGGCACTAGCCTCGCCTCCGAGAGAATTCGCTCGGTGCACGTAGATCGAATTCTGGTCCACATCCTCGTCCAACAGACCTCTGCACACAAGACGCTGAGGCTGACTCACAGTCTCTTCACAGAGAGCCTCACCTGAGATGCTCAATTCCCATGTCATTTTGGCCAAACAAAAGAGGATTTAGGCCCTTAAAATGCTCCGTAAACCCCACCAGAAACCTCCTGAGAAACACCGTGTAGCACCGTCGGGCTATGGATATTTCACACACATGGGCTCTGCGTTTCTGTGATTGTGTTTATGTGTCTGAGCGTCCTGTTCCTTCCCCGGGCTCCATATCCTGCACTCGTCCAATTGTGGAACCCTAAGGTCGACATGGCCCAATGTAGTTTTCTTTCCCAATTCCCCACGTGGCTGAGACAGTTCTGTGCCTAGGGTGAGTGCTGGCCGGGGACACTGAATATTTTACTGGGGACTCTGTGCCATTCAGCTTAAAGCTTTTCTGAAACAGGTCAGCCAAGTTCCCATGGCGGCCCCACGTCACCCACCAACCTCTCCAGGCGTGTCTGCCTCCCAGGTGTCCTGGGCCTTCAGTCTGAGATCTTGCGGCCTGGGGCCTGACTCTACCCATCTCCTTCCCACTAGACTTTCTTTCTCCAACTGGTCTCTCTTAATACCTCATGTCACCCAGCTGACATCAGAAACCATCGGATACCCTTTCACAAGGAAGCATAAACAATGAAAATTATGTTGTCACATCTGAGGGCCTTGCCTGTTAGTAAGAAAAGAGATTTTACTGATGCAATCTTATAATGTGGTGTTAGTCACCCACGGCAAGACCAAGAGGGATCTTTCTGGATGAGGTAAAAGGGAGCCTTCCCAGCGCCCTCAGTTCCCACCCCACAGGCAGCCACTGGCTCTCCACACAGGAACCACACGAGATGCTCCCATCGCGTGCTTTCCTGCACCTGCTTCCTCATGCAGAGCGTATACGCAGAAAAAGAAAAGAACGGGATGAAAACTGTAATACACTTGGCGATTTCTTACCTTTATATGAAACGGAGTCTTATCAAAAATATGTGATGTTTGCCTGCATAAGAGCTGTGTGAATTCTTCCCCCAAATATTAATTTTCACGTGATGAATAAATATCATATTTCTGTTTGGAAATAGCCGGTCACTATAAAGCAACTGTTCTGAACACCTGTGTGTCAGAAGCTGTGCAAAGATTCAGTTATAAGTTAAAAAATAGTCATTGTCACTTAGGCTTCTGTCCTGGAGGAACTTAGGGGCATGAATTTGGAACATCTGTTTTAGATACTGCTTAGAACATTATTGTTTTGTGAATTGTCTTAATGGACCTGAGGCATACATAATTTGGAGATTTATTTTTTTAACGGGTGAGGTTTGAGCAAAACAAATAATGGGCAGTTTGAAAGTCCTGAAAATAAACACTAAGCACCAATCTAACGTTGCACGGATAAAGCACCCAGAGAAGGTAATTAAGCTCCACTTTTTTTTATCAGGACTCTTCTGGAGGCGTGAAAACACAATTCAGAGTCATATTAAATTCTAGGCAGCTGTGAGAAGTCTACCACCATCTGGAATGATCTAGAAATGTCAGAGCCGACACTCTATTCCTTACAAAGGCAGAAGTTACACATGTAAATCTACAATCAAACAGATAAAGAGGAAACCCTTTATCAGTTATCTTCCTGAAAAGGCATCACCCATCAGTTTCGAGGCCCCAGCGATGGTCACAGCCCCATTCACTGGAATCTGTAGCTCAAGACAAGACTCGGTTCCCGAGAAGTTATGTAGCCCACCTGAGATCACACAGCTGGTAGACGGGTAAGAACCGTCTCCAAATTGCTGATCACTGTCGCCTCGCTTTGTCAAGCTTAGGGAACCTCAGCACAGTCATGTGAGGATTCACTGTCCATCAAAGGACAGGCAATGACGCCTGTGCCCGCAGTCAGTGCTCCCAGATGTGTTCACGGCCCCCCGCCAATACCAGCCACACTGGGAGTGTCAGCCAGCGCCTCACTGCCTTCTCACTGGGAAAGTGGCAACGCGAGCTCTCCTCAGAAGGAACAGGAAGCAGGCACAGTCAGATCCAGCCTGGCCGTAGCCCGGAGCTGGCTGATGTCCTGGAGTCACTCAGCGTGGGGTTAGGTGCCCCCGGCCTGTTTCGGGGACCTCGTGTCCTCTGGACTGGCCAGGCATCAGGTGATCGTACTGCCCAGCCGCTGGCTGAGTGTGCCCCGAGGGTTTGCAAGAACTGACTTCCAAGCAGCAACATGCCCTGTGCAGGACACATTGACTTTCCTCACTTGGCTCCATTAGTTTGGCTGTGTCTACACTGCAGCAGTCCTTGCAAGCATTTTGAGAGCGCATTGAAAGCCCTGCTCCTGCCCCTTGCTGGTCTGAACAGGTAGAGAAGTGGTGTAAGGAGCAAAGTGGAAGTCCCAGTATGGGTTTCATGGCCAATAAAAACAAGGCTGAAGGTGGGAGTGTGGCCTGAGCTATGGTAGGAGACAGGGAGGTAGGTACCCAAGGACAGGTGACCCTACGTCTTCCTTGGGCTCCCGCCCGTGGAAGAGTGACAGATGACGCCATCAGGCCTCCCGAGTTTACCAGGTAAGCAAGTGCCCCCACTCCCTTGGGGACGAAGGCGCCTCGCCAACACCCACCTGACGGTTGAATTTTCCAATATCACCTCGTGCCCATTCGTCCACCACGCCATGTGCCAGTTTCACGTGCACGGGTGTGTGCCGATTACAGATGCAATGTGTATGTGATCCGCATCAAACCCAGAGATGCATGACTTATTTTTCTTCTAAACAGTAACTTTTTAGGAGAAAGGGTGATAATTATCCAAGACCCATGAAGCCCATAGTGCTGAATTCGCCACCAGACGCGACACTACCGAGGACTCAGATATTTAGGATTTATTACCAAGATTCAGAGATGATGAGGGAAAAATAGACATATATCAGAAATTAAATGTACTCTTCTGGTCTGAGTATGAAGGACAATAAATATTTCTGTCATGGGACAAATTAATAAGTAGCATAAATCACCAATGACGAGGACATTGACTGTCCTAGAAGATCTCCAGTCCTGCCTCACTTTCTGATGGACTATAAACCTTCCCAGACTAGGGTGTGGAGGTTCAGGACACATCGTCCTCCACCGAGGACCTCGGAGGGAAGGTGATTAGCACACGGAGGGGACCGCTGTCTCTGGAGAGCTGCACGTAAAATGACCAGGGAAGGAAAAGGCAGCTACTTCTCAAATTAGCATAATTAGTAATTATCTCTTAATAGCCCCACTTGGCTTTGGAGACTTGGCACTTGAAATTCTGCTTAAAGTTCAGTGAGGAAAAACAAATTTCACGCTGAAATGTCTCAATAACACAGCCGAGCTGCTGAGGTAATGGTCTGGGTGAGGTAAAGGGAGGCGATGACCATACGGACACCTCCAGGTCTCCCCTGGAAGAACCAGGTGTGCAATCATACATATTGTGACAGAAAACACCAAAGAGTGTGCAGCGTCGTTGGCGTTCTCCCGACTCTGTATTTCTGTCTTTGAAGATACTTTCGGAATTTTTTGTCTCTGGGGAGCCCACATCACCTGCTAGATATTGAGAGTCCTTCCTTCCAATAAAAACATAATATAGCTTCCCCTAGATGAAAACAGCTCAAAATAAAAATAGTATGAAAAATAAAAATAAAATACAACAAGAAAGAAAAACAAGCAGCATCAATGTCATGATCAGCAGTCAACAAATCTTACACACACCTTCCTCTTTGCTTATTAGAACTTAAATCCAAGTAAGATTCACTAGCAGCAAAGGGCTAATAAACCTGGAAGTTAGACTCTATGGCAAGGAAAATGTTGGATTCTTTCTCTATTTTATTAAGATATGTTGGACAGGGCACGGAGAAGACATATTTCCAATTTTACATGGCCAAACAGCAGCTTTCTTTAGTCTGGGCAAGGTACACTTGCAACTTGTCAAAGCAAATATCGTAGCAATTTGTAGAAAGTCTAAACTATCGCCTTATAATACTGATCAATAAACCACTGGATGATGGGTTCAAAGCAGGTCTCCAGTCTGCACACAATTATTTAGCACAGGAGCAAGAAACTCCCACGGATGGCCACTCGTAGTTTAAGAGCTAGTTGTGCAAAGAGGTTGAGGGTGAAAACGTCCATCCAGATCTGAGACCACCCTTCCTCACTCCTCCATGTTTAAAATGTTCTGCTCGATGCCCTCCTCCTTCCCTAACCTCAGTCATTTCCTCCATCTACCATCACACGCTCCTCCTATGTGTTTTCATGCAGCATTCCCTGTGCCCATGCCCAGATTTGCCCACAGCGTTGGGTGTTCCTTGGTGTGGCTCACAGGCTGATGGGTTGATTGCATAAGTGACTCATAAGTGGCTGCATAAGAAGAAGGAAGAAAGATTTTGATATTCGTGATCACTTACTGCCTAGCATGTGCACATCATCTCACTGAATCTTTACAATAACCCAAGGAGGTAGATGTTCTTATTTCTGTTTTGCAGGAAAGAAAACTCAGGTCTTAAAATGATATAAAATATGGCCAAAAGAGAGCTTGAACCTGCACTTTTCCCATGACACCAGACTGCCTCCCAAGCTAATGCTTTCTTCCTGAAATGGTATAACCAAGCAACATTTTGGCAGCTCTGTTTTTTGAGACACCTCCACACCGTTCTCCACAGCGGCTGCACCAGTTTGCATTCCCACCAACAGCGCAAGAGGGTTCTTCTTTCTTCCCCATCCTCGCCAATACTTGTTGTTTTGGTTTTTTTAAGATAGCCATTGTAAGAGGTGTGGGGTGACATGTCACTGTGGCTTTGATTTGCATTTCCCTGACGATTGCTGACGTTGAGTACTTTTGCATATGCCTGTTGCCCATCTGTATGTCTTTACTGGAAAAAGTGTCTGTTAAGTCCTTTGCTCATTTTTAAATCAAGTTATTTGTTTTCTGTTATTGAGTTGGAGGAACTCTTTATATACTTTGGAATTAACCCCTTCTCAGTTGTACGGTTTGCAAATATTTTCTCCCATTCTATGGGTTGCCTTTTCCCTTTCCTTGATTGTCTTCTTTGCTGTGCAGAAGCTTTTTAGTTTTACGGAGTACTGCTTGCATGTTTTTACTTTTGTAGTCTGTGCTTTTTATGTAAATAAATGCTCAACTGTATTTTATTTTATTTTTCATGTGATTTATCTAGATTTCCCAACACCATTTGTTGAAGAGACTGCCCTTTACCCCTTGTGTATTCTTGGCTCTCTTGTCAAAGATCATTGACTATATGTTTGGGTTTATCCGTGGGCTTTTTATCCAGTCCCATCAGTATATGTGTGTGCCTTTATGCCAGTGTCATATTGCTTTAACTACTGCACCTTTGTAATATATTTTGAAATTGGAAGTGCGATGCCTCCAGCTTTGTCTATTTTTCTCTAAATTGATTTGGCTATCTGGGGTCTTCTACAGTTTCACATGAATTTTAGAATGGTCTTTTCTATTTCCAAAAATATATGCTATTGAGACGTTGGTGGGGATAGCATTGAATCTGTAGATTGCTTTGGGAAGTATGAACTTTCTAACAATATTAAGTCTTTCAATCCATGAACATGGGATGTCTTTCCATTTATTTAAATCTCCTTTGATTTCTTTCACAGGTGTTTTGTAGTTTTCAGTGTGCAAATCTTTCACCTCCTTCGTTTTTTTTCTTATAAACTTCTAAATGTCTTATTCTTTTTGATGTTATAGTAAAGAGGATTGTTTTCTTAGTTCCCTTTTCAGATGGTTCAGTGATTGTGTATAGATATAAACCAATTTTTGTATGTTGGTTTTGTATCCTGCAACTCTACTAAACGTATATGTTCAGCAATTATTTTCTGTGGAGTCTTCAGGGTTTTCTAAACATAAGATCATATCATCTGCAAGTATAGACCATTTTACTTCTTCCTTTCTGATTTAGATTTCTTTTATTTCTTTTTCTTGACTAATTTATCTGGCTAGGTCTTACACACTTTGTTGAATAGAAGTGGTAAGAGTGGGCATCCTTGTCTTCTTCCTGATCTTAAAAGAAAAGCTTCCAGTTTTCACCACTGATTAATGTAAACAATCTCACTTCTGGGTATATATCCTTAAAAAAATAAAATTGGGATTGCGAAGAGATATTTTCCCCCGCATCTTGCACAAAGATATGAAAAAGATCCATATCTTAGAATGAGTTGGAATTTTATGTTCAGCCTTAAAAGAAAAGAAATCCTGCCACTTTCAACAACACAGACATTATGCTAAGTGCAAAAAGCCAGTCTCAGAAGGACAAATAGTACGTGATTGCACTTATGTGAGGTATCTAAAATGGTCAAGTTCACACAAGTGGAGATCATGACAATGGCTACCAGGGCCTGGGGGGTACGGGAAATGGGAGACGTTGTTCAATGGGCATAACATTTCAGTCGTGCAAGATGAGCAAGGTGGGGGTGTCTGCTGCACAACATAGAGCCTGGACTTAACAGTACAGCGTGCACTTAAAAATTGGTTAGGGGAGCAGATCTTATGTTATGTTCACACACACACACACACACACACACACACACCACAAACCACAGGAAAATAAGGAAAAAAAACTTCGGGAAGTGTCAGATATCTCTATTTATGCCTAAACTCATCAAATTGTACACATTAAGGATGTGCAATTCTTTGTCTATCAATTATACCCCAGTAAAGTTGTAAAAACAATTATTCCAAAAGTCAGGGAGAAGTAGAATCATGCAATATGTATGTGTTCTCCGTTGCCATCTTACAAGGATGAGTCTTGACCGGCAGTGTTTGCCGAACAGTACCTTCCTGCAGGGTCTGAGCAGGGAAGATGTAAACACAGTCATACTTTCCTTTCCATGCAAATTTGATATTCATACAGTCAAAGCCAATCTGTATTGCTGCCTACTGCTTAAACGAACACATCACTACATCTTTGAGGGACAGGCTGTGCTTTCCAGACCAAAGCTTGGTTTGGGTAGTTTGGCCTTGGGAGTCCAATGTCCCTTCTCTTTGCCTCCTTCTATCTTCTCATGTCACCGCTAATACACAGGCTTTTCCCTCAGTTTCAATAATCTCCCTGTTTCCTTACAAGGCACTGGAGGATAGAAAGTTAAATTAGAATCTCTGCCGCTGAGAAACAGGAATCCCAAGGGGGCCAAGGAAGCCTGTGCCATATAGAACCCCAGATAGAATTTCTATGAGCCGTTTGGTTTCCAGATCTTGTATCTTCCCTAAGGTGAGCACGAATCAATGTGTCACTTTTCCCAAAGAGACCTAAGTCTTCAACTTCAATACTTGTGGAACGCTGAAGATGTTTAGAGTTCCCTGCCCCTCCACATGTGTAGGCTGGTCCTGGTTTCCTCTACAGGTGGAGATAAACCAGGGGAAAGCCTGAATTCTGTGTTTCTGTAAAAACCAGAACCTTTGTCCTGGTTTAATGCCAGTCTTCTGAGACACACGTCTACTTAGTTTATAACCAGAGGAGATGATGAAATGTTTCTTTTGGAAAACTCAAGGTTGGCAAACTAAGTCAACTATGTTTGCATGTGTACTTGACTCAACTCTGCCATTCCAAAGTGAGACACTGGGCCTCTGGAACAGTGTTCAAACAACAACCTTTTAATAAAATAATGAAGTTCATGTCCCAAATCAGAAGATTTGAAAGCTGGAAAAAAAAACAGGATTATGAAACTGAGTAAAAACAATGATATGAAAAAAATACGGTATGAGGAGAGCACAAGGGCTGAACAGATGTCAAATCAAAGATTAAAGTGAGGCATCACTGGGCAACGCACGTGTTTATAGGAGGAAGAAGATTCTAGAAAATGGGGGTAATGAGAAGTTGAAGAACTGTGGTGCACATATGTTCCTTCCTCCCTCTTAGAGCATCCCCTCAGTGCCTCAGGTGAGGTAGATATGAAGCGAAAGCACTAAAAGAATGTGGTGTAGGAAGGCCAACAGCCAACTGGGCTTGCGAGCATTGAGTATGAAGTGGTGTAGGACTCTGGGAGATATGGAGAAGGAAGCTCCCAAAACGGAATCCTGTGAGGAAGAGAGTGTCTTTGGAAGTGATATTTGTTTCAATGGAAATAATTTGTTACCCATTTGATGAAATAAGAAAAACCCTAAACTTCCCCAGGTGAGTGTAGTGCATGTAGGGGTAGGGTGTGGAGAGAGGGGAACATGAGGTGCAGCATCGGAGGCCCTGGGAGGAAGCTTGGCTGTGGGAGCTCTGTAGTCTGCCATGTTCCGCTGTGCATCATTCCAGAGGAGATGGTGTCCATCCCAACCTGAATGGTCTCTTACTAAAACCATGCCTTTCTGGTGAGTGTTGTATTTCTGGCTAGTTCCTCAGGGTGTGTTTATTTAATGGAACCAGAGCTATGGCAGCAAGGACAGTATCTGAGGAACCTGATCCTGCAAATCACCATGTAAAGCTGTGCCCTCATACGCTGGAAGGTCTGGAGACACCGCACTAGGTTTCTGGAAGAGTGGGGCCGTTTTCTTGGAGGGCCGCTAGGAACTGAAATACTGCTGCTGGGTCATCCCTTGGATCACGGTCTTGAGAAGGAAAAAAGACCACAGTGCAGTGTATTACCAAAATACATAAATACCTGTGGCTTGCCTTCTCTTGGCTTCCAGGATGAAGACAAGCCCACAAGAAACGCAAGCAAGAAAGGTCAGATTTTGGGGTGGGGACACCTACCCTGTGTGCTCTTACTCCACCTTCCCCTGACTCCCTATGCTTTCAGTACCCATTTCTCACCCTGCCATGAGGCACGTGATGGCTTCAGAGTGGCAAGTGAGGTGATGTAACAATGCAATGAGCATACTTGGACATTGGTCCATAGCCCCATTTAGGAGAAGAAAAGAGCCGCCTACATTTCCAGAGGAAGTAGAAAAAGCACCAGCATTTTCACAAAGTAAATAACCTAGCTAAAAGAGACAAAGTAGAAAGGTAGCAGGCCTGTGAGTTCTTCCTTTTCATCCGTAAAAGCAGGTCAGCATGTTTCGCTGCTCATATTGGTGTCATCCGTCTTGCCTTGACTAATAAAAACTAATGGCTGGTTAAGCATCAGTGTGGGCCAGAAGCTCCGATGAAGAATAAAAAGTAAAATAAAATGGTAAATATGCATTTAAAAATCAGGCATGAAAGCAGTGAAATACTGCCAGGAAATGTTCTGTAACTTCCTCTTTTTTTAAAGTTTATTTATTTATTTTTAGAGAGAGAGATAGAGAGTGTGAGTGGGGAAGAGGCAGAGAGAGGAAGAGAGAATTCCAGGCAGCCTCTGCACAACCAGCACAGAGCCTGACGTGGGGTTCGAACCACGAACCGTGAGATCATGACCTGAGCCGAAATCTAGAGTTGGATGCTGAACCGACCGAGCCACCCAGGCGTCCCTGTTTGGTAACTTTCTGATCCTATAATATCTAAGGAAGAATTGTGAAGAGAAAGAAAATGAACTCAAAATTTGGTCTCACAATTCCAACGACTTCCAAACAAACTCTAGTCAACACGTCTTGCTGTCCCTCCAAGATGCCGACAACGGAGCTGGTTGCCAGCTAGAACGCTTGAGCGGGAAATCCTGAGAGAGGCTCGCGTTTCTCTGAAAGAATAGCTCTAGGTTGTGACCTACATAAAACCACCCAAAAGTGGAGGTTATTGAAATGAAGGAATCCCCTCAATTGCCACACCCTGCATTTTAGGGCAAGTTATACATCAATTTAACCATCTTATTCTCAACCAGTGTCCCTCGAAACAGTCCCCTGCTCCCCTTCAGAACACTCCGCGCTTTAGGCTGCTACGCAGTGCATTCGCTGCACTCAGCACCTCCCAGCCCGTGCACCCAGCTCTCTCCCAGCGACTGGTCCCCTGCTCCTGCCCCGTGCTTCCCAAAGGGCTCAGCCACAGCGAGCCCATCCACAACCCTTGGCCACATCCATCCTCCCAGCAATTCTTCCAAACCCCATCCACCCTCCCCAGCCACGGAATCTGCACAGGATGGCCATGGGCTCAACACAGAACCCAGGCTCCACCCTTCCGACACAGCCACCCTCTCGGCCAAAAAAGCTTTGAAATCACTATTTTATTAAATCTAGATGGCCATCAAGCCAAAGCCATTCCAACTCTGCAGAAGTTTGGAAAATTAATTTTTAATTAAATAATGGAAAAACCATTCTAATGCATCCTTTAATTTTTAATGAAATAATGGGATTTCAAGTGTTGTTTTTTTTTTTATTCTTGTACATCAATGAAACAAATCAAAAAGATTTCTATCACCCTTTGGCCAGTGGATGTGTGGATTCAGCACCTCCGGGAACTGGGGCTCAGCTGTCCACACCCTCACCATCTCCACCTGAGTGAACCACTGAGTTAAGTGACAGAGAAAACAGAGGGTGATCTAGAAGTGGACACGTGAGGGCTAAGCTGGAGCATCCGACCCGACCCGCAGAGTGACCAGCCAGTGGCCAGATCACAGTAGGCAAAGGAGTGTGGGGGACCCATAGGACAGTCACAAGAAATCATTTAGGTCCCGCTAAATTCCCTTTTCTCAGAAGCTTCATGCTCATCTTGCTGCTGGGACCCTAATCATCCCTAAAACCCCTCCTCTCCGCCATTCTGGTTGCCACTGGCCTGGTTGAGGCTTTCCTCAGTGTTTCGCCAGGAAGGCATTGTGGTTAAGACTGGGTCCCGGAATCACAAAGGCACAGACTGAAACTCGGCTCCTTGATCTGGTGGCTGCTTGACCACGAGAGCCTCTGGTTTTCAGCCGTTAAAGGAGCATTCAGTTGAGATTGGGAGAATGCATTGTCTGTGGAATGCTGTTATTTCAAACTATGTCACATGGATCATCATGGGCACTTCCTAAATGGAATCCCCCTCCAGACTTGCCCTCTATGCTATTCACGAACTTAACCAATAAAGAACACAGTTAATCATGTCACTCTGTTGATTCAAAATCCTCAGTGGTCCCCCCAACCTCTGAACCTCACTCCAAACCCATAGCACTGGTCTGCATGCTTTGATCCAGCTGCCCCTCCCCAGCCTTATCCCCTGTCACCCTCGCCCAACCACACAGGTTCTGGTGCCCCTGTGCCCTGGTGCATTTATCAGATAGTCCTCCAATGCCAGTATGTGGCCAGGCGTAGCAAATGCGTCAATAAATGAAACAGAAAGAAAAAAAAATCCAGTCCTGGACCATAAGTAATTTTCATTCTGTTCCTTCTTCTGGGACATTCTTTGTTCTACCACTTCTCTTCTCTGTTCCTTCTCTTGGGATTTAATCTAATTACCGATTCTTGGTTAAAATATTCTGTTGACTCTCCAAAGTCACAGAACACAACTGGGGCACTTGCTTTATGGGATTTACCACCTTGTGTTCTAATTATTCTTCTGTGTGTTGTCTCCCCTACTGGGCTGGGAGCTCCTCCAAATGCTGGATCTTTCATCCTGGGGTTCCTGATGCCCAGCACGGTACCTAGCACAGAGGAGGCATCTGTATTGAGTTAGCTTCTTTGTTTGCAAGCACCGTAAGTCAGATCTGAGAAACTTTAGTGAATAATTTATTGGAAATGTGCTGGGTGGGTAATGAGATCAAAGCTGGAGGTAAGCGGGGCGCCTGGGTGGCGCAGTCGGTTAAGCGTCCGACTTCAGCCAGGTCACGATCTTGCGGTCCGTGAGTTCGAGCCCCGCGTCAGGCTCTGGGCTGATGGCTCGGAGCCTGGAGCCTGTTTCCGATTCTGTGTCTCCCTCTCTCTCTGCCCCGCCCCCGTTCATGCTCTGTCTCTCTCTGTCCCAAAAATAAATAAACGTTAAAAAAAAAAAAAAAAAAAAAAAAAAAAGCTGGAGGTAAGCAAGTAGAGCACAATACTAATAACCAGTACCGGAGGTGGCTCTTGGCAGCTACCGTAGGCAGTCAGTCTAGGGTGTTTCTGTCATCGCACGGAGCCCACGTGCCTCTGGTCTTTTGGACAAAGAATCAGATTAGTTTACGGGAATAAGACACCCTCAGAATGAAGGAGGAAGAGCTTACCAAGGTATCAATGGGGTGCTCTACCCAGAAAAGAGAGCACTGAGCAGGCATGAGACCGGTGTTTTCTACAACATTTGTCTTACATTATTAAAGTTGCCTTGCTTGTTGTAAAAACAACAATTTTCGATGGCGTTGTCCCACAAGAAAACGCACACACTATCTACAGTACCAAATATCATGCCTAAAACCACAGTCAAGAGTATATTACAGTGACTAAGCAGGTCATGTCTTCATCCGCTGCCTTCCCCCCACACTAGATACCCACAGTGAACAACAGAGAGAAACGGTCATGCCGTGCACTAGAAGTCAAGGACAAACATGTCATGTAACACCCTCCCACACCCAAACACCCTTGAGTGTGGCTGGAAGGTCTAGTGCCTCACTTCTGGTGAATAGAATCTGACAAAGGCCACGGGCAGCCACTTCTGAGATGAGGTGACAGGGCGACCGAGCCTTCCATCTGGCTTGGCCCTCGCTCTTATTCCGTGGCTGCCTTCCCAAGGCTGCTCCGAGGAGAGGCGTGCACGGTAGATGCAGGTGCCCCTCGGTCCCATCTCCAGGTACAGCCTTGGGAGAGAGCCCAGCAGAAGCACCTCCTCACAGATTCCCAGCCCCCAGGAGATGCGAAACTACCCGTGTTCTTTCCTGCCCCTGGTAGTCACTATTCTACCCTCTACTTCCATGAATCAGACTGCGCTGAGTAGCTCTCATGAGCGGAACCACACGGTATTTGTGTTCTGTGTGCCTGAGAATAATGTCCTCAAGGACCATGTGTGTCGCAGCGGGTGTCAGCATTTATTTCCTTTTAAAGGCTGCATAATGTTCCATTGTTTGCATACACCCCATTTGGTTTATCTATTTGTCCACTGATGGGAGCCTCTTAGATCTTGTACATAATGCACCGATGAACACGGTGTACAAATATCTGAACTCTTGCTTCCAATTCTTCAGGAAAAAGACCCAAAAGTGAAATTGCCAGGTCATGTAATAATTCCATTTTTAATTTTTTTAGGCATTCCCGTTCTGTCTTCCATAGTGGCTGCATCATTTTGTGATCCCACCAGCAGTGCACAAGGGATTTAATTTCTTCATGTCTTCTCTAGTACTTGTTATTTTCTGGTTTTGTTCCTGTTTTTGTTTTTGATGGCAGCCATCCCAGTGGGTGTGACACAGTATCTCATTGTGGCTTCGAATTGCACTTCCCTGGTGAGTGGGGATGTTGAACATATTTTCATGTGCTTGTTGGTCATTTGTGTGTCTTCTCTGGGGAAATGTCTATTCAAGTCCTTTGCCCGTTTTTTAATCAGGGCGTTTGTTTTGTTGTTGTTGACTTGTAGGCGATCTTTATGTATTTGGATGCTAACTCATCAGACCTCTGATTTGCAATATGCTCTCTCACTCCACAGACTGCCTTTTCACTCTGTTGACTGTGTCCTTCGATGCACAGAAATTTTTAAATGTTAAAGAGTCCAATTTGTCCAAGTTTACATCTGTCTCCCGTGCTTTTGGTGTCACATCCAAGAAATTATCACCAAATCGAATGTCACGAAGCTTTCCCCCTAGGCGTTCTTCTAAGATTTTCATATTAGGGCTCACATTTGGGTTTTTTATTCACTTTGAGTTCATTTTTATATGTGGCATAAGCTAGGGGTCCAACTTCATTCTTTTGCACACGGAGATGCCATTTCCCCAGCCACGTCTGCGGAAGGGACTGTCCCTGCCCCGTTGAGTTGTGGGGCTCCTCTGTCAAAAGTCATGGCCATCTATGCAGGCGAGCGTTTATTTCTAGGCTCTCTGTCCCATCGGTCTACACCTGTCTTTACACCGGCAGCACGCTCTTCTGACTGCCGTTTCTTTGTGGTAGTGTTTGTTTCTAAGCTGCTGAGTTTTGAGGTGATTTGTCACACGGCAACAGACAGTAACAAACAAAAAAGTCCACGATGGTTTCCTGTCTTACCCTGGCTTCTGCTGAGCGCCACGTGGGATTTTCACAGCCACCGGCTGCCCGCGTGTGGGTGCGCTTGGCAAACCTCGGACCTGGTTTGTAAGCTGGTGGATGACAATTGGTGGACAGATGTGTCTGGTGGCCCGAAGCCGGCCGGATCCTGCTTTAAGTGAAATGCTCCTGCGTGATGGTGACTGTCAGATCCGGTGGGCATTGAAAATCTGACGAGGCTGATGAAGTAACATTATAAGATAAAAAATTCGGGCAAAATCTCCTATTAATTATTTTTAATTTTCCTGATTATGCCAAGCAGCTAGTTTCTTTCATTCTATCAATCTGATACAAAATCCTCTCCCTTCCGTGTGTAAGGGAGACGCTCCCGGGGTACCTCACACTCCACAATCCTTCCTTCGTCTCCTATTTCACCACATTTCCCTTCCCTCTTGGATGACTCTGCTCTACATACTCCCATGATCTCATTTTTCTCACCTAAAAACCCTCGGGGGGCCCCGCCTCCCCTCCTCCAACCACCCCGCTCACCAACCCCCACACTCTCCAGGCCTCCAGACCTGTGTGTGGGCCCTTGCCTCTGCCTGAGACGTCCTTCCTCCAGAGGGCCACGTGGCTCTGTCTCCACACTCCCTCTGGGTCCTGAAGTGAATATCGCTTTCTCGGGGAGACATTCCCTGGGCGCCCCATCTGGCTGCAGCCCTCAGCCCCCCGCACCTGCCCCTCTCTCCACCCCTGAACATTCTCTATGCCACCAGAGGGAGGAGTGTTCACTCGCCTTTTGCCGACTGGATCTCGAGAACCTAGGACGGGTCCGGCATCCAGCAAGTGCTTCATAAATACCGTGACTGCTCAATGAATGCCTGTACTTCCCCGTGCGACTCCCCATCCCACGTCCCAAATCACTCCAGGTGCATTTGGTTTGGTTTGCGTCTGACGGTGAAATTCCTGAAGGCCCGTTGCAGAAATCTGTGAAGATGCAGGAAAGTCCCTCCCTGAGAGGGGACAGCGGCCAGTACTTTGGCACAGAGTCTTTTCTCCAGGCTTGTAACGTTGTACCCAGTGGCTCAAACCTTGCATCCTGCCTTAGTCTGCTTTCCAGAACCACCCTCACGTTCACAAACAGCCTTCTAACGGGCGGGCACGGGCGGGTGTCAGCCAACAGACCCTGCCTGAAGCCCGTGGGGGAAACGCAACCCCGGGCACTGCCTGCGTGAGCGCGTACCCCACGACAGGGCCGGCGGCTGGAGGAGCCCAGGCAGAGCATCTCATGGGGCTCTAGCAGGAGACGGTCACGGGGTCAGAGGGTGTGGGGACGGAGGGATTCCCCCGGGGGATTTGCAGCCACCATTTGGCCAGTCGGGGCCTTAGCGTGCAGAGAAATAGTTGCAGGGGTGAGGTTCTGTGCGAGGGGAGGGGGGACACGGGACGGGGCCTGCACAAGAAACCCTGCTCCCTGGGCCCCCCGAGGTCCCGCGGGGTCCTGTCGCAGTGCCAGCGGGTTCGGCCCCAGCCGCCTCGCGAGAGGAGACGGGCGGGGGCTGGGCCCCCTTGCCTCTCTCCGACGCCCCTCGGCCTCCTCTGAAACCATACCTGACGAGCTCCTTATCCGCTGCCATCACTGATTTACTTTATTTCAAACGTGTTCCTTTTACAAAGCGGGCCACGAGACTTAATCGCCCTCGCGATGAAGGCCTTGTGTATAAAGGCCTCACTGCTTTTGTGGGGGCTTGGGTATCAAACTCTCCGAACAGGTATGTTTATCCTACCAGATGTCGGGGTCTCAGTCCCGGTGACCTAGAGAAACGTCACTGTGCATTTCCAGTCACCATTAAGTGAGGGCTGTCATCGGCCCTGGGCTCGGAGCCTGACCCCCACTCTTGTACTTTTTCTCCTGGTCCTGTTCCGTCCCCCAGAGCCGCATGCGCCACTTGGGGTGGAGGGATGTGTCAGAAGCTTCCGGTCTCCCAACTGGGTGGGGTTGTCACGTGCTGCAGGTGTGGGCACACAAGTCCCTACCCGATGACCTCTCTTGTCTCAAATGACTCCGCTATCAACCTTGGTCAAATGAGGGGGAGAGAGACAGAGACAGAGGACAAGAGGTCATTTTCCCCTTTAACAATCTGTGGCTTCACTATCTGATTACGACCAACCGTATTTTCCAACCCTCTGCTCCCTTTCAACCACTCTTTCATGAGACACGTAGTTGTGCCTTTTTCCAACATGAGAAATTACGCTTTCAGTCAAGGTTTCACTTGTACCTATTCCCGGTTCCCAACTGGAACGCTGGCTGGAGGCTGTTCCAGGGCGAACAGCATGTGGCTGTTCTGACGAGAAATGAGACCTGCCCTTCCCTGGAGGACGGCGCTGAGCTCACAGCACCCCAGAGGGTGGGGACCCACCTCGGGGAGCTGCTACCGAGCCTCCCTTCGAGGAGGGGCTGACGAGGACGGAGTGAGACCCGGAGCCCCCAGCCCCTCTCCCTGCCCTGGGCGGCCAGCAACGGCCCGTGTCCCCCCGCTCCCACCTGCTTACCAGGGGTGGCTTTGGCCCCGGGGGAAAGTAAGTGACTTGGGTTATTCATAGGAAAGACAAAGAAGCAACAGATAAAATATTAAGAATACAAATATTCTGAACTCTGACATCTGACTGATTCAGGTCTGTCTAATTTAGGAAAGACTTATCGGCCCCCTATGGTTTGGGCTACCTCCCCGCCCCAAAATGTCATCTGCTGCTCTTGGATTTTTTATAGTATCTTGGAGGAGATGAAAGGAAATGAATCAATACGAAACTCTATGAAGAGTCTCCGTTTCTATTTTGAAGTCACCATATCCCATCATGACAGGGTGGGTGAGACGCGAGGTCGTCACAAGGCTCGGGAAGCCGAAGGATGCCGGTCAGTAGATGTGGCCACCGAGCAGACTGGCGTTTGCACGGGGACAGCTTGACTGGTCCAGGAGAAGGGGAGTAGCTAAGTGTGGGTGCTCACAGAGCTGCTTTTCCCAGACTTTGGAACCTGTACCCCAGCACGCATGTGGCCGTGGGCTAAAAGTTGTGTAAACCCCAAAGATAAGCACCGCATTGTGGAATAGCGGTGTGCTGAGTATCTGTGTGTACATGTGCTGGGGGAGGCTCCTTGGAAACACTTCCCACACTGTAGAGTAGAGCACAGAGTTTGCGTTCTTTTCCAAGACACAACTCAAGTCTTCCAGGACCTCTCCGGCTGCCCTGGCCGCTTGGGGCTCTGTTCCCACTGGACGAATGGCTTGTCACCCCCTCTGATGGAAGAACCGTGAGCCCAGGAGAAAGTGTACTCACCCCGAGTCACTGGAGATTTTCCAGCCATAGCACCTGCCTACCAAACACGTGGGGTGTGTTAACGGGATGGGATGGGACAGCCATCCGAGAGGCACCTGCCAAGGCGGTGGAGATCCGTCCTCAGGTTGAAGCAGAGACGATGGAAAGGAGGGTGACCCGGAGAGCAGAGAAGGTGCAGGAGTGAGGCCGATGCGCCCTCCGTCCGGCAGCTTCACCTGAGGGGAGCCCTCCGGACACACTCCTCTGCCTTCCACACACACATGTCCGTCCGTCTCTCCTGACCCCACATAAAGACTCCACCACAGGATGATGGCCAAGTGGAAACCCACGACCCTCCCCTCACTCTGCACCCACCTCTGTGCCGCCCCCTCCTGCCGTGGCGCCACGGCCACTTTCAAAAGACGGGCTAAAAACGTGGGCGCCCTTGGCCTGTCCGGCCAGCGCCCTCCTTACAGTTCCCTCTACCCAAAACGTCTTCATTCGGAAGGATCAGTCTGAACGTTCATTGAGATTCCACACACTGGCCAAGTGTACGATGAGTCTGGTTCACCAAACCTCAGAATAGTAGACCCTGTGCCCCGCCCCCAGAAACATCACCCTGCATTCGTCTCACGGGGTTCTGCAGGCAGATTGAGTCCCAGCGACAAGAGTGCAGTTAGCTCTTGTGGGTGGTCTGTGCACAGAGCCCCTAAAGCCCATTTTGTGTTCAGTTAAAGACCAAATAAAAGGTAAAAATCAGCATCCAGGAGACAAGATAAGCACATACATTATGTATACTCCATTGACCCCCACAAAAGAGTAATTGCGTATTGTACCTGACAGTTTGCAAGACAATGAATTAGCTAAATATCGTGCTATTCCAATGCATATATGAAGCATATGCTTGCTATTCACAAGTATATCGATTTCAAAAGCTTGGAATTTCACACCAAGAAGTGAACCTTAATCAATATTTCCTTGTAGATAACACATGAAATCAAAGAGAACAGAATATTTTAAAGAAACACTCTTTGGAATTAAATCCAGACAAAAATGTAACTGTTCTAAAAGTAGTCGAGTCAACATGAGGAATCTGCGTGCCGTATACACTAGATTATGAAGCAGAAGGTGAGCCAGGAAGCCCTTCTGTAAAGAAGGGCACACACCCTCCCGAGGGTCTTCTAAAGAATTGCTTCTCTGCGCAGCGAGCTGCTCTGGGGTGAGGACCTCAGGGCACACACTTTGGGAAACCCTCTGGGGGCAGGTGTTATCCCTGGATCTCCAGCCTCTTGGAGGAGAGACCACAACGGCTTAGTGATCTTTAAAACAATTTTCAAAGTTGGGACGCCTGGGTGGCTCAGTCAGTTAAGCCTCCGACTTCGGCTCAGGTCATGATCTCACGGTCCGTGGGTTCGAGCCCCGCGTCGGGCTCTGTGCTGACAGCTCGGAGCCTGGAGGCTGCTTCGGATTCTGTGTCTCCCTCTCTCTCTGCCCCTCCCCCACTCAGGATATGTGTCTCTCTCTCCCAAAAATGAATAAACATTTAAAAAATTATTTTAAAAAGGGAAACTTGAAACAAGGTAGTATTTTTCCTCTATTTTCTCAATTAGGCTACTCCAGAAATTTGAGATGATTTTTCTTTTAATTTAAGCCTCTATCCATCTTTCCTCTGCAGTGATGGCCTCGGGTCACTGTGTCCAAAGGAGGCTATGCCATTAGCACATTGGCTGTGACACACGTACTCCCTGGTCCACAAGTCAGAGATGTTAGAGAATGAATGGGGTTCAGTATAATTTATAAGAATTTTATTACTGGTGATTCTACTTTTTTTTTTTCATCTAAAAACAATCATGCATGTCGTTTCAAAGTGAGTGGATACTAAATGATACCCAACAACAACAACAACAAATCCCTCATTCATTTGGCTACGCCAGGTTATTGTTTTGAGTTATATTTTTGTCTTTTTATGACATGGCGAAGGTAACAAGAATGAAGGAGACTGATTCATGGGGCTGTTCTGGTTCCTCTGCATCTCCGGCCCCACCTTGTAGCATCACAACAGCCAAGCAGGATTGGGCTGCGGGCAGCCTGGCCACTCATGTTCCCAGAGCTCAGGTTCTCCAAGGAGAAAATGGGGACCCACCCAGGCATGGATCGTTACAAAGGCTCCCCTCACTCCCCACAGCTAACTCCCCACAGGAAACAAAGCTAACTGTCCCCTAATTAGAGACAAGAGGCTGAGCAGACGCCTCAGCGAGCTAGCCCCCTCCTGCAGGGGAGCGGCAGCCCAGCCATGGCCGCATCCAGTCTGCCGATGGGGAGTCTTCCAGAGACAGAGGCCTGGGACTCTGGAGGGATGGGGATAAACGTGAAGGGAGGCAGGTGGACAGAGGAGGTGGGTGCTTTGAGAACCAGCTTCATGAGCTCAAGAGTCTTGTGGCAGCGTGAATCTGCTCTAGTCTCCACTAATATACTAACCGAAACCCTCCCCAACGTCCCCCCCAACGCCGTCTGTGCGCGGGGACACGGTAGCAACGGAAACGTTCCCAGCAGCCACATTAAGAGCGTTTTCCTTTCAGCAGTAACCTTACATAGCCCAATATATTCAAGCATTATTCTCCCAACATGTAGCCAATGTGGAACTTCGCAAGTGAGATGTTTTACATAATTTTCTCGTATTAGCCTATGAGATCTACAAGAATTAGGGCTCTGAGCGCAGAGACACAGCAAGCGTGAGCAGTAAGACTCCGGTGTGTCAGTCGGCTCGGGTCCCCATAACAAGCGCCCCACACTCGGGGCTCACGCAACAGATACTCAGGGTCCCACGTCCCGGAGGCTGGCAGCCCGGGATCCGGGCGAGGTCAGGGCTGGGTCCTCCCGAAGCCTCTCTCCCGGGTGTGCAGAGTTTCCTCCCCGTGTCCTCACACATGGTCAGTCTGTGTGTGTCTGCGTCCTAAATTCCTCTTCTTATTAGGACCTGGGCCCACCCTCGTGACCTCATTTGCCCTACCTGCCGCCCTAAAGAACCTGTCTCCAAACGTGATCGCATTCTGAGGTCCTGGGGGTTAGGGCTTCAGCATTCAAATCTGGGGAAGGCACAGTTCAGCCAGAGTGTCCGGGGCAGGTGCATCTGGACGGACAGGGGCACGGGATGGGGTGGGAGGTGGCAGGTAGGGACAGAACATGCCAGGATGGGATGTGCTTCTAGGAGAGCTCCTCTGGTGGCTGCGTGGACAGAGATGGTGGGGGGGGGGGGTCGGGGAGGAAGTGCGAGACACTGGAGAGAGCAAGCGCCTGTGCACGTGTTTGTGGGGGTGGGAGACACGGCACGGTGGGTCTGGACGGGGGCATGAGAACAGGGGCGAGGTCCACCATGTGGAACATTCTGGAACATGCCGTTGAATAGGGGTATTTGGAGCTCCGCCACTCTGTCTGGGGACCCCACCCTCACCACGCGGTCTGCAGGGCTCTGATCTAACGCCAGAGCTGGGGATCGGCCGTAACCCACCATCACGTGACCATTTGTGTTTAATATCCTGAAGCAGACATGTTGTAAGTTGCTAACATTCAAAACAGCTTGTTCACATTTAATTGGATATCAAAACAAGGCTTTCTGCTACTGTTTCTTTCGCAGGGAACTATCATTAGTTAAACTTCAGCATCGCTCATGTTCCTGAGAGCTGCAACACAGCCCTGTGGCGTTAGCCGTGAATTCGGGAATTCTCTGTGGAAATTAATCTCTCCCTTCATTTGGCTTTTTCGTAGCGCCTTTGTCCCAAAATAACCAGTACATTAGCACGCGATATTCTGTTTTCCTCATACCCACCATGGGTTTGGTATCCGCCTTAGGTAAGCGGGCTTCGCCAGGGAACCTTCTTTCTTTCTAAAACCATTGTTTCTTTAATGGTGGGGTTTCCCATTGGGGTTTTTCAAAAAACACTTTAGAGAAGTAGGAAAAGAGACACCTACCCTATTGTTTTTTTATAATTTTTTAATGTTTATTTTTGAGAGAGAGATAAAGAGCGAGCGGGAGAGGGGCAGAGAGAGGGGGAGACACAGAATCCGAAGCAGCTCTAGGCTCCGAGCTGTCAGCACAGAGCCTGATGCGGGGCTCAAAGTCACGAACTGGGAGATCATGACCTGAGCCGACGTCAGACGCTTGACCGACTGAGCCCCCCAGGCGCCCCCGCCTACCCTATGTTGTGAATGTAGCTCGGTGGTTGACTTACCTCCACCCACGTTCAAAATCCATGTTAACCTGTGACTCAATAGTTGCATCTTAACCTACGTGAGCTTGTATCTGTGCACACAGGCGCGCGGGCAAGAAACGAGGGTCTGCGTGAGGGTGTTTGCTGCCGCTTTGCTTGTGGGCGCCAACGCTGGATGCCGGCCAGGAGGAGGCGGTCACAGGAATTACGGGCACCCAGTCCACGTGCCCCGTGTGTCCTGTGCGTCCAGATGACCCTGTGTCATAAAGGCCTCCGGGGAAGGGACTCAATGCTGTCGACGTTGTTTCCAGGGCGAGGGGTACGGGGGACACAAGGTGCCTGACTTTCCGCATGTGTGTTCTTTATATATTCTTTGTGCGCAAGTTATCACACTTTTTGACTTTAAAATATTTTTAAAGAATTCTGCATCCCTCAACTTTGGTAATGAGTAGAAATGTACAGAAGCTCACGAAAGCTTCTGTAACATAATGTCGGGAAGGGCTCGTGGCCAATGCAACAAGGTTGAGCGAGGGTCAGTGCTAATCTGTGCCACAATTTCCCTCTCAGACTGAACCAGCAAATTAAATTACCTTTTATGTCTAGGGGCGCATGGGGGGCTCAGTCTGGTGAGCGTCCGACTTCGGCTCAGGTCAGGCTCTCGCGGTTCGTGGGTTCGAGCCCCGCGTCGGGCTCTGTGCTGACCGCTCGGAGCCTGGAGCCCGCTTCGGATTCTGGGTCTCCCTCTCTCTCTGCCCCTCCCCTGCTCGTGCTCTGTCTCTCCCCCTCTCTCTCTCTCAAAAATAAACGTTAAAAAAAAACTTTTTTAATAAATAAAAAAAATACTAAATTACCTTTTATTTCTAAGCCCATTTGTTTAATGAGTAGTCGCCCTCAGTTCTTTGGTTGGGGGGGTGGCGGGTAGACTGAGGAAGCAGGACTGACATGAGGCGGTTTAGGGAGAAGGAAGACAGGTGTGGAGGCTCCAGAGGGGTCTGCTGCTCTCGCTCCACTGTGGTCTTTTCTAAGCCCATGGTGTGCGCCGTGTCCCAGGAGGCACGCGCTCTTCCCGGAAAGACGCAGCCCTGCAGCAGGAGCTCAGCGTCCACGGGCTGCCCGGAGGAAGGCTCGGGCTGGAGGGCGGCGTTCAGCCCTGTGCTGCCCACGCCAGAGTCCAGGAGCTCAGACCCGGACTCCACCTGAAGTGAGTGTTGGAAGGGTGGAGGGGCCAGTGGGCGAGGCCGCCAAGGGTGGCCCCCGGGGGCCCACGCTGCAGCCCCTGGGGGCTTGTAAGGGAGAGCCCAGGGCACCCTGTCGGGAGGGGCAGGGCAGGCCGGTCTGCGATTCGGAGCTGCCCCTGCGTCCCAGCCTCCCGGCCACACAGTCAGACAGCCTGGTGTCTTGGGGTTTTCGTGGTAGCGACAGCAAGTCACGCTGTTTTGTTTAAAAGGATTCTGTCTTTGAGACGTTCTTCTCCCATGTGCTTGAAGAGAATCACGATACGATAAACAAAGTGCCAGCTGCTGGGAGCCTTTTTAAAAGTAGGCTGTGAATCTAAATGACATATGTGACACGCAAACATTTAAACTGTTCTATTTAGAACTGTCACTTTACATGCACTAGTAACTTTAACATTTTCGTGCTCAGACGTCATTCATCTGGAAACTGTGCAGGCAAACGGCACCGCCTCTCTGACCCAGGTGTCCCGTCACAATTCCTGACGGTCCGTGGCCGCTCGCCATCACCCAGAGTCCAGCCGCGAACCCCCGTCTTCAAGCTCTGTGGGAACATCCTCGACACAAACATGTCCTCTTACAAAGAGAATTCTATTATTGTTTAAATAATTCAGTGCACGCTATAATTATTATTACAAACATATTGTATGAATTCTGTCCTACGAGATCAATCAAGGTGAAGGGTGAGGTGTTTTTATAGTGCCAAAGTTTATTTTTTTAATTTTTTAATTTTTTTAATGATTATTCATTTTTGAGAGAGAGAGAGAGAGAGAGACAGAGTGCGAGCGGGGGAGGGGCAGAGAGAGAGAGGGAGACACAGAATCCAAAGTAGTTTCCAGGCTCTGAGCTGTCAGCCCAGAGCCTGACGCGGAACTTGAACCCACGGACCCTGAGATCATGACCTGAGACAAAGTAGACACTTAACTGACTGAGCCACCCGAGTGCCCTAGAGAGTCCAAGTTTAAACCTGAGAATTTTAGCAGCTTTACTAATATGACGGTTTGTTGTTATTTATTTTGTGTTGATTACTACGTTCAGCAGCTTTCTTCCTCTTAGGCGAGCTCTGTGATATAATGGATTTTGCTCACTGGTCTCGGTCCAACCCAAGGGCTGTGACAAGAATATGCAGATGGCTTCCTAGGCCACTCTGTATTTCAGGACACTCTTCCTTTACAAACAGATGCGGGAGAAGGGAGGCTTCATTCCGGAGCCCAGAGCCTGGCACCGAGGTGACGGGGCTGGGAGGTGGCAGGGAGTCCGACCCTGGGGCTTGGGTGTGTTCAATGCACAGAGAGCAGGCGGTAGGACAGAAACATACGTGACAAATGATAAGCACGTCTTCATTTCAGACTTTGATCGCGATTAACCAGCTGGAATGTTCAAATGTCAAGGTCCGATGTATTTATTGCTTGGGGTTTTGGGTACAGACGTTAACACTGTAGCAATACTCATAGTGGTCATTATTGCAGTGACTGTGCCCTCTGGGTAACGGTCTGGGACCCCGCGACCTTATCGTGGGCACAGCTGAATTGTCAGCGTGAGGTGTGCATCTCGGGACAACCCACGGAGCCAGGCGCGGGTGCTGATGACGGCCGGGGCCACCCCACCCCAGGTCCCGTGTGTCCCCAGCCGCATGCCGAACACCCAGCCATTCACACAAGATTGATGGAGCCCTCGGCGCCCTGCAGCCTGGGTCTCTTATCACCTCGGTGCCATTAGACCTTTTCCTAGTTTCACGCAAATTAACTGCTCATCAATTCCATGATTGCAAAACCTCGCAGCAGCTGTATCTCTCAAACTATGATTACTTTAAACCTATTTGGTCCTAACTTCCCGGCACAGCGTCTCCCTTTGTCGACTCAATTGATTAATTCCAACCAGTTTATAACCAAGCCATTTATTTCACTCAACTACCTGCACGGCCCACAGGAACGGCCCCGCGGGCGGATCGATGCCCCGGCCACAGCTCGAGTCCGCCAGTAGAAGCATTCGGCCCGACTAACCAGCTTCCAGTCGGTTTCTGTTCCGGTCTTCGTGAACACGATTCTACGAGACGGGAGGAAAGTCTAATAGCCCTCAGATACCGAGGTTCATTTCGCTCCCAGTGTTTTTTCTTTCTGGCCTGATCTGATTAAAACGGAAAAAAGCTTCGGAGAGGTAATCCCGTGAAGGTTGAACAGCCTTGAGGGGGCCTGGGGCTGGGTGTCACTGGGCGGGTGCCACTCGGAGGCGGGCCAGGCCCCTGCCAGCCCCTCCCCGCCGGCCCCGGGGGCCCCCGTCCCACCCGCCACCAGCCAGGCTTCAAGGGCGCCCGGAGGCATCCACACTCTGTGCCATGGTGCCCATCGGGGACCTTGCTGCAGCTGCCAGGAGCCTGTGCGGGGCTCCCCAGATGTGCGCCTGTTCTGAAGAGGTGCGGGTATTTATAGTTTAAAACACTGCAGAATCTTCCTCCCTTTCTCTGTTCAATTTCTGCTGCACGCAGAGGTGACGAGGTTAGCCCACTTTCTAAAATAGAAAGCAAATATGTAACAAGTGCTTTGAGTCGTGTATCCGGTGCAGTTGTATAAGGATATTAGAATTTATTGAAATGCGTTCCAGAGAGCATTCTGAATTTTCTCAAGGATTAAGGAGTTGGAGACAAATACAGTACCTTGTCCTAGGATCTCTTCAGTCCACGCGCGTCGCGCGCAATTCATCCCGTGAGCGCCTTCTGGCCCAGGAGGCCTCACGTCGGGCACTGCAGTGTGCTCACAGGGAAGTGGGCTCAGGTCTGAACACTTCCCCTGAGTCCGGGGTCAGCGCCGCCGCTCAGAGTGTATAACGCAACCCAGAATGTTCGGCACAGGAGTGGTTAAAAAGCACACAGATACGTAAACCTCCGGTGGAGGAACAAGAGAAGAGGGAAATCTAGAGCTTTCTGTCTGAAACTGATGTTCTCAGGCTTATTTCTGGTGATGTCTGAAACCGAAATGTCTTAGGGAAAGTGTCCTCGGGCCACTGTTATATTCCACTCACGTTTCCATTGAGAGGGATACGTACATACATATGTACAGACATTTTTTCAGTACAAAATTCAGCTTTTTGAATCTCATGACAAACGCTTTGCATTTACTGCTTCTTTGAGTTCCAGAAAATATTTTTAGGGTTTCTTAGAAGTTCTGGACTTTTTTTTTTTTTAATCTTTTAGTAGCTGAGAAACATGTCTTTAGTTTTTCACTGTCTTCTCAAAAAAAAAAAATATTTATATATATCCCTCAGAAAGAACCCTATTTTTCTGTCATAGATTTCAACAGGACAGTGTTTTTGACTCCAGACCATGGAATGCATAGAGGACTCGGTGTCTGGGCTGCAGAGAATCAGAGATTTACTTCTCATATTTAAATTCATTAAGTTGTGCTGTTTAGAGTCTGGAAATGTACTTGTTCCCTTTTAAGAGGGTCCCACGGGTCCCACCGGCTCCCACTGAAGGTCTAGGGCCCTGGTGCACAGACAGAGGTGCTTCTCACCAACCTGACTCCTCCCTAGAAAGGCTTTTCAAGGGGCCCCTGGGGGCTCAGTCAGTTGAGCATCTGACTTCGGCTCAGGTCATGATCTCACGGTTTGTGGGTTCGAGTGCTGCATCGGGCTCTGTGCTGATGGCTCAGAGCCTGGAGCCTGCTTCCGATTCTGTGTCTCCCTCTCTCTCTGCCCCTCCTCCACTCACGTGCACACGCACTCACTCGGTCTCTCTCTCACCAAGAAAAAAATAAATGAACATTGAAGGAAGAGAGAACAGGCCAGCTCAGAGTCTCCTGGCCTCGAGGAAGCACTGTCTGCAGAAGCCATCAGCCGCCGCCCGCCTCGCGGCGTTTCCCCGTCTTCCGGCGTCATTTGTCATCTTGCCTGCGTCTCCTGCTCGTCCAAACAGAGCTATTGTCTCCACACCACGGTTTCTGAGGATGTCTTTTTCTCTCTATCCTCTTCCATTTCAAAACATGACGGTTGTGTGCACCTAAGCCAGTAAGACGTGTTGCCATGATCTGTGTTGAACCCATGCTAAGGTACTGATGACGTTAAACGTGAAGTATGTCCCCCTGGCCTGTCCCGAGCCCAAAGACACAAGCGGCCCTGTGACGGAGCCGATCCCACTTCTGCTTCTCAGCAGGTCGGCTCCGTGGCCTCGTGGGGGAGCACACCCCGGGTGCCTACCTCTCCCTGGCGCTCATCTGCAGTGGCCCTCTGGTGGGGGAGGGCTCGCCGAATCTAGATGAAGGATCGCTCCTGCTCCTTTCTCGGAGACAAGTTATGTGGGTCGTTAATGTGGGTCAACTCATGGCTCCCTTCTTTTCCTCTCCCTCTCCCTCCTTCTAGAATCACAACCCAAAAGTCAGCGGCTTGGTCGGTTGGGGATCTATGTAAGACACAATGTTAATGTTCTCAGAAATAAGTTTGATTTAGAACCAAGAGAGGCATGTATCAGAATTGGATGGTGAATGGCATTTGGGGTCAGACGTGCCTCTGTAGGAGTTCTCATGCCACACATTTCCAGTTATGGGACCTCGTACAATGTCCAGTCCTCATCTTTGAACGAGGAATGATGGATACCCTGTAAGACAGTTATGAAAACATACGAAATTATGTATATAGTGTCCATCACCCGTTTCCACTCAAATAAACCTATAATTAATTGCAACGTTGGACAACAATATGCTTCTTAAATCCAATTCCATAGTCTTTTCCTTTTGTGGCCCTAAATGGTGGACCTCCACGTTGAAGAGTTGTCCCAGCTGCTGGCCAGCACAGCACACCCCTTCCGTGACCCTTGCTCTGAAGATGAGCACAGAGAGCCTCAGCATCAAAATGTCATCATGACCCACTGACCCGAATGTTCCTCTGGTTTAGTAAATACATGCCCTTTGAATATCATGTCCAGTGTTCTCACCCCATCCCCTGGGAGATGCCCTTGGTGGACCGTGTTAGGGGGATATGCGTCCCCCCACGTGCCGAGGCGGCCGTGAGCGCTCACAGCACGTTGTGAGCCCTAAGGAGCACATCTGGAACGGCCTGGACTTGGAGACGAGGTCGGCATGCAGACATGTGGCCGACCTCGCTGAGCGCCAGGGCACCCGGGGGGACAGTGAGCAGCCTAGGGGCTAAAGCACAATAACTGCCTAGCGCTGGGTGGTGCTTTTCGGTGTTTTGTTGTGGGATCGTTTCCGTCTGCTTGTGTGACCGGTTGGTTTCTAAGCCAGACCTTCAGATGATGCTGTCTGTGAATGTATTTCTCCTTAAGACACGAGCTGCTCTCCGAGCTGCTTCCTTCATTTATCGCCCGTTTGGCAGATTCTGGTTGCTGCTCAGCGGCTCCCAGAAAGCACTGCAGGGAAACCAGACCCTCAGCTAACCCACTGCTCAGTCTCTGCAGCACCGTCCTCACGTCTGTCCGTCTTTTCTCCCTGAACTTTACCATGTTGTGTTGCGGTGGGGACACTTAACCTGGGATCTGCCCTCTGGACAGACTCCTACGTGCCCGGTGTGGCGCCTCTGACCCTGAATGGCCTGTCTGCTTTGTTGTCTTTCACTTAGGATTTGGGGGCCGGGAGGGTATTCTGCACATGACATAAATATGCTCCGCCCCCACTGAAGACGGGTTGGGTGGCTGTCGGTGGTGTGGGGCCCCAGGGAGCGTCACCTCTCTGGAGAATCACAGGATGGTGTGATTCCATCACCTCATTTTCTGGGGTGGTTACGATGACCCTGAGGCCAAACAATTTGCCCAAAGCCACAGATAATTTATTGCAGACTGAGGGCTGGAATCTGTGTGTCCTAATTCCTGGTTTAGGTCTTTTTTTTTTCTTGTCTTTTTTTAGCTGTATTACTCTTAGTCCTTAAGTTCCAGACTTTCCTGTAGCAGAGGGGAAGGCGTTAGAGACGGCCACCATGTTATTTCTTTGGGAATTTTCTCATGCAAGTTGCCGGGAAAAGGAACACGAGAAGTCACATGGCACGTGCTCTGGCCTGGAGAAAACAGATTGGAGAGAAGTCCATTCTGGCCAACGTGACCTGGACGGGAAAACCATTGTAAAATGTTTCCTCCCTCAGCAACACAAAGCAGCTGATCTATTTATGTAAGTCAAGCTCATCGGAAGCTTGCGCTTTATTTGCGAGATGGGGCCGTTGCAGTTTTCTCCCGACGCCCTGAGGCCTGAGGTTCCTCCATGCCCCTGTGGCATCTTTACGTCGTGACCCCAGCGGGATTCCAAACCCTGGCATCTCAGACACTCGGGCTTCACCAGATAGATGCGTGGGAACACTGTGTTCTTCCGGGGGGAAAGGAAAGGATTACTATATGATCAGTGAGATACAATCCCCACTCACAGAGTTCACGGAACACAAGAGTTTTTATTTTCAACCTATGTTCCCGCATCCTGAGATCTCACCCTGATGCTGGCCTGGCCCAGAACTGCCCCTTCTGGCAGAGAACTGCTTTCTCCTGACGTGCCCCTAGTGGACGCTGATGCGGAGTCACCAGGGGCTGTGGGAGGAGGTCACAGACAGAGACGGACCTTCCCCTGAAGGGCAGTAAGCTTCGCCCCCCTCTGCCCTCACTCAAGGCGTCCTTATGGGGAGTCTTTGGTGCGTCCGCTGCTGGGAGATGACAGTAGGCTGCCTCCCTGCTCTTGAAAGTGCACGCAGACACAGTGATCTGTCGCGTCCGGCCAGGTCCAGGGACCGGAGACAGCCGGGCTGGTCCCTCTGTGTGCACGGGATGTCGACGGGCAGGTCTGGAGATGGGAAGATGAAGGGTGTAAACACCATCGGAAGACGGCAGAGTCGGGAGTGGAATGTGGAGAAGCAGGTCCCAGAAAAGACCAGAGCACCAACCAGTTTGTCTGGATTGTGGATTTTGCACAAGAAGGAAAGCATAGATTATGAGCTTTAAGAAAACCGAGAAGGGGCTGGGCGCCTGGCGGGGGCTCAGTCGGTTAAGCGTCCGACTCTTGATTTCGGCTCGGGTCATGATCTCATGGTTCCTGAGTTCGAGCCCCACATTGAGCTTTGTGCTGACAGCATGGAGCCTGCTTGGGATTCTCTGTCTCCCTCTCTCTCTCTCTGCCCCTCTCCTGCTCATGCACACGCATGCATTACCCCCCCCAAATAAATAAACAAACTTTAAAAAAAGAAAACAGAGAGGGTGCAACAGTGTGGAACATCTGGAGGGCTGGGCTCAGCGTCTGGACTGTGTCTGGCAAGGTTGCTGGGTGCCTTGCTGGCCAGTGCACCTGCCTTCGGCTGGCACAGGTGCAGGGGGACATTCCTACCTTGGAGCGTTCACAAGGGGAGAAGGGGGAAGCATCAAGCAGAAAATAAGGCCGGTAGCTCCTGTGACTCAGGAAACACAGATCCACGCGGTCGTCCACGTGGCAGGTGTCTGGGGTTTGCACGGTGCAGAGCCCGTTAGATAACAGGTAATTGAACCATGGCTTCCACGCGAATGCAAGCTAGAACAATCTGGCTCTAAAGTCTGGACTGGAGAGTGGCAGGGGTGGAGAGTGATCTCAGTCTTGCCACGGAAGCCTTCCCCTCGGTGGCCGTGGTGAGGCATTAACATAAAAATGCCTCAATTAACCAGGTCACACGAAATGAGAGTTTAAGGGTCCAGGAGCTGCGCTGAGCGATGTCCTGTCACCTGGACGGCAGTCAGCCGTTCGCTCAGCACAGATTTCCAGCCAAAATAATAGCACCAGAGTCAGTCTCTCGTTAGTCGTTCTACACACACGCAGCTCTGATTAGCTCTGCCTGGAAAGGACTGTATGGCGGCTGCAGGGCCGAGGGAAAGAAGGACCCGTGGTGCGGTGCTCACGCCACAGGCCTCCTCCAAACAGGGAGCTCACATGGTTTATCATCCAAACCAGGGCACTCTTCAAAGTGAAAGAAGGCGCTATTAATACTGACACGGGGACAATAGGCGTAAACTGGGACTGTCCCGGGCAACCTGGGACGCGGGCCGCCCTGCCTCTAAGGATAAGTGACAAGGACCGTCCCCTCTGCCTTTCATCTTCCGGTGGCCTGAGTTCTCTCTGCAGAAATGAAAGGGCCAGTGTCCCATATTTGTTGTGGAAGCTGCCTCCCCAGAAGTGTGGCACAGGGTGTGCCCCCCCCCAGTCTTAGAGCTGCCCCAAATCGTGACTGCTTGGGGCTGTGGGGGAACAACCCGTGTCCACATTCAGGGGGCATGTAGCTGCCAGACACACAGAAAACTGTCCCCCCTTGCTGTGTGGGTGCCACTGACCTCAGCTCAGTAGGGAGGCTCTGGGGGGCAGCTCTGGAGGACAGTGATGGGGGCCAGTGAAGGAGGACACCTCTGGGAGGCAGCACTGGGAACAGCTCCAGGGGCCGGCTCTGGGGACAGGCCTGGGGGGCAGTGATGGGGCCAGCCTGGGGGCACTGGCCGAGGAGAGCAGGGACACACAGCAGCTCTGGATGGCCCAGACAGTGAGGGACATGCAGGGAACAAGCCACTTGGAGAGACGTCAGTGGAGAAGAGGAAGGTTCAGATATGGAAGCAGCCATGATGCGAGGGGTGGGCGGTGTTACAGCGGGATGTCCCCACGGGAGAGAGGGGACGAGCCCCTCCCACCAAGCCCCTGAACCTGCCAAGAGGGGCTCCGGTGGGCAGACCACCCAAGGTCCATGTCTCGTTCTGGGTTCGAAGGTGGCTGCGGACCGCTGACCCCGCCCCACCCCCACCCCCGGAGGTCCCACAGACGAGAGTACCTGTGCGGCTCCCAGCAGAGGGCGGACGGAGGGGACAGGCCCTCTCCAGGGCTGGGACTCTGGCCTCAGGCAGGGCCCCCCACCTCCCACAACACGCCCTGCGCTCCTGGGTGCTGACCCTGTCCCCCCCCCTCCAGCAGCCCCCCAGCTTTCCCGGCCCCCCTGGGCATGTTTAATGGAGGCAGGAGCCCCTGCGCTCAGAACCGCGTGGTGCTTACGTGCCGTCGTGTCCGTGTTGTTCACAAAGAATAAATAGAAATACAGAGCGCACGGAGCTGGGACCCTGGAGAGGCCGAGGGGGGCCTGGCACGCAGGGTCTGGCCGGGGGGGACAGGTCTGGGGTGGGAGGCGGGTGGTGGGGGACGTGATGGTGATTCAGAAGGCTGGGGGCCATCTGCCAGGACCGCGCGGGTCTGGCTGAGGTTCTCAAAAGGTGGGAACGAACCCCACTGGGGCCGGGGCTCAGCCACCCCCCTGGTGCTGCGAACCAGGGATTGGCGGCTGGAGACCCGCCCAGCGCTGCTGGTGGGGGGGCCCCATCTGTGCTGCCCCCTGGGCACCTCCACCTGCAGGCCCCCCGCTGCCTCGGTCTCCCCTCCTACGGGAGCCGGAAAGAAACCCGCCCACCATCGCTCCTTCCAGCGCATCCTGTCACCGAGGAAACAGGTCAGGCCTCTGCGCTCCCATTTCAGTGTTTCAATCCTAAAAACCCCGTGTCGCTCAAGCGCTGAGTGGTCACACCTGCAACGTTACTCCAAAGACCCGAACAACAAACTCACGTGAAGAAACCAGAACAGGGGCGCCTGGGGGGCTCAGTCCGCTGAAAGGCAGACTCTGGATCTCGGCTCAGGTCGTGATCCCGGGTGCTGAGATCGGGCCCCACGTTGGGCTCTGCGCTGAGCGTGGAGTCTGCTTGGGATCCTCTCTCTCTCTGTGCCCCTCCCCAGCCCGTTCTGTCTCTCTCTGCCACGACACTGCTTGGGCTCGTGCTCTCTCTAACATAACAGGCATAACATAACAGGACAAACATCACTCATCCTAACCTCAAGAGACAGGCTCTGGGATAAACCGGAACAGTGAGCCTGGAGAAGCACAGCGGGGACTCTGCTCTGAACCCCGACGGGAAGCTTCTGACCCCGAACGGGCGCCCCTCTATGTTTTTGTTCTGTCAATAGAAATCAGAAATAAACGCATTGAGACACGTCTTGCCTTTTCCGGAGAGAGACAGAATGAAGGGGCGTCGAGGGCGTCTTTTGGAAAGAGCTTACAGGTCCGTCCGTCCCTGTTAAAACCCCCGTTTACCAGACTTGAGTCTTGGGTGTGCTGTGCTCAGGGGCGTCGAGGCGGCCTTGGGGAGCAGAACCCCGCACTCGGGCAGCACAGCGGGGTCCCTGGCCGTGGGTGGTGACCCACTGGCGATGACGCCTCCCCCACGTCCAGTCCTCTTTCCCCTGCCCCCAGTGGCCAAATGCAAGGTGCATCTGCCCGGCCCTGGGTGCGTTTCCAGAACAGGGCACAGGGGCTCTCACTCGGGAAAGGGGAAGAAAAAAGGTTCAAGAAGAGAGGGGTGTGCCCCAGTCCTCCTGATGGCCCGTGACTGGTCCTGACCTCTCCCCAGCCTCTGTGGCCATTGCTTCATTTAGCAAATACTCTTTTCATCTTAAACATAATAATAATAAATTGGAATAAGGACCAAGGATGTCAGAGAAAGCAGGGTCCCGAGAGTTTTAAAAATAATCCCTGAAATGCTCCTAAGACCTTCTGGTTCCTTCTCCCTAAACTCCCAAACAGTTGGAGTAGAAAGAGGAAGGAGAACCCACAGACCGTTTACCAGCTAATATGGTCATAGGTAATTCTGAGATACATTATTAAAACAAATGAGCTATTTTTCTTTGAATGTTGTGTCCGTGTGTGCTTGAAAGCACCATATGATGCTTTCAAGATCACCATATGATCTCACCGTAAAATTTTCATGAGCTTTTAACAAAAACACCTAAGTCTATAAAAGTCAATGGTCACATGCTGGAGCTCATCCAAGGAAGCCTTGACCGTGGGCACAGCAGCCCAGGGGGGTTAGAGCCTATGGTCCGTGAGCCCAGCACAGAAGAGGCTCCGTTCGGGCCCTGAAGGGACTCCCCGGCCTCTGTGTCACGAGCAGTGTTTCAGTGACTCCTTAATTCCTCCCCAGTGACGTGTGCCTGGTGCATTAGGTATGACACCTCTCTCGGGCCTCCGAATGGCATTCGTGTCCCAGCATCCTGTAGCCCAGATGCACCTGCCCACCAGGCCGTGATTCGAGAGTCAGAAACCCAGGCAGACGTGCAGCGTTCTGCCGAAGGGAGCTGTGTGCGCACACATCCCCTGGTGCACGTCCTCATCCGATGGGGCCAGTCGCTAGGCTCCCAAGAATGTGCATTCGGTTCCACGTTTAGGACTCAGAGCTGTCGGATCCACTCCCCGAGCTGCCACTCAAAGCGGAGTCCAGCTGTCTGCAGCCTGGGACACCTACTTTCTCCAGGACAGACGCCCCAGGCGGCCAGAGCCCATGGTCCTTTCCCGCTCAGTGAGCGCCTACCGAGCGCACGCTGTGCCGTGGTACTGCTCGCAGGGGGCCCTCCAGAAGTGGTATCACTGCCATGACCGTTGGTTCAGATGAGGACGCTGCCTCCAAGTGCCGTGACCGCTTCTAGATCGGGAGCTTCCGAGTGAGAATTGGTCCACGCGCCCTGAATCCCAAACCCAGCCCTGTGCTTCTGATGCCACTGTACAGATGGAGGAAGAAGGTTCAGAGAGACTTGTTGGTTTGAAGGATTTCAAATGTCCCCGGTTTGTTTTCAAGTAGCGGACTTCCTGCGGCTACGCTTCCCTCCTTTCTCCACTTGTGGCTGGTCAGGGAGCGGGACTGAGCTTAGGGTCGCGTCGAGCACATGTATCATGGAATGACCCAGAGGCTAGAAATCAAAACCCACATGCGCTCCTTAACCTTTCCAACTGACACGCGGACAAAGGGCATGCCACAAATAACCGCAGGGTTCAGGCCGGCGCTCCCCGTGCAGTTCATCAAATCCCAAACGTCACAATTCCACATGAGGTTGTACCAACTTTTGGCTCAGACTTCGTACTGCAAGCCAGCTCCGTATTGGTCAAATCCATATTATGACAAGCGTCACCTGCTGAAAAGCGGAACGCCACTAAAACCTTTCAAAACGCCAACCAAGCGAATTCACAAAGCCAAACGCCACCAGTGCCAGTGAATGTAGCCGAGTCACTGAAATTCAGCATAAAAGTCGTTCTCGCGGGAGAAACTTAGCACGCACGCATTTGAAGCTGCCTGGGGCCATCGCCCTCGGCAATTTTCTAACATGGAGGGTTTAAAAAAAATGGATCTTTCAAAGAATCGTTTGTTCTGAAGTAGGGAAAGAGAAAACGTTATGAAAAGCACTCACACATAAGACCTCGTTTCTGGGCAGCCGGCCAACAGGTCGTTCCTAAATGCCTTCCCTCTTCCCTCACGCCTCACACTCCGCTCCTTCCAATGGCAGCGGCTGGGAAGTCTCCCCCCCCCCGCCGAACCGTATTCAGATTATTAACACGTTGTCTGCCTTCACATCGTACACTTAACACATATTCTAAGTGGTTTACAAATACTAACTCAATCCACACGAAAGCCCTAAAAACAGACACTGCTGTTGACTTTATCCTACAAACGGGGCAAGGAAAGTCCCAAGGAAATGATCACACTCGCCTGTAATCACTTCCCGAGAATGACTGGGCCAGGACGTGCACTGTAGCACATAGGCACTGCCTTGAACTCTTTATATCTGGCAGGTTTCGGTACTTTAGTGCAAGATAACGTTAATACTTGGGCAGATTGGCATTCAGTCTAGTGACACAGATCTATTGGGTAACCCCTGGGGTTCAGATACCGGGCCTGGTTCATATGGGGCGGTCTAGGGAGGGATGTGAGCGCCTGAGAATACGATCTGACAGTGCATGCCGATGGTGGTGACCAAGGGGACAGGGAGGTCCAGAGAAGGGCATGCGTACGCCCCCCGGATGGGGCGGGCTGGCTCTGTTCCGCTTGGGCCAGTGTTGCGTCTGGTACAAACCCCTAAGCCTTGCGGCGCGTGTGATCAGAAGGCCCAGACCAGTACAATGGGCGACTCCTTCCAAATATTCTCAGTTCGCTACCAAACTCAGCCTCTGACCCATCCAGGCTGGCTCTGCCCAGTGCCACGGTTTCACCAACAAGAACGCACCCTCTCCGGGGGCCCCAGCACCGAAGCCTCTCTCGCGAGGCCTCAGTCACGAGAGACAGACCACGGGCTTGCGGGAGTCTGACACAGGACAGCGTGAGCGTGGAGAGGGCCGCCAGCGGGGCCTTCCCAGGGTCCTCGGCACCCCCAGACCAGGCTCAGCACCCCGCAAGAGGAGAAACTAAAGGAGCCGTGGGGACGGACAGCAGGCCTGGAAAATCGTATTGGAGAAGTGGATGCACGGCAGAGAGATGAAATGACCCGCGCTTGACCCTTCGTTTTCCTTCCATACAAAGAATCTGGAATTCCATTTAAACATCAAAATGAGAAGAAGGCTGAGCTGTGTAGCCGACTCATTCAGCAGACGTGCAGTAAATGTGATTCCCATTTATCTGCGGCTCCCGCATTCCACGGCTCCTGCCCTTCCCCGACATCTGAGTTTCCCGTTGTCTGAAAACCGCTGTGTGGGACTTTTTGCCACAACCCTTGCCTAATCACCTGGACACATGTCAAGAAGCGAAACCCTCTGGGTGATTCAGGACACCTGCAGTCTGACCCCAGCTCTGTACATAGGACCCGGGGGGCATTTATGAAGCCCGAGGCCTCGGCCACGATGGGAGGCCTTGAACTTGCTGCGGGCTTCCAGGTGGGCCCCAGACGTGAGCCAAGCGGGACAGGCCCGGAGCAGTCGACGGGGGAGGGCACCCGGGACCCCAGGGCACACACCTTCTGCTCTTTGAGGGGAGACCGATAACCCCAATCTTAATGCAAAACTTCCTAGTTTTCAAACCGACAAATAATTTAAAATTTTTAACAATAATGTGGCCCAAGCGAAATCCACGTATGGCTAGATTCAGCACCCCCCCCCGCCCCCTGCCGAAGACCTTTGTTCCAGGTGCTGCCCGTACAACTCCACGCTATAGAAGAAACTCAGATACGTCACCAGCCACACAAAACCTCCCAAATGTGAACTTCTTGACCCACAGCGATGCACACAATATAACAATCACGGCCACACGTGTGGGGCCAACAGAGGAGGACGAACGGTTGGCCGGTCCTGGGTTGGTCTCCCAACTGGGCCGCATCCGAAGGGTTGAGCGTCGCCACGGCTGCACCTTCCCTGCCCCGAACCGGAGACGTGTCCAGGCGCTGAGCCCTGGGGCTGGATACTACCAGACATCCGCGTGCTCCTTTGGTCTGTGTGTGTGTCTGCACAACGTGTGGGCTTCCCACACGCGAGGGATGAGGGGCGGGTGAGGGGGGCCCCCTACGGCAGCCAACAGGGACCTCCATTTCCTGCTTAGAATCTGTGTCCCCGCCACCATCTGGGACAAATCTCACCCACCACCCTCTGGGACAATCCGGCCACCTCACAGGAAACACGTCCACCGTTTCCTCCTACTCCCTCCTCGGGCTCAGCAGGATAGATCTCCCCCTGCCGCAAAGCCGGGGACTAGAAAGCACCTGCCCCCTTCCCCGTTCCTCCGCTGGCTGTGCGTCAGGGAGCCAGCGAGGGTAAGCAGGCGTGACTGACCCCACCTGGATAAAAATCAAGTGGCCGTTCCCCTGGCCTTCCCAGGGCCACGACACGGGGGCAGTCTCACCGACTGGGTCCCACGTGGTGAGACCTCTGCTGTCAGGAGCTCTCAGAGACGTGTCTCCTGAACATACCAGAGATGTCCGGCTGTGTCCAGTCTCCCTTGTTAGGCAGCAAAATGCGGGAGATTGTCGGATTTTAAAAATCTGAAAATCCGTCTAAGGGACTGAAATGCCTTATTGCACGCATGAAAAAACGTCAGAGAGAGAAATCAATCTGTCCTACGAGACGGAGACTACTCAGGAAAAACTGGCTCTCAGATCGACGTGAATCTCACCTCTTGAAACCTGTAGACACGATCGCCTCCCAGTTCTACAGCCCAGATGGTTCTTCGGTCTCTGAGATCCTACCCTGGCCTTCCCCGAGCCGTGTGCCGACGGATGGGTGCTCTCCCTACTGTGAGGGTGCCCCACGGACATTCTGCTGCCTCTATAACCCACAGCTGTGAGTGTATTAGAGCTTGGATGCCACGAATCCAAGCTTTTGGATGTCAACCTGAAACACGGGTACGTTGTCTCCAGATACGCATCTGAGGGGCTTTCCGCTGAACTAACAGCACAAGCGAGGGTCTAAACTGTGCCAAGTTTACTGTGACCTTCACACATCATTTAGGGATAAGCTCTGTCATCCTCACAGCTGAATTGCAGCAAGCCAGAGCTGTGTGAGAGAAAAGTCCCGCCCGGCCAGGAGAGCCGGCAAGGAAGACCTCACCGAGACTACCGCACGGAGGGTGGGAGCCACGGAAAATTCCCCGGAGGAGCTGAGTAGGCGCCCAGGCTCAGCGCAGAGCGGCCTGGCTGGCGGTCACGGCCGGGTGGGGCTTCTCTGCACACAGCTCAGCAGGACTCTCAGTCAAACCAGAAGCAAAGCCTGGCCAGGGCAGAGCCCTCCTCGAGGGGGAGGACCGACCTCACGTGTCAGGCCAGCACGCCGCCCTCAGGGCCACACGGGCAGGGCCGGTCCCTCCGGGGGGCTTCCAGTTTTCTGCTCCAGGACTGTTTTCCTGAAAGGTTACTGAACTGGAGAGAGAATACCCTTGCAGCTCAAGAAGCAGACGGATACAAAAAAAAAAAAATCAGAATTTTATCATCGCGTTCAGAAACCACTCAGGATAACCCCAAAATGCCTCTAATTTGTAGCTTTGTGGGACAATTGAACAGCACTCTTGCTTATTTATGCAAAGGGCTTGCAACAAATAATTTAGGGCCTATTTTGAAGCCTGCTAAATGTGGGCTACTTTAACTGTCAAGTGTCTCCCAATTATGGTAAACAACCCTTTGAATATTCAGCTGTGGAAACAGGGATCGCTCGGTTCCAGTGGAGAGGGAGTGGGGAAATTGCTTAGTTTGCTTCTTTTGAGCAATTGCTGTTTATAAATGCATGATTTATTTTCCTGGGACTATCTCTGGTATTATCTACAAAATGAAAATGTTTTTATTAGCAAGGATGTTTACAAAGAACCCCATTCGTAACTGGGTGTGCAGTGTTACTTACACTGTCTGATATATGCATTCAGCTTAAACATACCAAATTTGAATGTCTGTACAGTCCTTTAAAAATAGCTAAATGAGGGGCGCCCGGGTGGCGCAGTCGGTTAAGCGTCGACTTCAGCCAGGTCACGATCTCGCGGTCCGTGAGTTCGAGCCCCGCGTCGGGCTCTGGGCTGATGGCTCGGAGCCTGGAGCCTGTTTCCGATTCTGTGTCTCCCTCTCTCTCTGCCCCTCTCCCGTTCATGCTCTGTCTCTCTCTGTCCCAAAAAATAAAAAATAAATAAATAAATAAATAAATAAAATTAAAAAAAAATAAAAATAGCTAAATGAAACATTCCCATGTTTTACGACCCTCGTAAAATATGTGCTTCCGTCCCGATTACCTAAAGAAAAGAGAGAGAGAGGGAGAGTCAGAGGGATCTTAGGTCTAAGCTCACAGTACCTGACTGATTATCATGTGACATTTAACTTGATGTTTGATTTATTATCTTGAACTTTCCAATGAGACAAGATTGTGAAATCTACGATTTCAGATGAAATTCCGTTTGGGACAATCTAGGCAAATAATTTCTCACACAAACGTATCTACCACTCATGCAAAACCATTTCCTGAACTCAACTGCTAATACAGACGTTAATTCTATAATAACAATAACTAAAAAAAAAACACCTGTATTTTTAATAGATTACAACAGGGTCATTTCAGAGTCCACAGTCCCAGACTCTTGAAAACATTAGTTCAACACAATGGAGACTCGTTTGTGCACTACGCCTCCCCGTGAATCAGACACCCCCAGGGCTCAGGGGCCTTTGCAAAACACAACAAAGCAGTGTGCTAAAGACCAGATCTGGAATAAACGTTTCAGAACTGAGTTATTGACGAGGCCGCTTCTGACACTACTTTTGAAGTTGTCCTTCGGGCCGAAGGCGTCCTTTGACTGAGAAGGACATGGCACCAGAGCTGGGGCAGATCACGGAACCCCCCGGAAGACGGAACCGGGAGGTGTGGGGGTCCTCGGAAATGGGGCTCTTCTGGAAACGGGAAGAAGAAGTCGGGAAATGCTGATCGGGGGACAGTCTTCCATCCTCGTCCCAGGCGACGGGCTGCCAGGCTCCGAGCCCCTCCTGGGGCCAGGCCCCGGAGGCCAGGCAGCCGGTAGACTCTGCCCCTGAGCTTCTGATGCAGGGTGGGCTGGAGCCACGAGAGTGCCACTGTGCAGGCAGCTGCACGGAAGGCCCCCCCGCGGATCCCATGCGGGGCGGGTGGCCCTCCCACCTCCTCGTCCGGCTCCTCCCCCTTCCCCGCCGTCCTGCCCTGTCCTAACTCGCCATGTCCCTTCCTGATACAGTAAGCCTGTGTCCCCGCCTCTGCACGTGGCTGCTGGGACCTAAGTCATCGCTGCTGTGTGCTGAGGCTGAGCTGCTTCAGGGCCCGTGCATCTAGGGGTCACATTCCCTGGGAAATCCTCACCCTGCAACCTCCATCTCGGGCCTCGGTGTGTCCCTCTTCCTGGGAGTCCCCGGTGGGCGGCCGTGGATTCCAGGCCCGTGATGTCACCTGTGCTGTGCTCTGACCTGAGACGCTCTCCACCCGCTCGCTCGCCCGAGTTCTGGGCAGGGAGGTCTGCCCGGGGTGAGCCTGAGGTTCTGCAAATCGAAGGAGCCCGTAGGAGCCTCACTGCTGCTGCTGGGGCCCTCTCTCGGGGAAGCAGAGCCCCTTAGAAGAGTCTGCTCTCTGGGGAGCTTCCCAGAGCCCCTCCCTTCCACCCCAGCCAGACACTCGCTCCACATTTCTCTGCGATGGATTCCCTCGGGACAGAGGGGTTTGAGTCCCCTGTGCTACCTCATAGCTTCTGGCACTTTCTTCACCGTCCATGGTCCCCTGGCAGGGGGCAGGTGCAGCCATTGACCCACTGGCACTCCAGGCGAGGGGCCAGCCAAGCTACTCCGCCTCTGAACTTTGGGCAGCTTGCTGGAAATCAGTGTGTTAGATGAGGTAACCTCTGAGGTCCGCTCCGGACTCTACGCAAACACACGTTCCCCAGACCCTGTGTGAACGCCTCACATCCAAGGCTTAGGGGGGTTCCCTGAACCTTGTGACCAAGTGCGTCGTCTGCACACGACCCTGCCCTGTGTGCTTTTTGAATCATCTGAAAACACTGGCGAAGGTTTAATATGAACTGTTATGCAGAGTTTTAAATATTAAAGAAAGATCTAGGGCAGTGAGCAAAGGAGCCAGGGGAAATGGCCGAAATTAAAGATGTTCAAATCAGAAGTTAGCAATGACCTAAGCTTTTCTTTTTGTAATTGTGATTCCACTGCTTCCCTGGGAGATGAGGGGCCCTCGGTCTGAGACGTGCTGGCATCTCATGCACTTTTGATGACAAGACACAGGCCTCTGTCCACCTGGTCAAGGTGAACGCACGATAAACCTCGTATTCTGTGATTGGGTTTTGGGCTTTTGTTGTTTTGTTTTGTTTTGGCTTTGTGGCCTCCCAAGAATGATCTGTTTTCTTCATTTCCCTTGTCTCTGTTTCTTCTCTGGTCTCATTCTGAGCAGTGAGGCCCACACAGCTCAGCTGGGCACAGAGCTGCCCCTGAAAGAGCTCCAGATGCCATGTCAGACGGGAGTGATGCTGATGTGGCACAGAGAGGCCACCCGGGCGGACGTGGGCCCCAGAGTCAGTTGCATCGGAATTTCGACTTCCTGTCTTTCCCGGTTGTGATTGTTGTAAAGTTAGGTAATAGAGCGCGTGCGGCCGTCCGCCAAGATCGCTACGGGAGGCAATACTATCAAACACCTCGCACCTGGCGTGGGCCCAGTAGGGGACGAGGGTCATTGGTAAGATGATGTTCTCTGACCCCGAAGACAGCTTAATAGGGATCAGCTTTGTGCAGGTCTTGGAAGGACGGCAGGAGGACCTCTCAGTGCTGGCTGCTGGGAATGGGGGATGGCCCCGCCATGGTGGAGGACAGCTTGGGGGTTTCTCAAAAGGCCAAGCCCACGCTTACCGCTCGATCCGGCAATCACAGCCCTTTGTATTTACCCAAAAAGTTGAAAACATGTGTCCACCGCAAAACGGGCACACGGATGTTTGCAGCAGCGTTACTCATAACCGCCGGAGCTCGGAGACAAGTGGGACGTCCCTCAGCAGGGGGAGGACGAATAAACTTGGTCCCTCCAGACAGAGGACCATTGTTCAGGGATGAGAAGAAATGAGCTATCACACCACGGAAAGACGTGGCGGAAACTTAAATGCGTATTATCGAGTGAAGGAAGCCTATTTGAGGAGGTTCCATACCGTGTGAGTCCAGCTCTATGACACGCCGGAAAAGGCACAACTGGTGGGCCAGTGGTCGCCAGGGCTGGGGGAGGGGATGAGCAGGGGGAGCACAGAGGACTTTTAGGGCTGAAAAGTACTCTGGATGAGGCTCAGGCGGGAGATATGTTTTCATCCAAACCCCTTAGACCTGGACAACACCAGCAATGAACCCAAGTGTAAATTTATTAATAATGACGCATCCGTATTGTTTCCCGTATCGTCACACTGGCAAGATGCGCGAGGGGACACAGAGCATATGGAAGCGTCTGTACTTTCTGCCCACTTTCTCTGTAAACCCAGAACTGCCCTAAAAAATGGTCCATTGAACACTTTAATTACACACTATGAGAGTTTATTAACTGATTTTGTCCAATACTTACACAGAACATGGCAACCAATCCCATGTGTTGTGCATGAATCTAAGCTCGGCTTTGCCCCAGGTACGTGCCCACCATAGATGCTGACTGTGCCCTTGCCCAGCATGGGCTGCTCCGTCCCACTGGGTCAGCAACTCACTCTTGCTCATGTGCACGGTCTTTACGTGTGCAAACGTCCCCGAGTAGACATCCAGGATGCCTCCGTCTGGGACAGGGTCAGGTGTCCGCTGAGCGATGCCCATCTCCTGCCGAGCGAGCTTTCTGCCCCCGGGTGGCCGTGTGGCTGGGACTCGCTTCCGGCCTGGTGTCCCAGTGTGGCCATGAGGCTGCTCCTGGGTGGGACCTGGGCCTGGGCCCTTCTTCCTTCTTTGGCTATCTGGAAGCAATGGATTTCAGGGGGCTGCCATTGAGCACAGAGCCCAGGGCACCGTGAGGAGCTGCCACCCAGATCTCGCGGCTTCCTGGGCAAGAAATGGACGTGTTCTAGCTTCTGCTGCGGCAGAAAGATCGTCACCCACTTAGCACCTTAAACAAGCCATTTATCGCCCCACAGTCCATGGACACGACTGGGCCAGCCAGCCAGCCAGCTTGCCCCCCACCCAGCTCATTCCACTCTTTGGATCTGGTTCCTCCAGGCTGCAGGGCTGAGCCCCACACAAGGGGACCAGTCTTTGCTCCTGGGAGCAGCGGAATGGATTCCTTCCCACGACCTCCGTGGCCCCTGCAGCAGTCCTCCTCCATGCCTGGAACCCCCTGCGTCTCTGACTCGAGTGAGAGAAAGGTCTTTGCCTGGCTCTGACGGCGATTAGGTCAGGCCCACCGGCTAATCTGGGCACCTCCCCTTTCAGACTCGGTCACCTTAGTCCTATCTGCAAAGCCCCTCTGGCCACATAAGGTGATACCTTCGGGTGTCGGGGACCGGAGTGTGGACACGTTTGAGCGGCTATTCCTCTCACCACGCACAAGTGGTGACAAACCAGAGCATCATCCCCCCTCCCTTAGCCCCTCCCCCGAAGCCACGTGGTTTGGTGGAAATGGAGACAAGACCCCAAATGTCCCTACCTTTCCACTCAGGAGATTTAGGGACGTAAACACCCAGCATGTGTCACCTGTAGATGGGAGTGATTGGGATGCTACCCGATAGATGTTCCGGAAGGACACGAGCGCACCACAGCTGGTGGGTGTCTGCTCACTGAACGTCGCTCTCTGCGAACGAGCCTCCCTCTGTTCGGATGCCCGCTGTGTGAGGGGGCTTGTCCGAGGGGCGGCGCCTCTCCTGGCTGGGCCCCGGGCCCCTCAGAGCTTCCCCGCACCTGCTGTGTAGGGACAGGTGCTGAGGCATCCGCAAAGGGAAGAAGAAAAGGAGAACGGTCGCCCTCACTCATTCTCCCTGCTGATGGGGGAGGTGGGACGAGGGGCTGGTAGGGCAGGGACACGGAGCTCCCCTCCTCCAGCTCGGGGTGCAGACCAGCAGACAGTGCCCCACTGTGACCCAGCGACATGACCTGGCAGGACTGGTGTGCAGGACTGAAGAAAGGAGGGGCCGACCGTGAGCTCAGCCCCCAAGTTCAAGCCCCAAGTGCAGATACTGGGAGGCACGGGGGCCTTGCCCTTGGCCACTGGCACACCCCCTCCTCCGAGGGTCGGGTCCAAAGGGCGGGTCCAGGAAATGCAGGGAAAACATGATCATGAGACACCCCAACCCTGCGTCTGGGCCCCGACCAGGCCCCCGTTCGCCGACCATGCGAGGCCAGGAAAGACTTTCTAGGTCTTTGCTACTCGAGGAGGACACAGCTGACCGCCTCCTCCCAGATTTAATCCACCGGTGGGCTGAGGTCAGGACACTGGTCACCTTTGCCAACCCCCACAAGGAGTAAGCTCTCGGTAAACGTCTGCTGAGTCAGGAGTAGACAACGTCCCCGCGCTTGCTGAAGGATTGGTGAGCATCCACCTGGGATTTTCTTCCAGGGAGGTCAGGAAACTTGGCGTGCATCGTGGGAGGGAGAAGGGGCCGGTGTGGGTGACGGTGAGGGTCGGGGTGCGGCACGGGGAAGCGGGCGGGTAAGGCGGGAGGCCCCCACCCTGGGAAGTCATCAGGACCCCGGCAGAGACAACGCACCTGGGAGGGTCAGGGAGCAGAGTGTGGCCGCGTGACCTGGAGGGGGGCAGCGCTGTGCGGAGGCCTGTGGGCTCGTCTACAAAGGGCCAGAAAGGGGGAGACAGAAGCACACAGATCTTGGAGTCTGGCGTTGGCTGTTCCCGCCTCCTGGTCCACGGCGTCGGGCAGGTAGCGATGCTCCGGGAACTGGGACGAAAGGGAGTGAGCTGTGGGGGCCCCAGAGCTGCAGGCTTCTTTCAGGGAAGAGATCCCCCCGACTCTTCCCACCTGGATGCGCATGTCTGTGTATGTTTGAGGTTCTTCTATTCTTAATTTTGCACAGCACCGAGTGTCAACATGATTTTCTTCAGTCAAGTTGCGGGGCCGACTGCCTGGTGAACAGGGGACCTTGTCTCAGGGCTCTGCCTCCTGGAGATCTGCTCCGTGTACGGTTCCAGGCGGGATGGGGATTTATCAGCAGAGACGCCCGGGGGCGGGCTGGCAAAGACGGCCATTATCATTTATTAAGCAGGTGTTCGATGAATTGGTCTCTTTATCGCAACGCAGATTTACGGTACAATAGGCGATCCATTTTTCAATTTGGTGTTGTGCCGCTGATAAATTAACAGATGTCGATTGATTTTTTTCCCTCCGGTCCCCTGTTTACACCTGACAGGCCGTACTTTATAGCTGAGCAGTTATTTGAAGTTATAAACATTATAATTAGCAATTTTTTAATTAGGCTGACAATTAACAGGAGATTCGCAAAGCTGCTAATTTGACATGTCCTACTGTCTGTGGTGTTTATGTTAACCACAACTTGAGTGAATTCAATTGAACAGAACCATGGCGTCTGGGAAGAAAATCAAGCTCCGAGGACCCTTTTCTCCCCACTTGGCTAGCGCCGTGGCAGTTCAGACAGAGAAGAGGGAATTCGGTGATTCCACGAGATAACGGCACGAACGACACCAGCTGAACCTGAAACGGTGAAACGGTGCAGGAGACGAGGCTCCCAGGGCCCGACGCGAACGCGTTCCCGTCACCGCACCGACACAAGGGACCTCCGTCACAGACGTCAGGCAGGTTCACGGCTGCGGCCTGTGCAAAGCTGCCGGGGGCCAGGCGGCTCCCAGACCCTCGTCACCAGAGTGGGCCACAGGGAGCCAGCAGAGGTGCAGAGAGCGAGAGACGGAGAGGGAAAGAGAGGGACAGGGAGAGAGACAGAGAGGGGGAGAGCCAGAGACAGAGAGATAGATAGAGGCAGAGGCAGAGACAGAGAGAAAGAGCCAGAGATAGAGAGACAGAGCCAGAAAGAGACAGAGACAGAGAGGGAGAGGGAGAGAGCCAGAGAGGGAGACAGAGACAGACAGACAGGCAGAGAGCACACACACATGCACACGCGCGCACACACAGATGGCACCTCAGGGCTTCCAGGGACCTCTCTGTGTTTCCAGGACGTCCTCTAAGCCAAGGCGCTTTTCCTGACAGAGTCTCTCTGCGTCTGGAATCCCGCAGCACAGGAGACACCGTGCTCAAGCCCTGGGAAGCCTTCTGACACTTGTCACTTGGTAACTGCTTCCGGTAAAGGACGGGTCTGTCACCTTGGGCTGGATCCGGGACGTCTGCCCCGGCGGCTGTGGTTTTGGAAGGACGGTCACGGTGTCCAGTCTCCGTGACCTGTCGGAAGCTAAGGCCGAGGAGAGAAGAAATTATTTGAAACTTGTCAATAAGATGAACAGGGGGAGTTACTCTTACTGAGGCGCTAAAAGAGGAAAGGAATTTTAAACACGGAGGAACACGGGTTTTCAGATTCCGAGAGCTTCCCTTGCCGTCTCCAGGGCTGAGGCGCACTTCCTTGTGCAGTGAGGAAACCGTTAATTAAAGTCTGAAGCACGACCAGAAACAGCTTATTGAAGCTGAGAAATACCGTTGAGCTTTGATTAATAACATCTCACTCCTTTCATATTTTTCGGAAGTCTAGATCTGAAGAAATTTGGCACCTAGAGGTGCAGAACTGGACGACCTCTTCCATACCCTGCTGGTGGGCGCTCTGTGCCGCGAGCGGCGTGGGGGACGCGGGCGTCAGACAGGGACCCCGAGCTCCGCGGGCACCTCTGACCAAAAACACAACAAAGCAACAAGCCAGGGAACGCATTGCTTTGGGAAGAGGGAGTTTCTAAGCCCTTTGTCTTACAGCGTCTTGCTTCTTAGCGACCGTGCCCTTTTCTCTAGCCTCTTCCGACGCCTCCCTTCTGGGCGCAGCAGTGACCCCCGAAGCCCGCTGGCGTCCTCTGAGCTGCGGGAGAACCCCGCCTTGAGAACCACTTAAACATACGCCCCCACGACCAGCACCTTGCTTTAAAATGTTCTTACAATCATCACAGTTAATCTGACCCCAGCGAGCACAGTCCACAGTAGCCTGAAGAAACTGTCTTCTGGGACAGAGCCAAGTTCAAGGCTCAGGTCAGGTGCCCCACAGCTGGCTTGCAAACCTTAAGAACCCAGTGTTAAGGGTCAAGGCCTTTTGTGAAATCAAGGATATGTCGTTCACAAGGGTGCACACTTCATTTTTTAAAATTTTTTAAACGTTTGTTTATTTTTGAGAGAGAGAGAGAAAAACAGAGCACAAGCAGGGGAGGAACAGAGAGAGAGGGAGACACAGAATCCCAAGCAGGCTCCAGGCTCTAAGCTGTCAGCACAGAGCCTGACACGTGGCTTGAACCGACAAACCACAAGATCATGACCTGAGCCGAAGTCGGACGCTCAACCGACTGAGCCCCCCAGGAGTCCCAGGGTGCACTCTTTATAACAGAGGGAGGCACAGACGTTTGTGTGTCTGGGTATCACCTCCCTCCCTTCATCTCTGCCTCTGTCTGGATCATGGCAGCTAACAGGTGTTGGAGACAGTAAAGTCTGGGGGTCCCGGGATCTGAGGATGTCTGGGACCCTCAGATAAGCGTAAATTGTTCTGAACACTCTATTAACCCAAAGGGAATTATTTTAAATTACTTTGCAGGATATTAGTTAATACCCACATGGGTGATCATGTGCCTTAAAAAGGTTACATCATTATGCGTCTTCTCTTTAAAAAGTCAGGGAAGCTAAGTAAAATGACCCAGGAATATATTAATAAAAATGCTTAAATTGTATACAGAACTTACTCTCAAATGGGTTCATTTCAGTTACCTGAAGAACTACATTCATACATAATTTTATGCAGATGAAGTAGACAGACGAGATTCGCATCGTATGTGAGTGATTCACACCTTGCCCAGGGGGGCTCGCGGCTTCTCTCGAAACCCCATAACTCGCAAGCTTGCATGTAATGTGTGAGAACAGGGACATGAAAGATAGACCTCCTCCCCCACCCCGGGAGAGCTGCTTTGACCCCCAGAAGACCACGTGGGACCAGAGATACCACCGGAAGCATTCAGAAGCCTGCAGTCCCCGTGCGGACGTCAGAGCCCAGCCCTGGTTTCCTGAACGGCCCGACTTTTCACTCTCCAGCCTGCACCTGTTGTTTTGCTAATTCCCCTTTCCCTCCTGTGGTCTTGCACACCCCCTCTAGAGCCAATCAGAATGCACTTTGACCTAGAGAAGAGTATGCGTGAAAGTAGGAGAGAGGTCAGCACCCCTCTGTCTCCAGGGTCAAACACGCAGGACACTTCTGCAATGGTCCCGTTAGAATAAATGGCCGATCGATAGCAAATTCGTTATAATTAAGTGTGCGTGGCAAGGTGTTTGCAGCTTACGGATTAAGTGCTCACTTGTCATGGGCTCCAGGAGCCCCGCAGAGACCCCCGGCAAGGCTCGTCTGAGAACAGTTCAACTCGGTGCTTCCTTCGGCCCAGGTGGCGAATGAGGGTGTCAAGGTCCCTTCAGGCCTGGGGGTTTCCAAAGGGCCCCGAATTCTGCAGCGCTGTCCTCAGAACACCTCCAGTTCTAGCACTCTCTCTCGGGACTATGACGGTTGGTCACGGACAGAGCGGCCAGACTGACAGTCCAAGAGCCCGAGAAAGCCCCTAGACAAGGCCTGGGAGGACAGCTGCCATCCAGACGTGCCTCGCTGGCCCGAAGGCCCCTCCTGCCCTCTGTCCGCTGCACCTGTGCCCCCAAGATCAGGGCAGTCCTCTTGGGAACCCTGTCCTTCCAGCGCCATCTCTGTCGCCGTGGGGAAGCGTCACCCCGTAAGCGAATGAGGGACCAGGCCCGGCACTCATGGATCCGCCAACCCCAGAGTGTCACAGCGGGTGGCTCACGTGGACAGGTGGGGCCACGGTGAGAGCTGGGCTTGGCCGAGGGCATGTGTGCAGTGGGAGGAAAGGGGGGCAACAGTCTCCGAGCAACCGGCTGGGCTTGCCGTCGCCCGAGTAACTGTCCTTCAGCAGGGTCACTGTGAGTCGGGGGCACTGCCGTGGCCACCAGCTGCCCTGGTAAGAGTAGGCTCCATTCCCTGGGTGCCCAGGGCATCAGGAGCAACCCGCATCAGGACGCTTCCCTGGACAAAACGGGAGCCCTGCCCTCGTGGGACTCGTGTCCCTGAGGAGACAAGCCACGAGCAAGAACAAGTGTGTGGAGGGCTGTGTCACCTGGGGGGAGCCGGCAGGGGTCGGGGGACAGGGACGGAGGGATTCAAGCCTGAGGTGTGGCAGGCAGCCCTGGGGAACAGCGAGGTCTCAGCAAGGACGGGGAGGAGGTGACAGCTGGCCCAGGGGAGCATGGGGGGTAGACAGGGGGCAGAGGCCGGCACACTGTGGGACCCAATGGGAGACAATGGGGCAGAGGGGTGGGGTGTGGGGCGTGGACAGTCCACGCAGGTCCCTAAAGGACACTGTGAGGTCCAGTGGCTCCTGTTCTGAACAGCACGGAGAGCCTTTGCAGGGTTTAGGCAGCCAAACCATCTGACAGATTTCCAAAGGGTCAAGTTGAGGCTTGGACAAGTGGAGTGAGGTGGCCGCCGGGGAGTGAGGGGCTCGGAGAGGGGGGATGCCCTGGGGACAGGTGGCCGCCGGGGAGTGAGGGGCTCGGAGAGGGGGGGTGCCCGGGGGACAGGTGGCCGCCGGGGAGTGAGGGGCTCGGAGAGGGGGGGTGCCCTGGGGACAGGTGGCCGCCGGGGAGTGAGGGGCTCGGAGGGGGGGGGGGTGCCCTGGGGACAGGTGGCCGCCGGGGAGTGAGGGGCTCGGAGAGGGGGGGTGCCCTGGGGACAGGTGGCCGCCGGGGAGTGAGGGGCTCGGAGAGGGGGGGTGCCCTGGGGACAGGTGGCCGCCGGGGAGTGAGGGGCTCGGAGAGGGGGGGTGCCCTGGGGACAGGTGGCCACCGGGGAGTGAGGGGCTCGGAGAGGGGGGGTGCCCCGGGGACAGTGGCCGCCGGGGAGTGAGGGGCTCGGAGAGGGGGGGTGCCCTTGGGGACAGGTGCCGCCGGGGAGTGAGGGGCTCATTGAGAGGGGGGGTGCCCTGGGGACAGGTGGCCGCAGGGGAGTGAGGGGCTCGGAGAGGGGGGGTGCCCTGGGGACAGGTGGCCGCCGGGAGTGAGGGGCTCGGAGAGGGGGGGTGCCCTGGGACAGGTGGCCGCCGGGGAAGTGAGGGGCTCGGAGAGGTGGGGTGCCCTGGGGACAGGTGGCCGCCGGGGAGCGAGGGGCTCGGAGAGGTGGGGTGCCCTGGGGACAGGTGGCCGCCGGGGAGCGAGGGGCTCGGAGAGGTGGGGTGCCCTGGGGACAGGTGGCCGCCGGGGAGCGAGGGGCTCGGAGAGGTGGGGTGCCCTGGGGACAGGTGCCGCCGGGGAGCGAGGGGCTCGGAGAGGGGGGGTGCCCTGGGGACAGGTGGCCGCGGGGAGCGAGGGGCTCGGAGAGGGGGGTGTGCCCTGGGGACAGGTGGCCGCCGGGGATGTGAGGGGCTCGGATGAGGTGGGGGGCCCTGGGGACAGGTGGCCGCCGGGGAGTGGGGGCTCGGAGAGGTGGGGTGCCCTGGGGACAGGTGGCCGCCGGGGAGTGAGGGGCTCGGAGAGGTGGGGTGCCCTGGGGACAGGTGGCCGCCGGGGAGCGAGGGGCTCGGAGAGGTGGGGTGCCCTGGGGACAGGTGGCCGCCGGGGAGCGAGGGGCTCGGAGAGGGGGGGTGCCCTGGGGACAGGTGGCCGCCGGGGAGCGAGGGGCTCGGAGAGGGGGGGTGCCCTGGGGACAGGTGGCCGCCGGGGAGTGAGGGGCTCGGAGAGGGGGGGTGCCCTGGGGACAGGTGGCCGCCGGGGAGTGAGGGGCTCGGAGAGGTGGGGTGCCCTGGGGACAGGTGGCCGCCGGGGAGTGAGGGGCTCGGAGAGGTGGGGTGCCCTGGGGGAGGCTCTGGGCTGATTGGGAAGCATATGGAGGCTGGGGCACGAAGGGAGGCAGTGGTCAGGGAGAACTGAGGTTTAGGGGAAGCAGCGGGAGGGACGGGGCGTCCTGAGTGGGGGTGTGGCAGGGGGGAGCAGACGGCGGAGAGCTGGCCAGGGTCTCAGAAGCAGACACCAGCTGGGGCTTTCCCGCTCAAGGGTTTCACGAGGGGAGAGCCGGGGAGTTTCCTGGGGAAGCTGGGGGTTGGGGAACCCCCCACGGGAAAGAGAGAGAGAAGAAGGGAAGATACAGACCACCGTGTAAACGGGCAAGACTATGGGTGTCTAAGCCTGTCTAAGCGAGAGCAGCAGCGTCTCTGGGAGCAGCCCGCCTCCGTTTCCCTGCTGGGCTGGTCCTGCCAGGGCGGGCCTGGGACCTGCCCTGCGGGTGGAGGTGTGTGACAGGCATTCCCGGGCGGCCAGTTAGCGTGGTCAGGGTGCTGGTCATTAATTCTTTGTCCCTGTTTTCACGCGCCTCCCCACCTGGACCTGACGTGTGGCCAGCATCTGGGCGGAGCCAGTGGATTGAGATTCCAGGCTTCGCCCAGCAGCATGTGTGCAGACCGCTACCCACTATCGTGGCGCCGTCTCATATCCCGAAGGCGCATGCGGCCTCGTCTCAGGCGGCAGCGAGCCTTCAGAGGGTGGCCACCCTGGCTTGCTTCTTTGTCGTCCGTGAGCACGAATGGGGCACTAAACGCACTGCTTGTTGGCTGAGAGCCAAACCAAAACTCACTCATCCCGGGGCGCCTGGCTGGCTCGCCCCGGTTGAGCGGTTGACTCTTGATTTCGGCTCAGGTCACGATCTCTCAGTTCCTGAGATCGAGCCCCGTGTCAGGCTCTTCGGTTTCAAAGGCTAAGGAAATCAATTCCTTATAATCAATTCAATCTATCAGGATTTGCTGAAACTGTTATGTGCATGGCCTTGGACCGGTCCTGAATTCAGAGGAATTCAACAGTATTTTGTTGAGGACAAGACCGGGCAGGCACATGGAGCCCACATACCCACCGTGGGCTCGTCTGAAGACAGGAGGGACATCGCATGAAGGTTCACTGCTAGACCCTCCTGGCAGAGCCCCACTGTGGCCCCCCACTGCGTGTCCCCTTGTCCCTGCCAGCACCCTCCGGGCACCGCCCCTCCCCACCACCTTTCCCATCTGTCTCGAGGCCCAGGCAGGTGCCCGCGGGGTCCCCTGCATGGCCTGCTTCCCATCACGGCTCAGCCCCTCACTCGCATGCGGCGACAGGTCCCGCCTGCGGGCAGACTCCACATGAGCATTCGCAAGCACTGTGTGGCCAAGTGATGGAGACAAGGGTTGTCACCCCCCCCCATCGTAGAGGACGGGGTCCCCGTCATCCAAAGGGTGGGATAGCATGTCCTGGGGGACGTCGGTCTTGCAAGACGGGTCAGAACAAGCCAGGCAAAGAAGAGCCTTTCCGTGTCAGGCACAAATCCTTAGTAGCACTAAAACAGAGGGGAAGCTAGGAAGGGAGTCCCCTAGAGGGAAAACGGGCAGTGGGATTTAGCAGCACTTAGTCCTTACAAAAAACAGGTAATAAATAGCTCGTGGTGGTGATGCTGTCCAGGGCTAGGGAAGCCAGCCTGAGAAGGTTTGATTTCACGAGGACTGAAAAGGCCCACAGAGAAACAGAAGAGAGAAAGGTCCATCCCCAGGGGCAGAAGGGAAGGAACGGACAATAACATAATCATAACACCAACCCCGTCAAGTGATGATTACTGTCCATAGACGTTCCTTCTGTGTAAAAGATCACTCTGTTAAGAGAACAACACCGTAGAACAAAGTTGGGTATTTATAACTCACTGATCCTCCCTTGGGAGCACAGGTCAGCGGGGAAGAAAAGAACACAAAACGGAAAGGCTCGAGCCTGGGCACAGAGTGGCCCCAACCACTGAGGGTGACCCCAGAGCCAGCCTGAGGGGCATGCAGGGTGGAAACGGTCTGTCCCTTCTGCTCAGGGCTGTGTCCCCAGAGACCAGGTGAACAGTCCGTGCTCAGGGATGCTTCAGGGAAGCGAAGGCCCTTAGTGGCCTGACACCATCATTGCCAGTGGCTGTGCTTTCCGGTCTGGGCTAGAGCGGGGGGAGGGGGGGGGGATAAGTGGCCCTTCCCAGGGACAGTGGGCAGGTGACAGAGCGTTCCGTCCTCTCCTGGAACATCAGGGAAACCGGTACCAGCCAGAACGCACTGAAACCAGTCAAGTACAGGGCCCCGCTCGCCACGGGAGCTGCCGTGACCTCAATGGCATGTCGACGGGACTGTCCATTCGCATTTAAATCCATTTTATTCGTAGTGTGTTATCGTTAACTCACCGCATGTCACTAACCTTGTGCTTTTTATCTTTATTTTTCTTGATTGTTTCTCAAGAACTGGCATTTCCAACTGACTGTTTCCTAAGATAACATTTAAAAGGAAGGATGAGACAGAGCGCGTGTCCCCCACTGCCGGCGGGCTGCGTTCTCCCGGCGGGAGCGCTAGGGTTGAGGAGGGACCCTCCGAGGACAGCCAGAGGGCAGAGCTCCTAAGACATAAAGGAAAACCAGCACAGACCACGGCAGGCCCCGTGTCTCTGTAGTATTTATTCGTTTGTCTTCTTCTAATCTTGTACAGCCGAGCTGAGGTGCGACTGACGTGTAAAAGCGTTGCCTGTATTTAAGGCAGACCACTTGGTGAGTCTGGGGTGAGCAGAACCATCCCTGCCACCAAGGCCGCGGACATGCCCCTCCCCTCCCAAAGTTCCCCGCAGCCCATTGGTGATGGCGGTGGTGGCGGTGGCGATGGTTTTCCCGTAAGAACACGGAACACGGATCTGCTCAGGCAGCCCCGCGCTGTCCACCAGAGTCACGTGCAGGACGTGAGGTCCCCAACTTGCTCATCTGATAACTGGAGGTCGGTGCCCCTGGGCCAGCGTCTCCCTGTTTCTGCACCCCCAGCCCCTTGCGACTGCCATTAACTCTCTGCTCCTGTGCAGCTGTCTGCTTTAGGCTCCTGGGAGAGGTGAGATCGAGCGCCCACTTCCTCTTTAGATGGATGCGGCCCAGGCCTAGCGAGCTCTGGATCAGACGCCCGCTTTGCTCCTGACATTGTCACTCGCTACGCAGAAAGTGGGGTCTCTACTGTGGCAATGTTTACATTTTTAAAATGTTTATTTTTGAGAGACAGGGAGAGACAGAGCGTGAGCGGGGAAGGGGCAGAGAGAGGGAGACACAGAATCCGAAGCGGGCTCCGTCCAGGCTCCGAGCGGTCAGCACAGAGCCCGACGCGGGGCTCGAACTCGTGGACGGCGAGATCATGACCTGAGCCAAAGTCGGACACTTAACTGAGCGACCCAGGTGCCCCATCTACTGTGTCAACAGTTACGAATGACGACGTCTGTCCGTAGTTTCTCTGTGTTGGGAGACGTGCATCTAGTTAACAAGGTACCAGCATCCATGTTCCTAAGAAGGGGCCCACCGGGAGAAGAGACTGTGGCCACGCTGGGCAGCGGGCTGCAGCTGAACCCCCTCCCCACCCACGGCTGCGTGCGGGTCTCAGGGACCTGCCAGGCAGGGGCCCAGGCGTCTCTGCAAGGTCTGCACACGCAGGCGAGCCCGGCGCGGCTCCTGGAAGGACGCTCGTCCTGGGCTGTTTGTGCGAGCACAGGAGGGTTGCTAATGGAGCCGTCAGACTCGCTCATTGGCTAATAGTTTAATTAGGCCCATCTGGAGGGGGCTGTGGCGAGGACTGTCACAGCTCCAACGCCGGCAGAGAGGCAATTTGTCACCCTGCGGCCACTGACCGCACGCTGGCACCCCAAAGCCAGGCGCAGCCGAGCAACCTGTTCCACGTGTGAGTGGCTGCACGTGTGCGGCAGGTGTGTGGGTCACCTTGACACCAGGGACAGACACCCAGCCCCAGCATCCGCGAGATGGCCTCATCCAGGGAGAGAGGGCTTCTGAAGGTCGGGCGGATATTGTCCTGTCAGCCAGTCCTAGCACGGTGACGAGCTGCTCCCCACACACACGCTCACACGTACACATGCACACGCTCACACACGCACATGCACACACAAACACGTGCATACACACATGCACACACATGCACACACAAATGCATACGCCCGCACATGCACACATGCACACGCAAGTGCACATGTGCTTGCATGCACACACACATGCACGCACCAACATGTGCGTGTGCACACATGCACACACCCACATGAACACGCTCACACGCACACATGCACACACATGCACACATGCACATGTGCATGCACACACATGCTCACATATGCACACCCGCACACCTGCACACGCTCACACACACATGCACACACATACATACACACATGCACATATGCACACGCACACAGTACACGTGCACGTGTGCACAGATGCACACGTGCCCATGTGCACACGTGCACATGCACACACATCCACACACAAACACGTGCATATGCCCGCACATGCACACGCACATATGCACACACAAGTGCACATGTGTTTGCATGCATACATGCACACATGCACACAAAAACACGTGCATGCGCACACATGCACACGCCCACATGAACATGCTCACACGTGCACATGCACACACACGCACATGTGCATGCACACACAATCTCACATATGCACACCCGCACACATGCACATGCTCACACACATAGGCACACACATACGTGGGCACACGTGCACACACTACACATGCACACACACGTGCACACACACACATGCACACACACTCATGACACACTCACATGCACGCACACATGCATTCGCACACATGCACACTCACATACAGGTACACGTGCACACACTCGTGCACACATATACACACATGTGCACGCGTGCACACTTGTGCGCACACGTGCACACACCGCATACATGCACAAACTGACACACATGCATGTGCGCGCACATGCACACACACACACACGTGCACACACATGCACCCACGCACACACAGAATTTAGGCGGCTGTACCTGTCAGCATTGCTGGTGGCCTTCCCCCATACAGGAGCACGTCCCAGGGCAATTAGTCTCCGAGGCACGTGTGTCTTTTTCAAGCACACCACACTCCCCCCTCCAGCTGTGCAGCAGAAGTCCGGCCCCCATGTGCCCTCAGGGGCAGGCTGCAGGGGACTAGACCTCCACACCCTGAAGGGTCTTTGCTGACGGTCAGGTGGGGAGACACCCGTGTGATTGAAGAGACTAAGGGACACAGCAGCGAGACCTGTGTGGGCCGAGAGCAGGGGCTTTGCGTGCTGGGCCAGCACCCGACGCTTCTGTGTCGGGGGGCCCTACGAAGTCCACACAGTAAGACTTGGGGAAAACTTGCGATTTTATGTTGCGGTTTTCAGATCTGCTTACCCAGCTGTGTTCACGAGGCTGCTTCCGTATTCTTGTCGTCTTTGTGTCTTTTCGGTTATCACAAGCCCTAAAATACTCAGCCTGTCAAGCACCTTGTCCGGGTGTTTCTACCTTCTCGGGATGCGGATGCTGACAAAAACGCGTCCCATTGCACACCCAGCGCTCTCTTCCTCTTTAAGTGGATTGGCCGGGGGCGGGAGGGGCTTCTGGAGACCTCAGGGCTTCTCTCCTCACAGAAAACATAGATCTGTAAGCCCACAAACCCCCGCGTGTGGCGCTGTCCCTTAACCAGCTGCCTCAGCAGAGGAGGTGGGACAGGGGTGCGCATGCTCCCAAAGCAGCTACCACAGAATCTGCAGGGTGAGCCCCCCGCATGAAACGACAGCACCAGCAAATAAACACTGTTTGAATCGTCCCCCAGTACTTGATCCGCAGAGTCCCTCAGAGAGAGTCTGTGTCTGTATCTGTCGCCACACGAGGGTACGGTACTGCGGACACGGTCCAGCCCACGCGTGGGGAGGTCGGCTGCGCCACCACAAGAGCTGATAAACACCTCCTCCCTGCGTCCTCGCGAGGTCCTCGGAACGCTGCCCCCACAGTGGGTCTGCAGCCGCACACTCTCAGATACGGTCTTAGGTGACTTGGGGAGCGATTTGCGCAGCTCGCAGATCCGAGAACTTTGGTAGAACCTAAGAGGCTATCTGGCCCGTGTCGATACGTCCTTTTTACGATGGTACAGCAGAAACGAAGTGAATCAGCGGGTCAGTGAGCCAGAGGCTGGAGGAGAAGCCAGGACAGGTTAGGGTGACCCCCCCACCGGCCCCAGGGCACTCGTCCTGCCAAACCCGCATGAGCAGTCTGACCCAGGTCACAGCATTATTTCTGGCAAAGTCATCAGCAAATTAGAATTCCTTCAATGGGCCTGTATCACGCGTAAACAATCTGGAAGCCACAAAAATCCACATTAACAAAATATGGGGCACACGTCAGCTGCCAGGTGAGCGACGGACCCCAGAGAAGGGAGACGCTCTTGGGCGAGAATGGTTGGGAAACAGGAAATGGTTGGGAAAATATGGTAGAGGACAAGGGGTGTGCACAGGGGACAGAAGACCCCTTCCTGTGTGTGGGGATGCCCAACATTGGAAAATCTCGTAAGAGAAAGTCTCCTTTTCCTGAAATTTGTCCCTTACAGGCAGATGAGGTTGACCTAATCACGTGTGGATGGGAAGGGCTCAGGTCGATGTGGTTCAGTTTAGATCTGAGAGCTAGGTCTACGACCTAGTGCCTGTGTATCTGGGGCCCTCTGGGCTTCGTCCGAGCACCTGTCTTCTGGAGACTGCCCTAAGTACCGCCTATGACAACATCCTTACGCAGTGCTATGACAGCCCGTGGTGAAGAGGTCACACACCACCACTCACGACCTGCCAGACACGGCACCCGCCGCGTAAGCACGCCACGCCTGAGTTTCCTCTATGAATAGGGCTGTGCCCACCATGGGGCCGTGGTGCTGACTCCACAGCCCAGTGGCTACAAGATGCTTTTAGCACAGGTGACATACAAAATCACTCAGTAACGGGTGGTCCCTTTTGCCTCTGAGATGATGGTTTCATCATTATTAGATCTGGTTAGTCATCGTAACTATAGGTGTAGCTTCTGTGTATGTGTGTAAAACAGAAAGAACTCAGACAGCATCAGAGGCTGGCTGTGAGCAGATGTTCCCAGGAGGGCCACAAGCCTAGGTTGCAGATCGATGCAGACCCAGTCTTGGCCACAGATTTGTTTTCTCAGTTAATAGATCAGGGAGGGAAGACGCAGTGGTGATTTTAAGCAAAGTGTGTTTATTTTGTAAAACGAGCATGAGGAAAAGCCAAACAAATATTTCCTAGAAAAATACATTTTTGAAATAAGCTGTTCCCTGGTTCCTAGCGTGTCCCTGGGCCAGTCTGAATGACTTCGGTCCAGGCAGCGGCCCTGGGGTTGCGGGAAGAGGCACGTATGCCCCGCCCTTGTCCCGGAGCGTCCAGCTGAAGAAAGCCGATTTGTGCCTGGTTTTGTGACAAAGGTTGGAGATGAATCCTCCTTTGAAGCGGGTGCTGCTGAGGAAGAGGGATGACTTCAGAGAGCAAAGGGGAGAGAGCAAGGCAGACACGGTGTCAGCCCCATGTAATCATCTGCACGAGCTCAGAAGGCCAGAGAAATGTCACACGTTCCTGAAAGAGAGAGAGAGAGAGAAGGAAGAAAAGAAAGAAAGAAAGAAAGAAAGAGAGAAAGAAAGAAAGAAAAGGAAAGAGAGAAATAGAAGGAAAGAGAGAAAGAAAGAAAAAAAGAAAGAAGAAAGAAAGAAAAAGAAGGAGGAGGGAGGGAGGGAGGAAAGGAAGGGAAGGGAAGGGAAGGAAGGAAGGAAGGAAGGAAGGAAAAAGGGTAACAGAAGCTTTTTAAAACTGTAAAAGTATTTGTTTCTAAGCTTTCTGCTAACAAAGCGGTGCGTCTTTAAGCCCCAACTTCCCTAAATTATTCCTCTTGGAGAAGACATGTACATATGCACCTAGAATTTTCTGCATCGGCTTAATGGTATCTCAGCTTCATATATTAGGACTTGCAGTTCTGATGCACCCAACGTAAATAGGACGGAATATCTCTCTTTGTTCACACGGGACCAGTTACAGGAGAAGGCAAGTGATTTCTGCAATCTTACCATGTTTTTCTGCAAAGTTTCTACAGACACCTTTCTTCCTTCTGAAGGTTTCTGAAATAGGCATCGAAGTGAGAAAGCCTCAGCCTGTCCATTTATCTTTGGCGAGGGGCTCTAGAGTTATTTATCTTTTCTAATTATGCCTCAAAAGGAACATGAAGCTGCCATAAATAACATTAGCAGTGACCGCGGAAATCACGGGCATGCTGAAGGTAACAGGCGCGCGGTTTTCTCCTCCCCAGAACCGCGGGCCTTCCCCCGTCCCGGCCCTGCACGGCTGCCTGGGCCCTCAGCTCCTGCCGGTTAGGCTCGCGGGCAGCGGCGGGACGAGCAGTCACCCCTGCACACCTCTGTGGCGTCCAGGCAAGCCCACAGCTCTTCAAAGTATACAGCGCGTGCCCCCCTGCCACACACACACACAACAGAGAGGGAAGGTGAGGGTCACTGGCAGATGGCAAACCAGCAGAGAATTTAGAAATGGACAGAGCACTGAGCGAGAAGCAGTTGCTGACATCAGCGCCCTCGAGTCCAGATTCCAGAGCGCCACTGCCCGTGTGACCAGGGGTTGGAGGTCCTCTGCCTGCAAGTGGGCTCAGAAGCAGAGTCTCAGGGGCCTCGCTACCTGCAGGGAGAGTCCTCCGGGCCATCAACACCCCCGCCACCGCCAGCCTCGAAGACAAGCCCCTCTCCCAACACTAATTAGCATCCAAAGCCCTTGAGAACATTTTTTGAACATCTGTCTCCTTCCTTCTTGCACAGCAGGACTCACGTCCACTGTTTCTGGACACACGTGGTGTACAAATGTGCGTGGGCAGCACCAGAGCCAGACAAAGCCCCTCAGGACCGGTGCAGCCTCAGCCATGCGGAGGGCCGGAGGCTCGGGCCACCTGCTGTTGTGCGACGAGGGGCAGCAGGAAAGGGCTGACCCAGGTCAGGCTGGTAACGCGGGACCCATGATTTGCAGAGAATTTAGGCCATGTCACTAAATTTGGATCTGCCCTATGGGAAAGCCCTCACTCATCCATACCAAGTCAGCACAAGTGTCACTTCTGCTCGGGTGCGACCTCCTTGCGCGAGGCTGGGTGCCAAGGCTGGAAGTCCTCGCGATGTCTTTCCCGACGCTTCTCACGGTTGTAATCGTGTGTCTGTTGTCTGTCGTTCCCGCTAGAGGCCGGGATGGAGGCCCCATACGCTCACAGGACATGGGCTACAGTGGCTGCATTTGTGAGCCAATAAACTGGATGCGTGAAGGATGATGAGGAGTGGGGAAAAGGTGCTTCTGGGAAGGGAAGAGATGGTGAGCGTTGGTGTTGGGCATCGCGGGGACGATGGGCAGGGACGCTAGCCGCGTGGCATTGTCGGGGTGGAGAATGAGCAGGTCTGGGACCCCCCAAGAGCTGAACCAGAAGTCACAGAGTCTTCCACAGGTCTTTCCACCGGTTATGTGGACGTGCACACAGATCCTGGTGTGAGTTTTACTTTGGTTTGAGAATGTCCTCAGACCAGGTCAGGAAACTGCTGTGACCTGACTTGGTCTTCAGGTCTGTGTATCTCCTTACTCTTTCAAGGACACAGGTGTGAGGCTATTGTCTGGAAGGTGGCTACATGGGCCTCTTCTACCGTCTGTTGCCACCCAGGGGCATTGATGGGGGCAGCGGGAGCTCCCCAGGCTGAGCCCTCTCCGGGGTCTGCAGATCCGCGCATCTCCCACCCTGAGTGCATCTGACCCGTCGGCGAGGGCGTCCTCAAGCGCTCTCTGTTGGTTCGGCCCCGCCTGAGACTTTAGCACCAACCCAGTGAGCTGAACCCCAAGCAGACTTAGGGGAGGGATGGTTGGTTCACACCGAGTGGGTCCCCTACCATCCCTTCCTCAGCCCCTGCAGACAACTCTTTTCTGGAGCAAATTTCCCACGTGTTGGGATTTTTTGCCAAATATCTGATTTTTATACATCCAGTAACCATGTGAAGATCTTACATGACCAGAAACTGGAATCCCACACTGGGTTTCCATCTTCTGTGGGCCTGTTTGCATAAACATTACATGCACTTCTGAAAAAATTAGCCCGACCAAGTCGCACTTGGAGAGTCTCTGGGCCCCCTCTCCTGTCCTACGCTTTAACGTCAACAGCACGAGACGGAAACCCCGAACCTCAAAAAGAGAAGTGTGATGTCAACGCCACCTATCACTTGACCCAAAAAGTCATTTCAAAGGCTCCCCGCCCTTTGTAAAAGTGTGAGACCATCCAGCGCGGGGAGCTGTGTGCTGCTCCTCTTGTACAGGCAAGAAAAATTCCAGGCACAGCAGCGTTATCACGGGCTGTCCACTCCAGGCTGGCGCCCGGCAGGACAAGACAAAGCTCTCGTGACAGCAGCTGGAACAGCCCCACATTTCTCTGTCACTGCCTATGATAACCCGTGTCACCACCAGCGTGTGCTCACTTTGCTTTTTCAAGGAAAAGCTTGAGCTCTGCTGCTCCTTTGTCCTTCTTCCCTCCGCGCCCCCACCCGAGCCGCGATGGCCAAGTGAGGTGATAGATGTAGGCAGCTAAAAATAGTTTGTTTTGCATGTAACATACAAGCAAGTGAATAATTTTCTTCTGTAAGCAAGATGCCCGGGGACAGGGAGAGCTTGGTGGCGGTGGCAGCCAGGGGACGTTGATGGAGTGCTGCTCCCAGCGCAGTAAATCAGCGGCGGCGTGGCTTGGCACCATTGCAAATGCTGCTGCAGCCCGCAGGAAGAAAATATCAAAGCCCCGGAGAAATACTTCCTGCATTTAAAAATTGTGTTGAGCTCTTTGTGGTTGACGCAGGGAGTGGATCATTTATCCTCGGCCTGTGTAAACGGCATAACGGATGCCGCGGCTCCCTGCATTTGCTGTTCCCACCCCCGCCTTTCAGGTAACCTGGAGTCCTGTGGGTGTCTCCTGCGCCCAGGGGAGCAGAGACCATCGCGTGTGTAATGAAGCCCGGGCAATGAAGCTCAGGAGGGCACCTTCCGCAGCCAGGGCAGCACCCAGCCCCTCGCGGGAAAGTTTTCGGGCGCCTCTTCACTGCCACTCTCTGCCTCCCAATCCTTCTCGGAATCGGGCTTGGTGATGTGAGGCTGGGTCTCTGCAGAGTTTTCCAGGGTGCCTCTTCTCAGCAGAAATGGTAGGACGGGAGGACTGGAGAGGTAGCCGGGGCCTGGAGAGCTGTCCGTGGTGCTGACGCCCATGGAGGCAGCCCGTGGAGATGCCTCCTGGTCTCCCCTGCTCTCCAGGAGCTCATGGGCTCCTCCTGTACCTCACTCACGCATTTGTTCACCTCCCGTGAGGAGGCAGGCACTGGGTTTGGGAACTAAAATCACTATGTAATCGATAAGCCCCCCTCCTGGTGACCCGGCCCTGTTCTCTGGTCTGAGAGAATCTAACAGATTCAGCATAAGACAACGTGGTGAGTGAGTGAGGGCGAGAAGGGCCACTAACCTTCGATCCCTACATGGCTAAGTTTATATGCAAAGACTTTATATCAAAAACCCCACAAAAGGGAGAGTTCAGTACCTCCACTTAAAAAATCATTCATTGCTCAGGGCACCTGGGTAGCTCATTCTGTTAAGCGTCCAACTCTTGATCTCGGCTCAGGTCGTGATCTCACGGCTCATGAGTTCAAGCCCCGCATCGGGCTCTGGGCTGATGCTGCAGAGCCTGCTTGGGATTCTGCCTCTACTTCTCTCTGACCCTCTCCCACTTATGCTTTCTCCTTGTTTCTCAAAATAAATAAAATTAAATTGTTTTTAATTATCAATGCGCTACACACAGGACTGTGTTTTATACTCTGTTTTTTTGCTGTATTTTAGGGCATGTCTTACTTTAGATCTGCACATTGGGTGAAGCGGATGTGTTAGAGTTTATTAGAGTTGAGTTTTAAATTCCAAGTCCATGGCCTCAGTTTCCTGATCTGTACAGTGGGGAAGAGTTCCCATGCCCTTGTTGATTTGGAGGGTTGCCTCTTAGCAGCGGGCTTGCACGCAGTGGTGACCAGTTAATGCTGACATTGTTGATAACTGAGTGAATGAGGGGCCAAGCAGGATGGCATTCTCCTGGATTTAGAGGAACTCCCCCAGAGTGTCCCCGAGGTTCTGGCTAGGAGACTGGGGGAGCGGGGGTCCATGAGTGTGTGCGTGTTCATGGGGGACAGTCTTGAGCTAATCTGATGTTTTGAAAACTCCAAGGTACATTGTATTTATTGGAGGCAGGCCGGCTCTAATCAATGTGTTTCCCCTTGATTTTGTCTACTTTAGAATAAATTATATCAATACCGTGTTTTTGTTCTGATCCAATGGTCTGATTGGCAGTAATATATGATTTGGGAAATGAGAACTGAGGAATTCTTAATTATAATAAATAAATACTTAGATAAATTTGCCAAAATGTGTATGTGGCTCCCTTTAGCTTTTGATGGTTTTTACCAGTATTTAGCTGGCATGTCCACACAGCTGGTATGTTTGTTCACACAGACACGGACACTGAGAGGGTCCACATGCCTTCTCAAAGGCCAAGCTCACTGGTTGCAAGAGCATTCATGGTTGACAGATACGAGCTGATTGTCATTGCTCAGTTCCTGCCCTGTACCAAGCACGGCTCTGAGTGTCTTTGAAAGAATACGTACAAAGTCTACGTCCTTTGTGAGTTTCTGATCTCATGCAAGTTCCGATTTTGATTTCTGAGCTTTAGGACCAAATTATCAAAAAGATGTCATGAATGACAGCGAAACGGGGAACAAGATTTCTGGTCAAAAAAAAAAAAAAAACAAATCAGGGGCAAATCATAAATGTCAAATTTGCACATACGAGGTGAAGTGCATAATGATACGTAACCATTTACAGAGAAATTGCTTTAGCAGGCTGATTAGGGAAGCAGAATGAGGCAGGTCCTTGGCTGCTTAATTAGCAGGAGCCCAGATGCATCTGGGGCCAGAATTGTCCCGGGAAGTGCTTTCAATTAATTTTTTTTTTAACCTTTATTTTTGAGACAGAGAGAGACACAGCATGAACGGGGGAGGGGCAGAGAGAGAGGGAGACACAGAATCCGAAGCAGGCTCCAGGCTCCGAGCCATCAGCCCAGAGCCTGACGCGGGGCTCGAACTCGCGGACCGCAAGATCGTGACCTGAGCTGAAGTCGGACGCTTAACCGACTGCGCCACCCAGGCGCCCCCCGGGAAGTGCTTTCAAAACAAAGATGTGAGGAACATGAGGAAACTGCCACATCCCAGACCCACACCTCCCGAGAGCTGATGCAATGTAGCTCAGCCTGCTCTTTTCCCTGTGATTCTCACTCCAGAATCCGATAGCTCCCATGTCCTAGAGAGAAGCTTCAGGCTTTCCTTTCCTTTGAAAACCACACTGTGGCCTCAACAACACTATGTGCAGCCCACACCATTGGCTTCTAGGACTTTCCAATGAACTCGGCTACTCCAGGTTTGCAAGCAGAGGCCAGACATGAGCAAAACCAGTTCCTAGCGTTGCTCTGATTGAAATTTATTGGCTTTTACAGCTCTTTTGGGGGTATCTCATTCCTTAACAACGCCAGATTTAGATTTAGGTGCCCTAAGACTTTTTTTAAGCGAATTATTTTATATCAGGCGACAAATAACATCACAAGTGCCCACACTGGTAACTCGCGGCTTCCGCATTAACGACGGGCATTTTTGTGTCTTTGAATGGTTTTTTGGGGGTTTATTGAAACTTTTCTGAATGTGGCTGATTCTTACCTTTCAGCAAGAGCGTCTAAGAATGAGGAGAGAAACCATTTTTTTCCCCTAGAAGCTGAACATTTTCTGAGTTCACAGTATCCGTTGGCTAGGAATGCATTTCAGGATCTTGCTATTTTAGTCAGGTGGGGGTGAACAGCGTGTGAGCCGTTCGCGGTGCTGTCTCGCTTGGAAGTCCCCTCTCACGCTCTCCACTTTCTATTACTAAACCTTACTTTCTGCCATCAGTCTCCTCGTAAAAAGTAATTTTTCTCACTGATGTATTCTTCACCTGACACACAAAAGCGGAAAGCGTGTCATGCTACAGCTCAGTGCTGTTTCCGAGGACGTCCCATAAAATAGTTGCGGGTAGCAGGCACGCGTGTGTGCGAAACTACGGGTAATGCACACTGGACAGACGCACACGGTGGTCAGACAGCCGTGTGAGCCTCCAGCCAACAACAGTGCTCACTTCCGCCCGGCGCTTTATCCGCGGAAGGTCCGGGTCGGCTTCCACATGTGGTTCTGAGAAGCCGCCCTTGCTACTGTCTCGCTCGATTCTGTTTCCTCGCCATTCAAGTCAAAATGTTAATGGGCCACCTGAGCCCCTTAGCCATGATGGGCCGCAAGGTCTGACGCCTGCCTTTAACCTTTACCAAACAGCAGAGGTGTGTGTTTTTGCTCATCTGGTACCTTTCAGCAGTCTGCTTGCAACATCACCATTGAAAGGGAAAAGGAATCTCCCCCATCCAGCTTGTCATCCTTAAAAACTGAGCCCTGGCAGAGAGCTTAAATTTAATCCTGGCCATCTGAGGACTTAGACCATGACCATCAAACATAAAATTCAAGACACTTAAGCTGAATTTCTGCAGAAGAACAATGTTCAAAAACTGCCTACAGACAGGATAGGTTTCCTTGGGAGAAAGAGGAAAGGCACCGTGGGGGCGGTGAGTTCCCCACCACTGAAGGTATGTAAGCATAGCTAATGTGCCTTGGGCCAATGGCATCCAAACATTTGTGAACAGTGAGTGACTTGTTCTTCTGACCCTGTCAAACATGGTGCCCTGTGGGGTCTGAGGTTCACTATGAAGGGGCCGCATTGAAGGCCACCTTGTCCCAAGGGCAAATCTGAGGATCTGACCCTGCTCCTGGGGGCTCCTAATGTTCTATAATCTGGGGCATTGGCAGAAGTCAGATGTGGTACCCAGAGCTTTCTCTTTTCAGTGTAGGGCGAATATTTCCTCACGTTGATGATCGTTGATCATTGATGAGAAATGCTTAGTCCAGGGGCCACATGGTTCCGGAAGGCAACCAGGGAGAAAAAATACCAGCTCTGACCAAAGCTAACGGCATCTCCCAGGACCCCCCACGGCTGTAGGGACGGCTTCTCCAGCCAGCCAGCAACCACAGCACTAGCTCTGAGCTGTCCCAACCAACCAGCCCCAGGGAACTGTGTGCGGGGGCAGAGGGAAGGGAGACCGTGTTGTCCATGGGGCCATGGCTCCTCCCACTCTTCTAGACCTTTCTGACACTACTGAATGCACTTTTAAGGTTGTTGCTACCCCAGCTGCAAAAAGCTTGACTGTAATGAAGGATAATTGACCCAATTCTCCAAAACAGAAGTTTCCTGAGACCCCTCCTTCCCAACTGGCAAACTGCGTGACTGTGGGCAAGTCAGTGAAGTTTCTCAATTTGATTCCAAAAAGGGGGACCCATTATCACCTGCAAGATGTGTACAGGAATTAGAAACACCAGAACACCAAGAAACCGTGTTAGGCACATAGAAGATGCTTAGAGGCTGGCAGCTCTTCTCTTGGCTTAGTATCAGTCTAACCACTTGGCCTTGTAGACATCGAGCCAACAGAGGAGCTGTGCCCTGGCTCTGGAAGCTTCCAGGAGAACAGGCTGGACCAGGAGCCACAGTTCATGGCATGTGTGACCTCAGAAGGAATACTGGGTCCAAAGTCTCAGTTACCGACCCGGGAACTGGTAACAGTAAAATGATCTGCTGCTCAACAGGGTTGTAAGAAGCTGTGTAATGCAGCTGGGACATAACGAATAATGTTCACCCCATAGTCAACGCTTGAGAAATGGTAGCTCAAAATATAATTCCTTTCCCATAATTGGCCTGGAAAAAATACTAATGAAGTAGAACAATAGACTCCGCTTTATAAGGTCTCGATTGAGTAAAACTGTTTAAGAAAGCATGCCGTTAGCAATATCCATTATAGCTTTCATAAGTGCCATTTTTATATTAATGCTAAAAGATTTATTTGACATCAAGTTGCTCAAATATATGTACTTTTGGCATTTAAATTAACTTCTTGTCCCAAACTCTAAATGGGGAAATATGTCACCTTTTCTCAAACAATCAAGGCTCATTGTTAATTCAAAAGTTAATGACATTCCAAGGCTATTTCCATATATTGAAGTGTAATATCTACATCTGTCTCCCTTCTCTCCCAGAATGATTAAAAGTTGTTTCATTCTCATTGGGTGTGGAACTTGACAGGGTAATTCAAGAAATACCATGGAAGGAGGAAAGGAAACTTTCCATTGTTGTACAAGTCCCCTCCAGCTTAAGAACAGTGACCAGGGTCACCAAAGACCCGTTCCGCCCCCAAACCTCAAAGGTTTTATCTGCTGGTGGAAAGAGTTCCACTCTCCCTGCTCATCATGTAAAAATATTTGTTGGTTTTCGTTCAAAGCCAGACACACAAATTTGCCATTTTAATTTCTATTTTTCCATCTGGCAATGGATCCAAATAGCTTCAGAAAAGTAGTCGAAGTGTGTTAGGAGGCATCCCGGACCGGAACGCGGCTCACTTCACTGGAACGTGCTCTGACGTTCCTCTGACGTTCCTCCACGTCCTCTGACGTGCCAGCTGAGTAAGGAGGCAAATCACTGACAGTGATTATTAGCGCATCATCATAGGAAAATGCGATTCAGGAATGACACCAAGATTATACCCACGTCCTCTGGTGGGATACCAGTCGTACTGAAGACCATCCTAACGGAGGACGTGAGGTTAGCTTGTGGTAATGTGTCCCCTACATTCTGCCATGGACTCCGCTTCACTCTTTAGTGTCATGGGAAAAATGAGGCAGTTTATGGAAATACTCGAAACCTTGAAAGCTCTACATTGAGTGTAATTACTTGACAAAATCTCTTCACCGTCTACCCAAGAGAAGCACGTGTTTGCTTTCTCAAGGGCGTACTGGGTTTCACCAGACGGGTACTTCCCGACGGGTGGCCCGATGCCGGCAGCTCTGTGCGGTCACAGCTCTGATCCAGGAGAGGCGCACCCTTATAGGACGACAATTGTAGAAGCACAATCCGTGAAAGTTCTGCTCTTTCCTGCTCCTGGACGGGCCCCGTGTAGAAGTGGAAGAATTCTCTAGAAACAGGGCGCACGCCTTCGCTGGCGGTATCTGCTGTTTCCGGTTGGAGAGGCATTCGCAAAAGCCTCTCCAGGGTTCGGAGCAAAAGGCCTCGCTCAGTGGCGCCCTGCTCCGCTCTGTCATGCTGGGAACGCCTCCTCAGAGATCTCAACATACCTTGAAAGAACATGAAGTCACAATGGCAGTGGTCAGGGGGAAAGGCTGGGCCTTGTAGCACCAAAAGTTAAACAAAAGTAACCAAACATTGTTGGTTGGAAATGTTCAAATTGAGTGAGTTCAAATGGTGCCCCCCCGGGGTTTTCTGACGGGGGGGGGGGTGGTGTTGACGCGAGCTCATGCCCACGTCTCCAGCAGCTCCGACGTGAGCGCCTCCCCGCGGTAAACGGACACCATCCATTCCCTTCCGCGCTTTCTAAGCAACCGAGCCAGCGCTTACCCGTTTCTTTTGGGGCCTCTCTCCCGTCTGGCCCCGCTTGGTCCTCGTGCTCCTGATGAGCTCTTTCTCATATTATTTATGCTGGAGGCCACTACCTAATCTAAAATTATATTTAAGAAGGAGCAGCAGGGCTCCAAACTCGTGCTCTTTCCCTGGGGAAAGTGCGCAAATTCCCACGCGTGGACCTCGAGGCAGCGATTTGTACACAACTCAGCAGCCTTTATTTATTTCCACTAACTCCGGGCTTCCTCACGACGGCGTGCTTGATAGCTTGCGTGCTGGCTGAGAGGCCTCCGGGTGAGTGGAGTGGTGCTTTGATACCAACACCAAGAACCGTCCGGAGATGAAAACGGAGAGAGGTTCAGAGAAAACCACAGTCTTTTTTGAGGGAAATGTGAGGGAAGATGAAAGGCACCAGAATCCCCCCGTGAGAAATGCAGAGAGATGGGGAGAGCAGCCTAACGATGAGTTTTAATTCTGGGAGAGACGCACGGCCAGCTGTTTCTGCTCCGGGAGGAAATACACTTGCGGGAGGAGGAGTGGGGCTTTCAGGGCAGGGACGCCGCCCTGAATGAGTCTCGGCGGACAGCGTAGGCAGGATTTTCCCTCTGGAAATTTCAGAGGTAGGGACGTCTGAGCTGGGTCTCTAGCTTGGTGCTCTCCAAAGGCAAATCTGACATAAGGGCTTTTTGGCGAGCACAGGGAATGTGACCGGGAGGCTCACCCCGTCTCGGACGGACGCCCCTCGGATGACGTGTAAGTTGTGTGTGACGTGCACCTGCCGAGTGCTGGGTAGATCACCACCGAGCTCACTAATTCATCCCCCGCACCTTGCGGACGGACAGGTTCCCAAATCCTGTTACTGAACGAATCCACGTGTGAACGTTGCACCCTAGGACGTGGTTTAAATAATGAATGGAGATGACGTGTCTCGGGATAACCTCTTACAATTTTGTATATTTTTTAACCTCAGCAACCGTGGGTGATATAACCGGAGGTGTCAGTGTTAAGATAAATGCAAAACTGTAAACATGCCATAAACTCTTTCATGGTACATTCCGGTCTTCCAGGTTTACAGATACACTGCTTTTAGTTCGTATGTGTAGGATCCCGGAGGAATGTTTGGGTTCATACCCACTTTCCGGGGCTTTACCCACACTTTGTAACTTCCACAAATATACATTGGTTCGCTTACTGCGTCTAGCTGTGGCACTGAGCGGATTACTGAACACAGACGAGAAAGATTAAGAAGCATTTGTTTTGGAGTGTAACTACTGGTTTTTATGAGAAGCTTGCTAGAACTACTTAAAGGTGGATTATTGATGAGTACTTGCACATTTATATTGCTTTCAGTTAACCAGTATCGGCTGTTCTGGTATTGAAATGAATTCAATCAAAATACTATTATTACACATGCATGCACCCCTTTAAAGCATCTCAGGGAGGAAGGAATTCGAAATATTGTGGTAAACATAAATTAAGTGCAGCCGTGTCGCTCTTCCGGCAGAACCGGCTCCAACCACTGTCCACAACTGAAGTAATAATAACCTGCAAATCTCAGAAGACAGTCCTTCCTGGGCAGGAGGGCTGGCCAGGCGGAAGGATGTCCCTGGTTTGGGGCCAGCAGGCTGTGCGCCGTCTGACCGTGGAAGGTCACTGCTAGGTCCCCGTCCTAGAGGACCAGGGTTGACAATGACCAGGCGTTCGAGATCACTTCCGTTACGTGCCATGGAGAATTTCAGAAGCATCCCTGACATCGTTGCTTTTCTTGTACCAGGCGTCTCTGATGTGCCGTGTCTGTGCCCCAATTTCACAATATAACATGCTAAACTCGAGTTTCGTCACTGTTGGGTTGAAGTTTTGGCTGGTACGTTGAGGGCAGTAACTGGTCATTTGCAATCTGACAGCAGAGCAGGCGTGGTCACACGTGTGTTCACACGTAACAGGTGTGGAGGGAGGAGGGGACACACTTAGGGGACTGTGCTTGGTGGTGACACGGGCGGGGAGGGAGGACGGAGCAGGAGCTCAGCGAGGCGATGCCTGGCATGGTGTGTGTCGCTGTGGCCCCAGGAAGCAGAGCCACGTGGCCGCTCAGGGAGGCAGAGGAAACGTACAGATCACGGGGAGGGGTGAGGTCTTGTGTCATTCCGTGACGGCACGAAGGGACTGTCTGAGAGTCCCGTGCTGTGTCTACAGCACATGCCCTGAAGGTCAGGGAGGGTTTGCTGTGAGACCCGACTTCTCAGGGTCTGGGGTCAGTTATCTCCCACCCAAGCCCACCAGCCTGGTCTCCACAGCCCGCTACGACTCAGCCCCACGGCCCCTGCGTAGGACCAGTCGTGTGCACAAGTGCTGGCACTCTGGGTTATCCTGGCCTGCGTGAGTGTGCCGGAGTGTGCACGTGCATCGTGTGTGCGAGCGATTGGAAGGAGAAGCTCAGATATTTGCTAAAAGCAGTTACGTTTCTAAGATTTACAACTTTGCAGATAAGCAGCGTTGCATTAAAAGCCTTTCAGTCCTGCCCCTGCAGATTCCACTTTTCTCTGCAAAAATGGACACGTTTCTCTGGGACCACAGGTGTGGCCAGCTCCTCCCCAAGACGTGCTCGGCGACCCCTTTCGGTAGCAGTTTCAGAAGCGGAAACTGAATTTTAAGGGAGACAGTAATTTTTATACAATTTCTGTGACACGAAATGTCCTCCAAAACAACTATAATAATCTGATTAAACCCCACTATCGCTGTCACAAATCCCCATGTAAATGACGTATCCCGCCCATTCCCCTCCCGACCCCGCCCCTCTTGTGCCACTGCTCAGCGTGCTACGTGGTAGGGGCACTTTGCTGTGTTCTGACACAGTGCGTCCGAAGGGTTATGTGGCGTCGGAATGAGGCCAGCTGGCTCTACATCCAGACCGCAAGCTCACTAGGAACGGAACCTTCCTGCAGCCCTCCGGGCGGCCTAACGGGAAGGGCACGGGGGGCAGGGACCGTGAGTGCCCTGCTCCCCACCGTCCCAGAGTCCCAGGGCCTGGGGCAGCAGGTGCTCAAGAAGCACTACGGGGCGGAGGAAGGGAGACAGGGTGGACCCCTCCCAGCCTGGCCGGAGCCTGACCTGTGCGAGTGCTGGGTCAGGTGTCGGGTAAATCGAGAATCCCACACGTGGCATCTGTGGGAATACAGGCTGACGGATGCCCAATTCGCGGCTTCTGCACACGGACAAAGCACTTCCGCCACCCCCAGACCGGAGTTGCTGTGGACGAGTGAGGACCCAGTAGTTGACCAAGAGTAAAGAGCAGGTCGCCCCTGTGTTCTAAAGCACAGATGCCCCGTCTCCTCGGACTGAGTTTCCTCCCCGCACCGCCAAGAGGGGGCACCCTCCTGTCCCGGGACGCGCCCGGACACGAGACAGACGATAGCGTGAGCCCCCCCCCGTGCGCCCACCTCCCCTGCCCCTCCGTATGCTGTTTCCTCCTCACCATGTGAAAGTAGCTCTGCATTTGTGCCCCCTCCCACCGGAACGGGAGCCCCGCCTGTCTCACACATCGACCTGGAGCACTCGGTGCCCAAGGCAGGCCCGTGGTGAGCACTTGTGACACGTAAGAGAAAGTGAGGGCCTCCTACTCCTGCCTGGCCACCTCCTCCACGTGGACGGCAGCCCCAGGAGGAGCAGTGGCTGCAAGATGCACGCCCAAGGGACGGAGGCTGGACAGGTGAGGTCAGCCCCTCTGTCCTGACCCCGGTGTCACCCTCACACCCGACGCCCTCCTCGGAGTTTGTTTCATCCAGTGTTGGGAGCCGGGCTACTGGGCTAACAACCCCCATGGGATTCACAGGAGGCGGCTCAGAAACAGCTCCCGTGGTTCCTTCCGGGGCCGCTAGACACAACCTGGCCGTGTCTCCCAACCTCTCCCCTCCCAGAGTCCTTGGAGAGAACTTATGTTGTGCTGTCGTGTGTGTCTCAGATCCCAAGCCCCGAGGGGTTTGGAGAAGAGAGGCGGCCCTCTGGGACAGAACAGCTGTCCGGAGGAGGAAGGGACTGGACCCGCGTGGAGGGGCAGAGAGAGGACGCGGACATAACGTGGCTGTAATAACCCAGACACGAATACATGGACGTCTGTGGCTACTCGTGAGGCGCTGGCACCTGGTGGGGCTGGCTGGGTGGGAAGAGGAAGTAAAGGTAGAGAAGATCCATTAGGACCCATTGTGGACGCCAGAGCATGATGGTTCTAAATGACCCACGGCTGTTCTAGAAAAGTTGTTCAGAAAAAAAATACATTTTAAGAAGGGCACCTGGGTGGCTCAGTGGGTCAAGTGTCTGATTCTTGATTTCAGCTCAGGTCGTGATTTCACGGTTCGTGAGTTCGAGCCCTGCATCCAGCTCTGTGCTGCCAGCTTAGCTTCTTGGGATTCTCTCTCTCTCTCTCTCTCTCTCTCTCTCTCTCTCTCTCTCTCTCTCCCCCCCTTTGTGTGCCCCTCTCCTGCTCTCTCTCTTTCTCAAAATAAATAAATGAACCTAAAAAAATTATAAAACTTGGCCATTAAAAAATCTTTTTAAAAATAGAAACATTGTTTGGGGTGTAAAGGCCACGGGAAGAACCCCGGGGGAGCCAGCCATCTCCCCAGTGCCGCACGGACCAGGGGGCAGCTTTGCCGTCGTGGTCTCAGAGCCTAGCTTTCTCGTGTGAACAAAGAAGATGAAGATTTGAAGACAAAACTTGCTAAATACAGAGGAGCGTGCATCACTCAGGGACACTGGAGAGAACGCGCTCGTGGGGAGCTGGTGCGGGTTCTGATGTGTTTCCTCATGAAGGAACTTCCCATTTCAAGGATGGCGGCCTCCATCTGGCCCACAGTGAAGCCCCGAGAACATAAACATCCTGCACTTTCCTGCCGTACTTTGTACCCACCCCGGTCTCCGAGGCCCTCGTGAAACGAAACAAAACTCTGGCTGCTTGCCCGGCTCTGCCGTGAAACGGAGAAGCACGGGCTGATCTGGGGTGGAAGCTCCAACCGCCAGGAGCACCAGTGGGGCAGCTGGACGTGTGGACGACAGCCCCGGGCAGCCAGAGCGCCAATGTCCAGCACGAGGCAGAGCCGGGGACAGCCGTGGAGGCAGTTTGATTTGCGCGTTATTTGCAGAAGAGAAGTAGACGCCCCAGCAACGTCCTCCTGTGCCCCTTCAGTCTACGGCGGGGCCAGCAGTGGCACCCGGTTGGAAGAGTAAGGATCCGTCAGGACTGGAACTCACTCCCCTCCGTCTGGCTGCCTCCCGTGCCGCTGCGCGATTCCGTCCCTCCCGTGCACGGAACCGAACTGGAATCCAGGGCGGCTGAGACGCACCACCGCCATTCGGTGGAATGTTAGAAATACATTTTTGTCAGCAATAGCTTAGGGGGGAAAGCTGTAATTAAATTATTCTCCTGTTTTAGAATATCTGTTTGTCTTTCTGATGTAGAACAGTGCCTTATTAAATCCCTCCCCGTGCCCTCACTGCAGCAGAATTCCAAAATGTTTTGAAAACATTCCTTAGAGCCACACAACAATAATTAACAGCCTAGCAAGCAGCTGATAATAACGCAGCCTAATGTCGGCAGAACGCAATTAATCACGGAAGGACCCATCGCGCCGAGGATTTACGCTCGGTTATCATAAAGCACTGATGAGGCCCCGCTGGTCCTTTACGACGTGTGCGCCAAGTGCATCTTCCCCCCTAAGCGTATCAAGAGGAGCAGAAGGAAGGCTGGGAACACTGTTTCCTAATGTGTTCACTCTCGCCCCTGCTCGCCGGTGCTCTCCAACGGTGGCCACGTCCCGGAGAGTCCACAGGGCCTCTGACCTCCCCGCGGGGTCCCACGCGGCCACACACAGACAGCGGACTGATGGCCATCCCAGTCACAGGAAGAAGGTCCGAGCTGACCCAGGAAGTGTTTGCGGGGGTGCTGGGTGGGCAGCTAGGTGGCGGGATTTCTCCGCTTCATGGCCGTTGCCACCTGGTGCCCCTGCTCTACGCCCCACGACACCTCACAGAGCCTTCAAGCTTAGCACCCCAGGGGGTTCCAGCAAGTTCAGCGGCCAGTCCCGGCCATTGTGGAGAGCTTTTCCAGAGGCAGTAGCATACCCGCCATACATAACTGGCCTGGCCTGGAGAATTCCAGCCTGGAGGCAACCAGCACGTGGACATAGAGACGCCTAGTGCCTCGCGATGAATGGCCCTGCGCAACTCACTTTTTTTGCTCTCAACAGGCTGACTAACGTGATTGATGAAAACCAATATGGCAGGGCACCCACGGGCTAAGTGTCTGCTCCGGCTCAGGTCATGATCTTACGGTTTGTGAGTTTGAGCCCCGCATCGGGCTGTCTGCTGTCATCGCCCACTTTGGATTCTCTGTCGGTCTCTCTCTCTCTCTCTCTGCCCCTCCCCCACTCACTCTCTCACTCAAAAAAATAAATAAAATTTTTAAAAAAGAAAGAAAACCAACGATAGTAAATTAGTGTCATGTTAAATGTAGTCCACACTTGTCAGTTCCAGACACGTGCCTCCTCACATAGACGACTGAGTAAGCCCAACCTAGGGTAAGGCACCGCCCTCCAGGGACCCAGCAAGGAAGCAAGGTGGGGAGGCCAGAGGGGTGGGGACAGAGCTCTGGGGCACAGGGTCCGCGTTCCAGGTGAGCACAGGTTGGTGGAAGGGGACAGGTTTATGCTGCTATAATTCCACTGTCTATCACGTATCCACATGTGTTAGAGACGCAACATGGAATGTACATGTTAGTAACCATGCAGGGTGACGAGGGCAAATGGAAGTGAGCGCACGGAGAGGGAGAAACGTGGACCCGCGAGAGGGACGCAGGGCAGAGGAGGGAGACGCCTGCAGGGACGGGGTGTTTGGGCCACAACCCGGTCTCGGCGTGTTTCCAGCACTGTAGCTGGTGCCTCGTGGAGAAGAAATGTGCGTTTCGGGCAGCTTCACCTTATTTTCTTAGTGTAGGGGGGACAGGCGATTGATGGGACAGACAGAAGGCATGGCAAGAGGAGCAGTAGGCGGAGGAGGTGGGAGGAGACCCCCCCACACACCACATACTCATCTTGTCCAACAGGCAACCTCTGGGATTCTTCGTCTCCTGGGACGAGTGCGCCACACAAGCCAATTCCAGCAGAAATCTAGGAAGTTTAGATTGCACGGCCACAGTGTTTGCGTGTGCGGCTAAACGTCCACACGAGGGTTCACTACTAAAAGGCTGGTGCCTTTATACTTCAAGTGAGAGTCCGCACGAAGTCTGAGAGTTAAGTGTAAAGTCAAAGTCATGTCACTAGACCCTGGGCTGTGCCCTTCACCCTCCCGCGCACATGAGAAGGGCTGAGACAGAACAGAAGTGAAGACAGAAAGGCAGTCAAGACACAGAGCTGGTAGGGGTTCTGTCAGAAAGGAAGGCAATCTTAAGAGTGTGGATCAGTCCTCCTCCCGAAATGCAGTCAGGTGCCCTGTGCTCACCAGAGTCCTGTCATGTCTCAAGTTCTGTGACACAGTCTTCCGGGATTCGAATCCTCAGTAACTGTGGCTAGAAAAGCAACCTCTGAATAGATCAATCAATCTGAAGCTCGTCAACCCCTTCTTGCGCACGTCCAGTTATGAAAATGGATGAGCCCGGCCCGGTCTTTGCAGAGCCAACAACCCACTTCAGGGCGAGCCGAGTGCCCGTCACACGTGTGTGGAGACCAGGCACGTGGGGACCGGGACACCGGTGGGCCGGAGCACATTAGGCGAGCAGGGGAGGCAGGCCGCGGCAGGGAGAGGAAGTCATTAGGGGGAGGCACACCGCGGACTTGGATGAATGAGAACAGACATAAATAGGCAGAACACACACTTGAATCTCGTTACTGGGATGCATGGTCGGGCAGGTCCAGAATCCACAGGCTACTTTGTGAATACGTGTAACTGGTCACAGCAATGACGGACATCCGGGAAGCCTCTGGCCACCCCGCCACTTTCCCGATGGCCCCAGCAAGCCATCTAGGTCATTCTTCCCTGCCGAGCCCAGGTTGGGCCGCAAAATACCCCGAGAGACTGGCAGTTGTGAGTTGAATTTGGTCTGCCCATGTGATGGCTGCAAACTCCCGCGTGCGCAGACAGCCCTGCGCAGTAGACAGTCACAGGTGGAGGAGAAGGGTCAGGCAGGCAGGAGGGGAGTCACACCTGAAGGTCAGGACAACCGGAAGACAGCAGGCCAGGTGTGGGGTCGTGCTGGAAATCCAGGGAGGATTGCTACCCAGCCAGGAGAGCGAGCACGGAAAGGGTGGGGAACGGGGAGCCCGGCGGGAGCCGGGGTGCAGGAACAGCCCTCCAGCCGGCCTCGCAGTGTGAGGAGCACGGCAGCTGGGGATCAGGGAAGAAACGGAGAGTTTAAACCAGAGGTCGAGCTTGGGAGGACCTTTTGAGACCTTTAAGACACTTGAACTGGGCCATGGGGGCCCAAAGCACCCAAGGCTATGCTCGAGCATCACCCCTTCTCGCTGATTGTCAATAAGGCGTTTCTCAGCCCCAAATCTTGCCCCAGTTTAGTCTTGCTAAATAACAATTTGATGACGCCTCAAAAGTCTTCGTGGCTCCCTGATTCATAAAGAAGCAAGTGGAACCCCCATAGCGTGCCACTCCAGGACCCCACAACGTAATCCTAGAACACAGAGCCAGCCCTCCCTGTTGCCCACGACCCGAGGTCCAGATCAAAGTCCCTGTAAGCTGGTCCCTGCTGGCCCAGCCCTAAGCCACCTCACCCACTCGTGAGGGGTCATTTGGTCTGGATTTTACACTGACCGCCTATATCCTAGTTACTCATGAACAAGGGTCCCTCAGATGAGGGCAAAGGGGATGACTGAGCCTCGGTGTAACCGCTCGACGCAGCACCTGAGTTAAGTCCGTAAACTGTGCTATCTTACGACAGACTCCGTTTTGTATCACAGAAAACGAGCTAGGAAAACGTCTCTCGGGATTCAGATCTCAGGACTCATCATTAACTCTGAATAATTCACAGAGGCATTTTGCCAATTCGGAACAGGTACACATAAATTCACATTTTTCCAGAGGGCTCAAAACATTGTCAACAGTGGGAATAAAGCACTGGAAGCCTCTCTCCATGCGTATTTTTTTATTTTATTTTTATTGAGATACATGTTATTTTAATTGGTCGCTTGCCTCTTCTTGAGTACAGATAGCCTGTCACCTGTCATTTGCCTCTAGATCTTTTATTCTGAATCAAGAAAAACCTGAAGCACTTACAAAAGCTGGCTTCTCTTCATAGTTTACTTCCTTTTAAAGTACTTTCTTGGGGCGCCTGGGGGGCGCAGTCGGCTGAGCGTCCGACTTCAGCCAGGTCACGATCTCGCGGTCCGGGAGTTCGAGCCCCGCGTCGGGCTCTGGGCTGATGGCTCGGAGCCTGGAGCCTGTTTCCGGTTCTGTGTCTCCCTCTCTCTCTGCCCCTCCCCCGTTCGTGCTCTGTCCCTCTCTGTCCCAAAAATAAATAAACGTTGAAAAAAAAAAAAAAAAGTACTTTCTTGCCTTTCCAGACTCTGAAGATGAAATTAGAAGCCGTTTCGCTCCTGCATCTTGGTAATGAATAATTATGCTGTCATGCAGTGCCTAACTATGAATTACATGACGGCCTTTTTCATTTCAAGGAGTTATTTAATAATTTTTTTAATAAAGAGCTACATATGTCAGTCTCTTAAAAACATATCAATCAAAGTTATTTTCCAAGGTGGGGAATTGTCGTAACCTCGTGAGGATTCGCTTGGTCTGTGATTATACGCTTCACCAGTGTGTGTGTGCTTCTCCACACTGAGAACTGTCAGCACCGTCTGGAAAACCAGGGGTTCCCTGACTGCCCGCGCCCGCATCCGCAGACAGGAGGGCAGGACACACGATAATGTGTGTGGTTGCTGTGATTCAAATCACCAGTTGGAAAGCCGCGCTGGAAAAAGGCGAGAAGTGCCTGTGGTTCCGTCAGAAAAGGTGGGGAGAATCCGAAATGGTCTTTAATGGTGAAAACTGTAGGCTGTCTGGATTCTTACCCCGAGTCCATTTTCGACCAGCTGAGTTACCATGGGCAGATCATTTCCCGTGCTTTCCCTCGTTAACATCAGGCACTAGATGAGGGAAGGATAGTGTAAACCTGGCCGGGTTGTTTGAGGAGTGGATGTCATGCCGTGCTTTACAAATATTAGCTGGTTGCTAGAACGAGACTTCCTCCCCCCCCCCCCCCGGATACTCTTAAGGGTAAAGAAAGCCTAGTCCTGGTTCGCACTCGGTGGGGGACTTCCATTCTACTCAAGGAGACACGAAATCCATACACACGGCAGGAAATGTGACCTAAAATTGCTTATTCACTAATGACAGAGCAGGTAATGAGGGTGAAACAGGTTCCAGGGAGAAATCACTCACTGTGCATGAGCACTGCACACAGGGAAGCCTGAGGAGGGGTGGGATTTGGTGCCGAGAATGGAATTCTGTGGTGAGTAAGAAAAATGCAGGCTCGAGTGGGCTATGCGAAATCTGGCTTTGTAACAAAAATGTTCCCAAAATATCACTGTGTACATCCTTGCTTGAGTAAAATACAGTGAGTGGAATTCGAGTGGTGAAATACAAACCACGGAGACTGTCATTTATGCGTTGCAGGGTTGCTGAGATGTCATTTACATGCTAATTATTTTAGGAAATGTATAGAGTTGAACAGCCATCACCACCAGTTGTAGGTCATCGCTGACTCGGGAAGCTCCTTCGTGCCCACTCGCAGTAAATCCCCATGCCCGGCCTCAGCCCTACACAACCCCTAATCCACTTTCTGTCCGTATTTGCCTCTTCTGGACATTTCGTATGAATAGAATCAGGCACTATGCAGTGTTTTCCTTCTAACGGCTTTCCTCCGGCATGTGTCTGAGACTCATCTATGCTACAGCACAAGTTCACCCTTCCTAGCGGCCGAGTGGTGTTCCATGGTATGGATATACCACCTTTGGCTTACCCCTCACGGTTGATGGACATTCACGTTGACTCCAGCTCTGGTCTGTAATGAACAGCGCCTCTGCGGACACTCCCTTTCATATCTCAAGACAGCCACATGCTTCCAGGTCCCTTGGCAGATTCCTAGGTGTGGAATTACTGGGCTCGGTGGCAAGAACACGTTTAACTATTTCAGAAGGTACCAAACCGTTTTCCAAAGTAGCTGTGCATTTTTAGATTCCCAACTGCAATATGTGAGGATTCCAGCATCTGCACGTTCCAGCCAATACTCGGTGTCTTTTGTCTTTTTAATCAGAGTTATTCTACTGGGAGAGTAGCTTTATCTTATTATGGTTTTATTTGCATTTCCCTAATGACTAATGACATTAAGCATCGTTTCATGTTCTTATCTGCTTTCTGTATGTCATCGTTGGTGGAATCACGACTCAAAATTTTACTGATTTTTTACCGGATTTTGTCTTCTCATTATTGAGTTGTAAGATTATTTATGTATTCTGGATAAAATCCTTTATCAAATATGATAGGAAATACCAAAATGTTTCCTCCCCATTTGAAGCTTATCTTTTATTTTTTTTATTTTTTTTAATGTTTATTTATCTTTGAGACAGAGAGAGACAGAGCATGAATGGGGGAGGGTCAGAGAGAGAGGGAGACACAGAATCTGAAGCAGGCTCCAGGCTCCGAGCTGTCAGCACAGAGCCCGACGCGGGGCTTGAACTCATGGACCGTGAGATCATGACCTGAGCTGAAGTCGGACGCTTAACCGACTGAGCCACCCAGGCGCCCCTGAAGCTTATCTTTTCATTACCTTATTGGTGTTTTTTTGAAGCTTGAAAGTTTCGAATTTTGATGAAGTCTAATTTTAAGATTTTCCTTTTAAGGATAATGCTTTTGTGTTGTGTCTAAGAATTATTTGCCAAGTTCAAACTAATGAAGTTTTTCTACTATGTTTTAATATTTTTTTTACTATTAATTTTTTTTTTAATTTTTAGCTATTATCTTTAGGTCTATGATCCATCTTGAGATGATATTTGTGTATGGTATGAGGTAAGGGTCTCAGTACATTTCTTTGCATGTGATCATATAACTATCCCAGAACCATCTGTTGAAAACACTGTCCTTTCCCTGTTGAATTGCCTTGGCACATTTGTAGAAATTAGTTTCCCATAAATGTAAATATTTATTCATGAACCCTCAATACTGTTCAATTAACCTAGATTACTGTGCCTTTATAGTAAGTTTGAAATCAGTTAGTGTAACTTTTCCAACTTTGTTCTTATTTTACAGAATTGGTTTTTTTTATTTTTTTTTTAATGTTTATTTTTGAGACAGAGAGAGACAGAGCATGAATGGGGGAGGGGCAGAGAGAGAGGGAGACACAGAATCGGAAGCAGGCTCCAGGCTCCGAGCTGTCAGCACAGAGCCCGACGCGGGGCTCAAACTCATGGACCGCGAGATCGTGACCTGAGCTGAAGTCGGACGCTCAACCAACTGAGCCACCCAGGCGCCCCCAGAATTGTTTTGACAATTACATCCCTTGCGTTTCCATATACATTTTAGAATCAGCTTGTCACTTTCTGCAAAAAAAGAAACAAGCGTTCTGGGATTTGAGAGGGATTTTGCACTGAATCCATAGATCAGATTGGGAAGAATTGTTGTTTTGACATTATTGAGTCTTTTAATCCACAAGCATGAAATATCTCTTTATTTACTTAGATCTCCTTTCATTTCTCTTAGCAGTGTTTTGTAGCTTCCGGTATGCAAGTCTTGCCCTTCTTCTGTTAAATTTCTTCCTAATTATTTTTGTTGCTCTTATAAACAGAGATTATTATGGGCATATAAAAACACACTTGATGCGCCTATTATTAATCCTGTGTTCTATAATCTTGCAAAAATCACTTATTAGTTCTGGTATTTTTTTCTATCAATTCCATTAGGTTTTCTACATAGACAATACTGCCATTTGCAAATAAACAGGGTTTTTTTTAATGTTTACTTATTTATTTTGGAGAGAGAGAGAGCACGCACGCAGGCAGGGGAGGGCAGAGAGAGAGAGAGAGAGGGAAACACAGAACCTGAAGCAGGATCCAGGCTCTGAGCTGTCAGCACAGAGCCTGATGTGGGGCTTGAACCCACGAACCGTGAGATCATGACCTGAGCCAAAGTCAGATGCTCAACCAACTGAGCCACTCAGGCGCCCCAAACAGTTTTATTTCTTTCTTTCTATGTGGACACCTGGATTTATTGATTGATTGGTTGGTTTGGTTGCTGTTTGTTTGCTTCTTTGTGCTTATCCCACTAACTGGAACCAGCAATATAATGTTGAATATAATGTGAAAGTGGACATCCCTTCCTTGGTCTTGCCCTTATGGGAAAGCATTCAATCATTCGTGATAAACTATGACATTAGAGGTGGGTTTCATATATGCTCTTTTTCAAATTGACAAAGTTCTGTTCTACTCATAGTTGCTGAGAGATTTTTCTCATGAACGGGTATTGGATTTTGCCAAATACTTTTTTCTGCATTTATTGCGGTAATCAATTATTGACCTTTATTTGATTAATATGGTGCATCACATGAATTGATTTTCGTATTTCAAGCCACCTTTGCATTACAAGCATAAATCTCACCTGGTTTTGATATATAGCCTCTTTATACGGTGCAGGATTCAGTCTGATAATATTTTATTTATAGTTTTTGCATCCATACTCATGGGGGATGTTGGTCTCTAGTTTTCTTTTTTGTCCTATCTCTGTGCGGGGCATCAGTAAACATTGGAACCATTGAATGAGGTGATAGTTGCTTCTTCCTCCTCGATTTTCTGAAAGTCTTTGTGGAAAATGGCTATTATTTCTTCTTTAAATATTTAATATGTTCACTAGTGTTACCATCTGAACCTAGGCTTTTCTTTGTGGAAAGATATTTTTAATGATCAATTTAATTTTGTTACTTGTCACAGGTTTATTCAGATTTTCTATTCCTTGTTTAATCACTTTTGGAAATGTGTGCATTTACAGGAATTACTCCATTTCATCTAAATTGTCTCATTTTGAAAGCAAAGATGTTCATTACATTCCTTTGTGATCCTTTTAATTTCTATATATTGGTGTTAATGTCCCTTCTTTCATTCTTGATTTCAGTGATTTGTGGATTTTGTCTTTTTTCCTTGATCAGTCTCTCTAAAGACTTGTCAATATTGTTTGATTTTTGTTCATTTTCTATTTCATTGATTTCTGCGCTAATCTTTATTCTGTTTGACTTTATTTTGCTCTGCCTCTTCTATTTTCTTTAGGTGGAAGTTTGGCTTCTGATTTGAAAACTTTCTTCTGTCTTGATAGAAGTGTTTAAAACTATCAATGTGATACTTTTCCTTTCATTCACTTCAAAATATTTTCTAATTTCCCTTGTAATTTCTTCACTAATCCATGGGTTATTCAGAAGTGCATTGTTGGATTTCTAATTATTTGGGGATTTCCCAGATTTTTTTTTCTCTTGTTGATTTCTATTCTATTGTGGTCAGAGAACATATTTTATATGGATTCTATCCTCTTAAATTTATTGAAATTTGTTTTATAGCCTAGCACACTGTCTATTCTGTAAAATGTTCCATTTGTATTTGAAAAGAATATGAACTCACAGTCATTACGCAGAATGTCTATATATGTCACATAGGTTAAGTTGGTTTATACCGTCATTTAATTCCTCTATACTTGCCAATTTCCACTGAATTCTTCTATCAATTAGTAATATAGTAATAACTGTAGCTTTCTTAGGGATCCTGTTTGCATGGTATTTATTTTTTCATTCTTTTGTCTTTTAACTTATTTGACTCTATGGTGTGTATCTTGTATCAGCTTATATTTAAATCCTTATTCATCTGATCTGATTATCCCTGCCTTTTTATTTGGGTGATTAGACCATTTATATTTAATGAAATTATTGATATGGCTGGATTTACTTGTGCTATTTTGCTATTTTCCATTTGTCTCTTGCCTTTTGTTGTTGCTGTTCCTCAGATCTCTCTTTGAATGATTGAAAGTGCTACTTTAATTCCTTTGTTGACTGTTTCACATCATCCATTGTTCCAAAGCAAGTGAGCCACTGAGTAGAGCCAAGGGGCTCCAGGTCTTCACAGCTTGTCCTAGCCTGGAAGAACCTCCACCAACATCGGGGTATGGGGGGCAGGCAGTTTTATAGTTGCTTTCTGAGGAGAGGATTTGATTACCTCCTAAGCTGACCATTGCCAGAAGTCCTGCCTGCTATTCATTTTTAGTGGTTTTAATTTTTTGTTGTTGTTGTTATTGGACCTGATGCAATGTTCTCTCTACTAAAACAAAACCTTATTTTTTTTTTATCTAATTCATTGAATAACTATTAGTCACCTTGGTATGTGGCATCATTTGTGACTTAAATGTAAATTTTAGTGGCATTGATACCTAGGAAAAAAATGAATTGTTTTGAGGTAAAGATTATTTTGAGAAATAAGAACAAATTTTTCTATGGTTGACCATATCAGCATTTCCTAAGCATACATGCATTCTCTTGATCAATAGAATCTTCTCTTCAGTCTTTCAGTACTACAAGACTTTTTTTTAATCTTTTTTTAATTTTTTTTAACGTTTATTTATTTTTGAGACAGAGACAGAGCATGAACGGGGGAGGATCAGAGAGAGGGAGACACAGAATCTGAAACAGGCTCCAGGCTCTGAGCTGTCAGCACAGAGCCCGACGTGGGGCTCGAACTCACAGACCGCGAGATCATGACCTGAGCCGAAGTCGGCCGCTTAACCGACTGAGCCACCCAGGCGTCCCTACAAGACTGTTTAAATGCCTGATAAACAATAAAAATTTAAAATCCACCAATTATAATTTCCAGTGGTCGAGTGACAATAAAGCAATGATAGTAATGGTGATGGGTATTTTTAAAATAAAGCTAGAATCATAAGGTCTCAAATTTAAAAACGGCTCCTACATAAGTCCATTTTCCTTCAAATTTACAGAGCAATTACATGATTGGCCTGTAGGCACAAGTTAGAACAAAGACTGGAAGTTAGGTGTGTTGGTTTGGGCAGGCAATGGGGCATTCTCTAAGGGATAAACAAGGAGATGTAAATGTCAGGGGGCCTAACGGGAATGGCGAACCATCCAGAACACGTGACAGATGGGAGCCATTGCTTCAGGGGAAGGGAGGCAGTGTTACCTGAACTCAGGGAGCTCTATTGCTGAGGGAGAAGAGCCATCCAGGGGGAAGCCAGTGTCTCAGAAGGAGGAACATAGCAAGTGCTGAACAAAGACCAGTGAGAAAGTCTGTCCTCCCATGTTCTGAAATGGGCCCATAATGCTGACTGCTTGAAGCCAATGGAACCCAGAGGTGAGGTGACCCTCGGAGATCAGTTTGCCAGGACAGGAGCAGAGCCAACCAGTGGAGAAAGCATCTGGACAGGCAGGTGGACAGCCCCCAGCACTGCTCATTTCTTCCCACCCTCATTAGCTTGTTGTTGTCGTTGTTACTGTTGTTTCCTGGATTAAACATTCAAGTTTTCGACCCCAAGAGAAGCCCAGAGTTCCATCAGCCTCAGGTATTTTTGAATGATGATTTTACACTTGCACTGCACTCCTCCGTTGACATGTAATCTGCCATCAATGTCTTCCCTACAATGTGGCAAGAAAAATGGGGGCAAAGTATAATTGATCAGCTTAAACTGCAGCTGCCACACTCTCCACTTCTGAAGCAGATTGCAAAGCCTACACGTGGACTTGTCTCTTTCCTCTGCCACCAGATTTGTAACGTTTCCCTTACACTTTGCCACCCCCCCCCCCAGCTGGTGAGACTTGAACTATAACTGGTAGGGTGGCCCGAATCTTCACCCCCACAGGATCCCGTCCTTGGTGGTCTGTCCTTCCTGGGTGGCCACAGGTTCCCAATGACAGACGCAATGGATGCTGTAGTGCTGGTGAATTCTGTGTTCCCAACATCAGCACCCAGCCCTGCCAGATGGGAGCACCCCAGTGTCTACATGGATGGATTCAGGCTCTCAGAACAATGACCTCTTCTCTGACAAATGCTCCAGGGACTGAGGAGTCGGAAACATCTTAGCGTCCTAAAGAAACCTTGGCCATGATCTCTGGTACAGGCAAACTCCTTTGCCACCAGCACTTCCAACCCTCCACTCCCAGGGTTGTGGGGTGAGGAAAAGTCCTCGAAGTGAGGTGTGACAGCGAGGGGGCACACGCCCCTTCCACACTTCCCTTTTCTGAGGGAGACGGCACACACCCCTGGCCCTGAGTGTCCATTCAATGACGCGTCCTAGGGAAGCGCAGATGAGCAGTGACAGTCCTGGGTCTGTCTGAGCAACATTTCCACGGTCAGAGGTGATGCAGGGCCTGGCCGTGGGCAGACATGCTGGGTGCACCTGTGCCGCCGCAGGCACAGTGCGGCAGGACGGGAGGGCAAATCCACGGACGTGGGCCACAAGGGGCAGAGAGAGCGCAGAGGGGACCTGGAGGGCATGGCGCGCCTTCTGATCATTCCAGAACTCTCCCCTGCACCACCCCCCCCTTCACCATGTCAAGTTTGGTCATTTTCCAATAGCAAAAAAATAAAATAAAAATAAAATATTAGGCCTTGGAAAAAAGTACTTTTTTGTTCTTCTTAACCAACCTGCCACACACCCACCTCAGTAGACAGAGACAGAAAGAGGCTCGTGCTCCGCTCCTACTGCAAAGTTTCTTTCTGTGATGGAGACCTCGAGACCTGGTATTTGCTTGCACCCAGAAAAAAAAGGGCATTTTTATAAACTTATTCCACAAAATCCTGAAACACACACACTTTCTCCCTACATATGCACATTGGGGAAACCTATTTTTCTTCTCCTACTCACACCGGACAACAAAAATCCCAATATTTTTTCACTGATTGTAAACCTAATAGCAACACTTCAGGTTTCCCTTGCTTTCAAAAACTGATCTATTAATTAGGAAAATAAAATCTGCTTTTTTAAAAATTTTATAACGTTCAAATTAAAACCTGGACTGATGTATCCAAGTGTACTTTCTCGGCTTAGTTTAAAAGTCCCAAAGGGAAGGCAGTGGCTTAAGGAGAAAGTATTATTTATTTACTTTTAAGGCTGCAATGAAGCCACGTTTTGATATTCTGATAATATAATCTAATCAACTTTTTATACTCTACTTGTTCTAACACAGTAGTTTTTCCTATTATAATTTTAAATGGCTGACATTTGCTGAAAACTAAACATTTCCCCTCGAGAAGACAGAAGGTTCTACTTCCCCTCGAGAAGACGGAAGGTTCTACAGCCCCTTTGCTGGCTCTGGCTGCTTTCAGGCCTGAATTAATGGGTCTGTCTGTGTGCCACATCGATGATGGACATTTCGACTTCAAGGTGTAATTTCCAGTAAAGAAAAGTCACTCTATTTCCATCTGAATAAGCGCTCTATCCTACTAACCAAGTCAAACAAAGTTATTATCGGGCTTTGTGCCAAGGTGTGAAAAATAGAAAGGTCATATTTTTAATGGCTTTGTACTCTATAGTAATCAAATTTGTAAGCCCGGAGAAGTAAAATCCTTGACTCTGCCCAAGCTCCTAAGCATCGTTAACCACTGGCTTGCTGCACTCGGGCCCAATAAAGCACATGGTGCGGCTTATCTGGCTGCTGGCTTTGTTCACCAGGGCACCGTGTTCTCATCACAAAGCGGCAGAAACCAGCTCATAGGAAATGTGTCTACCCGACTCCACCTTTGAAGACTGCACCCACAGGTAAGTGCCAGTCAAAGTTCACCTCGTGGACGAACAAGATTGCGGCACATAAACCCCGATACATAGAGCGCTAATGGATTGCACAAATCAACACCCGTTAAAAAACGAACACCTGCTTTAAAAGTCCCTTTTGTTTTCGGGGGCGCTGCACCTCGCTCCTTGAAATTGTAAACAAATTATCCCAGACGACTGCTACAGCAGACTTTCAAGTTTCACTGTGAAACCACGAATAACTCTGGGGCTAAAGAATGTCCACATGGGTAGCGGCTTCCAGAGAGTCAGGAGGAAAAGAATAGGAAAAATTTGTGAAGACGTCCTGTGGAATATTCGTAAAATTTGCACTTCTGCTTAAAACAACTTTTCATGAATGGTTTTAGGTAACTCAGTGGACCAGTACCCAGGACACATAGGACCAGTTTTGCCCCAAAGATTCCCAAGAACCGTGCTATTAAGAGATTCATTTTAAGTGCCTTTCCTTGAGGATTTCTCCTTCCACACATCCTTCCTCTTGAGATAGGAGTGTGACAGCAGAGTCGTTTTTATCTCTGGCATATACATTAGACCCTGTGTAGTTCCAAGTAGTAATTCTAGATTTGCCAAAAGTCCTTTAATCAACATGGCTGAGATAGATGACCTCTAACATCCTAAAGTTGGGTGAGTGTTAACCTCCTCCCACCTCACCACCAGTGGCCCCCCGTCAAAACTTCAGAGACTCCTTTAACTTAGAATAAAATACCTTTCAGCTACCAACCACTAGAAGCCCAGAGTTTAAAAGTGTCCAGCAAACTTGTCCTCAAAGCCAGTCAGTAGTTCAGGCTTTGCAGGTCAAGGGGCAAAATCAGGATATCATGTAGGTACTCAGGTAACCTTTTAAAATGCAACTACTTGGGCGCCTGGGTGGCTCAGTCGGTTGAGCATCCAACTTCGGCCCAGGTCACGGTCTCGCGGCTTGTGAGTTCGAGCCCCGAGTCGGGCTCTGTGCTGACAGCTCAGAGTCCGGAGCCTGCTTCATGTCTGTGTCTCCCTCTCTCTCTCTGCCCCTCCCCTGCTCGTGCTCTGTCTCTCTCAAAATAAATAAATATTAAAAAAAATTGTAATGCAACCACTCAAAAATGTAAGAAACATTGTTAGCTTATGGGTGAGAAAATAAATACACAAATCACACGCACACGCACACACTCGAATCAAAACCAAACAGGCGGCTGGCGGGTTTCAGCCAAGGGCCGTGGCATGCTGACTGACCTCTGGCCTCAGTGCAGAGCCTCGGGCAGGAGAATCCAGCGGTTAATAGTGTCATCTCCAAGTTCACACCCACGAGGGCTGCAATACTGGCCCGTGGTGTTGACCAGTTACCCACCATCTCGCAGGCCTGATGTCCTCCTCTGTTAATGAGCACAGTCATAGGAGCTCGTCGTGGTGGAGTCGTGGGGCCGAACAGTACCGATGATGGGTGAGGGCTCGAGCAATTGCTAGCACTGGTTCCAAGTCAGCAAAATTTAACGACGTCTTCTAATTCTTTGCCGGTTTTGACCAGTGGTTATTCTGTTGGACGCTAGGGCGTGCCCCCAGCTCCCAGAAGGTTGACAGCTTGATAGAGAGCTGCCTTGCCTGGAGGCAGAGGAGGGGTTGGTGCAGAAGCAGGTGACCCCCTCGGCCCCTCACTCCACTTCGGGACTCTGTGGCCCCCCGCGGGATGCCCTACAGCCCACTCCCCACTCCTGCTTCCTTCATCATCCCAGCATGTGGACCTCAGAGCCTTCCTGAGACCCATAGGGCATGCAGACCCCTGTCTCAGAGCCCGCCTCCTGGAACCCAGCCTGCAGCAGGTGCCACAGGTGATACCTTGAAAAGCCTAGCGAACAGATGGGAATTACCTAAGAGAAAGACCCCCGCTGGTCCCTGAAGAGGGAAAGAGTCATTGAGTGAAGTCCTGGGAAGACCTTTCCGATTTGCAGAGGTTCTGATTGAGGCATCTCAACAGGCCTTGTCACCCTTTGATGTGTGACCCTTCTCAATTTCTTGTGATGTTGGGAGACGGGCATCGTGCAGCCCAGAGCGGAAAAAGAAAAAGGGCCCCAGCATAGGGAAGAGCCCGCATGTGCAGTGATGGTGGACCCAGAGCCACCTCATTTGTTTGTCTGTTTATTTATTTATAGAATGATTAATTTGTTTAACCCGTGCAAGGATTCCTCCCAGAAGGGAACGAGTGGATGAGAGAGATTCAAGAAAAATCTCTTGCCAGAAAAATATATCAAGTCACCTTGAGCTAAGGTCGTCTGAAATGAATCCTGTATCTGGGCTGAAATTACACCAAAGGCAAAAAAAAAAATTTTTTTTCTCTTCCTTCAGCCTAATGCACATGTCATATTCCTGTCTTAGGATGTCACAGGACAGTCTTGTTTCCAAGGACGGAGGAGAATGACTGGGGTGCATGTGGGGCAGGACGGGGGAGGTTACAGAAGGAAGCAAAGTTCTTCCCCGGGAAGGCCCCCGTTGGATTGACATGCAGGACAATGGGGTCTTGGGTGATGTAGGTCTTGACTGGTAAAGCTGCAAGGGGAGAAAATCAATTATTGGAAAGAGAATATCATCCCGACAGGTGATTTCCAAAGGAATAGGAGTGAATTTCCCCCCTGGACCAAATATACTGCTACTGTCTAACATCTTAAATTATTTGTTCTGAGAGTACGTTGAAAGGGTAGCCAAATAGCACCGAGTTTAGCAGCGGCCGGGAGTGCCAGCTGATTTATGGGCCTTCAGCTCTCTGAAGGTCCAAAGAGAAAAGGAAAGATCAGCTACTTTTAACATGAGGTCGTTGTATCTGGGTCTCGAAAATGGACTTAGTGAGAATCAGCAGGGTATGACTTTTCTCAGCCTTTCATGGAGAAAGGTTGGCCTTCCCCATCTGTCCAGTGCCTGTGGGTTTTAGAATTTTACAGCTTTATAAATAAACAAGGATAACACATAAAAACTGCTTGTTTAATACATACAACCCAATGAGTTTGGGGATAAGTATACACCCATGAAACCATATAATTCCATTTATGAGTATATATCGAAAGATTTTATTTTTTTTTAAATTTTTTTTTCAACATTTATTTATTTTTGGGACAGAGAGAGACAGAGCATGAACGGGGGAGGGGCAGAGAGAGAGGGAGACACAGAATCGGAAACAGGCTCCAGGCTCTGAGCCATCAGCCCAGAGCCTGACGCGGGGCTCGAACTCACGGACCGCGAGATCGTGACCTGGCTGAAGTCGGACGCTTAACCGACTGCGCCACCTAGGCGCCCCTATATCGAAAGATTTTAAATCGTACCTTGAGAAGGTATCTGCTCCCGTATGTTTATAGCAGCACTGTCTACAACGGTCCAGACATAGAAACAACCCAGGTGTCCACTGACGGATGAGTGGATAAAGAAAATTCAGGAAAACATGATGGAATATTGTTCAGCCACAAAAAAAAAAAAAAAGAAGAAGAAGAAGAAGAAGGGAATCCTGACACATGCACCAACCAGGATGATGGTCGAGGGCATTGTGTTGCGGGGGGGGAGTCACAGGGAGACAAATGCGGCATGATCCCATTGGCACGTGCAAAATAAAACAGAGTCACAGAAGCAGAGAGCGGGCTGGCGGCGGCCGGGGCCGGGGGCGCGGGAACGGTGAGGCGTTGGCCAAAAAGTGCAAACTTTTGGTAAGGAGATGGGCAAGGTCTGGAGTCCAGTGTGCAGCACGGAGACTGGTTGGTAAGACTGTGCCGTGAGTGTGCCGTTTGTTAAGAGACTAGGCCTGGTGCTGCGTGTCCCTACCAGGAGATTATAAGAGCGAAGGGGCTGGAGGAGTCTGGCGTGATGGCAGCTTGAGTGGGCTGTGGCCTCAGTGGCCGGGGTGGTTTCATGCTTGAAGGATTCCTGCCTGGCTTTATCACAGTTGGTGTTTCGTTGCTCTTATCCTTGAATCTTTATCGTACGTTTGGGGAAAACATCCCCAAGTGAATGAGCGTGCACTGTGTTCAGGGACCCTGTCACCAGGACAGACAAAGAGCTCTTGACCTCGCTGCACTCTTGGCCCCAGTGGGGTCCAGCAGATCACCGGAAGACGGAGGGTCTCTAAGAACTGAGCCCCCCCCCTCCCACGGGGTAGACCTTGAACAGCTCTGCGGACTCAGTTGACCATAAACAAGTAAACTCTTTGTCTCGACCCCACATAATCTATTCTCATTTGACCCTTTTCTCAGCTCCTTTGACCAGACATGTTTGTCTTCCATTCCTAAAAATGACCGTCTTCCCTTCTTTGCAAAGATGTATACCGAATGTCTGTGGAGAGCAGGGCACCACGTTGGGAGGACAGAAAGGAGGTGGATGGAGCGTGTTTCTGGCCCCGTCACGGAGCCTCTCATGGTTCGGGGCAGGGGGACACCTAGGAACCTGTTACTGAGAGGCACAATCCCCTGGGGCCGTGTGAACCCTGTGCGCAGGGAGAGCATGGCGCTGGAGAGAGTGGCGACAGGGCAGGGGTGCGGCGGGGGTGCAGCGGGGCTGCTGGGAGGCCGTGCGCGAAACCAGGAGAGGACCTCGAGTGAGTGGCGAGAACCGGCCAGCCCAGGGCCAGACAGATGAGCCGTGCGTCTCATTCCCTGCCCAAAACCCTCGGGGCTGCTGCCTCCCTGTGCATGTGGACACGTGACCACCGATGTCCGTTCTAGCCTGGGCGGCAGAAAGCTTTGTGCTACATGAAGGGAAGCCGCACTTGGGGGGTTCCTTTGTGAGCCCGAATCAGTCAGCCCCACCCGGCTCCGCCCAGACGTGTGTCCAGCCCCGGCTCAGAGGGGCCTTGACGGGACCCGCACCGCTCACGGCGCTCATCCCCAGACAGCTTCCCGCCCCCACCTGAGCCAGCCAGGCGACCCGAGGTGACCCACAGCCGCGAGCCAATTTGGAATGAGCCTGCAGCCATTAATTGCTGCACATTACAGTTTATCACTGTGCAATTTAACGCCTCTGACCTGTTGGGCCCCTCCTAATAAAACAATCTTAAAAAGGAAAACAGGCAGTAATCATAAAAAAAATTTTTCAGCAATCCAATTCAGCTGGTGGCTGCCCAAGCTTGAAGGTCTCCGGGCACCTCTGCTTAAATAGCTAAAAACAAAATTATAATAAACGGATGCATTAGGCGCCAACCTGAAGGCGCCCTGCGACACTCATAATGAAAAGGGCAGACTGAGGCTGTGTGCAACCCCACTATTAATTACTTGCCTTTAAACGCCGGAGAAGTGTATTTAAGCCGGACACCTGGAGAGGCTATTCACTAACTGCACGCCTTGTAATGACTCTGGACACAGGGGGACAGACTCATTTCCCACACAACGGTGCTGGTGTCCACACCAGCCTAGCCTGTGGATTGTAGCCACACCCGTGGGCTTTCGCGTGCCAGTGAAGATGGAAATGAAGCCTCCTTTCCAGGCCCTTCCCAGGAAGGCAGCAGAGGCCCCCAGATTTGTCTTTTTAAGCGCCCTGTCCAGAGGGCGCGCAAGCCGGCATATTAAGCGCGATACTGAACCGTCCTCCGCACGGCACAGCACGCCGACACTGCGCCTGAGATTTCTGAGAAGGACTGAAATGATTTAGCCGTATTACCAGTGCCCAGACGCGGGGAGGTGGGGCGCAGGCACAGAGGCGGCCGGGGGCGCCCCACCTCCAAGCTGCGGGTGACAGCACCAGGCCAGCAACGGTTAACACGGGACGAAACCCAGTGTGACCAGCGGGTCTCCAGCAATCATCAGTAGAACTAGCTATTATAGCCAATTTAATAGCTTGAAAATGAACTCATTAGCGGTCTTTTATCAGTGGAAAAAAGTCTATTAAACGCGGACGTGTGAAGCAGCCGCACAGCTCATTTCCATCCCGCTTGTGACCTGAGCAAATCCGGGACGGGCGCTCCTGGGAGCCGAGGTCAGGCTCCAGGGGGAGGAGAGCGCGTCCCCAGGCCGCACCTCCCCCCGCAGCTCTCCTGGGGGTTTCCAGGCTCTTCCGTTAACCTGCACGTTTTGTCCTCCCTCTGGCCTCCTGTGTTATCCGCGTGCGCCCCAACAAGTGACGGGGGCACCACTACTCAGGCGCGATCCAGACTCGTATATGATATGTGACAGGATTGCAGGCACTGTCCACACTGCTAAGCAGGCTTGAGACAAAGCAGTGGGGCATGTGGCCAGTGAGGAGGTTTTAGTACTCCTTCTCCTTTGCCCTCCCCCTCCCTCCTCCCCCCTTCTCCCTCCCTCCTCTTTCCTCCTCCTTCTCCTTTCCTTCCCCTCCCTCCTCCCCTTCCCGCCTCCCCTTCCCTCCCCTCTCCCTCTCCCTCCTCCCCCCTCCTTCTCCCTCCTTTCTCCCTCCTCCTCCTTCTTCTTACTCCTTCCTTCCTCCTCCTCCCTCTACCCTCCTCCTTCCCTCTTCCCCCCTCCTCCCCCTCCCCCTCCATCTCCACCCTCTCCCCTGGTCTTCTCCCTCCTCCCCCCTCCTTCTCCCTTCCTCCTCTTTCCTCCTCTCTTCTCCTCCCTCCCTCCTCCCTTCCTTCCCCTTCCTCCCCCTCTCCTGCCTCCCCCTCCCTCCCCTTTCCCTCTTCCTCCCCCCTCCTTTCCCTCCTTTTTCCCTCCTCCTCCTTTTCTTACTCCTTCCTTCCTCCTCCTCCCTCTACCCTTCTCTTTCCCTCCTCCCCCCTCCTCCCTCCTCCCCCACCCACTCCATCTCCTCCCCCCTCCTCTCCCACCCACTCCATCTCCTCCCCCCTCCTCCCTCCTTCCTCCTCCTCTCCCCTGCCACTACATCTCCACCCACCATCCCCTTCTCCCCTCCCTTCTCCCCCCTCACCCCTCTCCACCTCCATCTCCCCCTCCCCTTTTCTCCTCCCTCCCCCTCCTCCTCCCTCCTCCCTCCTCCCCCTCCCACTCCATCTCCACCCCCCATCCTCTTCTCCCCTCCCTTCCTCCACCCTCCTCCACCCCTCTCCCCCTCCATCTCTCCCCTCCCTCTACCTCCTCCTCCCTCCTCTCCCTCCTCCCTTCTTCCTCCTCCTCCCCCTCCCTCCTCCCTTCTCCCCCCTCCCACTCCATCTCCTGTCCCCTCCTCCCTCCTCCCGCTCCTCCCCCCCTCCCTCCCTCCCTAGAGAGACCATGGAGGCACCTTTCCAAACAGCATATCCTGTATTTCCTGCTGGTAACTACAATGTAAATTCTCTGGGACAAGTGGTGATGCTGAGCACAGACACACTGACTCTTCATCAGCTTTGGGGGACGAGGGGGACCCAGTCAGCATGACTCCGTGACATTAACAGTGGGATGCATGGAAAATGCTGTCACTGCTCTTCCTCCCGCTGTGTCCCCGCTCTCTCAGGCCACCCTGTGGACGCCCACTTACTGTCGTAACGCGCCCTCTGCCCCATCTCACCAACTGAAGGCAAGGCGCTTGGCGGGAGAGACCGTGCCACCTCCTTCCAGGGCCCCACAGTCTGACCCACGCGGCACACGCGAGGCATGAACCTGGGGTGACCGACCGGTCGGCACCTCGGGAGCCAGCTGGGCTCGGTTGCTTACATTCTGCTCAGCTCGGGCTCCGTCTGTCCGGGCAGACCACTCGCCCATCAGGAGCTCTTTCCACCCGAATGTCACCTCACGGAGGGGCCGGAGACCATGTGACCTGCCATTCCTCACCACGCCTTTCCAGGCCCGCCGCTGTCACCAACGGCCCGTTGGGGGTATATCTACAAAATAGCATGTGTTGGCTTTTACCTCTTCTCCAGTTTCTTGTTGTTTCATTTTGTTTCTAAGTCCACAACTCTCACCGCCCCCCGGAAGGCACTTTAATCAAGCTGACCATGGAGGGATTCACCCTCTGTCAGCAGTCCTGGTCTGTCTGCCCACATTTTGTCCCAGACAGACACACATGTCCCCTCCTGGAGGCCTCCGCAGCCCGAGCCCAGTTCCTCCGGCCAGCATGTTCGTGATGCACTTCCAGAGCCCAGCTCCCTCCTGCTCCTCCCCAGAGAGACGGGGTCCTGCCTGCCTGCCCCCCTAGCTCCTTCTCTGAGCCCCTCTGGCCACCTCTCAGCCTCAGACTCGGAGGGAGCACGTTTGCAGCCAGAAAGGACCTGCCCCTTCTCTGCCATTCTGTCTGCCTGGACTGTGGGGTGTCCAGCTGGGGGTGCATCTCGCCCCAGCCCAGCTACTGGCTCTAACCTGTCCGCCCCTCAACCCCCTTTCCGGGCTGTGCGTTTTCCTGGGGAGGGAGGGGGCCTCGAGATCAGGAGGTGGGGGCCCAGAGCCACATTTCTAGTGAGCTCCCAGGGGACCCTGCAACCCTGTGCCTTAGCTGGAGACAGCTGCAGGACTGGCCGGGTCAGGCACCTCCCTTCCTCCCAAGCCCTCGCCCTCACACAGGGTCGGGGTCCTCACGGAGCCCCAGGCAGTGCCGGTCCCGTTCCTGAGCCGGCTGGAGCCAAACCTCCAGTCTTCTCCGAGGTGAGACCTCTTTCCGTGTTGGGAATCTTTGCACCCTTGGACGGTAGTGCCCACATTGCTATTTTTCCCAGCTTTATGGAGGCAAAACTGACAAGACCTGTATATGCGCGGGGAGCACAACACGATGGCTGGACACGCGTCTCCCCCGTGAAGCGATCCTCACAATCAAGCTAATTAACACCTCCATCACCTCACACAGTTTCCTTTCTTATTTTTCCAGCGTGTTGAGAGCACTGGGGACGTTCCCTCTGGGCAAACTTCAAGTACGCAGTACAGAGTCATTAACCATAGTCACCACGCTGGGCATAGATTGTTTGAGAAAATACTTACGTTAGCCAAAAATTACTATGATTCTCAGAAGGTGTATTTTCTTCACCCTAATAGAACCTGCACATGTTAACAATAAAGTACAAGTCAATGCAGGATGTGTGAGCAAAGAACCCTTGACCAGCACGGGCACTGTCCCTCCTCAGGCGCCAGGCCGCCCCTGTGAGGTGACCGCCCTGGGCATTTTACTGGCCGTTTTCCCCAGAGGGGACTTCTCCCTGAACATGAACCCGAATCAGAACTGACACGCTAGAAAGAGCCAACAGGTGTCATGCAGACGTCCGTGCCCCACCCTGCGGTGTCTCTAATACAAGGGGACAATGACATCCTTACACTGGTGTCTGCAAATGATCAGAAGCCCAGGCTAAATTAGGAGCCAGCAGACCTCTGAGGGTCCGCTCCGAACCGCCAGCTGACGCGATGCGGCGGACGGGGACCCTGAGGTCACAGACACAGAGCTGGGTTTGCCAGCGAGCACTAGACCTGGAGGAAGAATCTGAACAGCCGATTAGTTTTCCCCTGGAAATCCGTCGGGAAACGGCTTCTTCTGCCTGGTTTTTATATAGATCGGGCTCCCATTATCTCTAAGTCATTTTCCCAGCAGGAAGTGTAATATGCTATTTATTAGTATAACTCCATTATATAAATGGGTTTATTCTGCTATTACAAAAATAATTGCGGGAAAATACGCCTCTGAATTCTCCGGCCATAATATTTTGCCCTTTTTCCTAGCTCAGCCTTCTGAGTTCTAGCTAGGATGGCAGGACAAGCAGACAAAAAATGCCACGCTTCCTCAGCGAAGCACAAATGATAAAATCCAGAGGGAACTGTAGTGTTAGAGCTGGGTGTGTACAAACCTGCTCACCAAAGTGTCGCTAGAAGTGTTGGGTGACCTTTGAATCCAGACCCAAACACGACACACCATCTACTCTATTGGTACCTTAACTAGTCTGCCATTTTCATTCATTAATGAGGAGTGACCACACAAGAACAATAGTCTAACAAGAGGTAAGGATCAATGTACAGTCAATACGTTCATTCAGGTTCTTTCCTTTTGAGGCTAGCAATCAGGAAAAGGTACTACATAGTTCCGCGTGAGAAAAGACAGTTTAAGCAACAAGCTGCTTAAAAATTAATAAAACCTGTCTCATGTGTTCACATGCCACCCCAACGCTGTTCCAGCAAGGATCTTAGCTGACACTACTAACAAGATGCCCGTCTCACCTTGGGGTTAGCATGGACCAGCCTCATCTTCCTTGTCCACAGGCCCCCCTACGTGACCCCTAATATGATGCCAGTTGCCATTATTAAAATTAGCTTTGACCTTTAGTGTGACAGAAGTGTGTGTGTGTGTGTGTGTGTGTGTGTGTGTGCACTTGTGCATTGATGGGAAGGACACTGTTTTTCGTCTGTCTCTCTAGGTTCTCAGCTGGGGCCCCTGTAACAAAAGACAGATTAACAAGTGGAAAACACAGAAGTGGATTAACATGCACATCTTGTCTACACCGGGGCCACTCCCTCCCTCCCGTGCAGGAGGGGCCACTCAGGGAGGTGGCTGGGTCTCGGGCTCCAGCACCATCTTTAGCTGAAGAGGAAGAAGGGTCTGGGGAGGCTAGTGGGGGGAGGCCACCAGGAGAGCCCAGGAAACAAGCCTAAGTTGTTTTGCAGCCTAAGTTCCGCTTCCTCCAAGGATAAGAGTCTCCTGACTTAGGCACCCTGTACCTTCTGCAGGTGGAGAGGGGACACTCTTACAGACAGGAGATTTCCTTTATAAACGCAAATTTACCTTCCAAGTGTCACTTGCTCTCTGCCTTCAGAGCTTCTCCTGTGTTTGCTGTGTCTCAGAATAATCAGCTGAGAATAATGCTTATTTTATTTATGGTCTAGTCTCCTACAGTATATACGCATGTATTTGTATATACACAAATATGTGCGTGCATACGTGTGTACACACGTACAGACATATTTATGTGTGTGGATAATGTATGTGTGTCTGTTTGATTCCAGCAGTAATCTTGCCTGAGAGTTTTTTGAAAGTGAAGCCAAGTGTTTCTTCCGTGTTGTAGAATCTAAAGAGGACCGTTCTCCCCACCCCTGCTTGCCTGTTCCTGTTACCCTGAAAGCAGGACACCAGAGGGGAGAGAGATAGTCGGGAACATCATTTCACACCACACCCACCTCACACACACACACACACACACACACACGTACACGTACACATATATTGCATGTGCACGCACACACGTGCACGCACACACATGCACGCACATACTGCACACGCACATATACACACGCTACAGAGCATTCTGTCTGTGCATTTGCGTGTACAATCTTTTGCACGAAGTTCTCCAGGTAAACGCTCTTGAATAACTTCACAGATTTGTGCTGGTATCATGTGAAGCCCCATTTTTGTATTTCAAGCACTTTCCCCCCCTTGCCAGCAATGTGAAACTCCCGCTAGGGAGGAGGGGTGTGTGGGCACTGTGCCCCCCACTTCCAGCGTCACGTGGACAGGCTGAGACAAGAACCGGACCACATCATCCACCGGAGAAATCATCGTGAGTTCACCAGTCCAGGTCCCCCAAGGTGTTCTGAGCAAACTAGATGAGTCAGAAACAGAATTAATCCGAGCGGACTGGTTTTCTAAAGCTGCAAAACAATTTCGAGGCTTACGTCACACTCTGGCCAGACTTCGGGTGGTCCTACGCCCTTTCGGTACCAGACTCCCCTGGACCTCAAGTGACATGCCACTTCGCCGGTTACCTGATTCACAGGGAAGGCCGTTCACCTTCCCCTTTGAGACTGTCCGGTGACACTGGTGGGTATCGATTAAAAGAACAATTTCTAAACATGATTTCCACCTTCAGATAATTGTGACCCCTTAAAAACTCTGTAATGGTGACGGCTGGAGGGCACCTACTGCACCACAGGCACTGAAACGTAACCTTCGGTTTGGTTCTCAGCAGAAGGCGAGTCTGGCAAGCTGGGCGATGGCTCCTCTTTGCAGAGAAAGGACCAAGGGTTGCGGGAGGTTGTCACCTGCGAAATCACAGCACGAGTAAATGCCAGATATAGGACTCAAGATACTGCAAACCCTGGGTCTTTTGTGTTTTTCCACCTAAATTGTGCGAAAACATCTAATTCTAGAAATAGCGGCAGAGCTGACCAGATAGCGATTACTGTCCTATCTTCCTAATTCTCCGTTTCCGTCGTGCTAAGGTGCTGAGGCCTGGGGCTCCGGGGCCTCACCCCTGCATCAGCTGCTGTCCCCGGGCCCTTCCAGGGAGGCGGCCTCAGCCTTCAATGTCGCTTCCTCTTCTGTAAGCAGCAGAAGTCAAGCCACCAGTGACGAATTCTCGCAAAGATTAAATGAGATCGTGAGGAAACGCCAAGGGCGTTCACCGGCCCCAGAGAAGCCCCCAACACTGTGGCCACTTCGGGGGTGAGCTCCCAGGGAGCTGGCCTGGGGTGTATCTGAACACTGTTCTGCTCATCCGGAAAGTTCGGAATGAAGGCTGACTGATGGCAGCTTGTTTTGTTCTGTCGTTTGCCACTAAGAAAATTACCGAATTGTTTGGACTCCGTGTAACCTGAAGGGGCTAGAGCGACGGGTGGAAACCGTCAACGTGTCTGCAGTCACCGTGCATGTGACGGTCTGTGAGATCCCACACCCCCGAGAACGGACCCATCTGCGAGGGACCCTGTCAGCTGCACACCTGAAGTGAGGAGTCGGCGGCACCAGACACGCGGGCAAGGCACTGGTGGCAGACAGACGCCTGACACTCGGGGGCTCACAGGCCTCCCCCGGAAGACAAGGGAAGGGCTGCAGGGAGCACGTCGGGGGATTTTCTTTCCACAGCTGTGGGGCCGCCCAGTAGTGGGTCCGCTTCTCCAGCAAATTCTCGCAAAGATTAAATGAGATCATGAGGAAAGGCCAAGGGCGTTCACCGGCCCCAGAGAAGCCGTCCCTGACCCAGGGAGCAGCTGCCACCAGACATGGAATCTGTCGGCATCTTGATCTTGGACGTCCGGCCCCCAGGGCTGTGAGTCGTCAGCATCTCCTTGGCCTCAGCGTGGCCCATCCGAGCCAGAACGGCTGCCACCTGCCCCACACGTGGCCTGTGTGCCCCCCAGGTTGGTCACCACGCTCCTGTCTGTGATGTCTCATCTCTATCTCCGCTGGCTCCCCCCGGGGGTTTCCGCTGACGGTGGCCCTCGGCTGTCTTCCTGCAGCCACGGCCCAGGAGCGGGTCCGCTTCTCCAGCCCAGGGCTGGCGGGTGCTAACGACCGGTGACGGAGAGGCTGGCGCTTCCTCCCTGGCTGTCACCGTCACCAGAGACAGAGCCGACGTGTCAAGAGATGAAGCCAAGAGACCAGAGGAAGAGCCCCTTCCCCTCCACCGTCCCAGAGGTCCCTCCCTGGGGGTGACTCTGCGTCTGGAGGCTGTCGGGAACAAACGCTGGGGGATTGAAGTCCCGCAGAAATGAGCGCAAAGACAGTGCAGGTGCAGAACTAACCACGGGAAGGGGCTCGGGTACGGACGCCGGCTTTGCTCTGAGCCCCGGTTTCTAAGAAGGGAATGACTTCTCTCTGCAGTTGATTTTTTCTTCTCTTTGGCTCAGTTTTCTTCCGAGAATGAACGTCCTAACTGCAATCTATGAGGATTGCATTAATGACCTTTCCAAACCTGTCTTTGAAAGACATCCGCAAGGATCCCAAAACCGGGACGGCCACCTGTGGCCTGGGCACTGGGATAGGGGTCCTTGTGATGGACACACTGCCTTCGCTGCCAGAGTCCCCGGCTCCAGCCAGCGCTTGGCCCTTGTGAGCTACTGACCCCACCAGTGTGGGTCCGGCAGCCCAGCTTTATGCAAAAAGAAGTGACATCAGGCCTGCCCTCAATAGGCTGACCATCTGTGGGAGACAAAAGTTAACCCCGAAAGGGTGATATGACGCCCGTGGCCTCTGTGAGGGATTCCACACTCTCGAGTCCTCTGATCCCCAGAGTATGAGAAAAACTGACATCTAAGACATCAGGTAAAGCCAAAGTCACACAGAGAGCCTGCGAGGAGCCAGGATACCTGTCCAGGGGGCTTAGTCCCAAGTTCATGGCCTTAAACTACGATGCAGAGTAAAACATACACTACGCATAATGTAAAATGAAAATACCCATAACATAAGTATGAATATATATAAGACACGTGCACGTGTAATACAAATATAAAACATAAATAATACAATATAAAACACAAACACATATAACTGTATCATATACACATACAAGTAAAATATACATAAGCACACAGAGGACAAACAAAATATAAAAGGTATGTAATACAAATGTAGATACTGGCAAGAGAGAAGCTAACTTGCTGTGAGATTGTCAGAAGCAAGGGAATACTACTGCAGACTGGAGAGTGGGAAGACGAGGACGAGTGTTCGTGAAGAAAGGAGGCTTTAAATCACGTTGTTTCAAAAAGATCAACAGCTCCTGACAATGCTGGGATGGGAAACAGGGACCACGATGGTGAGAGAGACCATCCTGCAGAGGACAGGTGTGCTGAAGGAGGATTGACAAATCCCTGCACGACAGCTGATGGCTACCTACACCCACCTACACCCACCTGACACCCACCTGAAACCCACTTTTTACCCACCTTTTACCCACCTGACACGCACCTGTTACCCACGTGATTCCTACCTGACGCCCACCTGGTGGTACCCATCTGGTACGTGACAATATTCACCATTTGGTCACTGATGCCTTGGGCTCTGGCCACCATTCACACGTCCACCAAAAATCTGTAGGGTGATGTTTCTCAAGTTCAGAACCATTCTGGAGCGCCTCTGTGACATTGGAGCCACATCAGGACCTTCGAGGAGGAAGGAAGCAGGTGCGCTGGCTTCCTGCTCTCAGCATTCGGTCCGGGGGCCAGCGAAAACCTGTCTGATTTGGCCGTGCGAACCGCAGGCTCCACACACCCGGACACTGTTTCTTCCAACAAGTTGTATTTAGTATCAACCCTCTGCGACTGAATAAGGCCCTGCCGTTGCTCCTAACAGCAGTGTGTTATCGCCGCTGTTCTCGTGGTCACCGCCACCACCTGTAGCTAATCCGCTCTGGGAACCACGCAGCTTCAGACCTGGTGTTGCACCCATGCCCGTGACGGGGGTACTGTGATTTCACTGTGTCGGAGATAAGGAGCCCGTGGCGCGGACAGATCCCGAATTTGCGCGAAACACACAGTCGGGAGGCAGAAGGTGGGAGTGGAAGCAAACTTTGACTCCTTCAAGCCAAGCCATCCGTCAGCGTGCAGTTTCGTGTTTGTTTCCTGCTTGACTCTCAGCATCTGTCATATTGGGTGTGTATAGTCACATCGGTCTGTAGAACAAAGAACAGCATTCCATCCATCAGTCACGAAATACTGCCGACGCCAGTTCCTAGGAGCTGGCGACTAAGCCCGAATCAGTCCCCAACAGGACATCCCCCGCTGCCACCTCTCCCCACACACAGGTACACCTCCTGCGACTCATACTTCTCAGCCACTTTGTTACACGTGACCTGCCTGCAGTTAAACATGACCTTCTCTTCCCGGTCTCCCTGTGCCATGGCTGCTTGTGTCACGTGATGTCACGACCAGCAGCTCCTCACAGGCGGGGACAGAAGAGTCCAGGGAACTTGTACGCATCTTCTGTGAGCCTACTGGCACACGCATTTGTGTATGTCCTCGTATACATACTACGTATATAATCATAATACAATAGAATGAGTCAATCAATTCTATCATGTACATTTCATGGGGTAGCCTCTGCTCAGAAACTCAAAACATTAACCAGAAATTTGGGCACAATTTGTCCCGAAGCTAGCATCCCCCTTAGTGACAGATTGCTAACAGCGGCTGGGAGAAAGTATAGCATGTTGGCTTTTCATTACCTCAAGTCATGATTTCTGGTGTAATTATTATCGACTATAGAGAACGCAACAAGACAGCTTGGTAGGTCGGCCTTTTTTCTGCTGGGATTTTAGGGTCAGTCTGGGAGGGCTACATCCTCCGAGGAACCCACAGACGTCTTTTGTGGCACCACGATAGTGTATTAAAATATTAATTAAAGTCACCTTGGGAGCACACACTGCCGAAACCCCGTGTCATCCCAACACCCTGTACCTCAGCCCCGATGTCTGGGGCGTGTGCATGCATTATGTAGGGATCGTGAGGTCCTCGTGGCAATAATGGCGCTCACAACACAACCACCAACGTTAATCCCGCCAGGAGTTACTGTGCGCTTCTAAGGCAGACAGCGCACTAGGCACTTTGTGTTTTCTCTCCCTTGATCTTCCCAAGACCCTATGAACTTGGGTCATTATCATCCTTGCTTTGCACGCCAGCAAACTGAGCCTGTGGGTGCACCCCTGATGACAGCACGGTGAGAGCATCACTGCATCCTGATGTCCGTTTCCCACGTACCTCTGACCCCAGGACGCTTTACCGAACGAGTCAAACGGGTGGGGGGTGGTCAGCACCAAGGCAAACGCTGAAAAGGTACACCTGTATGTTTAAGAGGTGCTATCAGCTCACAAAATGTGTTTTCTAAATTTATCAACAAAATTTGTTTTTCGATCTCTGTTAACCCCCGTGAGTTCTACGCTTGACTGCACGACAAAGGAAAGAGAGGTGTGTTCAGCACGGAGCCCACACACCCCTGCAGGCCACGTGTCCGCTGCTCTCTCGAAGCCCAGCCTGCACACGCTGCCCCCGTTCAGCACAACCAGCACACGGGGCGGTACAGGGAGAGGGGGGCTGGGCTTTGAGGGCCCCGGTTCTAGCTCCGTGATGTGGCTCCACCGTCCCCACCTGTGGGCTGCCGACGTCCCTGCCCCCGTCTGACTCCATCCACTTTCGGCTCCGGCCTCCTGAGCAGGCCCACCCTATGGGAGCCACGGCTGGCTCTGACCCTCGTGAGGGAGTGACCACTGGGCCCCACGCTCCCCTGCAGCTGGCTCCCGGTGGCCCTACAATGGCGTCCCACTTAGCTTTCCTCCTCCTCCTAGACCTTTCTGCTCCGTCGCCTGTGGAGCCCCCACCGCCGGGGCGGCTTCTTTATCTACGCGGCTCACAGAGAGACAGGGCGCAGCTCAGCACTGAACGTGCAGGACGTTTAACCACATTTTCCGCTGGTTTCTAGGGGGTTCCGTGGCATTTTCTCCCGGTTTCTAGGGGGGTTCTGTGGCTACTTGTGGACTGTTGAGCAAGATCAGGTTATAAGGAATTGTTTTCAAGATGACTTTAAAAAGTTTGTATCACAGTCGCCTAAACATCAACTTTATTTTTGCTAATACACATATCAAAAAAAAAAAAAAAAAAAAAGAACCCAGAGGGCTTGAGTTGAAAGGCTTTATTTTCTTTCATTACTGTCATTTGTAAGATTTTAATGAAGCCTTACAACTCTTCAAAAGAAAGCCACAGTCAGCATAATGCGTAATCATTTTATGCTCTTTGCTTATATAATCATGATTCCTTAATTCTGCGGCCAGCGGTGCCAGGGGACCTTCGTGGGTCTGGCGGTACTGGGCAAAGTTCATTTTACCTTTAACGGAAGGCACTGCCATCCAGACGATCACGTCAAGGCAGCCCTCCACTCACTCAGGCTTCAAAAGACCAGCTTGGCACCAAAGACGGGGAGTTGAATGGGGAAAGGCCAAGGTTGCTGCCCTACAGTGAACCGTGTCCCTTCCTGCCGTTAAATTGTTCTTTCGGCTCCCTGAACCGCGTGGGCCCCTCAGCCCAGCGCCAACAGCCAGTCGTGCTGTGCTTGGGTGCTGGCGACCCTCTTCTGTCCCCTTAGCCCTGGCAACAGGTGAGGCTGGTGTTCACCATCACCGGTGCCCTACCGTCACTGGCCACCCCCTGGGGCCACCCACAGCCCAGAGGGCTTGTCCTGGGTGGGCTTCTGTACTGCAGGCTCTCGTCCGTGAGGCTTCTGCCCCTGTGCTTCTGCACAGTCCTTAGCACGTGAATATTTGTGAAGCAACACTTCTTTCCCGGTTTCAGTTTTTACTCTCCTACCTGCTGATGTTATGAATAGTGTTATTAAATCATTTATAGAGCAATAACCCTTGCAGGGAGGCAAAAAGGATCCCTCATCATATACAGTTAACTTCTCTTTAGGCTTGAGCTGATTGTCCCTAAACAAGATAAATTTGTCATTTTTTTGAGAGCACGTGATACAAGAAACACAGTTGTGATATTAGAATCTTTCACTATTACTTCTCTTTCTTGTCTGAGAGTATCGTTGTCACTGGGTGCCATTTCAGACTTCTGTTGTTATTTGTGAGTACGAAATCTTAGAAGACAAATGCCCTAAAAATATGCACAACTCAGCAGCCCACAAAAGCCAGTAATCCAAACTGCCGCGTGTCAAATGAAGGACAAATCTTCTACCTGTCTGGACAAATCTTGAAGGGATACCAAGGAAGATGCCACAGCCACGGGCAGGCACAACTCACTGTTGGGGACCTCAAAGGAACATTAATGAGGCAAAAGCCGGAGAGTGAAGCAAGACAGCCATGGAGGTTTGTTCTATGCAGTAAGGCTCCCCTAAAGTAGACCCTCAAGGTTTTAAGTAGAGTGACTCTAATCTCGACGTAGATCTCCAATAACCAAGTCTGAAGTCAATTCCTCTCAGTGCCAAAATGTTCTAAACATGCATCACTAAGGATAATTTTGTCTTCTTGGCTGGATGGTAACCCTTCTCTGCTCCCTCTGGGGTCTTCACAGAACCATCAGATCCTTGAGTACCGTTGTAGGAAAAGAGTGTTACCCTGAGGCAAAGGTCAGACCCACCTTATTCCCGTAGTGACCACTAACTTCGGACCTCAGCTCCCACCCTGACGGCAGTTATGGCTCCAAGGCAACCATCTTACCCACCGAGGCCACTGTCCACACGACTTAGTCTAATGCAACTCTGATGGGGATGACGCCTCCCAAAATATTCTTAGATTTCGTGTGTGGGCAGCCCAGAGTCCGTGTCATGATGTCTGATGCCTTCCGTCACTAGGTGCCTCCAACCGCACGGACAGGCACGGACTGGCCAAGGTCAAGAGCCTTTCTCAACTTTAAATAGCATCCTTCCTGTGAGTCAGAGTGCGGTCCTTACGCCCACCTTCCACTCATGCTCGAAAAGCTCAAAGGTGAGCTGCATGAGAGACCTCCCCTTGCAAACTCTCCCCTATTTCCCAAGCCTGAGTTCTTCTGCAATGTTCACACCGCACTTGGCACCACACTGTCCACGCTGAGCAGGAGTGTCCGTGAATGACTCACCACCACCGCCAGCTCCCAGCTCCCTGAGGAAAGACCGTCTCTCACCATCTTTCACTGCTTCTCCACAACTTCCTGCGAAGTTTAATTGGTGGTACATGCTCATAAATGTCACCCGGATGAGGGGACAATCGAAAGGATGGACCAGGCTTGTCACAGGCAAGCCACGCTTTGGGGCCTTGGATTCCTCAATATGGTGCAGGGGCTGACAGCCGGGATCCCTAAATCTAACGTTCTGCAACTCTCCTCTCACGGGGTTTTCAGGATCTAAACTCATACAGCTGTAAAATAGCTGAGACTGTTTAGGGACTTTTCCAAAGCTTTTACTTGTTCTTGCTCTGGTGGCTTAAGCTGTTTTAAACGTTGATTTTGAAAAGGAGCCTTCTGGTCGGCCAATAGAATGAACAAACGTTTCCAGGAGCACTAAAGGCCTCGTGAAGTATTGCCAGAGCTCCTGTGCCACACTCCGGGGCACTGAGAAGCTCTTGGAGCCTCGACTGTGTAGTGTTCTGCCCACTCGGAGAGTCTGGGCCATCTGACCACTAATTAGCAGCAACAGCTCACAATCCTTTCCAGCAAAACTTGGTGCACAGCGTTGGCTCTTGGAGGCTACGATGGAAACGGCTGCATCCCTGAGGACCTGAAGAAGAAGACGGTGGCTGTGTAGATGCCTAGACACATCATTCCCTGCAATAACAGCGTGCCTGTAGGTCAGCAGATACGCAACACTTACTGTACCTTAACAGGTCAACGTTCAGGCTGGGTCTGCTGCACACAAGTGTCCTACAGCTGTCTGAGCCTCGGTGCCATGGGGTCCTATTCAAGATGTGCCTGCGGAAGCATTTTGTGTGTCGTCAAATGATGGTCTCTGGCAAGCGATTAGTCCTGTGAAGTTTTCCCAAACTGTTCTGCACTGGGAATGCACTGGGTTCAGCACAATGTCATCCATTATTCAGCAGTCTCTCTGTAGCTCTGGTGTCTTGTAAGTGATAAATTATTATAATGAAAGAAAACCAGCACTGCACTGGGAAAGAAGAGGGAGGAGTGGGGGCCAGACAAAGATGGACCCAATGAGCTTTCTTGTGAACACACTCACATTGGCATGTTGACATGGCTGAGAGCCCACAGAAATGGATAATCTACCAACCACCTTAAGGAAGACTTTTCCAAACTCTTAAAAACACTCTCCCTTCTTGTGAGCTCTCACTATTTCATGGAAGTAGTATACAATGGAACGTGCTTTGGAGATCACAATAATTTTTTAAATTATTCTCACTATTTTTATTTCTCATGTTTACTCCTTGTTTACAAATTACCTAGAGGATATTTAATGTAAATTAAATAAGATCGAGACTATCGAGCGTCTGGCGTGCCTGACTCCGTTGAACGCCAAGAGGAAAATGAACGTGTGTAGGTTGGCGGAGGAAGCTGCATGGGGAGACAGCTTGGTTTTGGAGTCTGGCTGGTTCTTTTCGAACCGAAGAGAGCCTGAGTGTGTTACTGTCATGGAAGATTTTACTTCTCTCCTCTGGTGTCTGATGCTCTCAACATCTTCTCGCGAGCATCCCTAAACAGGATCGCGGTGAAGCAATCCCACTGTAACATGAAGACAGGAGGGTGTGAAATACCCCATACACAGGGTCAGACGTAGACTAGAATACCCCCTCCCAGGAGGCCTGGGAGCGCCCCTCTGTCGTAGGTCCACGAGCAAGGTGAATAACGTTGGCGTAAGAATTTGATCTTTCGTTTTCCAAGACTAACTGGCAAGCTGGTTTTCTTTCATTATACTAATTTATCACTTACAAGACACCAGAGCTACAGAGAGACTGCTGAATAATGGATGGAATTGTGCCGAACCATGTTTCTGCCCTAAGGAGCCTTCCACGCAGAAGCATATGTGGGATCATGTCAGACAAGCACAACACAATCCTCCTGCCATCAGGCAAGATGGGGTGGGATTCCTGGCGAATGTGGGTGAGAGAGACAGAGAAACAGAGCCAGAGGCTGGGGGTTAATTTAATGTGGGAGAGGAAGTGGCACACAGTGGGGTCTGCTGATCGTTCGGACACTGAAGGTAAGAAAGGAGCAGCATCACCCTACAAGACCATGGAGTGACTGCAGAAGGCGCCAGGGAAAACCTCTGCCCCCAAAATACAACTCCAGCTCTGGGAGCCCTGAACATCTTTGGGTTCAGACACTCGCCAACAGTTGCCAATGGTAGACAATAATGAGCTGACACATAGCAGCGCTTGGGAGGGATGGAACCTCCTCTGGGGCGTTAAGAGGCGATTTGAGGTGAGACGACAGAAGGGAGGGGAGTGGCATCCCAGACAGCCCTGAAGCCGGTTCCCCGTTTGTCCACACAGGGCGCCGGATGCGGGATAGCAAGGTGGAAATTTGAGCTCATCTCTGACACTCAGGATGGAGTCACTGGCCCACCACGTTTACCCTGGTGGGCTCTGTCCTCCCCTCCGGTGACTCAGTCTGAGCCACAAGCCCCCACACACATTTCCCAACCTAGGTGGAAGGTCGAGGAACCTTCCAAAGCAAGGAGGGAAGGAGGGACATCAACAGACAAGGAAGGGAAGCTTTAAATCTAGGGGCCGCCGGTCAGTGAGTGTGGATGGGAGAGCTGGAGGGCCCTGGGATTTGAGGCCACGAAAGGAAGCATCTCGGGGAGACCACTCGCCGACTACCCCATGTGGTTTAGACCTTCTATAACACACGCTGCGGGTAGATGGTTGGGCTGAGGGTCGGTAGCTTCTGGCCTGGCGATACCAGTCCCTAAAAATCCAGAGACACAGTCCGCCATCCCAGCCCTTGAAAGGTTCCAGAGTCCAGAACTTGGGAGATTTTCAGATTTGAGAGAAAGGAGGACAGGATGGGCCAAATAACATCCCAGTGGAATTTTCAGAAACATATTAGTAATTGGTGCCTTCGAACATAATATTCCATGTAAAACAGAGGTGTGTGCAGCGTTCCGTGCCACAGGAACTTAGTTCGGGGTTGGGAACTTATTTCTGCTGCTGAGTTTACTAACAAGCTCTCTTCTCCAGGGGAGGGTCTATTTCTCCCACAAAACCAGCACCTCGGGGGCTCCCTGGTCTCTCGGAAGGAGCCTCCCCGTGCTGGCCAGAGAGGGTCCCACCTCACACGGCCTGACCTTGCCTGAAGCTGAAGCCCATGACGCTGGGCTGCAGACGTGGCCGTCACAAAACCCAGGGCAGAGCACTGGCCGGCACCCTTGGGGCCCCTCACCTCAGAAGGCACTTCGGGCAAACCTCCTGGGCCGGCCCCAGTCCCCAGAGTCTGGGGGTGCTAGTGTGTCCACAGCACCGTGTTCCGGAAGCCGAATGCTCAGAGTACCCCGTGGGGCCGCTGCGAGGAGCTGGGTCTCCACAGAGGAGTTTCAGGCGGGACTGACCTTGCTTCCCTTCCTTTGGCGATGAGCACACCGTGGGCCCCACTATCCCATCTGGCCTCCCCCCACGTGTGGCTTCTCCCCAGCATCTTGGCAGGTCCTCCTTGATGCCTGCAGAGTGTTGTGCCCACGAGTTTGGGGGAACCGTCCCCAGACCCACTGTGGGATCGCACACCCACGGGGCATCCGCAGGTGTCCGTGGCCCGGAGCCCCGCGCGTTTCCATAGCCTGGGCTGCGGGCAGGAAAACACTTTGAAGTTGGACATCAGCTCATGCTGGAAATGACAGTAGATGGAGGGGTTGATGGAGTGGCCGTCCTCCGTGGTCTGCAAAGTGGGGGGAGGTGATACGTGGGAACAGGGAGGAGGGAGAGCCTGGTCAGGGGTGTGGTCAGAGCACCTGTGGACACCACTTCTCCTCTTAACCGAACCTGGGAAAACCCCGGAGCTGCTCTGCTTTGGACGTCCAGAGCTGACGTCCCCCAAGCAGGAAGATAGTTAAGTGTCCAGTCGGCTGCTTTAGAAAAGAAAGGTGAGTCACTGTGTAACCTGGAGGAACAGGAGAGTGCTTGGTAATTCTTATTTTCTGGAGCATGTAACAGAGAGATAGGGTTTCAGGTCTGCTGGGGCCTTGGCCCGAGGAGGGGACCCCATGGCAGGAAGAGACATGAGGCCCTGTCACCCGGTGCCAACGTCGAACCCTCTTCCCCAAGTGTCTCTGGTCTGGGCTGAGTTACCGTAAGATGATGGGGACTTCTTCCACTACGTTCATTCAAAACCAAATCAGCAGGATGGGAACAAACAGCTCCTACGTGTTGGGTGGGTGGGAGAGCTGGCCTCTGACGGGGGCTCGGTCCACCTGCAGGATCCCTGGTGCCACCGTTGGGACTCCCCGCCGGACAGGCATTCTGCCACTCAGCACCACCTGCCCACGTAGTCCTTTCTGGCCCCGAGCAAACACTAGGTGCTCCATGCGTGTTCGGGTGATCAAGGTGGCCTCCGAGGGCCTTTCCAACTTGTCTTGAATTAGTGGGTAGCTAACTCACCGTAGTCACCTCGCCCGGCCCCAAAATACCATTTTGATACATGGAAGATGCGAGCCAAGCCCCAGACTGAATTGTAATATTCACAGGCAGGACAATGTGGAGGGGAAGGAAGAGGAGGAACGTTCCTGGGGCCCCCACTCTGTTCCAGCCCCCAAGCCCCACACAACAGCCTGGACACAGATTACACAGCCTCGGCCCCTTCCTCCCCCGGCCTCGCTCTGCACAATCACGTTCTTGCCAGATCTTCTGTGCACTGAGCAGAAGGCTCCCGCCCTACCTGGCTGCCCTATCCCCCAGGCTTCCAGCTGCCCGTGCAGACAGCCACAGTGAAATTTTACAAGTCTGTCTCTTAAGGTACGATGATCAGAATGAAAGACAGCCTCTGCCCCTGCTCAAAGTGTGGTCCGCTGACTGAGCGGAAGAAGGGGCTGAACTGGAAGAAGGGGCTATAGGCATCTGCGTTTCGGTGCCCACCCGCCCACCCTCCACGGCTCCCCTGGGTGTTTGTCTCCCTTACGTGGCCTCGTGTGTAGGAAGATCTTCTCCGCCTTCATCCCACTGACATTTTTCCTGCCAAAGGATGGACGTGGGGCACGCCAGACCCTTGACCAGCAGCTGTGTTTACCTGTTCACGGGCAAACCCTCCTAACCCGACACCATCCGGCCTCCCCCCCTCCACCTTACCAAGCTGGGTTTTTTCGAGGCCACCTGCACGTGGTTACCCGCTATTTGACCTATCGGGTTTCTGACGTTGGTGGCTGACTCCCCAGAAAAAACAAAAGAGGACCTCATGGTCAAGCAAAGCTAAGTGTATTACACCTGCTACAGAAGAGAACACCCCCCTGACATGCTACCTGTAGGGTCTCATGGGGGCATTGGGGGCATTGGAGGATTGCAGGGTTTCAGGCCCTGGGTCAGCTCACTGTCCCGCAGAGCCTGCAGGGCGGCCACCTGCTTTGGGTTGGGCAAAGTTCATGACCTCAGGACTTAGAATATGTTGGCAGATGCGGAGAGTCTTGAAGTGAGCCTTGGTGAGCCAGTGCAGTCTCGGTAACTATGGTAGTTGGCCCACAGTCTCATCATCTGGACGCAAGGATTAGCTAGGCTAATTTTCCCCTGTCCTAATAGTGGTGAGCACAGAAAAAAAATGTGTCTGGTTCCAAATTGTTCAGCTAAGGGACCAGAAAGGCATAGGTACTGGGCGTCCTCAATCTGCACCTCCGTATGTGCACATCGACCACCAGCGCTCACTGCCATTGCTTTGTAAGCGCCCGTCATCGGATAAAAGGCAAAACTCAAAACCAAACCACCCAGCAAAACGCACCAAATGTGCCGCCCCGTTCACGTGCAACCACCTTAACTTTTTCTTCTAGCTAAAACCTTATTAGCTCTGTGGACGCAGTGTTTTTCAAAATTATTTTCCAAGATAAGCAAGAAAGTAAAATATTAAAACAAATAAAACCAAGCTCCTCTGCGTTCTGGGTGAGGATAAAGCTTCAGTAGCTCCTTCTCTTGCCAGAGGGACCCCTGAAGGTCCAAAGAACTCAATTAATACTCAGGAGGCTTCATACCAGAAATCATTATTTTTTTTGAGGTCAAAACCATCGCTTACGGGAAAACCAATTGTACAGCCAAATTATGTGTAAACAAGAAAGGAGATGAGAACCCTTGGTAGGGGAAATGAATATACAAGTAGCTATAATAATTTTAACCAGAATTTAAAGCAAAATCTTTTGAGTGCCAGAAGACAGAAAATTTGCAATTCCCCAGTGTAATTGAGTATACTTTTATAGACTTCATTTTTGTTTTGGAAATTAATTCTTCCACAATAGAGATACTCTGGTTAATTTAAGTTATAATTAAAAACAACCCCAGCTTATATATTGATTTCATTACATTGTATTTCATTTCTATTTATTGTTTCACATTTTTACGAGTTAATAAAGGAGCGGTTTTATGTATTCCTTTCTGCTGCTTACAAACCCAAGCTACTTTTTGAATAGAAATCACATTTGTGCAACACATTTTTTTTTCCTTCTGACTATAATAACGACTATGTTGCTTAACCGACACCAAATAATCAAGGAGAAGCCAGGAATCCATTATCTGTTTGGGAGGGGGTCCATCTTCCTGGCTTTCCAAGCAAAACCAAATGCAGTTTTCACTTGAAAGACGAAGGTGCTGAGAAAGTTTCTGGTCACCACCTGGTGGGTGGTGAGTGAAGGAACCCCCCTGGACCCAGAAAGTCAGGTGATCGCAGGACAACGAGGAATCAGGGTAATGGCCCCATTGTACAAGAACTTGTAGATACCCACCAGTGCTGATCTGCTCTTGTGAGGGCCTCCGCCTCTGGTAGTAAAGCGAGATCAGACACGTCAAATCAGCTGGGCGGCTGCTGACCGTCCTTCCAACGTCCCTTAGGTTCGAGACTCCCGGCTCACTCCTGCAGGCCCGGCATGGCCTCCGAGTCCCCTTGGCCACTGCTGTTTGCTGCCTCATTTATCTTGTACCTGGTGCAGGAATGGAAAATCACAGCCTGGGGGTAGGACACCAGGGTCCTTTGTTGGCTCCAGTTTTGATCGTGGTAAGGCTCTTGCTTTCTTTAGGCCTTTGTACCCTTGTCTACAGAACGCTGTTCTACCTACCGCACCGGGCAGGGGTGAGGACCAAATCACAGATCAAACGTGAAGGCCCTTTGTAAAGTGTAAAGTCCTGTAGATGCTCAAGATCATGTTTGGTCCTGTCGGGATATAAAATTCCACCAACCTTTGTAGGACGGTGACCCTCACACCATCTTATTGTGTGGCATTTTTCTCTTCCCTCCTGCGAGGCAAACTTTTCGGAGCATTTGATGTCGAAATGTGGCCTCAGCGGACGTAGGCTTCATCAGTGGTGATCTAAGGCAGGAAGCTGCACTTGTTGTGATTCTAGCGAATCAATCATCCTTTCGTTAATGCACAACCCAACAATTACTTCACGATGAAGGACAGGACCCAGCAGCTCCTGGGAAAAAAGAGTGATACTGATCACAAGGAGTACAAAGTGCGTATCTGTGGGAAGGTGGTCCGGCAACAGACTCAGCCCGTGGGTTGGGGGGTGGGGGGGTGTGCTCTCAAAGGGGGCTCATGGCTGATCTTTCACACAATTAGTAAGGTGAGTGGAGCAGGGAGGGCTCTTACGCTTTGCCAGACCTGACCGGACACGTGGTTATGAGCTGGCCATGACGGGGCCACCGGCCTATGAAAATGGTCTGATCAAAGCTGGGCTTTATGACGGCCAGGCTTCCCTGTGAGCTGGGATTTGGAGCAGTTCATGAGGAGGAAAACCACAGGCTGAGGATACAGTCCCGTGTGCCCGGGGGCAGGGCCAGGGCCATGGAGCCCCGCCGCTGAACTTCCATGCAGACCTGGCAGTCAATTTACTAACTGTCCCTATTCTCAGGTGAAGGAGAACATATCAGGAGTAAATAAATGCATGGGTTTATTTTGTCCTAAAGGGCCTACGTGGTTCCTCAGAGGCTGCATGGGGTGACAAGTTCCGACACCATCAGACTCCCCCCAGAGGACACACACCTGCAGGGATGCAGGGTCCGTCAGGACCACAGAGAGCATGGCCCACGCAGCCGGGTGGGGGTCACCGCCGCGGCTCAGAGAAGGGCAAGCACCACCTGAGCCTGGTGGTGACCTGGAGCCCGCCCCAGCCTGAGACCTAGTGACACCTCCCGTTGATAGCGGCTTCGTGATGCTTTCCTAGCGTGCCGTTTCCCAGCGCAGCTGGCGTGGCGGGGGTGGACCCGAGGCTGAGATGGGTCCCCGTGGCCCACATGTGCGTCAGGTCCAGGCTGCAAATGAGACCCACGCTCGTTCGAGAGGCTGCCGGCCTCTACAGCAAGGTCTTTACAGCCGCCTGATGAGCAAGGTCATCTCCAACCTCAGTTCAAGGGCCATCGGTGCAGCTTGGGTGTCAACCAAGCCCTGAGGCCGAGGTGGGGGGGGGGGGGCCACGAGAGGGAGGCGGTGTTCCGCTTCAGGCCACGAAGGCGGCTAAGACGCTTCTCAGCAGGGGCATCGTACAGGAACTACGCGTGGAGAACGGCGCTTTCCACCGTGTACACGCATTCTTGCCCCCTTGTGGTAGAGGGACTGACCGCGTAGGCATGAGTTTACCCCTGGACTCTCTCCTGTTCTACTGATCTATTTTGTGCCAGGGCCACACTGTTTTGATTACGACTGCTCTGCAGCATAACTTGAGATCTGGGACTGTGGTGCCTCGGCTCTGTTCTTCCGCTTTGGGCTCTTCGGGGTCATTTGTGGTTCCATGCACATTTTAGGATTATTCGTTCTAAATGTCGTTGGCACTTTGACAGGGGTTGCATTGAATCTGTAGGTTGGCCTGAGTGGTATGGACACTTTACCAGGATTTGTTCTCTGAATCCACGGTCATGAAATGTCTTTCCGGTTGTCTGTGTCCTCCTTGATTTCTTTCATCATTGTCTTGCAGTTTTCAGATGGTTGAATTTATTCCTAGGTATTTTAGTCTTTTGGGTACAACTGTAAATGGAATTCTTTTCTTCATTTCCTTCATTTCCTTCTTCATTTCATTTTCTGCTACTTTGTTATTAGTGTAGGGAAATGCAACAGATTTCTGTAGATTGATTTTGCATCCTGCATTGATTTATTAACTTAGATCAATTCATGTATCAGTTCTAATAGGTTTTCGGTGGAGTCTAATGGTTTTCTACGTATAGTAGAAATATGTCATCTGAAAACAGTGACAGTTTTACCTCTTCCTTGCCAATTCGGTTCCCTTTTATCTTTTTTTTCCTGTCTGCTTGCTACAGGTGCAAACTGGTACAGCCACTGTGGAAAACAGCATGGAGAATCCTCAAAAACTTAAAAATAGAAATACCATTTTCATAATAGTAAATAGTAAATAATAGTAATAGTAAGTAATAGTAAATAATAGTAATAAATAGTAAATAAATAGCAAGTAATAGTAAATACCAATTTCATATAGTACTTTCTATATGATTCAGTAATTTCACTACTGGGTGTTTACCCAAAGAAAATGAAAACACTAATTCGAAAAGATATATGCACCCTATGTTTGTAGCAACATTACTTACAATAGCCAAGCTATAGAAACAACCGAAATATCCACTGGTAGACGAATGGATAACAAAGATTTAGAATAGATACATACATACAAACATACATACATACACACACAATGGAATATTTATGGCCATAAAAAAGAATGAAATTTTGCCATTTGCAACGACATGGATGGACCTAGAGACTCTAATGCTAAGAGAGTATAATAAATCAAACAGAGAAAGACCAATACCATACGATTTTGCTTATTTGTGAAATCTAGAAAACAAAACAAGCAGATAAAAAAACCCCACATACTCTTAAATACAGGGAACAAACTGGTGGTTGCCAGAGTGGGGGTGGATGGGGGGGATGGACGAAATAGAAAAGGGGGATTAAGAGGTACACACTTCCAGTTAGAAAATAAATAAGTAATCGGATGAAAGGTACGGCATAGGAAACATAGGCAATAATATTGTACTAACTCTGTGTGGTGGCCAACGGTGGCTGTATTTACTGTGGTCAGCATTGTGTGATGGGTAGAATTAGCGAATCAATACATTGTACACCTGCACCTAATAGAACAAAATGCAATAACTCTACTTCAATTTAAAAAAAGAAATATATAGGGGCACCTGGGTTGAGCGTCCGACTTCGGCTCAGGTCATGCTCTCACGGTCCGTGAGTTCGAGCCCCGCGTCGGGCTCTGTGCTGACAGCTGGGACCCTGGAGCCTGCTTCGGATTCTGTGTCTCCCTCTCAGTGCTCCTCCCCTGTTTGTGCTCTGTCTCTCTCTCATAAAAAACATTTAAAAAAAAGAATTTAAGAAAATAAAAAAGAAATACACACACACACACACACACACACACAGAGTCATTTCGACTCAAACATATAAACCCATGTGGGGATACTCCGAAATTACCCCCAGGTGTTGTTCCAACTTACAGACTTCCTGAGGCTACGAGCCTGTCCAAGGTCACAGCTGTAAGTGGAGTCACGCCAGGAACCTGGTTGGCTGGATCCGGAGTGCTGTGATCAGGTGAAGGCCCCACATGACTCCCAAGCTCCCCGCACCCAGGGGAGATGGCGGACAGGCCCCTATAAGCAGACATAGAAACCTGGAAATACGGGTATATTTCCACCCAATCTTGCTGTGAACCTAACACAGCTAGTCATCTCAGACAGGAAGACCAGGGAAGGGACACCAACAGCGGAGCAAGGTGTCCGCTATTTCGGAAATATGGCAACAGTTTAAGCAACTACGATGCGTTGTTCCGTAGTAGATGGTCCGCCAAACTGCAGATCCTTTGAGAGTGGAGACAGAGTGTTTATCAACAGGGAATGACGCATGTCGGTCGGTGACCAGAGAGGGTCCCAAAGCGAGGGGTGGCTACCGCAGACACCTGGACAGGGTCGGAAGTTTCAGGAAGAAATGTCACACGGAACAGAGGAAGGCCATCCTGTTCAGGAGCGTTTGCAAAATCAGAGATCACATTTGGGGGGGACACACGGGTAGGAATATTAGACCTGTCCCCAGAGTCCAGTTTCCTTCGGCCAAGGGAACCTGTCTTGTCACTCTTCCCCGTTGGTGAACTCTGCCAGCGCAGAGTTGAAGATTTCATCTCACTCGTCGTGAGGGGTTTCTGCTCCGTGTGGACAAGCAGGGTGCTGAGCAGCTTGGCGCCCAGATGGAGAGTATTTGGGGGTCCGCCTCAGTGCCTGTGACTGTGTCAGCGTGAATCCAAAGGAATCCGCTTCACTGGACGCGCGGTCCATTGCGGACACTTGGCCGCTGAATGGCGGCATCTCAGATGTGGTCACAAAGTGATGATTAACTTGAGGTCACGTGTATCCTGTAATTCCCTGTTTTCACCTTCTGTTAATAAAGTGTGGAAATAAGCATGAGCGGGGCCTAACGGAGGCGGTGGTCTGAGGGAGCAGACATCGTCTCAGGTGTGTTGCCGGTTTGGGCCTCTGGGTCTACAGGGAAACACCAGCTGTCAGCAGTGACGGGGGGACAAGGGTCCAGTGAGCTCTCTGCATCTCTGCCTCTTCAGGGCTGCAGAGAAGGTGATGCACTGTGGGGACACAAGCCAGAGGGGGCTGGAAGGCAGTGTAAACTGAGGCAGCTCAGGGCACTGTGGGCCTCCCGGCTCGGGTCCGGAGCCATCGTGGCTCTGAGCCCTCCGCTGCCCGACGTCTGTCTCTGCTCCCAGTCCCTCTAGCCCACCTCAACCCCTCAGCCTGGCCACAGGCTTAGGTCCCCGTGGACACCCTGGTCCAGGTCCTACAGTGGCTGCGACCAGGGAGTGTGGGTGCCCTCGTGCGTGGAGGGGCCCCGTGCTCACAAGAGGGTCTGGAGTCAGCCGCCAGAGACACACTCCGCACACGGAGGAAACCATTCTCACTAAGGTCCCTGGGGCAACTGAAAGGGCGCACACCGTGTGATAGCATCTTTGACCCAATGCAAAATCCTACCGCCAAGTAACTGAACTTCAAGGTTGTTGCAAAAACAAAACGCTCCACGTATTTCAAAGTTGCTGCCAGTAACGAACCGAAACTGTGTAGCTCACTTTTTTTTTCTTTTTTTTTTTTTTTGTTAATTTAAAAATATTATGAGATTGGGATGCCTGGGTGGCTCAGTCAGTTAAGCATCTGACTTCGGCTCAGGTCATGATCTCAGTTCATGGGTTCCAGCCCCATGTCAGGCTCTGTGCTGACAGCTCAGAGCCTGGAGCCTGCTTCCGATTCTGTATCTCCCTCTCTCTCTGCCCCTCCTCCACCTGGCACTCTCTCTCTCTCTCTCTCTCAAAAATAAATAAACATTAAAAATTGTTTGAACAGGGGCGCCTGGGTGGCGCAGTCGGTTAAGCGTCCGACTTCAGCCAGGTCACGATCTCGCAGTCTGTGAGTTCGAGCCCCGCGTCGGGCTCTGGGCTGATGGCTCAGAGCCTGGAGCCTGTTTCCGATTCTGTGTCTCCCTCTCTCTCTGCCCCTCCCCCGTTCATGCTCTGTCTCTCTCTGTCTTAAAAATAAATAAACGTTGGAAAAAAAAAATTAAAAAAAAAATTGTTTGAACATTACAATTTACATATATTCATTGAAGAAAAATAACATTTTAGCAAAAAAAATTGTGTAATATTTATTGATAACTGAGATAAAACTCTAAATAATGCTTTGTAACCTGCTTTTTTTCCTCTCCTTGGAGGGCCCGGGGTTGAGTCCCCATTCTGCCACAAGCTATCTGTGTCACTTTGGGGAATGTTGGGTAACCTTCTAGGCTGCTGTTTTCACATTTACAACGGATGTCATGGTTTCCATCCCTACAGAGCTGCCGCGGAGAGTGAGTGAGCGTTAGGAACGTACTTCTACTAAAATTTATCTGTTGTTTGCCTGGAACTCGTTTTAAATGGGCGTCCTGCATTTTTATTTAAGTCTGGGAGCCTCAGTGCTCACGCATGATTGGTTGCACGAAGAGGCTCTTTGCTAACTTGCTGATACTATAATTGCTGTTTTCTGGCGTCGTCTTGCAAACCCCACGGGGGAGACTTTCACGGAGCCCCACACTGGGCTCAGCTGGTTACCTCGTTTACCTCCTAGCTCCTGGTGCAAATGCTCCCCCCATCTCCCCATCTCAGAGTGGGAGACAAACCCAGAGGGTTTAACTGCCCCAGGACCCACGGTACTTGGTAGCAGAATGGAGCCCAAACCACGTTTGAGTCCAGTGCCCAACTCACGTTTGGGGGTGTGACCCGGAACATAACTCCCCAAGTGCCACATGCCACATGTTCCTGAAGATGGGGAGGGGAGGAGGGGGAGCGGGGCCTGTGGGTAAGCAGCTTCATGCAACGCAGGACACAGTGGGTCCTGCTAGGGCTGCAGCATGCACACCAGTTCCCCACAGGCTCTGGAGGAGCAGGGGTCACTCCAGATTCTAGAGTTTCTAGAACACCATTCACACAGGCCCTGCATTTTCCCTTAGCACCATCCGGCATGCCATGGAACAGCCCAGAAAATGCCAGGTAAAACCCCAACACAGTAGTCTCCGGGGCCTCTTGGTGTCTTCCTGCACCCTCCAGGACTTCCCAGGGCCTTCCAGCACCTCCCAGCACCTTCTGGCACCTCCCAGGCCTCCCAGCACTTTCCCACACCTTTCAACACCTCTCAGAACCTCCCAGCACCTTCTACTGCCTCCCAGGACATTCCAGAACCTTCCAGCACCTTCCAGGGCCTTCCCACACCTTCCAACACCTTCCAGTACCTTCCAGCACGTCCCAGCACCTTCCAGCACCTCCCAGGGCCTTCCAGCACCTTCCAGCACCTCCCAGAACCTTCCAGCAACTTCCCAGAGGGATGTAGGAGGGACCCACCCACTCCCTTTCCACGGCACCCAGAGCCCCAGGGGCTCTGAGAGACTGGTCCCCGTGGCGCTGCACTCCGACAGGAACAGGGTCTCCAGCAGAAGTGCCAGGGGGCCGGAAGGGGGGTGGGTCAGGGAGACACAAGGCCCTGCCCTGGCCCCACTCCCGACACTGTCGCCGCCCCTCTCGTCTTGGGGGTCCTGTCTGGAAACCCCAGCTCTCCTGACTCCCACGGTCACTACGACCGCCTCCCCGGCCACACTCCTCCACCTGCCCGAGGGCACCCCCCGGTGAACGGCCCCTGCAGGTGCATAGCAGTCAGGACGAGGGGGGAGATGAGGCGCAGCCGGGCCACCGGGGGTGCGGGCACGGGTGCAGCGGCCTCGCTGACCCGGCCGGCACTCACACACAGACACGACTTGCGGGTTCCACCCCCTCTGCCTACCTCTCGGCTGCCAAACGCACTGCTCCAGCGTCTTTAGGACCCATTATTCCCCGTGATTACCACCTGTGAGCTGGCACCTGCCAGCCATCCATTTCTCCCCACCAGAAAATAATCAGCGGTGAGAATACAGAATCAAACCACTACCTTTTTAATGAGCTAAGCAGACTGGCCATTAATTTATAGCAGCTTCTTAAGCAGCCAGGGGAATATATTAGTTTTCCTTTTTTTTTTTCTTTCTTCTTTTTTTTTTTTTGAAAAAACAAAAACAGCAGAATCGCTCTCCTCATAAAATCCGAGCCCAGACAAGCCACTCCATGAGGGGTGAATTAATTAGCACTACTTATTAAGGTTTTACTGCCATTGATTCATTCTGCTCTATCAATAATCTTAATTCATCCACGAAACCAATTCAGTTTAATAATGTGTAAAAGGAAGCTAGAGACCCGAGTTGCCTGCGAAAATATAACTTCCCAGACTTTTCTCGGGGTTCTACTCTCCTGCCTGTCAGTGCAGTCCTGCGGTGTTCGGCCTGGCATCCGTACGCAGCCCAGAAAACATCCCCCGAACCCTGGCTTCCCCTCCACGCCACAGGTATAGGCCCCTCCCACTGCGTGCCAGGTAAGGAACAACCTGTCCCTAGATAAACTGTCCCCTACATTCTTGTGTTGAACCCTAACCCCGGCACCTCAGAATGAGACTGCATGTGGAGACAGGGTCTTTGAAGAGGTGATTAAGGTAGAATGAGGTCACGAGGTAGGTCCTAATGTAACATGACTGGTGCCCCTGTGAGAAGAAGTCAGGACACGCACTCACACAGAGGGACGACCACGTGAGGACACAGAGAGAGGGTGGCATCTGCACGTCCAGCAGAGAGGCCTCAGGAGGGACCCTGCCCACACCCAGATCCTGGACTCCCTGCCTCCAGGACGGGAGACAGCAACTGTCCGCTGTGTGAGCCCCCAGGTTGGGGTGCCGGTTACAGCCGCCCGGTCTGTGGTTAAGCCCTCCCCCCCCTCCCCGCTCTGGGTGCTGGTTACAGCCGCCCCGGCGACCTCCTAAGGTCTCCCTGCTTCCTCTCCTCCCCTGCATCTGCTTGGCCGGTTTCCCTCCCCGCAGCTCTGGCCAGCACCTGTCCCCGCCCAGGAACGCCGGGTGTCCCCGCTCAGGAACGCCGGGTGTCCCCGCTCAGGAACGCCGGGTGCCTCCCTGTAGAGCACGCAGTCCTCACGCCTCAGATCTGACCAGGCCTCCACTCCCGTCCTCTTGGAAACTTTCTCTGTTTTGCACGTACACTGACACCTCTTTCCTCTCTTTCAACCAAGATCACGATGGGCCTTAGACTTTGGGAGCAGAAGGCTGGTTGTGGGGCGGGAGGTTGGGGGCGTCCTCGCAGAGATCTGCAGCCCCAGAGCCAGAAGCAGAGCCAGGCTGCCCCTTTGTCTCTGCAGCAGTGGGGGGGGGGGGGTCCCCTCTGTTTCGCCCGGAAATGTTTGCGGAGCACAGAACACACAGGTACAGGCCTGACGGCTGTGAGCAGGACAGGGCGCTGGGCGGGCCCTCGACCCCCCATTTCCTGACCGCCCACCCACTTGTGCCTCCGGCCCCTCCTGTCCTTCCAGACTGGCCGGGCGCCCTGCACCCCGCCCCCACACCTCCCCGCGGGGGCTGCCCTGTGCTGCTCCTGGGTCGACCAGCCCCCTGGAACATGCGTGGGGCTTCTGGTCCGCGTGACGCTGCCTTCGTGGTATTTTGGGTCTTGCTGGGCACGCGGTTTCCCCGGCGTGGACGGGTCTCACGGGAGCCTCCCTCCTGTCCAGGAGCGGCTACCTCCAGGGACAAGCTAGAGAAGGGTTTCCCTGGCCGGGTTGCCAACATACAGTCCTGGGGAACGCTGAGGTGGGCTCCCTTTGGGAAAGGCCCTCTCATCTCCCTTTCAAAACCTTGAGCGGCCCTGGCTTGCCCTTCGGCAGCCCAGGTAATGGCAATGGCTGCCCTTGCCTGCGTGCACATCTCGATTCTTCTCAAGAGCTCGCTCAAACGTAAGACATGTTGGTTCCCAAACAAAACAAAACAGCCAGGAAGTACATCAAGGAGGACTTTTTAGAACGGGGGCCCCAGGAGGGTAAGCGATGTGGTCGAACGGGAAGGAGGGCTGCCAGCCAGACCCCGATTGCTTCCGTTACATTTCGGGGGCCTCAGTTCCCGTTTGCAGGAACAGATTACAGGGGGCTCAGCGGGCGGCAGACGAGGCCACGGGTGGCCTTCTGAAGGGATGCTGCGCAGATCAGAACCCAGGCTGGCTGACTCGGTTTCCCTCCGGGGTCACGTGGTGCCTGGTTTATAGCCCGGTTGGTTCTGCGTCACCAACCACGGCTTGAACAGAAGGGCCTGGTGTCTTCCTTCCCTCCTCCCAAAGGAAGGCGGGGAGAGACTTGCCAGTTCTTCTCCCCAGCACGCGTGGAAGGTGACAGCACGGTGGTCCCAGCCTGCGGAGGGAAAGAGGCCCCAGAGTGAGGCCCCCACCACACCCCTGGCTTCGCAGCTCCTTGGAGAACGTGCTGGCGACAGAGTATCCACAACCCCGTTAACCTCCAGCGGCAGCACATGGCAGATCCCAGCGGCGTGGTGGTTTGGAGAGTACACGTTCCCCTCTCGTCCTCTTCCTAAATTTGTAAACAGAAAGTATCCGCGAAAGCAGGCCGGACTGGAATACGTTACAGCAAGCGCTCTGAAAATATGTTTATGAAGCCGCAAACAGAACCTGTTGTGCCGGCTTTAAAAAAATAAAGCCAGATCGAATACACGATCTTCTTGAAGTACCAGTTCCTTCCCGTCGTCACACGGGGCGAGTGCGATTCTCCTGCAGGGAATGGACACGTGTCCCACAGGTGGGATCCGTGAAGCAGCAATTTTGGGACGTGTTCTTTCTTTCAAATGTATCTTGATTTGGGGCACATCGGACGTTATTCTTAGAAACGTGGTTTCTGGGGGCACCTGGGTGGCTCAGTCGGTTAAACCACCCACTCTTGGTTTCAGCTCAGGTCATGATCTCGCAATTCGCAAGTTCGAGCCCCGCATCGGGCTCTGTGCTGACAACATGTAGCCTGCTTGGGATTCTCTCTCTCTCTCCCTCCCTCTCTGCCCCTCCCCTGTTCATGCATGTTTTCTTTCTCAAATAAACTCAAAAAAAGAAAGAAAGAAAAGAAATGCAGATTTGTTCACATCAGTCAGTGCTTACTTATTGGGATAAATAAAAGGAATTGATTCAATTCCATGTAACTGGGAAGACCCAAAACCTGTATCATCTGGGAGGCAGACTTCCCACCCAAAACTCAGTGGGTATTTGTTCCGAGTTATGGGCCCAGAATCTCTGTTACGTGATTTTCTTAATTATACGATGACAGCAGCTTTGTTCATCTTTGTCACCAACATCGTACAGCTAATGTTTCCAGGAAAGCAGCACCCCAGATCCTCCCAGGAGCGCCAGGAGGCTGGCATCACCCAGCAGTGCGGCACTCCCACCTTCCTTCGCCCCATCTGCCCCCACCCTGTGCCACCCTCTCCTGTTGAGCTCCAGTCTGGCCGTTCCTTTCGGGAGTGTGGCCGCTGTCTTGTATGGGTCACGACCCATGTGCTAACCCAGAGGATAGGCACCCAGATGTGACGCCACGTGTCTGTGTTCCCCAAGGTGATAAGTTAGTGCTTCAAAACGGGTCTCCAGGAAAAGACCAGTTAATGCTCTGCCAACATCAACTGGAGAGAGACACGCCCGTAGGAAGGTGGTTGGAACCTGCCGGGAAGCACGTGTCTCCCAGGGCCATGTCTACCTTGTCACTGAAAATCCCCCCGGGGACCTACTGGGTGGCGGCTCCCGTGGCAGTGTGAGAAAAGTCAGAGATGAGGCAGTCATGGCTAACCAGGCCCACACAGGACAGTCCCGGGGCAGGGACCAGATCGGTGAGCAAGCACTCCCAGTACGTGTCACCAAACATCAGTCTGGAACCAAATCCCGCCCTACAGCTGCCAACCTTAAACCCCTTCGAACAGTGGCCCACTCGGCATCCAAAAATACCGCTAACAAACAAAATCTCACTAATGAATACATCATAGCGGGCGCGTCTAAAAGCATGTGTTACACTAACGTTTGACGGTAATGTAAAAATACATATACAGTTATGTGTGCATGAGAAAAGAAAGCTCATTCTTGCTGCTAAAAACCAATATGTGAGTTTTTATGCACAGAATGAACTGTTATTTCCAAAATGGAGTTCTTAGTGGTGATTTAGTAATTTATTCAAGGAAGAAAACAACGACGAATGATGTAAATTATTCTTAGCTTCCTTTTTGATTTAAGTAGCAATTGCCAGTCTCCCAAGGCAGGATGTGGAACCCGACGGGATAAAAAACAAGCAGCCCCCAATTCTGTCATTCTTTCAAAAAGTCACTTACAAGAATGTCTTGACCATAGTATCTTACAAAACCAGCAACATAGGAAAAAAGGAAAAAGAAATCTGATATTCTTTGAAAACAACGCCTGTGTCTAGAATACCAAGGTAAAAATGGTCAGATTTATAGGCAATTAAATCCTTAGCTGATTTAAAGATAGGCAAACGGATACATCTAGTTTCTAACAGGGAGACAGGTGCTAAGGTAAAAATATTCATTTCCTAAGGCTTCTTCCTCTGCAGCTCATCAGGATAGAATTTAAGAATAAAATTAGCAGCTGAAAAATAGACAGTGTGGGGGCCCAGAGGCCGTTGGCTTCGTTATGTTCTACAGATGTTGGCTGCCAGCCTTGCTTCACCGGTACAGGGACGGCCGCTCCCGCGGTCACCGCGCTTTGCCTGCCCAGGCGTCACCAGAGAGGCTATGTGTGTGTGGAGCCGCGTAAGAGGCAGTTAGGAGACGCCCCTGCAGAGCCAGTAAATAAATTCAAGATCTAATTCTCCCTGTATGTGTCTCCGTCTGTCTCTCTGTCCATCTCCGTCTGTCTCTCTCGTCTCCTTCCACTGACCCCTCTCCTGATGCAAGCCATTCCAGATCATCAGGTCAATTGTACCCTATTCCTCTGGGGGGACTAAAATTGCCATAGGGCTCCGAGATAAAAGGTGACCCTAACGCGCGTGCTTTGTCCATCTGGTTCATCAGTTTTTAAAAAAGGAAATCATTTTATGGGGGCACCTGTGTGGCTTAGTCAGTAAAGTGTCCGACTTCGGGTCAGGTCATGATCTTGCAGTTCGTAAGTTCAAGCCCCGCGTCGGGCTCTGTGCTGACAGCTCAGAGCCTGGATTCCTCTTCGGATTCTGTGTCTCCCTTTCTCCCTGTTCCTCCCCCACTCACACTCTGTCTCACTGTCTCCCTCTCAAAAATAAAGAATAAAAAAAATTTAAGGAAATCATTTTTTTTTTTAAATATAATTTGTTGTCAAATTGGTTTCCATACCAACACCAAGGAAATCATTTTAGATTCAGAAGTCAACATTTCGGGAGTCTGGCCCAGGTATTAGCGAATCACACATACCGTTTCCTGAGCATTTGCTTTCAAACTCATCAGGAAAGAGTCACATGGTAACTCCTCCTTGAAGACCACCTGCCTGTTGTGTCCTTACTCCCCTCCTCCCTTCCCCCTCCTCCCTTACCTTCTTCTCTTTCTTCCCTTCTTCTTCCTCCTCCTCCTCCTTCTCTTTTGTAGTTTTTAAACTAGTAACTTGGCAAAGGGCCTTTTACTAAAACCACACGCTCTGGGGTTCAGTTCACCCAAGCTGGTTGGTATGACATTGAATTTGCGTGGAGCCCTCTAAACAGAGACCCTGACGCAGGTGCTGTTCCGGGGACCCTTTTCTCTGTTGCTGGAGGGAACCCACTCAACCAAGCATTAACTTTCTGATCCAGCGTTCCTCTAGAAAAGTGCACCCAGAGTCAAACCCCGGCCTCTGCTATTACCTCTGGGCTCCAGCCACTTCCGTTGAAAGTTTCCCGCTTTGTTTAAATAGCTTCTGTAGGCGATGGCTCAGGTTAAGGCCTGGTGACACCGGTCATTGAGATATGATCAATAATTCTCCTGGTGGAGGCTCTTTCTAACCTGTTATGTGTCCCGTTAACAGAGTGGGTGCCACACCTCTGGTTTGGGAGCTGGTACAGACCGGAGTTGTGCTGGGGACTGCCGGCATCTGCAGTGTCATTAAGACACCAGGCCTCTAGGAACCGGAGACCCCAGTGAGTGTCTGCTCAGCCGCCACCCCACTGGACTCAGATGAGGCACTCCGCCTCTGTGGGACCTGGTTTCCTCCCCTGAGAAGCTACCACCCCTTCGGCAAACGCTCTCTGAGCCCCTGCCACGCACGGGACGATTCATGAGTCCTTGCAGGGAACACAGGTGTAGGGAAGCAAGGGTGAAACTCTGTCTTCCAAGATGCCAAGCATTAGATGTGAGGATGACAAAAGTGACCTCATTAACACGTCACATTGAGTGCATTCGTGAGAGTGCCCCGTAGGCGCCGAGGCAGGGCTGGGGAGTTGCAAGGAACTGAGGGCACTCTGTGCCTCCCCGAGGAGTGCTACCTGTTCGTGGAGAGCAGGGGCGGCAGGGGGCAGAGCAGGGGCACCTCAGGAACCCTGAAGGCCAAGCCAAGGCTGTGGAAAGGCACCCGGTCTTGGGAACCCTCTCCTGTTGTCTAGGTGGAGGCCGGCATGATCCACGGCACCGCACTAGGGAGCGGATGTGCCCAAGGATTAACAAACGTTGGAAGAAAGAAAGCCTGGAATGCGCTGGCTGTGTCAGGTTTTCTTAGAAGAACATTCAGAAGTCCTTGGTGGGCTTACAAGACACCAGACAACGAATTCCAAATGTACACACACAGTTGTCAGGTTTGTCTTTCGAGAAGGGACGCCTAGATTTCTTGCGATTATCAGAAGAGTCTTGAATCACCAAGGCTTACAATGGCTGGATTTAATGATAGCATTAGTCCTTCACTCCCGCTCTTTCTAAAGTCAGCAATTCTACACATCAGCTCTAAAGCCTAAGAGAGAAAGAATTCTTACTGACATTGTGTGCCTTCTACCCCGGGGCATTTATTTTCTTTCCTGATGGGAGTCTTTTGTATTTATATATCTGCTTCTCTTAACCGTTTTTGAGTCAGTCATATTCATATCCTTACATGCTCATGAAAAGTTAAGGCGTTAACTAGGTTTTAGAATGTAAAAGAGTATAGTTTTTATGTAAGCAGATTTTAAAGAAAAAGAACGAACAGCGTTAGTGTAATTAAAGAATTTAGCAGTCGAATTGGCTCTGCCTACACCACAGAATTGGCCGTGTACGGAATAGGTATCAGTGGAAAGTGTGTGTCTTTCAACTTCCAGTTCAGAGCACAAACGGCTAAACCCAACAAAGTGACACTAGTCTTTGGCTAACGATTAGAGCTGCATTTCTTTTCGTTAGCCAGCCATCTGCTAGTGGAAAGTAAGCATCACCAAGATGCCCGGTGACTGGTTTACCAAAAGGAACACCCTTTATCCTTCCCCAAGAAAACTCTCCACTAGCCGCTAAAACTTACGTGCACGTCTAGTGAAGGGAACAGTCAGGATTCCAAGGCACCTGCTGTTTAGAGCAGCAGCTTGGGGAAAGAAAGCACAATTTCCAGAAGAAAAGAACGATTTCTTAGAACTGTGCTTTAAAAGAGACATATGTCAGGGTGCCTGGGTGGCTCAGTCAGCTGAACATCTGACTTTGGCTCAGGTCATGATCTCATAGCCTGTGAGTTCGAGCCCCACGTTGGGCTCTGTGCTGACAGCTCAGAGCCTGGAGCCTGCTTCAGATTCTGTGTCTCCCTCTCTCTCTCTGCCCCTCCCCCGCTCACGCTCTGTCTCTCTCTCTCCCAAAAATAAATAAACATTAAAAAATTAAATAATAAAATAAAATAAAATAAGACATACGTCTCAGGTGACGATGTACTCGTTGTCCAGACTAGGACTCTGCAGACTGGCCACGGGGACACCAGTAAAAATGAAATGGACATGAGGGGTGTACGTGGGGTCTGTCCCTAGCCAACCAAACAACCTGCCACCATACATATATGGGATAGAGTCAAAGTTTTATGTGAAGCAAACCAACCTCACAAATAAATATTAAATATTTCCAGTGATCTGCACAGACACATGTGCACAGAGTTTCTGTTTCTTTTTACCAAACTAATTTCACCAAGAAGAGGAATAACAATCACAGAAGAAGTGAGAGTCTCCCTTCTCAGTCTCAGAACAATCCAGGTGAAGGTGCCCGAAATCATGGCTCCATGCTCTTGACCAGAATGTGGCTGAGATGGGGGTGTGGGGGTCGGCTCTGCAGAGCCCCAGAGGTCATCACAAGACCTCAGGCACCCCAACCCGCGTGGGAGTATTTTCACAATTTACAGCTTTCCAAGACAAGAGACTGAAAGTTTTCTCTTCTCTCCCGGAAGCTCCTGGAGATAAGAGACTAGTTCTCAATGCCTTGACGCCATAGTGCGTTGGGCTACCCCAAATACACTGTACAGTTATCCCGGCTGAATTGTGGGAAATGGAGAAAGACAGAAACAAACCGAGCAGCTCGCCCTCAGACAGACAGCCTGCACAGTAAGGGCACATTACTGTAGGTGACCCAAGTCCCAGGGTTCAAATCCTCTCCTGTCCAGGGTGGCAGGAAGTAGAGGCCTTTCAAAGGTGCTCTGTGATTATTTCTGTGGCCCCAGGGATTTTCTGTCTTCCTTCTCCTTCCCCTCGATGTCTTCTCCCCACATATGTTACGTTACACCGAACAAGCTCCAAACACATCCCTGGGTGTGAAGAGACAGCTGACGTAGACCAAGTACGCAGAGAAAGGGCAGAGGGTTGTAGTGGTGGAGGAAGAAGGGTTACATTTGTGGGGTATGAGATTGTTCCTATCAAGAGCGTAAACAAATATAGAAACCAAACACACACAAAATAGAGCCAGGAAGTTTCAGTATAATGAAGACAGAGTAACGCATAAAGGGATCCAAAGGTAATGATCGTGGGGCAGGTGAAGGACCGTGGTGCAGGGCAAGGGCCAGCGCCTCATGTGTTCACAAGGGCTCTGACGGGAGACCAGGCGTCAGCACACTGGGGAGACGGCGGGGACATCTTCTCCAGCCCAGAGAGCAGACAGCCTTGCAGGCCAGGGAGAGCGCGCATGCTGTTTTCTGTGGGTCATACGGACGGGAGAAGGAGGTTTGGGCCGAGAGGGTCTGGTGCCCACGTTCTCTTGAAATCAGGTGCTTGAGATCACAGGAATCTTGAATTTACACTGCAGCCCACGAAAGTCAGGAGTTGCTAAATCAACAGATACTGATGTTATTACAAAGCTACGGGATTTAATAGAATGACAGAAATAAAAGACCAATGACGATGCCATCAAAATTTAATGTCATTCGTGGGGGAACCATAAATGCCTATCACTGAGTGAAAGAAGCTAATCTGAGGAGCTCCACGCAGTAGAACCCCAGCTCTATGACCCTCTGGAAAAGGCACAACCACAGAGATGGCAAACAGATGAGTGGTTGCCAGGGCTGGGGGAGGGGATGAATGGCACAGCCCAGGGGTGTCCCTATCACACCTGAATGGTGGACGCGTGTCCCCGTACATTTCTGCAAATCACAGAATGTACGAGACCAAGAGTGACCCCTAACGTAAACCGCAGACTCAGATGACAGTGACGTGTCCGTGCGGGTTCATCCCTGGTGACAAACGTACCATCAGGTGGGGATGTCGATAGTGGGGGAGGCTGAGGTGTGTGGGAACAGGGGGGTGTGGGAGATCCATGCTGTGAACCTAAAACTGCTCTGAAAAAATGAGTTTTTACAAAACGTAATGTCCTACAGGCCCAGGAAGAGCTCCTCTCTGCCCCCCACCTTAACTTTGTGCAGGAGGTAGGGGACTGCATGTGTGCACGCGTGAGCACAAGAAAAGGGGGACCAAAGTCCCCCGTTGTATTAGTGATCTCTCTTTCACTCAGCATTTTCATTAACTACGTCTTCCGGTCTCAGCGGCCAAAGGGGTTGAGAGCATGATTAAGTTGGGCTGGTGGGAGTTCCGCGAAGCACGAGGTGCTCTCGGGGGCGGGAGAAGGGGGATAGGAGCTCTTTGTGCCGGAGGAAACTGATAAGACAGACTCGAGAACAGTGAGCACAGGGGCTGGACAGCCGTGTGCAAGCGACACTATCGCCCACACTCTCTCTAGCCTTGTGACAACCTCCCAACACCCACCTCACCCTGTACTATGGGGAAACTGAGGCAGAGATGGTCAGCAGTGGCCTGCCACCCCAAGCTGTAGATGGTAGACCAGCGGGCAGTGCTTGTGTTCATTGTCTCCCTTCCTCAGGCCTGTAGCCTCAGGATGAAGACATGTGTCCCGTCCACAGAGAATCCTAGGAATGTTCTTGCATTTTCTCAACCATCCGTAGTAGATAAACAGCAAAACCGCGCAGTAACCGATTGTAATTTGTTCTCCCGGCCAGTCTTCTGTCCCCGCCCCGTCACCAGCTGGGTCCTCACCAGACTCTGTTACTCAGCACTTGTGCCCCAAGTGACCATCGGCTTAGCCGATCTCACTGGCCACGTCGCAGAGGGAACACATGTTCTGAGACAGCCGGCATTCACAATGGAGTGAGCGTCCTCTGGCCTTCAGGCTACACTCTCTGCCGGTGACCTCTGCCTCGGGGACCCTCTGCTCCGAGCCATTTGCAGGATCCGAGCAAACACAGGGCCCACGACGCCCATTGGCTTTTCAGGAAGTGGTAACCGGGCCCGTGGCCAGGACCAGCTTGGCGAGCAAGCGTTTGCAGGATTCAGCAGCCGAAACCTGTTCCTGTTGCAGCCTCACTGACCAGCGTCTCCTCTCCCCAACACGACCACAGGCATCTCCATGCGGGGCCCCCGAGCCCCCGACAAAGAGGATGCTGGCCTCAAAACCTGCATCCTTCTCGGCTGAATGTTGATATGATATTGCTGCGCTTTCTTTCTTTTTTTTAACTACTTTATTGACGTGCGATCGACTTACAAAAAGTTGTACACATTTGATGCAGACAGCTCGATAGTTTGGGGACACATACACACCCACGAAGCCACCACCACCACCAAGGCCGTGGACGCGCCCAAGACCTCCACAGCTCCCTCCAGCCCCCTTTGCTGGTAATCGTGTCACTGTTTTGAGGTGAGAGCGGGCAACATACGACCACCCCTCTCAGCAGCGGGGAGTGGGCGACACGACATCATTAGCTGCAGGCGCTGTGCCGTCTGGTGGATCTTCAGACCTGATTTACCTGGCGCCAGGGGTCAGGGTGTGAAAGCTCCCGGGGGACGCAGGCCGTGGAGATCTCGGACCTGGGCGAGCCCTCGGGACCTCACTTTACTTTGCCCCCGGCCTTGTCCGGACAACACCGTGTGTGGCAGGCACAAGACTTGTACTTTAGCGGGATGAGCCGGTCACGAGCGCGTGCCATCAGGAGGTGATGATGGTTATGAGGAAACATGAAGCAGGACCCGGGGCGTAGGCGGGCGGTCCGCATGGGTGCTCAGGAAGCCCTCCCGGGAAGCGGTGCCCCGCACGAGCCTGGGTTGCGGGTTTCCTGGCTCCTCTGGGCTGGCGGTGGGGGCCTGGAAGGCCGCACAGCTGGGGAGCCAGGATGGAGTGAGGACGGAGACAGGGCCTCGGGGGCTCACATGTGCACCTGCTCCCCGCCCCCCCCCCAACCACGTCAGTGTCTCATCTGCTCCCAGAAGTACACTTATGGCTTCCAGTTCGTTATTAGCCCCCATTCTTGTTAAGAAGGACAACTGAGCACAAGCTGTCCTCAAGATACATGTGTTTTTAATGGGGAAACTATGAGCTTATTGTAGACACGAGACGAAGACAGACCCCTGACGTGTTGCTGGAGTTTGGAAGGACCCCATAGGAGCGCGGGTGAGAGCGCCAGGCGCCGCGGGGACCAGGAGAGACTGAGCTCCAGCTCGGACCCCACCTGCTTGGCTGGCGCAGGAGAGCTGCGTGCTTGGGACAGCCGGGGGCATGGTTTTCCAGGGACACCGGGGTCGGGAGGGGCCGGGTGAGTAGATGGGGTGGGGGCGGAGCCCTGGGGGGGCGCCCGGAGCCAGAAGGACCTCAGTCTGCAGGGGAATGGCAGCAGGTCACAGCCTGTATTGGGGGAGGATGCTGGTCCGTGGGTGACAAGGCAGAGGTTCTGGGCTTGGGTTTTGAATGAAAATTTCATCTCGTGCAGTCTAGGAAAGAGAGTATTGGAAGCTCTTTCAGGGTCCCAACGAAAGAACAAACCCACTCTGAGCATTTCAACACAGGGGGCTGAAGGCAGGGACTTGATCGTACAGGCGGGGGAGAGGCCGGGAGCCGCAAGGAAGCAGCCAGGAAGGAGGCCGCTGGCCGGGGCTGGGGGCACGGAGTGGGGCAGGCAGGGTTCCAGAACCTGGGACCCCAGGTAGAGACGGTGCCGGGTCTGTTCCCACAGACCAGAGAGACAGAGGAAGGGAGACAGAGCCGCAGGTGCTGTGGGGCTCCGGGAGCCACCCAGACCTGCCTCCCTGGACAGCAGAGCCCCCGCCCCACACGCGACGAGTCCCAGCCTCCGCACGTCGTTTGTACACTTGCCAAGGCTCCAGGGACCCTCTGCGAGCAAGGACCTCATTTACACACGAGCGGCCCTGTGTTGGGAGGGCGGACAGCACAGGTTCCGAAGCACACGCGTGTGCACCTGGGAGCCTGGCACTCCCGTGACCATCTCTGTGCTCCGAGGAAGAAAAGTCTGCATTTCTCTGCCACGCTCCAAAAGCCGTCTTTATTCTGAACTACTCGAGTCATGCTCTCAAAGGCGTGTATTTTTAGGCCTCTGGGCAGAAAGGGCCGTAGGTTCCTCTAGGAATAGCCTGTTTGAAATCAAACAGAAGAAGCCGGGATGTTTCTGAATAATGCAGACGCCTTGTGTGGGTCTCTCGCGCCTATTAGACATCACTTCCCTTTGATTTCCGTTTTCAGAGGTGGGAACGGACGCTTTCTCCAAGACCGGCTGGGGTCGCCTCTCTGATGAAAGGTGTTCCTCCCGCGTCCCAGAGTCCTCTTTCCTGTGATCAGGCCCACGCTCGCGTGCGGGCGCTCGTTCCTCTCGCTGCTGAACCCTCAGAACCCAGTGTTTGCATAATTGATTGCCAGCTCTCAGAAGCCGCCGGAGCGCCAGGGAAGTTTGAACCACATCCAAAATGCGTGCGCCATGTAGCTGGGGAAAATGCAGCAATTAAAAGCAGCTAAAACTAAGCAATTTATGACTTACAGATGTCAATTTATGACAGAAATCACTGCATATATTGTACCAGCAAAGTGACATTTATTTGGTAATTAATGATTAAAACAGTAATTTCCCCGCGGTTAGCGGCCACCTGGTGTCTGGTGCTGGTTAGTGAACGTGCCCTCGCCAGGGCCAGAGGCCCGTGCTTCCTTTCTGACACTGGGGGAGGGTCTCAAACCCAGAACTCTGTGCACCAGCCCTCGCTGTCCTTGTCGCTGCCCGGGATGTTCCAGAACACCCCGGCTTACGTGCAGTTTCTGCCTCGAAGGCCCTGACAGATATTCGCCGAACGAGTGAATAAATGAATGAATGAATGATTGGATTCCACGGTCCACAGAAAAGCAAAACAAGCAGGAAACGCAGGCCGATGAAAGCACCTGCCATTTCCCCGGAGACGGATGTCCAGCTGGACCAGAGTGGGTCTGGGTCTTTCTCCCTCCTTCTCTTTGTCTTCTTCAAAGGCTAGTGACTGATGTAGGAAGGATGTCTGCGACCCTTACCTGTGGGACCGCTAGCCGACCGCCGAGCAGGCAGACCCCAGCCCCCCGCACCCCCTCTGGAGTACCCGTACTGGGGCGTCTGTGTGGGGTGAGTGCGGCAACCCAGCGGATTCTGCCCTCCACTTCTCCACCCGCTCGCGGCAGGGCGTCCAGAGCAGGCGGCCTGGTGCCTCCACGTCCCTTTCCCACCAGTGGGGGGCCCCGGGCTGGGGAGAGGACAGGGGAACGCCGTGGGGGGCCGGGCCGAAGTTCCCTGTCAGTCAGCGTGGGTGGGCTTGTGGTGTAGTCCCTCCCTAGCAGGGTGGTCCCTGTCACAGGTCCTGGGGATGAAGGACCCTCACGAGCACAGGAGGAGGCCCCCAGACCCTTAGCCCAGCCTCAACTCACTCACATCCAGGGCCCTTGCGGTGCAGGGGCCGGGCCACGCCGTGTCTTCTCCTGCTGTGCACTCCAAGACTTTCTGTGCCCCGTCCAACAGTGCCAGCTCACAGCCTGTCCATGCCTTGTTCCCTGGAACAGCGGGTATCCTGTCCCCAGACTCGGGCCCAGCCCCGACCACGGGGCCAAAGAAGCATCTGGAAGAACAGATGCCCAGGGTCCTGGGGAGCCCAAACCCCTCCTTTATTTCCTCTGCCTGGCCATCGGAAGAGAGACTCCTTGCTTTAGAAATAGTAGTAAAAGTTTAACTCATGCCAGAACCTGTGCCTAGTGGGAACTGGAGACACCGGGGCATGATTTCCAGGGACTTCCAAGCAGCCAGGAGCTCCTGAGATCCGGAGAGGCCTGCAGAGCCTGGTGGGGGTGGGAGGGTGGGTTCGGGGCGTGTGTCCCTTGCTTCCTTAGTTGACTCCGACCATCAGCATATTTGCTTCAGCAACAAGCAGGGAGGAATTATTCTGGGTGCTTTAATTTTGTCAGTAGCCCCCTTGGCCTTTTTAAAGTCTGTTTCCAATGAGAAAAGGTATCGGTACACACACGGCTGTGTGGACTTCACCGGAAAAGCACGGCCGAGGAAAACAGGCGCCGACGACTCTAGGAAGGAAGGAGGCACCGGTGAATGGAAACTGTCCTCGCTTGAGAAATGCACGGAAAAGTCCATTCATTTTGCTCTTTCTTGCCGTTGGACACTTTCAAAGCCCAGGCAGCTTGCTTCCTGTAAGTGCCAGATCTCTGAGGCTGACGTGCATGAAGCTGATGGTGTGTGAATACGGGCACTTTTCAGTTTGCCTCCAGAATGTTCCGCACATCCTTTGACTTGCAAAGAGGCTGTACCGCGGCTGGCTGGAGAGAAGGAGGACTAGTCATCTGTGAGCAGGAGGGCTGGGCTTGGGCCTCTGAGATCCCTCTCGCTTCTCTGGGGTTGAAAAGACCCCTTACTTCACACGGTGACGCGTAGCTTGCCCCCAGGCCCCGGGGCAAACAGGGCACCGTCTTCTGCACAGAGGCAGAAATGTGTCCCAAAATGGAAGCAGGGAAGCACTCCGCTGACTTGATCAATCAGAGGAAGATGATGCTATCCAGAAACCCACACCTTCCCTCTTGGCTTTCCCAAAAGCGTTTAGTGAAAGAAAGCTGATTAGCGGGGCACAGAGAAAGGGGCCACCGAGAAAGGAAACGCGTAAAGCACATGAATTTCAGAGCCGTCTTCCCCTGTTGAGCCTCCTGCCTCCACCCCAGGGATCACGGAGAATTAGCCGGGTCGGAAGGATTCAGCCCTGGGCCTTGCCCTGGGTCACCTGCTTTCCTTTCTCGAAGCAAATGGAACATGTGGGGGTGGGGTGCGTTCATCTGCCCTGGCTGCCCAGCCTGGGGGTTAAGCAACAACCACGTCTACTGTCCCACGTGCTGGGGGCTGGGAGTCTGGGATCCGGGCGTGGGCTGGGCCGGCTTCTCTGGAGGCCTCGCTCCTGAGCGTGTAGATGCCGTCCCTCCCTGTGTCCCACGTGGTCGTCCCTCTGTGCATGGCTGTGTCCTGATCTCTTCTTCTCGTGAGGACACCAGTCAGATTGGATTAGGGCCGCCCAGTGACCTCTTTCTATCTTAATCTCCTCTTTAAAGACCCTATCTCTGAATACAACCACATTCTGAGGTCCTGAGGAGTGAGGAGTCTATCACATGAATTCGGGGGACGTGATCCAGCCGTAACAGCCTCTTTTTACTTTATATTTTAAAAATGCAGTACGTTGAAGCCTCCGGGTTCTGTGCTGGTTCCTCTGGCCGTGGCCCAGACATCTCTCCGCCCCCAACTTGGAAAGAATGCGTGACTCTGGGTTAGAAGGCTATGGTTGGAGTCCTAGATCTGCCCTCTATTAGCCACATTCATTCTTGCCAAATGGTTGGCCCTTGGGGTCTCCGTTTGCCCTTCCAGAACTCGGGCACCTCTGAAACGCTCTGCCACGACCCAACCAGCTCCAAGCAGGCTGCGACCAACACCCGGTAAGACGGTGGTTCTGCAGCCACACAGGGTCTCCCTGAGTGCACCCCATCAACATCGCTCCCGCGCAAACCCGTGTGACAGTCACAGGCTGAGGGGACAGGGAGGCCTAGCCCTTCAGAGCCCCCGAACATGTGGTACATGTGCCCATTTGAGCTAGCTGACTTAATCGCCGGGACACTGTTGCCCCCTTTATTCATGAAGTCATTAGCTGCAAAAACTTTGCGCCGCATTTTCTTGGTTTTCAAAGAGCAGTGAGCGGTGCCACAGATATTTCCAGAGCCAGCAAAAAAATCAGCACAATTGCACTGAAACTCTTGAAAGAATGAGCTTTCTTACACAATAGCAGCCGCTCTCCGTCTTCAGGCCAAAGGTGCGGTAAGGAAGGCATTTTCCACGGTGTCGCAAGTTTAGCGGGTGGGGGGGATTCAGGGAGAACAGAACGAGAAAGAGAGGTGCTTGGAAATTCGATCAGAGGTAAGAGGAGAAAACAAACCCAATGCAGTTATGTGTTTGCTGAGCACCAAGAAAGGGCTCCCTGGTCAGCTGAGCTGGGAGCGTGGGGGGACGCTTGGAGAGAGACAAGCACCCCGGCCCTGCTGGCGGTGGGGGGCGGGGGGGCAGGGGGGCAGTTCCTGTGTGTTTGCCTCTGAGTCCTTTCCGGCCTCTTGTAACAGGTGCTTTGCTTTCTTGGGAGGAGATGCTGTCCATCGAGGGCTCCTGGTTCCAAGGAAAGTGTGAGCACCGTGGGTGCAGGGAGAGCAGCTGTCCCCAAGCACCTTCTGCCCAGGTGGCCACAGGGGGGCAGGAGGACAGCAGGGGCTCCTGGTCCCACTGCACTTGCTGGGACAGACCCACCAGGCAGGAGACGGGAGGCGCCCAGAGTGCCCCACGCTTCTCCCCACCTACCGTAACCCCTGCTCGCCCTCACGCCTACAAAGAGCTAGAATGTTCTGAGACCGCAGGGAAGGTGGAGGGCCCGGGACTCCGTCGTGCTGACTCTGTCTCCAGAAGTGGTTACAGACAGCAGAGCACATTCCACTGTGGTTTTTAAGTGTTTTTCTTGTCTGAGCGTAACCACATGTGGCCACGGGCTTTCAGGAGGCCAGGGCGCGGCTCTCGAGCTGCTTTTCTCCAGAATCACACTGGGTCTAGGAACAGAGTCTGGGCCCCCACCCCGCATCTCGTGGGCCCCCCGGTGGCCAGCCGCTGGAACACGGGCAGGGCCTGGTCCTCCCACCAGAGCTCCCACCAGTAAGTGGCTCCTCTCTGCCCGCCTGCCCTTTCTTGGAGGACAGACTGTCAGCGTGTGTCTTTCCTGGGCACAAGCAGGGCCAACCGATGTGACTCAGGTCGCCGCTCCTCCTCCTGGCTTCCCGTTGTCCCTCCCCACAGGTCCTCCTACAATTATCAGACCGCGGAGCAGGCCCAGCGTCTCCTCTGGGAGCTGCCTCAGGCCCCCGCACCCTGCTGGCAGCAGTGGGGGCCCCAGTGCGAGTGCTACGCCCAGGGGGTTCCCAGGGCCTCAGCATCCAGGGCCCCCCCCCCCCTCCAGTGCTCGGCTCGGCGGCTGTGCACCTGCCCTCAGACCCCAGCCCCAGAGCCCCGGCGTCCGCACCGGCTCTCGTGGCCTGACGGCAAGGCCCGAGGCCTCCGCACACAGACACGCTTCTCGGGAGCAGCGTTCCGGGGCGGTCGTGGCACGAAGGGGCTGGGTGCCGGGGTCTCCGCGGGGGCAAACTGGGTCCGTGGAGCGGGAGCTGACCCCAGCCCCAGTGCAGGCACTCCTGGGCCCCTGACTCGCTCTGAGCCTGCCTCCCCACCACCCCCACCACAGGAGACGCTCCGGGGCTCTGTGCCCCTAACGTGATGCCCACCGGGCGGGCTCACCGGTTCCCAAACGCGGGGGCGACTGCCAGCAGGTAACACGACGCTCTCTCCTGGTAAGGCCACGGTGCCGTCGGGCGCACAGCGTCACGGTGATGAATATCAAGGGCTTATCCGGCTTTGTGGGAGTCGTTTGTCAGGACCCTCTCATCGGAATGGTTATCAGCAGGTCGGTAATGGGTTCTGGACCCTTTTGACCTCCGCAGCATTGTTTCCACCCTGAAACCATTACCGCTCTCTGGCCGTAAGGCCCCTTCTGAGGAGATTTTAGCATCCGCCTTAATGGGCAGAGAGGGGCCCGTAAGGGGTCACCCCCTGCCTTAGCCACGAGGCTCGAGGGCAGGGGCACGCGTCCCCGGGGGCCTGGCTGGGCTCGCCCGCAGGCACTCTGCCAGAGAGCAGGACAGACGGACACACGGTTGTCATGGTGTCACCCACAGGTGGCAGTCTCAGAGCCGCAGGGAAAGGGCCCCCACGCCCCGTGCCTCCCTCCACCGGGCTTAGGCTGCAGAAGAAGGAACCAGAGGCTTCGGGGGGAGAAGGGGCCCCGGGCTTCGGGGTTTGGTGCCGGTCAAGGCTCCGCCCGTAACAGGCGGCAGGTCAGGGATGTATGAATCTGCACCCATGAGGCCTTCCAGGGGCCAGTCCTCGGGGACGCCATGGGACACCTTTGGGGTGCAGGCCTGGGGTAACTCAAGCTTTGTTGCTGTCGCTGTACGGGCAGCGTGGCCGGCTTTAGCGCCTCCAGCACGCCTGGCACATCTCCACCCCTCCCTGGGCTACAGGGCGTCCTCGTCCTCGTCCTCGGGGGGAGCAGACCCCTTCCTGGCCAACAGCACTGCCCTCACCAGGTGGGAGGGGTGGAGGGGTGGGGGGAGGGAGAGGAGGCAGGGGGGAGGGGAAGGTCGGGTCACAGCACCAAGCGCACCCTTCACACTCGGACTCATGGAAACTCCCAGCGCACCCGGAATTCCTTTCTGCTACCTGGCAAAGCCTGTGGTCTACCTCACGGGGGCTGGCGACATCCCCCGAATGTCCAAATCCACTTGATTCCAATCATTTCGAAATACCTCTCTGCGTGCCAAGCAGAAAATGGGGGTGGGCCGCACGGCACCGCCACGGCCACGCGCGGTGGCCGCTGGGCCGGGTGGCACACGTTGCGTCCTCGTGGGGGACCAGACGCCGGAGACGCGGACATGGCTTGGGGGGAACGTGGCCAGGAGGCCGTGGGGCAGACGAGGGCTGACTGTCCAGTGCCTGCTGCGGGGGGGCATCTGAGCTGACCCGTCAGGTGCCCTGCACGTCCTGCAGACGATGGGATGGCTCTTGTGCGTGTGTGTGCACGTGCGTGTGCACTTTGGAGAGGCTCCCCCGTGTCCGAGTTCGTGCACAGATACAAGAGAGACCCGGCGTGTCTCACGGCGCACGGAGCCCACCTGTGTCGCCCCACCCTGACCAGGCACCCGTCACCGTGGACACAGACGTGCAGGCACACGTATCCCCAGATCCGACGTCGCCCTCCCCACGTGCCGCCACCGACTCGGTCCCGCCAGCCCCGCCCTGTGGACCTCCGTCCTTCCCGCCCCACAGGCTCCGGGTGGGCCCAGCGGAGCTGGAAGGGGACAGTCCCTGCGGCCAAGCGGCCGTCCTCCCCACCCAGGCTCCCCATGTCCGGTTGGTGGTGTTGAAGGCTGATCGCTGGGGGGCAGTTCCCCACACGCCGCTCCCAAGAACCCTGGGCCCGCCCTGTGTGTCCACTGGAGACACCTCGCACGCCCTGCACCGTCCCGCATCGCCCCAGTGGGCTTTGTGCTGCTGGCCGCTGGGCCCCCAGTGCTGCAGAGGTCAGTGGTCACCCTCAGGCCGGGCACACCCACCTTACACACTCTCTCTGGCCTCTGATGCCAAGGGTCCTGGCTAGGACGGCGGGCTCTCCCCGGGCCCTGGAGGGACAGCCCTGCTCTCCAAGGGAAACCTCCCTGCCTAGCGCCCAGCACCTGGGGTCCTCACCCACACGCTCTCCCCTCAACCACGGGTCTGGCTTTCCGGAAGAACTAGCCGTGGGCGCCTCGGAAACACCGCCTCGCCCCGGTCTGCGGGAGATATGTCCTCCAAGACAAACCCTACGGGTCCAGTACTTCCTGCCACTTGCACGTTTAAGTCACCCTGCGCCCCGTCTTCGCAAAGGATAATGAACACGGGTCCCCCCCTTATGCAGGAGAACATGGGCACAAACATTCCCATCACATCATTTGTCAGGGGTACTTTCTATTCCAAAAGCTCCCTTCATCCGTGGAAGAATAAAGTTGGGGACAATTTATCTTCCTTGTGATGCTTGCGTTCCGCTCCCGTGTGAGCTCTGCTCATCTGCACAGGGCTTGCGGGAGCCACGCGTGCACAAGTCAGCAGTAGCCAGCCTCGTCCGTGTGCTGCCGTGATGTCTAAATTGTCCTTCAATTAGTCTGAGAGCTTGTGAGGGCTTTAATTGATCTCTTTCTAGATACAATGAACCATCAAAAATGGAACGTTAAATACAGGGTTTTTTGTCTGCGTGTGCTGTTAACTGGAGGGGGGAGCTGTTTCCAAATGTGCTCCCAGCACATTGATTACAAGAGGGCCCTGCTGGGCTCTGCAGACCCTCTTCCGGGACATCCTGCCCAGACGATACTCTTCCCGAGCCTGAAGGACCTGACGGGCAGGTCTCCTAAATGGGGACCAGACAGAAGAGCAGACAGACCCCAGGTTTCAGCCTCCTGGGGCCCTGACCCCCACTGTTCTGGCCGAGGATGCCATCGCCCTACAGGACGGGAACACGGAGACGATAGGGGTCCACACCCCACGCGTGTCCGTGCATGGCCCCCTGCCCTGTTGGGGACGCGGCCTCGTCACCACAGCTGCCACTGGCCAGCAGCCGCGTTCCAGGCTAAAACCATGACATGGGTGACCGTCTGCCCACACAGGGGGCTGTGGTGGCAGATGTAACCCCGTCCGCATTGGGGACCCTTCTTCTGAGGCACATCCAACGGGAATATTCCGTAAGGCAGTCGTCCGCCAGGCAGGTGCGGGCGGCTGTTAGTCAGAGCTTCCTAGTGGCACAAACTGACTCTGTGCACAGTCTATTTCTGACCACGCTGGCTCCTGAGGACTTGTCTTTGTTTCCTAGATTACTGGTGGACACGCCCTTCCCAAATCAGAGCCACAGACCTCCCTTTAGGGGCCTGGAAACACCCGCCAGGCAGCTGGAGGGATTGAACATACCGTCCTGTTTTCTTCTCCTGTCGTTGTTGGGAACGGGTCTTGATTTGGTTCTCAGCTTTAAAAAAAAAAAAAAAAAAAAAAAAATCCAGAGCTGCCACTGTTGAGATAAAATCCAAACTGTCTGCTACACCTCTAATTACCAGCCTGCCTTCTGGGTAAAACGGTACTATTCAATTATTGGTTTTTGTTCAATTGTCAGCTACCAGAAAAAAAAAAAAATTATCACTGCTTTCAAACCAGCTAAAAGAACAGAAATTCTGCAAATTGCTTTCTCAGCGCAGCTCCTTCAGACCTAATACCTCTCCGCAGAGTGTCAGAAATGGTACAATGCAATGTTGCGTGTGAATCGTATTTAATGCGGCTGTTAAAGTGATTCGCTTTATGTTATGTAATTTCATTGAAATGATCCCTTTGTCCCCACTTTATAGGTGGCTCATTTTGACACTTCCCACTTACCACCTAAAATATTCGTTTGATCCAATCCCGGTAAATAAAGCAACGTTGTCAGACAGGGATGCGTGGCTCCGCGTGTCCTTGTGTAGAGCGGCCACGTCGGGGCTCCGTGGAACCGAGGCCTCCCCACTCCGGCTTGCTCTTCACGGCGGGGTGTCCCGTCCTGGGAGGTAAAGAGATGTGTCGGGAGGCCAGCCCACAGGCTGCCTGGCTCTGCTCCCGGAGCCGGAGGGTCACCCCCCAGGCCAGACCAGCGCGGGGCCACGTGGCCAGTGAGCGGTCCGGGCACCGGAGACGCGGCCCGCGTCAGGTTTCCAGCGGCATCCGTGTCTCAGTACTGAACAAAATTGACTTGAAAGACGGGCTTGGGAAGTCACTCGAGTCACTTGTGAGGTCTCTGTCATGGGGCCTCCCCCGCCACGTCATAGCAGTTCGGGCTCTTGCAGGACGCCGTGTCTTCGCGTCCAGACCAGCACCTCCAGACAGAGGGGGAAGCCGTGTCCACAAACCACGGAGTCCAGCCCCGCCCGCCCTGACTCACTTCCTGTTTCTCCTTCGGGGCTGCAAACCATCAAATGCTCTGCCAGCCAATTATTCCCTCTGGACGTGACTGTGGCCGTGACCATGGCCATGACCATGACCACGTCCTCGACCGTGGCCTTGACCCTGGCCATAAGGGTGGCCGTGACCCTGGCCGTAATGGTGGCCATGACCGTGGCCATGGGTGGGAAAGAGAAAGGTGACCCCGGGGGTCTGCAGGACAACACCGATGGGGACCTGCAGACAACAGACGCTTGTTCCTCATGGCTCTGGAGGCTGGGCGCCCCAAGTCTGGGCACCGGCCGATCAGAGGGCCCTGCTGTCTCTGGTTACACAGGCCCCACCTCCAAGTACACTGCGGATGGGACCTTCCACACGAGTCTGGGGGGACACGGTTCAGCTGGTAGCGCATAGTTTTGAGCCGTCTTGTGTCCTGGACCCAGTACAGTGGCCTCTCCATCTTTCTACTCTTGGAGGCCGGGATTCCGAGTTATCTGTGAAACCCTGGGAATGAGCTGACAGCCGTCCCCTCAGAGGAAGAGGCCAGAGAGTATAGAGTGAGGTCTAGGTTCGCCACAGACCTGCCCAAGCCCTGTGGCTCCAGTCCACACCATCCTCCCACCGTGGCGGGTCAGGCTGGGCACCTACTGAGGGAAGGGACGGGGATCAGAGACAAGGAGGCTCTGGAGGCGGGCGCTCGGCTGTCCAGCGGAGCAACCACGCCTCCCAAGGAGGCAGCCGGGAAGCAGGCCTGGGACATCCCAGGGCCCTGAGCAAGGGTGCGGTGCCGGCCTGAGTGATGCTGACAGGCTCCCTTCAAAGGGACAGCAGGTGTCATGATGATGAAACACGCCTCTCTGTCACCTTCCGCACGGAACGAATGGATGGCCCGGAACCTCGCCGTCCGCGACACTGCTGTCTGGGCAGAGATGCAGGAGTTGGGTTTGATGTTGTAAACCACCGTAATTTGTTACAATTTCCAAAGACAAATATGACAGGGTGGGATTACTCCGCAGCACAGGGGCAGTCGTTTGCAGAAGCCGTAAAGTGCGGGCATTAATCTAAGGATGAGATATATTTAGTCTGAGGAAGCGGAGCCCGGCGTGGGCTCGGCCTGTTGTGAGCGCGGGGACGTGGACACCATGGATGGAAGAGCTGCCCGGCGCTCACTTCGTCGGCTCCTCTGGGACGAGGCCCCGACCCGGACTCTCCACGTCCACCCAGACCCTGAGAGTCTGGCTCCTTGGATTCCCGGGGCTGCACAGACACGCGACTCCCTGGTGCCTCTGTGGCCACGGCCCGTGGGGGGCGGAAGAAGGTGAGTGGCCAGCGTTCGGGAATCCTGCCTGGCTTGTCCTCCGTGGTTCTCCTGTGCTCACGTGTCACCTGTCACCTTCAGGCCCCGGCTCCCTCGCTTCCCCGTCAGCGGCAGGGCTGAGGGCACGGGTGCTAATTCTTGGAGGTAGATGGAGACCAGCGGTCCGAAGGGACAGCTGCGGTGGGCACAGTCGAGTCGATGAACTACCACGGGGCTCGTCCACCCGCGGAGATGGTTTCAGAGGCACCAAGGACCGAAGCAATAATGGGATAAAGCAGGCAGGGGTGGTCGGCTCCTCCTAGAAACTCTGACACCCTGATGTTCTGACCCGCAGTGTCAGAGTCAGGGGTCACTGTGGCTCCTGGCAGCCTGGCCCTCCCACACGAGCCATCCTCGCTCCCGTCAAACGGGCCCAGGAAGAACAGACGTGTAAGAACTCACTCCTGCCGTCTCTCAAAACACAGGTGAGGTTATCAAAAACCGGAGGAAGCAATTGCAAGCCCCGGTTCCCCAAACCAGCGGGAGTCTGCAACACAGAGTGAAGCAGCTGTGAAGACAGAAGAAAACAGCAGCTGTAGCCAGAATGCTGTGAACATCTGGAGTTCGGGGGCTCTGAGGAGCACGGGGGACCCACGCCGCTGCGTTGGAGTCCTCGGCGCCCTGGTGTCCCCTGCGGCTTGAGGGAGCAGGTAGTTCTGGGGCTCCACGGGGTGTGCACCTGCTGACGGGAGAGCCCTGCAGAAAGCCATACGACAACATGCGGGCTCTTTCCGGAAGACGAGTGTGCTTCTAGGTGCTTCTGAGCCAACCGTGGGGGCTCGAAAGGTCAGCGGGAATCACGCACACCCTGTCGTCCTCAAGCTACCGACGGGAGACCTGGGAGTTCAGGGCAAGCCTGTGTGGGCCTCAGCTCCAGAGTGAATCCAAGGTCACCAGGAGAGATCGAACCCGATCCATCGGTCACCAGGGAGTGTTCTCTGGCGACCAGCTGCCTCTAAAGGGGCCAACGCCAAATTCTCTAAAGCTTTTTATCATTAAAGTGTCAGTGTGAGTGTAGCTTGTTGAGTCCCCACCAACCGAACATCCAGCACACCTGCGCCTCCTAAGACCCCTCGGTGTCCCCCCCCCCGCCGCCAGCCCCCGGCCTCCAGGGACACCGCCGGCCTGAATGTGAACCTCGCGGGTGAGTCTTGCCTATTTTCTCCCAAACGCTGATCACACACCCATTAGATGGTACCATTTTGATCAGGCACTTCTTGTGTTTGCGTGCTTACGTATTTGCGTTACCCACGTGTACTCTTCGTGGCGCATGCCCGGTGTGCATAAGAACACGCGCACACAACAAAACACAAGTGATGAGACGCATGTTCTGATATTTTCTCCCTACGTCCAGCTGAGCAGCTGGCCCAGACACCACACCTCTCAAGACAACTGCTGTGTGGGGTTCGGATGTTTATTCGGAGCTAAGTACGAGACACATTCCAGAGTTTCGAGGAGCAGAGGAGCCCCACCCTTTGGGACCAGATGGACCCGAGCTGGGAGTCCCCGTTGGCTGGTTGCAGGAAACAGCAAACACAGGGCCCAGCGTGGCCCATCCTTCCCGTGGATGCCCTGCCACCCAGTGTCCCTCAGACGCCTCCACAGAGGGACCCGCCGCTGGCTAGAGAGCTTTGCGCACAGAGAGCACTGCACTGACTCCCCGCGTCACGTCCGCCAAACCCTCCGAGAGCCCCCGCCACAGCTTAGACCCAGGCCACAGTGTGGAAACCACAGCAGAGCCTGCTTTCTGGCACACAAGACAAAATAACACACGAATTGAGGGCATCATGGTTGCTGGGTGTGAGGACTGAGCTGGGATCTGAGCCCATCACGGGCTGTCGAACCTTGAGCACGGTATTCTTAGCCTCCAGGACCCTCAGATCCAAGAAAATAAGGGGCGGTGCCTCCTGACATCCTACTATAATGGTCTTTGGTGGTTTTTCCCCCTCAGACCCATAGTGCTGACTCAACGCCTGAGCAGCAGAAATCGAATCAGATGTGTATCTGCCCACACCGCTGACTTCCCTACCTAAAACCCCCATGGAAAGGGCAGGGGCAGCTTATGAGGGGGCACTGAGGTACCAGGAGGAGGGAATCTCACTCCTCAAGGGACAGACGTGTTTAAGTGGTGTTTGTGCGTCACTCAGGGCACTCCAGAAAAACCACTGAGAGGTTATAGTGTAGACACAGAGGGAGAGACAGATGTGGGGGCGAATGTCGGAGCGGAGACAGACACACGTGGCCGGCCGTGCTTGTCTGGAGCGGGACCAGGAAGGGGTGGGGTGTGTGTGCTGAGCGGCCGCGGCCGGCCCCTCCTTCTGCGCCCCTCCCCTCCCTCCGCGCGCCCCTCCGCCCCTGCCTTCAATGCCTGCCTCGTACTCCCAGTGCGGAGGTCGGCCCCGCGGGCATGCGCATCGCTCAGGCAGACACGGGCACTGGGAATGCAGGTACAGAAATGCCCACGGCTTCAAAGCTGTCTCCGGCCTTAAATTCCAATAAAGGGAAATTGTTCTCCAGTCTCTTACACAGCGTTTGCTGCTTCAGGAACTCTCTCTCTCTCTCTCTGTCTCCCTCTTGATGCCATGAAAACCCAACACTTTCATCCCGATATTCAGAAAACACTTAAAATCCTATCTTTGTGGGTTTAATAATCAGAATGACATAGATACAAAAAATGGCTCACAAGTGATTGGCACAAAAGCTGTTTCCCACGCGCCTGCCCCGTAGCGTGGTATCAGCCTCACACGGGGAAGGGTCCACACGGCAGACTCCCTCGGGAGCCAAAGGGGAGGGACACCGAACGTGCCAATGTCACACGCAAGGAGGGACCCCAGCTGTTCCCTCCTAAGTCCCTCGGTGCTGTGGTGTCTCCGGAATGAGGGGTTTGGGGGTACCGCACCCTGACACCGTGGCCTGAGCCCGGTTCTCGTCCAGGCAGAGACCGCACTCCGCTGCTCACCTAGGGGAAGGCGTTTCAGAGCAGGAATGAAAACGGCCTTGGCCCCTAACAGTCCCTGCGGCTCAGTGTCGGGACTGCTCCCCAATCCGATGGGTTCCGAGAGGGCTCCAGGTCAAGCGAGCAGGGTAGTGCCTGGGCCACAGCCGCTCTTGGTGAGCAAAGGTGATGTTTGCACAGGTAACGAGACTCCAGAACAGAGCAGGAAAGTGTGACGAGTTTGCTCCAGTGGAGATGAGCGCGGGACCCCAGCCCCCACACCCCCGGGGTAACAAAATGGGGTGCCACGTCTGCTCTCCTTTAAGCCCTGGCTCGTGTCGGCCACGGCCCGGCCGCCGGGAGCTTTGTGCGGGTGCTGGGGTCAGGTAGAGGTGGGGGGCGGCGTGCAATGGTTGGAAACCCTCCCTGTTTGCACTCACATCCGTGTGTGGGGCTGGCCTGATGCCCTCCCAACCACTCACCCAGACAAAGGCATCAGTGACCAGCGGGCGAGTGTGCCTCAGGCCATTGACCAGCCAGCCATTTCCTCCTAAAGGGAGGCTGTGTTTTTCGTCCTCACTGCTGGAAGTCCGTGGTAGTGTCATGGGGTTTTCTGGAAGCCCCGCTGTCCTGCCCCCCGCCGGCTGGCAGGGGCTCTGTCTCAGGGCCCCTCCTCCGTGCCCGAGCCTTCCGCCGGGATAAACCAGCCTGTCCTCCCTCAAAGGGTGCTCCTAATGAGCCACAGAGTGAGGTTGTACGGGGGCGGCTCCCCGAGGGGATGGGGCCACGTGGCTGGAGGCTGGCGCAGCCCTGGACACGGCCGGTCCCCTGCGTCCTGGCGCTGGGAGTGACCTCCAGCCTGGCAGGTCCCCTGGAGGGGCGCTGGGCAGCGCTCCTATGGGAAACGACACAAACCGCAGAGCCGGGCGAGGCCGGCAGGGTGGGGGCAGGGAGGGCGGTCAGATCAGCTGCCCTGGGAGGACGCGGTCAGCGCTCAGGAGCCCAGGCTGGTTGCACCTCTCTGGACAGGTGGTGCCCAAGGACCTGTCCCCGGCACGTGCCTCCTGCCCGCCGGGGCTTGGGCGCCCAGACCACGTGTGCCCTCCCGTGACCCGCCCTCAATACCCAAATTCAGAGTCAAACAAGCCCAGCCCCAGACGGCCACAAGGACGGAGGCCCCGTCGGCAGGGCTCAGGCGAGCGAGCCTGAGACACGGGAGAGGAAGCAGGACTGTAGCACACGGTCACGTGTTCGTGTGCGTGTCTCCACTCTGCTCTGTTCCACTGGGCACAGCGCCATCAGGCCTTCGGGGCAGAGTTCACGAGTCCGCGAGACCCAGCCTGGGTGTCTGTGGTCCCGACCTGCAGGCCGCTTCCAGTTCACGGGATCCCGACCTGCTCCTCAGCTGTGTGTTTTTCGTGTCCTTGACGGACCGTGCGACCTAGTCTTTGGTTTAGAAATAGGGGCGCCTGGGTGGCGCAGTCGGTTAAGCGTCCGACTTCAGCCAGGTCATGATCTCGCCGTCCGTGAGTTCGAGCCCCGCGTCGGGCTCTGGGCTGATGGCTCAGAGCCTGGAGCCTGTTTCCGATTCTGTGTCTCCCTCTCTCTCTGCCCCTCCCCCGTTCATGCTCTGTCTCTCTCTGTCCCAAAAATAAATAAATGATAAAAAAAAAAGAAAAAAAAATTTAGAAATAATGGCCACCATTGAATACGTCCCTTTGTTTCTCAGACAAATGTTCCAAATTCACTGCAGGCTTCACGCGATCGAATCCAGCGCGCGCTGTGTGGACGACGCAGGAGACGTCCGTCTGTGCTCAGAGATGCGGCCCAGAGTCCTGTGGCCGCTCTGAGCCTCAGAGACCCCGTCTTCAAAGTGGGGACAAACAGCACCCGGCACTTGGCTGTGTTAGTACCGTCAATCATCCAGAATGTGGGTCAAAGGGGGGCTGCTTCACAGAACGTGATGTCTCTTCAACCCTGCGGGAGCCGGGGTTCGCATCTGGGCTTCAGAAAAACTTCAGCTTAGGACATGCAGTGACCTTTGGGTCCTACCTACATAGCGATCTGGGAGGGAAATGGGGGATGCTGCCCAGGGATGCTGGCAGAGGACAGGTCCCACCCCACCGGCAGCCAGGACCCTCTCCAGGGACGGTGCCCAGGGATGCTTTGCTCTAACTCAAGTTGCAGGCATGAAAGTGTCTGGGGTAGGCTTGCAGCCTGGGACACCATGGGATGCTTCCTAGAAACCACGGGCCAAGCGTGGGAGGGCTGCGAGGGACTGCAGTGGTGCCGGCGATGGGCCACGGGAGGCAGGCTGTGCGTCCCTCAGCCCTGAAAGGGCTGTCACCTCCTGAGGGTGGCAGCGACCCGCCTCGGTGAATAAAGTGCGTAATCACGTTGCAGGCTGGTTAGAAAAGGAGACACCTGTGGCTCCTTTGGGCTACACGGGGGGGGGGGGGGTTAATCTGGGAGGTGTACACGGTCAGATAGCCACGGAGCACTCCGGTGTCTTCTGGAACGTCCTCTGCCAGAGGTCCCCAGAAGAGTGTGTGACACACAGCAGCCTCCTCATTCACCTGTGGCATGAGGACAGATTTGTCGAGTGGCCCACGCTCTCTCGGGAAGGCCCACACTCTTGGGAAGGCAAGGCCTGTTCCCTCGTTCCTTCATTCGATGGTTGTTAATAACGCCATGCTCGCATCGAGCACTGCAGAAGTCTCTGGTGCCAGCACTAATAACCCTTCGGGGATGGTGCATGTGAGCCGCGAGACGTGTGGTGAGCCTGCCCGAGGCCCAGCGGGCAAGAGGCCTGGCGTCTACAAGGTGGGGCACCGATCAGTCATCATTACAACCTGATGAGCCCCGGGACAGCCTCGACTCCGGGGATTTGGCCCCAGTAGGCAGGCTGGGGCGGTCAGCACAGGCTTGTGTGAGGAACTGACAACAGCCAGAAACTCAGGATGAGCAGGTCTCTGAGGGGTGAAGAGGTTTGTGCTGCCATGCAGAGCCCCAGGGTCAGGACTGAGCAGGTGAGCAGGGCCAGGAGGCAGCAGGTGAGGAGGGGAAGTGGAAGGCGTGGACCTCCCCACGGACCTTGTCGGGAGGTCAGCCTAATGTTGAGTGGAAGGACGTCAGTCTTCAGTTTGGGGACAGCTGCACCTTGGAAAGCAGATTGGGGGTCTAAGTTGGCAGAACAGTGAGGAGGCCGCTAGCGGTGCTGTGGCCCTGGACAGGTCAGGGGAGGACAGACCAAGTCCAGATGCTTCGGGAAAGGGACCCAGGAGGAGACAGGTGTGGAAGTGACTGGGGCTGGTGGCCGCAGGCACATGATGAAGGAAACCGAGGGGAGTTTGTTTCGAGGGGAAAGGCAGTGGGTGCAGCGGGCAAGCAAGGTGGGGTCTGACCCGCGTCCACACCAGCTGATGTCAAGAAGGAGGCCATCGCTGTCCAGAAAGGGGCAGCCCAGCGGGGCGACGGGGCCAGAGGGGAAAGTGGGGGACAGTGGGAGCAGGCAGTCCCGGACACTCGGGCATGGGCACCACGCCTCAGGCCTGGTGCTACTGACCAGCTAGTGCTGGGTAGTCCTTTGTAATCGGGGCGTCCTGGGCACACACGCTGAGGTGTGACCAGCAGACATCTTCAGACACTGTCACGTGTCCCCTGGAGGGGAACCCACACCCCACAGAAACTGCTGATTTGGGGAGGTGTCAGATAAGTGGTGCGTATTTTTAACAGGAGAGGCTTGAAAATGTTCACCATCTGGTGGTGAGGATACAGTTGCAGGGAGAATATAGAAGAGGGGAAAGAGGCTGGGAAGGAGGACGGCTCAGGACGGGACAGGCAGGTCCACCGCCACAGGACACATTCGGGCAGACGTGGGCAGGTGGGCAGCTGGTGCTGGTGACCAGGGGGCTCAGGAAGCCCAGAATCCGGGCTTCGTTGATCCCGGAGCTCCGCCGGAGGGTGAGACTGGGCCGGGTGGGAGGACACGAAGGTGGAGAGATCAGAGAGGGCGTCCGTGAGGCAGCTCGCTCACAGATGGAGGGCAGGACAGCACCTTCTCGAAAGCCACAACACACACCCGACACCAGTCCAAAGCTGGGCCTGGGGTGGAAGGTCCCAGAAGCTGAGCGGATAGGCAGGCCGCAGGGCAAGACCAGGCCCTCTGTAGCTAGAGAGGGCTCAGACAGGGAGTTCCAGGCAACCACGGACGACCGTGTGTCAAAATCCTGACTCCATCCATTTCCTAGGCCGTAAGGAAAACCATGTCCCTCATAGGCTGTCTTCTCCTCGTCCCACGGTCTGTTCTGCTCTCGACCAAACAGGGCAACATCTGATTATTTGACTATGAAGAGCCTCACCTGCCCAAGGAAAGACTTCACTCAGCCAGAGGACAAAGAATCACAGGCCCGCACTGAGCGGGGAACGCGTTTGCATTCCTAAAGGGAAAAGCCAACCTGGAAAAGGCCAGTGGGTGCCAATCCCAGCTCTGCAGTGATCCTAAAGGCCACAGACACTGTCCGAACCCCGTGCCCTAGTTCACTAGCCTACATGATGGGGATAAAATTGTTTACCTCATAGAGTTATTACCGGCGATTGATGAAATAATTTAGCACACCTGTAAGCCTTAACTCAGCGCTCGACTTGTGGGAAGGAGTCAGTAAATAATTGTTCACAGATCTGCATACATTATAGGTTGAATCGTTATGTATAGAAGACTATGAGATTTGACCAGGCATTATAAAAATAGATGCCAACACAGTTTGAAAGGAAGCAGAAAGGAAGGTACATTACTGGATATCAGCTGAAAACTCTGGGCAGGCCGGTGGTTCTAGGAATCAGTATCTCAGACCTCTGGGGACGTGACATTGCTGTGTCCTTCGGTGACTTTAGCAAAGCGAGACTCGGGCTGTGTGCGGGATCCTCTAACTGCTTCAGACGGTGGTGCGTGTAGTACCCAGTCCGTCGCCATGGATTTGACGAGGGCTGTGTGTGCATTTCAGTCATTCATGGCTGTGTGCAGAAGAGTGGAGTCCATAAAGTGTGGGGGTTGTCACCGAGGGTGCCGTGATTATATGTCTCTTACCGCCCAGATATATCAGCCTGGCACTTTCTTACGTACTCCAGGAATTTTAGAAGGTACAGTTCAATGGCATTCTTGCTTTGTGAATAATTTGAACTTATGCATCCGGAATGATAGACTTCGAATGTTGGTGCCAGCAAAGAGCCTGCACCCCCTCCAGCCGCTGCAGGGTCCCCTCCGCTCCATCATCCGTCTGACGTGTTCACCAGTATGACCTTAAATATCTCCAGCAGGGAGACTTTCCTGCTCTCTTAATACAACGGGGGATCAAACGGATGGAGAATTACTCTAACACAATATCTCGCTCCCATCGCGCAACATTCTATTTTGAACTTTGTAATCTACTGCATGTGTGGATGGGCTTTGTTACCAGTACTGCTCGCATGGAAATAGCGTCTTTCCCGCCAGCCGTGTGCAGGGTACCGACGTGGGTTCGGTGTGGGGGATGATTTGTTTGGGTGAATGATTTCAAATAAGAGCCAGTGGTGAAGTTCTCCAGCACCCCCAAATGGTTAAGTGAGCCACTACTTCCTATGCTCCCAGCACTCCTACTTCTGATGGGAGCCTGTTAGCACATCACCTGCTTCTTGGGAAATCACTGCTGTGCCTGCAAATAGACCAGGGTTTGGAGGTATCTTTCCTTTGGGACAAAGCAGGGTGATGCCTGATGTACCATCTTGATGATTTTATGGGGCTTGCTTGTAGAAGCACCCTAAGTAACCGTTTGGGGGTACTAAATAGTTGGATGGGGTTCATCTCCTTCCACGGCCACTGGCTTGATCTTACCCCCAAATGCTGAAGGTTCCAAAATTCTGAGGAGGGTTTGCTTTGGAAGTGGTAAGGGACCAGGTTCTCCATTTCACATAATTATTAACTAAAGCAGATTACCAGGCTCCGGAAGCTTCTAACCCGGAACACGTGCTGTTAAGGGCAAGGCAAACAGCAGACAGCTTGTTCGTGGAGTGATGTGGGGAGGCACCTGCTCCCCCTGGCCGTGTGCTAACCAGGTGCCCATGACCGCCCGCCCACCTGCCAGTACAAGGGCAGCGGGAGGGACAGCAGCCCCACGCTCCATGAGGCAAGCTCTACTCACGCAGGCTGATGTGGAATTTCTTATCCGGGTCCTTTCTGGCACAGACGTACCCTCCCTGGTGCAATCCTTGTGCTCCCTCACATCCTAGCACCCGCCCAGGCAGCCGGCTCCGGCCCACGGGTGCAGGGCTCCCCTTCATGCCCACCACCCCACGGGCACCTCTAGTCCTAAAATCTAGTACCGGGAAGCTCTTATTACCTTGTTACTCAAGTCCATCGCTACGGGGGTTGGGGGCACTTACACAAGTGCGCAGGTAGCTGGGAAATGGAGGGGTAAAGAGAGACAGCATTACTTACTTGTGGACATAAGTTATCCCTAAATCTTGAGGCTCAAGATTCGTCTTTTCTATTCTTTGTGTGTTTCATTTCAGCTAGATTGCAAATTCCGAGGCTGGAAATACTATTTTAAGCACAGAATTATAGGCTTCCCCGTGGCTTGTCATGATAACAGCCAGTGGTTCCCAGAGCCCTACAGCACACACGCACGTCGCGGTGGGCACATACACGCACGTACACACCTGCACACACTGCACACACCTGCATGCACATGCACACACATCTGCACATGCACGCATGCCTGCACACGCACACAACCACCCCTTGCCTCCACCTCCCTCTAGGCAGCAACCTGGCTGTGCTGTCCTCTTAATCAAAGGCTAAAAGAACGAGAAAGCATCTGCCTACAGCAAACACTCACAGAAATAAATTCCTGTGGAAACCAAACAAAAAGGCAATAGAAAGAGGAAGTGCAAGATATTAAATTTTTCATTAGATCCATTGCTCCAAAGCTTTTAGGCTCTGGGCTCAACAGCGCTGATTTCTTACTGACCCGTAATCCAGTTTAGTTGGAGGAAGTTGGCGAAAATTCAAAATTGTGATACCAACAGGTTTGCAAAATTGCCGAAAAGACCAAGAAAATGGATGCATGTTTGCGGAGGGGAAAGAGATGATTAAGAGATCCTCATAATTTGAATCTTATTCTACGTCTTGGTTACTGAATTTTAGGAGTGAGTGGCTGTCACTTTAGCTGAACTTGTATCTGGTGTTTCCTTGAGCATGAAAAACATCTGCCAGACTTGGGTGCAGAGTCAGCATGGAGCCCAGAGCTTGCTTCTGTCCACTGCGCTCGACAGTATGTTACACCTTTGCCTCTCTTCCAGAATTTTGCATCCCCAGAGGTAGTGACTCCAGGGCATCTGTCATCGATCATTTGTCTGTCTGCCGTCTCTTCCATCTGTCCATCCATGTACCCATCATCGAGCTCCGTATTCCGCAGACATTTTCTGAGTCGTAGTGAGCACAGACTAGATGAAAGAAAACCTTAATAAACTGGATGGATGGATGGATGGATGGATGGGTGTATGGGTGGCTGGATGGGTGACTGGATGGGTGGGTGGATGGATGGATGGATGGATGGTGAACAAATGAGCCACACTGATTGGAACAACACAGAGCTATGCAATAAATGCTTATAATCCACAGGACAGGTTCACAGAAGGACTACAACAGTGGCCATGCACAGGGGTAAAGCTGACAAGGGGGTGGACGAGGATGTGGAGGGTCTAGCCAGGCTTGAGAGGGTGGAAGCCCAGAGTAAAAAAAACCTGGACCTTGTTCCTGTCATCATTGCCGTCCTCCATTGCTCCTGAGGAGGAAAGAGCCGCTAGTAATCTGGGATACACGAGACTCCTGTGCTAATGAAGACTAGAAACCCTAAAACATGTCGGGCGTTTCAGAACCGGATAATGGTCCAGATGCCGTAGTAACCACAGACACTGTCAGGATGGTGTGCAGATAGAACCCAAGGCAGGTCCCTGAGACCAACCTAATGGAGGAGGGAGCGTCTAACTTTCAGTCTGCAACACAGGATGTTCAGATGACGTCATCTCTCTGCTTACACGCTTAAAGATTATCATTCTAATTAAAAATTCTTATGATAGGGGCACCTGGGTGGCTCAGTTGGTTAAGCGTTCAACTCTTGATTGCGGCTCAGGTCAGGATTCCAGGGTTGTAAGATTGAGCCCCAAGTCGTGCTCTGTTCTGGGTGTGGAGCCTGCTTGGGATTCTCTCTCTCTCTCTCTCTCTCTCTCTCTCTCTCTCTAATTAATAAATTGAAAAAAATTCTTATGATGGGGTGCCTGGGTGGCTCAGTCAGTTGAGTGTCTGACTTCGGCTCAGGTCATTATCTCACGGCTCATGGATTCAAGCCCCACGTCTGGCTCTGTGCTGACAGCACGGAGCCTGAAGCTGCTTAGGATTCTGTGTCTCCCTCTCTCTCTCTGCCCCTCCCCGAGTCGTGCTCTGTCTCTCTCTGTCTCTTGACAATAAATTTTTAAAAAAGTTAAAAATTTTTTTAAATTCTTATGATAAAATATTATTTTCAAGCTCTAAATCAGGTAACTAGAGGGACAGTATTGTTGCTAACTAATCTGTCATCTGATTAAACAGAGGCTCACAGAGAACTGTCTCCCCACATGTCTCCCCTGTGAAGAAAACGGGCAACTCCAACTGTCAGTAGCAGCCAAGTGGCTGACTGTAGATTTGGTCCCTTACTGATCTGCTAATGGAATGTTAATCGGGCTCTTATTGATGAAAGGGGCTGAATGGAGGCTGAGAGACAGCAAGGCTGTGGCCAGTCCCCTCCCCGCCTTTGTCCAGTAGGCCCGGTGCCCAGTTAGTGCAGGGAGATCAGGATTTGAAACAAACCTGAAAAGAGAGCTTAACGGCTTTATAACCAATAACACTGTAATCCTCCCTCTAGTAAGTATGAGGAGTCCTTAACACTGCAGGACCCGCGGCACAAACGAGGTGTGCAGTTAAGAGCCGGTGAGGAGACGTGAGCTGTCGGGAAGGAACCTCAGCACGTACGTCGTGTGTCCACCAGACACAACGTGGAAATGTTCTGAGAAGGAGACCTGAAATACCCCACAGGGACTACAGAAAACCAGGCTTAAAACACACTGGTTTAATAACTAGGACATACGCGTCTGAAGGAAGCAGAAATATGTAACTGCTACAAAGCGGGACATTGTGAGGCCTTCGCTAGCATGTACAAGGACAGAGCACACTGAGCGACAGGAAGAAAGGAGCAAATGCAAACCCGAAAATGGGGAGGTCACGCCAGCCACGAACGAAGAAGAGGCTCTGAACTGGAGCCTTTGTGGGGGCCGAGTGTCCCAACCCGAGGCAGGCACTGTGTTCGGGACGCTGGTTTACGGCGAGGCCCTCGTGTTAGCACAGCCCTGTTTCCCGCCCCCGTGTGTTCCAGGGCTCGGACGCCCCACATCCAACTTCCCTGCCTGGTTAAAGCTCTCCTGCTGTGACTTTGTCACTCGGATTCTGGCCATTTGTGAGGACACAGGTCAGCTGTCAACAAAGATGAACTTTGTTGCTATCGGCTGTTTCAAACGTGCGCCTGATTCAACTTCTAACCAAGGCACCATAAACCCCATCTCACCACCGACAATGACGGGATAATTACCATTTGTAATTACTCTAGGCAACTGCGCGCTTCTCGAGAATTCCTCTGATTTTTCCCAACGATCCTATGGGGTAGACATTTTTAACTAAGAATTATGTATGGAAATAAAAAGACAACAGAGAATTACAAAGATTAGAAAAGATATCCAAGATCATACAGGTTGTTGGTGGCTAAGTCAGGATCCAACCCCACGCCTGTTAGATTTCAAGCTTGTCCTTAACCACCGCGTCTTGCTGCGACCCGGGACGTGCAAAGCCAGTTCATGTTTGGTGGGGACACTCCCCTACGCATGACACAGGGAACCTGTAGGCGCTCCGAACCTACGCCGTTTCTGTGATTAGTGTCCACGGCAGGCCCGATTCAGGCAGCCCGATTCACCCCGGCTCGAGCCGCAGGACGCCTCTCGTACTTGTTCCTCATGTTTTACAGTGACACTTACCCCGGGGTGAGTCACAGTGCCTCTTGTGGGTCAGCATCAACACTGGGGAGAAGGTTGGGACTGGGCCCAGAGGACCTCGTCCAACATGTCTGAAATATGTCCCGCCAGGTTCAACGTTTCGGTTGAGATCACGGTCCTGCTTCATTCTCAAGCACAGAAAAGACCAAAGAACCATCTGAAAAGTTTGCATCTCAGCATTTTTTGTGTAGTAAATTTGTAAATATTGTTTGACATCGTCATCATGCAGACAAGGGTGTCCAGATCTGAGCAGTCCCTGAAAGCTCGTCATCCAGCAAATGAGCCAAGAGATTTTCCCTTCATGTTCTTCCTGAGGAAGCGACCTAAGTCAAGCAAATATGGAGCTAACGCACGTTCGGTTTGTCAGTGTGGCCGCTTGACCAAATGGCCCGCGCACCAAACACGGTGGTCCTTAACCGCTCTACCTGGAGGTGTCAGGAAGCCGACACAAGCTTAGCGGCTGACTCTCGAAACCCACCTGTCAGCAGGCAACTTTCTTGCTGCTGGGCCTCAGAAAAGAGAGGAGGATCCATGTTCTTTCTTTTCTAAATTTAGCTTTTTACTTGTTTGCTTTTAAAAATATAACATATGACCGTGGTAAAAAAAAAAAAAAAAAAAACAGACAATTCATACAGATACAAAAATCAGAGTGAAAAATCACTCATAATCCCACCACCCAGTTAGAAGTGTTTTTATCATTTTGGTAAATAAAATTCCCCAGTTATATTTTTTATGCATACACATATATACAAAGTTATTACCAAAAAGGAAACATACGATGCATGCCATTCAGTAAATGAATTTTCTTTTTTTTTTTTATTTTAGAGAGAGGGTGAGCAGGGGAGGGGAGAGAGAGAGGGAGAGAGAGAATCTCAAGCAAGCTTTGTGCTAAGTGCGGAGTCTGACACAGAGCTCTATCCCACAGCCCCGGGATCATGACCTGAGCCAAAATGAAGAGCAGAGCAGATGGTTAACTGACTGAGCCACCCAGGCACCCCAGTAATTGAATTTTCAACCCAACAGCATAGTGTATAAAACTTCCTAAGTAAATATAGTATCACGGGGAAAGGTTGCATACGCTCCTTTGTGTGGATACAACCTAATTTGGTTTCAGTTGGATATTTATACTGCTTATACTTCTTAATATTATGAGAAATCCTGGCATGAATGCTCTTGGACGTTTGCCAGCGTGAACTTATCCAATTACTTTCCAGGATAAATTCCAAAGTGAAATTCCAGGGTCAACGGTAGCATGGGCACTGATGCTAACATTTAGGCCTCAGCAAAGACATTTCCAGCTCTAGAATGGAGCCTACATGGCAATTATTTTAATACCCTACAATCTCTCTTTCAAGAGGATAAAGGAGGAAAAGAATTACAAACGTATGTAAGACAGAAACATAGGTGCACCTGTGGCTTTGGTAACACGCTAAGGAAAGTCCCAAACCCTGACTGGCATGCTTCGTCACGGGCTAGTAACGGGATACACACATCAGAGCGGCAGAGAAGTCAATGAGGCAAGAGGAACAGACGTGGGCAGGCAGAAGGGTCCACTCCACCCTTAGACGTCGTCGTGGGTCAGAGCAGGGCGCGATTCTCTCTGGGCTCAGCTGCAGACAGCTTCTCCGTGGGGATTTTCAGACACAGGTGCCTACGTACGTCCCGACTTGAAGATCCTCTCGGTGCGTCTTACGGGAGACTTGGGAATACGTATTTCTCCCCAGAAGATTTGTGCACAACGTTTTTTTTTTTCAACGTTTATTTATTTTTTTGGGACAGAGAGAGACAGAGCATGAACGGGGGAGGGGCAGAGAGAGAGGGAGACACAGAATCGGAAACAGGCTCCGGCTCCGAGCCATCAGCCCAGAGCCTGACGCGGGGCTCGAACTCACGGACCGCGAGATCGTGACCTGGCTGAAGTCGGACGCTTAACCGACTGCGCCACCCGGGCGCCCCAAGATTTTTAAGAGGACATATGCTGAAACTTGAAACAAATGGGGGTTTTCAAGGCTGCTGCCAGGGCTCCGTGGAACAGGACAGACCACTGGGCATGGATTTTAAAATACAGTTTACGGCAACCATTGAGTAACTTTAAAAGTCATCACTTGTGTTGGAATTGAACAAAGAGTCTAGGGTTTTATTTCTTTTATCGGAGTAAGAACTGTGCTAAAACTAAGTAGTAGATAAATGCCCAGCGGTGTGAGCTCATCTTTCTGAAGCACTGTTTCCAGTTGATAGGGACTGAAGTGTCCAAAGGCCATCAGCACAGTATTTTCTGATCTGACTGGAAGAATCCTGTATCCATAATTTCACTGCCAAGATGCTTCTTTTTCTAATGGGTTGGTCCCTTATACACACACTAAATATCACCTGCTGTGTTTCACCTGCCGTTTTATCCTGAAGTTGGTTGGACCGGAAGGGATGTGAATGATGCCATCCGTCATTTGCTTGACAAAGACCAAGTGAGCCCCTGCCGTACGGCAGGCTCTGTCCTCCACGCTGGGGCCACAGCTGTAGGGAAACCATGCATGCTGGTGGTGCAGGTGGGGAAACAGAGACCCTGATGGAATCCTGTTTGGTAGTGACAGAGCAGGGACCGCTTCTCAGACAGCGACCTATCACTGCTGTTTGTTAGGGTGGCTGGGCTCCTGGGTCCATGCTGTCCTGGGAGAGGTGGTTTCCAGAGGCACCCTGCCATACCCAGGTGGCATATGGCCTTAGCAAATCCAGGAGGCAAGCAGACCAAGAAAATCAGGGAAGGAAATAATCAATATAGAAACTTCACTTCCAATACATGAAAAAAGCATGGACTACTCGTGTTGAGAGCCTATCGACCAAAGCGCCAGGCGGAATCACACCCTCACCACTCGGCAGAGCTTTCCCTGGTAATACCAGCTTCCACGATTGCTTCTCCCCGGACAAAACTATGGCGTCCCAAGATTTCCCTCCCTCGCTTTGCTTCTGGCGGGAATACGAATCAGACAAGAAAATTTGCTTCTTGGCGTTCATTTGCTTAACTGATCTGACGGAGAAAAATGAATTACAGCCGTCTCCTACCCGATTCACCATTTTCCAGGAAAGGACGTCAGGAAGCATGGACAGCGTCTGAGTGACGTCACCTTCCCTTGCTGGGTGCGGCTGCTGCCGACCTTGAATGTGAGATTCCCTCCTGGACATCCTCCCTCGGTGGGTAGGGAAGCCTGGAGGGCAGATGTGCCCAGAGGGACATGCCCCTCACAGCGCGAGCCCGGGCGAGATCCCTGCCCACTGGCCCGTGTGACGGACACGCCGCCTCCTTCCGCTTCTGCAGCGGAGTCGCGACTCCCTCACCGAGCACGGTTGAGGCTGAACCCCCAGACAAGTGGGTTAACAGCACGCCTCCCAGAACAGCTCCCGTTTGCTTCATCGCCGAGATCTTTAAAGGCAGACGCCTCAGGCGCGGCCACTTGTGACCCTTCTGCCACCGTCCCGTGTGCTGTTCTTGTGCGTGAGCTCACCTGCCCTGCTTCCCCCGCGTCCCAGCTGGGCATGCGTCGAGGAACGCGAGCGGGCCGTGCGCTTCCCACGATGGGGTGGCAGCTCCTTTAAATGTGTCTTTCCTCGTCCGTGTGACCGTGGGAAGCAGGTTGACGTTATCCTGGGAAGGGACGCCAGCCTTCATTTTCCAAACGTAGAACAGCCCACCCAGGTAAACAGGCAGATGTCCAGTGGGAGGTGCGGGTGTCAAGGATGAGCCGGCTGGCTCCCCACACAGGAAGGAGAAGAGGGAAGGAGACCTCGCTCTGTCGAGCCAGTGGTTATCACATTCGGTGGTCGAGGACCTCGGCGGGCTGCCTTGATCTTCCCGACACGGGAACAGCTTCTTCAGAAGGAAGGGGAAGAGGCGGTTTGTTTGTTTGGGGTGGGGGGCGTGAGAGAGGAAGGCGGCTCAGCCAACAAGGGCACGGCCTCTGCCACATGGCCCGCGCACCCTGGCGTCGGTACCTCCGGGGAAACGGGGCTTTGGTGTGGGATACACGTGCCTCAGCTCCACACCCACGGGCCTCTGAGCACCGCCTGCCCTCGGTTCTCAGTCAGTGGCCACTCTGGGCACAAGGGAAAACCTCAGGCAGAGAAGCGTGGGTGCAGAGGGACGCCGTCTCTTGTCACCGGAGTGGGAACAGGGAGGCTGGCCCAGACCCTCTACCCACAGGCATGGAGACAGGCGTGGGTGTGGAAAATCAGGGGCCGTATGCTCAGAGTCGACAATGGCAAGACGGCAGCAATAAGGGGGAAACACAGGTGCAACGTAACGGAGGCTCTCCTTACCCTCACCAACGAGAAATCTGCTCCCAAAAGCGCTAAGTGAGAACGGCACCATTTCTACAGTTGGTACCTGGCCTCTCCCTGGTTTCTCTAGGGTCGGGATAAGGTATTTTGGGGGCTCTCGGATCACTTTTTCCTGGGGGAGTCTGGCTGCAGGGGTGGGTGGCACGTGGGTCCAGCCTGTCCTTCCTCTATGGAAACATCGGGGCTCAGGTAACGTCAGAAGCTAGAAAGCTGCCTCGCTTCCTCGAGCTCCCAGGGCTGCAGGGTCGGTATTAACTCGTGTTTCAGGTACTTGGTGACCTTGGAAGGGTGTGCTTACTGTTGTGATGCGAGTTTTTCCCAGCCCAGCCAGAAAGCCAGGCAGGCTCCAGGGACGGTGGGGCTGTTCTGGGCGGCACCCACCGGATGGGATGTCCTGACGCTGTGGGCACCGTGCTCCCTGGAGCCCACCTGGAGGTTGGCTCGGGGGCTGGCGTCCAGGACACCCCATCAGACAGCCTGCCCTGCCGCAGCGGGAGCACGCAGATGAGTCATGGGCCGCCCCGGTGCTCCCTGGAGAGGAGGGTGCTTCTGGACCTCAGTCCACAGCCAAGCTGTTGCCGCTGATGCAGGTCCCTCCTGTTTGCCTCTTTCTCAAGATGCCGTGAGCTCACTCATGCTATTGCTTTTCTGACAAGCCTCCAGCTAAAATTCAATGTGAACGTGGCCAACAGAGCTGCCTTTCACCCTAAGACCCAGGCTTTCGGCGCTCGTCAGCGGTCAGCACTTGTTGGCATTTCGCCTCTCTGTTTTGTTCTCCCCGTTACCTCTGCCTCTGTGTCCCTCTCCTGCCGTGGCCATGACAGTCACCTCCCCCCTCGAGATGAGACTCTCCTGAGTTTTCAAGGATACATGGTAAAACCCACTCCTGGCCTTGCCGTGAGCTTGGCAGATTCCCCCATTTCCTGGAACGCGGCCTAATTTCATAACTTTCCATGTACTTGGCAAAGTATAGATACCTCTTCGTGAAGGACTTATTCTCACAGCATAAAACCCATCAGAAGTGTGGGTGCAGTGGGATTTTAAGCTTCTGGGTGGCAGCTGATACACCACTCTCAGGACCCGCTCTGATCTAGTAGCTGGTAGCCACACGCGGCTACTCAACTTGGGCCGAAATTAAACAATAAAATTTAAAATTCGGTTCTTCTCCGTCTCACATGTCAGGTGCTCAGTAGCCACGAGTGGCTGGTGGCCACCGTACCTGATAGCACAGATCTAGAACATCCCCATTACTGCAGAAAGTTTTGTCGGTAGTGCTTGTCCAGACTAAAATGGTATTCTACCAAAGGATGAACATCATCTGGAAAGTACTTTGCAGATAATGGGCATTAAAAAAAAACATATTCAGTATCACATGGCCATTGAGAGACATTAAAATTCCAAACTCGTTTCTTATTCATATCATCAAAAAACAACTGAGAGTTAACGGTTGTTGGAAATAGCTGTACAAACATACATTAGTTGAACTCCCTACCAATCGTCCCAAAATGGTAAGTCCATCCTTCTGAATATCCAAGGGGGCTCCGTTTCAGTAGTATCGTATATATTTTTATACATTTGTGTGGTTTTTCTGGTTTGTTTACACACCATAGCATTCCAAAAAAGGGGAACGTCTCACTCCGGACTATAGGATTAAAGGCGGGCAGGTGGTTGAGGGTACAACAGCAAGAAGAAGTCAGAGGGAGGCGAAAAACACACTCACGTTAAAGGGTTTTCCCTGTAAAACCAAAAGTTTCCGGGCAAACCAAACGGGGGGGATAACCGAATCCGCTGTGATTTCTCAGTGCTGAGCGTGGTGTTCGCATGTAGAGGGCGTTGCTGCTCGTGTACGTTGACCCGCGATCCGCCTTCACATCCATCCCTCTAGGACTTTGCGCAAATGCCCCCACACTGCGCCGGGCCCACCAGGCCCAGCAGCCCGTCCTCCTGGCTTGGCTTTGCTCCAGAGGACAGACCGCACGCACGTGTGCACACGTGTGGTCTGCCCCTTCCAGACGCAGTGTAAGCCACACGAGGAGCGAGACTCCTTCCCTTTTGTCCACTGTTCTGAGCGTGAGAACAAAGCCACCGGTGATAGCTGCTCAGTAATACTTGCTGAATCCACAAAAGCCACTCCCATAAAGAATCTATGTGTTGGAATTAGGTGCTCAAGCTGGTAGTACCTCCCGCCCGACCCCCAGACAACACACACAAGTAAATAGAACAAAACACCTTGGGACTGAGAGCTTGTTGTATAGAGATACCTGATTATTACTGATTTTATGACGAACGGTTTTAGTGTCGTGGTGCAGATTTGGGCTAGATCCCAGTGAAGAAATCACAACAGTAGAGAGCTATTGTTTACCAAGATTAGCAATAATTACAACAGAACCAGGGGCTCAAGGGGCCATCGACTCTGTCCTTCACCTCCCAACTTCTCCAGGTGGATAAATATGAAATTGAAAAGAGAAACTACTCCCACGGTTAGCTTCAGACATCTCTTAAATTTGAGTCTTAGTTTGAAAATCATCATTTGCCCATGAGTGTCCTCAGTGGCTGAAGACAATAGAAACAGCTCCTGCAAGGGGGGGGTTGGGTAGCGGAGCAGCTCCCGCATTACACCGAGAATGGCCCGTCTCGACCTCCGTGGCGAAGCAAATAGCCTGTCCTGTGGGTCCAGATCGTCGGCGGGGCTGGAGCGACGCCCTTCGATGCCTCTGGTCGGGGACACATTTAAATTCCCCTTCCCATTGCACAGCTGTTACCATGTTTTCCAAAAAGACTCTGGAGCTTAATTTGGATTTGAGCACTTTGGAGCCTGCACGGACCTAATGAAAAACTGCACATCAGCAGTCTGGAGCCACTTCCACATCCTTTTCTCAAACAAACAACCTAATACCTCTTCTGTGAGTCAATGAATTTATTAAAGACAAACAGTCGGTCCCATCTGCAAATCCTGCAGCGTCCAGCATCTTGACTAAATGACATTTAGTCAAGTTGCAGCTCTGAGCGCAAAGACAACGGTAGCAGCCCCATCTCTAAGCCTCTGTCCCAGGGCGAACATCATTCCCAATATCCCACACAGATTCTTTGAAGGGTTTGTGCCTGGCGGACCCCAGAGGGCTTCTTCAGGATTAGTTAATAGTGAGAAAGCATCAGGCCAAATTTATGGGTTATGGTCTCCCATGATTGCATAAAAAATAAAATTAAAAGGAAGCCCCCCAAAGAATAGTTTATCAAGCGTGCTGATGGTACCCTCTCTGACAGGGAGGTCATAAAAGCACATTAGTGACCCCCCGATGGGATGTGTTTACTGGCAAAGTCAAGGAGATTGATCATTTTATCCAGGAATGGCATTTTCATTCAACATACTGTTGCCATTAGCCCGAAAAACACACTAATCATCCAAAGCATGGCTCGCAATAAAAGCAGGAAACAAGTGCAATTATCGGGGTCTTTATAGACCCAGCTCCTCATGGGATGCCCTGAAATGCGGTCTATTTATAGACTCTCTTGTAGAAATGCGTGGCTCCCCCTTGGGCCCTGTGGCGATAGGATCAGGCAGGGGAGAGTAAACAGTCTTGCACTGAGCTTGGACTGACCACGGGTGGACCTTCAGGAACTCTCCGGAGTTCCCATGCCCATGAAGTCCAGACTGATTTCTTCATCACTGACAGAACGAGTGGCCTCTTCAGACAGCAGCAGGCACGGACATCGGCCGTGTGCGCAGATCAGCACACAACAGTTTCACGTCTGCTCGAAACATCTTCCAGAGGAGGACGGTGGGGCCTGATGTTCACTGGGAACATTCAAGCCACGATTCACGCAGCCTCTGACTGTACCTGCTCGTCTGCGCTGCTCCTTCCTCAGAGGTGATGTTGATCAAGGGGCCGCAGGACGCTGGTCCTGGAGAAGGAAGTGTAATCAGCCACCTGGTGTCTGTGCTCAAAACAAGTCTAACTGATCGATGGTCAGCAACATTCTCAAGGGCGTATATCCTGGTGCTGTGACGCGATATCTGCAGGCGTGCACATGATGTCACAGGACCTTGACCGGCACATGAGTCGGGCACTTATCTCCATGAAGTCTGGAGATACTCAGCAGCCTGCCTGAGACCACACACTTAGTAAATCCGGAGCCTGGATTAGGCACGCCCAGAACTGGAGAAGAACTCTGACCCCCATACAAGTGTCCGACCCGTCAGCCAGCCGCAGGAGGACACGGGCTGCTTTGGGCTCTCCTCCTCCCTGGGTTTCCACTCACCTGTGCCCAGACGGCCACGTGTCCACTGACAACACCGCCTGCCATCCTTCCCGCCATGCTGCGGGCCTAGTACAGATATCTCACCGGGTCAGAGAAGCTTCTGTGTCCACCCCCCGGGGCCAAGACAGCTCGTCACAGGGCAGGAAGAGACGCTTGGGCATCTTGAGACACTCCATGGACCTTCTCTTTTGTGAAGTGGACACAGTGATTAGTGCCATGCCCACAGCTGCGGACCCACAGGTGCTCAGTGAATGTTCTAGAAGACCATGCCTGACTGTGCATGGCATGACTGGAAGGGCCTGGGAAGGCCGCCTGGCCTAAGATGCCTGAGGTCCACTCAGGGCGGGGGGACAGGACCCAACGGCCTCCTACACCTGCGACCTGACCATCTGGGAGCATCTGGGAGGGTGTCTTGCATTTCCCACCAGAATCATAAATACTGAGACAGAGTTTCTCTATTTCAGAAGGGCCGCCACAGGTGAACTTGAAATGAACCGCACGACCAGATTCAAACATTTATAAACAAAAACGTGTCATGAAATTTCTCCCTGACCAACAGCACCACACTGTTCATTTACTCATTATTCATTTTAGAAAAATTTCCTGGAGGACCCTCCCAGCAAACGAGCATGCCGAATAGTTTAGACACACATTATTTTACCCAAAGTCGTGGTAATACAGATGATCAGATCAGAGTAGTAAAAGAAATAATGGATAACAAGTAGATAATTATCAGACTGTGTCCTGATTTTGATACCAAGGATGAAAAAAGTCATGAAAAAGAATTAAATTGAAAATGTATGCATTACCTTTTTTTTAGCCATGCTGCACATGCACAGAAAGAGATAAAAGATAGGAGTGTGGGGTTTGCTTCGTAAAGGGAGTTATCTGTTGGAACACATGAGCGAGGGACCTTCCTGGCTCAGGTCTCTCGGGCCAGCACTGGGGGTGCTGGGATCCAATTCCAGCAGAATAGGCTCTTCAGTGGGAAGGCATGTGTGTCCCAAGATGCCGGGGTGGGGCGGGGGAGGTCACCTAACCTCCCTGTGACTCAGCCACCCAAACATGAAACTTCCCTTAGAGGAGAAGGGGCATTTGAGTTCTTTGTTAATAAGAAAGAAGGAAAGGAAAGGAAAGGAAAGGAAAGGAAAGGAAAGGAAAGGAAAGGAAAGGGAAGGAAGGAAGGGAAGGAGGGAGGGAGGAAGGGAGGACTGAGTTTAATGTCCCTCGTGTGTGCCTTGCCTTCACGGCTGTGGCTCTCTTTGGCTTTATGGTCATTTGCAGACTTTCTGATTATGCAGAACACGGTTACTGAGTCAGTAGACGGGCCACGCGCTGTGTCGAGCAGATGATCTGCTTGTGACCACGCGTGTGCGTCTGTGGGACGTGGCTCCCTCGCTCAGAGACCACACCGTTCCGTTCCGTTTTTTTTTTTCAACGTTTATTTATTTTTTTGGGACAGAGAGAGACAGAGCATGAACGGGGGAGGGGCAGAGAGAGAGGGAGACACAGAATCGGAAACAGGCTCCGGCTCCGAGCCATCAGCCCAGAGCCTGACGCGGGGCTCGAACTCACGGACCGCGAGATCGTGACCTGGCTGAAGTCGGACGCTTAACCGACTGCGCCACCCGGGCGCCCCAAGATTTTTAAGAGGACATATGCTGAAACTTGAAACAAATGGGGGTTTTCAAGGCTGCTGCCAGGGCTCCGTGGAACAGGACAGACCACTGGGCATGGATTTTAAAATACAGTTTACGGCAACCATTGAGTAACTTTAAAAGTCATCACTTGTGTTGGAATTGAACAAAGAGTCTAGGGTTTTATTTCTTTTATCGGAGTAAGAACTGTGCTAAAACTAAGTAGTAGATAAATGCCCAGCGGTGTGAGCTCATCTTTCTGAAGCACTGTTTCCAGTTGATAGGGACTGAAGTGTCCAAAGGCCATCAGCACAGTATTTTCTGATCTGACTGGAAGAATCCTGTATCCATAATTTCACTGCCAAGATGCTTCTTTTTCTAATGGGTTGGTCCCTTATACACACACTAAATATCACCTGCTGTGTTTCACCTGCCGTTTTATCCTGAAGTTGGTTGGACCGGAAGGGATGTGAATGATGCCATCCGTCATTTGCTTGACAAAGACCAAGTGAGCCCCTGCCGTACGGCAGGCTCTGTCCTCCACGCTGGGGCCACAGCTGTAGGGAAACCATGCATGCTGGTGGTGCAGGTGGGGAAACAGAGACCCTGATGGAATCCTGTTTGGTAGTGACAGAGCAGGGACCGCTTCTCAGACAGCGACCTATCACTGCTGTTTGTTAGGGTGGCTGGGCTCCTGGGTCCATGCTGTCCTGGGAGAGGTGGTTTCCAGAGGCACCCTGCCATACCCAGGTGGCATATGGCCTTAGCAAATCCAGGAGGCAAGCAGACCAAGAAAATCAGGGAAGGAAATAATCAATATAGAAACTTCACTTCCAATACATGAAAAAAGCATGGACTACTCGTGTTGAGAGCCTATCGACCAAAGCGCCAGGCGGAATCACACCCTCACCACTCGGCAGAGCTTTCCCTGGTAATACCAGCTTCCACGATTGCTTCTCCCCGGACAAAACTATGGCGTCCCAAGATTTCCCTCCCTCGCTTTGCTTCTGGCGGGAATACGAATCAGACAAGAAAATTTGCTTCTTGGCGTTCATTTGCTTAACTGATCTGACGGAGAAAAATGAATTACAGCCGTCTCCTACCCGATTCACCATTTTCCAGGAAAGGACGTCAGGAAGCATGGACAGCGTCTGAGTGACGTCACCTTCCCTTGCTGGGTGCGGCTGCTGCCGACCTTGAATGTGAGATTCCCTCCTGGACATCCTCCCTCGGTGGGTAGGGAAGCCTGGAGGGCAGATGTGCCCAGAGGGACATGCCCCTCACAGCGCGAGCCCGGGCGAGATCCCTGCCCACTGGCCCGTGTGACGGACACGCCGCCTCCTTCCGCTTCTGCAGCGGAGTCGCGACTCCCTCACCGAGCACGTGTGAGGCTGAACCCCAGACAAGTGGGTTAACAGCACGCCTCCCAGAACAGCTCCCGTTTGCTTCATCGCCGAGATCTTTAAAGGCAGACGCCTCAGGCGCGGCCACTTGTGACCCTTCTGCCACCGTCCCGTGTGCTGTTCTTGTGCGTGAGCTCACCTGCCCTGCTTCCCCCGCGTCCCAGCTGGGCATGCGTCGAGGAACGCGAGCGGGCCGTGCGCTTCCCACGATGGGGTGGCAGCTCCTTTAAATGTGTCTTTCCTCGTCCGTGTGACCGTGGGAAGCAGGTTGACGTTATCCTGGGAAGGGACGCCAGCCTTCATTTTCCAAACGTAGAACAGCCCACCCAGGTAAACAGGCAGATGTCCAGTGGGAGGTGCGGGTGTCAAGGATGAGCCGGCTGGCTCCCCACACAGGAAGGAGAAGAGGGAAGGAGACCTCGCTCTGTCGAGCCAGTGGTTATCACATTCGGTGGTCGAGGACCTCGGCGGGCTGCCTTGATCTTCCCGACACGGGAACAGCTTCTTCAGAAGGAAGGGGAAGAGGCGGTTTGTTTGTTTGGGGTGGGGGGCGTGAGAGAGGAAGGCGGCTCAGCCAACAAGGGCACGGCCTCTGCCACATGGCCCGCGCACCCTGGCGTCGGTACCTCCGGGGAAACGGGGCTTTGGTGTGGGATACACGTGCCTCAGCTCCACACCCACGGGCCTCTGAGCACCGCCTGCCCTCGGTTCTCAGTCAGTGGCCACTCTGGGCACAAGGGAAAACCTCAGGCAGAGAAGCGTGGGTGCAGAGGGACGCCGTCTCTTGTCACCGGAGTGGGAACAGGGAGGCTGGCCCAGACCCTCTACCCACAGGCATGGAGACAGGCGTGGGTGTGGAAAATCAGGGGCCGTATGCTCAGAGTCGACAATGGCAAGACGGCAGCAATAAGGGGGAAACACAGGTGCAACGTAACGGAGGCTCTCCTTACCCTCACCAACGAGAAATCTGCTCCCAAAAGCGCTAAGTGAGAACGGCACCATTTCTACAGTTGGTACCTGGCCTCTCCCTGGTTTCTCTAGGGTCGGGATAAGGTATTTTGGGGGCTCTCGGATCACTTTTTCCTGGGGGAGTCTGGCTGCAGGGGTGGGTGGCACGTGGGTCCAGCCTGTCCTTCCTCTATGGAAACATCGGGGCTCAGGTAACGTCAGAAGCTAGAAAGCTGCCTCGCTTCCTCGAGCTCCCAGGGCTGCAGGGTCGGTATTAACTCGTGTTTCAGGTACTTGGTGACCTTGGAAGGGTGTGCTTACTGTTGTGATGCGAGTTTTTCCCAGCCCAGCCAGAAAGCCAGGCAGGCTCCAGGGACGGTGGGGCTGTTCTGGGCGGCACCCACCGGATGGGATGTCCTGACGCTGTGGGCACCGTGCTCCCTGGAGCCCACCTGGAGGTTGGCTCGGGGGCTGGCGTCCAGGACACCCCATCAGACAGCCTGCCCTGCCGCAGCGGGAGCACGCAGATGAGTCATGGGCCGCCCCGGTGCTCCCTGGAGAGGAGGGTGCTTCTGGACCTCAGTCCACAGCCAAGCTGTTGCCGCTGATGCAGGTCCCTCCTGTTTGCCTCTTTCTCAAGATGCCGTGAGCTCACTCATGCTATTGCTTTTCTGACAAGCCTCCAGCTAAAATTCAATGTGAACGTGGCCAACAGAGCTGCCTTTCACCCTAAGACCCAGGCTTTCGGCGCTCGTCAGCGGTCAGCACTTGTTGGCATTTCGCCTCTCTGTTTTGTTCTCCCCGTTACCTCTGCCTCTGTGTCCCTCTCCTGCCGTGGCCATGACAGTCACCTCCCCCCTCGAGATGAGACTCTCCTGAGTTTTCAAGGATACATGGTAAAACCCACTCCTGGCCTTGCCGTGAGCTTGGCAGATTCCCCCATTTCCTGGAACGCGGCCTAATTTCATAACTTTCCATGTACTTGGCAAAGTATAGATACCTCTTCGTGAAGGACTTATTCTCACAGCATAAACCCATCAGAAGTGTGGGTGCAGTGGGATTTTAAGCTTCTGGGTGGCAGCTGATACACCACTCTCAGGACCCGCTCTGATCTAGTAGCTGGTAGCCACACGCGGCTACTCAACTTGGGCCGAAATTAAACAATAAAATTTAAAATTCGGTTTCTCCGTCTCACATGTCAGGTGCTCAGTAGCCACGAGTGGCTGGTGGCCACCGTACCTGATAGCACAGATCTAGAACATCCCCATTACTGCAGAAAGTTTTGTCGGTAGTGCTTGTCCAGACTAAAATGGTATTCTACCAAAGGATGAACATCATCTGGAAAGTACTTTGCAGATAATGGGCATTAAAAAAAAACATATTCAGTATCACATGGCCATTGAGAGACATTAAAATTCCAAACTCGTTTCTTATTCATATCATCAAAAAACAACTGAGAGTTAACGGTTGTTGGAAATAGCTGTACAAACATACATTAGTTGAACTCCCTACCAATCGTCCCAAAATGGTAAGTCCATCCTTCTGAATATCCAAGGGGGCTCCGTTTCAGTAGTATCGTATATATTTTTATACATTTGTGTGGTTTTTCTGGTTTGTTTACACACCATAGCATTCCAAAAAAGGGGAACGTCTCACTCCGGACTATAGGATTAAAGGCGGGCAGGTGGTTGAGGGTACAACAGCAAGAAGAAGTCAGAGGGAGGCGAAAAACACACTCACGTTAAAGGGTTTTCCCTGTAAAACCAAAAGTTTCCGGGCAAACCAAACGGGGGGGATAACCGAATCCGCTGTGATTTCTCAGTGCTGAGCGTGGTGTTCGCATGTAGAGGGCGTTGCTGCTCGTGTACGTTGACCCGCGATCCGCCTTCACATCCATCCCTCTAGGACTTTGCGCAAATGCCCCCACACTGCGCCGGGCCCACCAGGCCCAGCAGCCCGTCCTCCTGGCTTGGCTTTGCTCCAGAGGACAGACCGCACGCACGTGTGCACACGTGTGGTCTGCCCCTTCCAGACGCAGTGTAAGCCACACGAGGAGCGAGACTCCTTCCCTTTTGTCCACTGTTCTGAGCGTGAGAACAAAGCCACCGGTGATAGCTGCTCAGTAAATACTTGCTGAATCCACAAAAGCCACTCCCATAAAGAATCTATGTGTTGGAATTAGGTGCTCAAGCTGGTAGTACCTCCCGCCCGACCCCCAGACAACACACACAAGTAAATAGAACAAAACACCTTGGGACTGAGAGCTTGTTGTATAGAGATACCTGATTATTACTGATTTTATGACGAACGGTTTTAGTGTCGTGGTGCAGATTTGGGCTAGATCCCAGTGAAGAAATCACAACAGTAGAGAGCTATTGTTTACCAAGATTAGCAATAATTACAACAGAACCAGGGGCTCAAGGGGCCATCGACTCTGTCCTTCACCTCCCAACTTCTCCAGGTGGATAAATATGAAATTGAAAAGAGAAACTACTCCCACGGTTAGCTTCAGACATCTCTTAAATTTGAGTCTTAGTTTGAAAATCATCATTTGCCCATGAGTGTCCTCAGTGGCTGAAGACAATAGAAACAGCTCCTGCAAGGGGGGGGGTTGGGTAGCGGAGCAGCTCCCGCATTACACCGAGAATGGCCCGTCTCGACCTCCGTGGCGAAGCAAATAGCCTGTCCTGTGGGTCCAGATCGTCGGCGGGGCTGGAGCGACGCCCTTCGATGCCTCTGGTCGGGGACACATTTAAATTCCCCTTCCCATTGCACAGCTGTTACCATGTTTTCCAAAAAGACTCTGGAGCTTAATTTGGATTTGAGCACTTTGGAGCCTGCACGGACCTAATGAAAAACTGCACATCAGCAGTCTGGAGCCACTTCCACATCCTTTTCTCAAACAAACAACCTAATACCTCTTCTGTGAGTCAATGAATTTATTAAAGACAAACAGTCGGTCCCATCTGCAAATCCTGCAGCGTCCAGCATCTTGACTAAATGACATTTAGTCAAGTTGCAGCTCTGAGCGCAAAGACAACGGTAGCAGCCCCATCTCTAAGCCTCTGTCCCAGGGCGAACATCATTCCCAATATCCCACACAGATTCTTTGAAGGGTTTGTGCCTGGCGGACCCCAGAGGGCTTCTTCAGGATTAGTTAATAGTGAGAAAGCATCAGGCCAAATTTATGGGTTATGGTCTCCCATGATTGCATAAAAAATAAAATTAAAAGGAAGCCCCCAAAGAATAGTTTATCAAGCGTGCTGATGGTACCCTCTCTGACAGGGAGGTCATAAAAGCACATTAGTGACCCCCCGATGGGATGTGTTTACTGGCAAAGTCAAGGAGATTGATCATTTTATCCAGGAATGGCATTTTCATTCAACATACTGTTGCCATTAGCCCGAAAAAACACACTAATCATCCAAAGCATGGCTCGCAATAAAAGCAGGAAACAAGTGCAATTATCGGGGTCTTTATAGACCCAGCTCCTCATGGGATGCCCTGAAATGCGGTCTATTTATAGACTCTCTTGTAGAAATGCGTGGCTCCCCCTTGGGCCCTGTGGCGATAGGATCAGGCAGGGGAGAGTAAACAGTCTTGCACTGAGCTTGGACTGACCACGGGTGGACCTTCAGGAACTCTCCGGAGTTCCCATGCCCATGAAGTCCAGACTGATTTCTTCATCACTGACAGAACGAGTGGCCTCTTCAGACAGCAGCAGGCACGGACATCGGCCGTGTGCGCAGATCAGCACACAACAGTTTCACGTCTGCTCGAAACATCTTCCAGAGGAGGACGGTGGGGCCTGATGTTCACTGGGAACATTCAAGCCACGATTCACGCAGCCTCTGACTGTACCTGCTCGTCTGCGCTGCTCCTTCCTCAGAGGTGATGTTGATCAAGGGGCCGCAGGACGCTGGTCCTGGAGAAGGAAGTGTAATCAGCCACCTGGTGTCTGTGCTCAAAACAAGTCTAACTGATCGATGGTCAGCAACATTCTCAAGGGCGTATATCCTGGTGCTGTGACGCGATATCTGCAGGCGTGCACATGATGTCACAGGACCTTGACCGGCACATGAGTCGGGCACTTATCTCCATGAAGTCTGGAGATACTCAGCAGCCTGCCTGAGACCACACACTTAGTAAATCCGGAGCCTGGATTAGGCACGCCCAGAACTGGAGAAGAACTCTGACCCCCATACAAGTGTCCGACCCGTCAGCCAGCCGCAGGAGGACACGGGCTGCTTTGGGCTCTCCTCCTCCCTGGGTTTCCACTCACCTGTGCCCAGACGGCCACGTGTCCACTGACAACACCGCCTGCCATCCTTCCCGCCATGCTGCGGGCCTAGTACAGATATCTCACCGGGTCAGAGAAGCTTCTGTGTCCACCCCCCGGGGCCAAGACAGCTCGTCACAGGGCAGGAAGAGACGCTTGGGCATCTTGAGACACTCCATGGACCTTCTTCTTTTGTGAAGTGGACACAGTGATTAGTGCCATGCCCACAGCTGCGGACCCACAGGTGCTCAGTGAATGTTCTAGAAGACCATGCCTGACTGTGCATGGCATGACTGGAAGGGCCTGGGAAGGCCGCCTGGCCTAAGATGCCTGAGGTCCACTCAGGGCGGGGGGACAGGACCCAACGGCCTCCTACACCTGCGACCTGACCATCTGGGAGCATCTGGGAGGGTGTCTTGCATTTCCCACCAGAATCATAAATACTGAGACAGAGTTTCTCTATTTCAGAAGGGCCGCCACAGGTGAACTTGAAATGAACCGCACGACCAGATTCAAACATTTATAAACAAAAACGTGTCATGAAATTTCTCCCTGACCAACAGCACCACACTGTTCATTTACTCATTATTCATTTTAGAAAAATTTCCTGGAGGACCCTCCCAGCAAACGAGCATGCCGAATAGTTTAGACACACATTATTTTACCCAAAGTCGTGGTAATACAGATGATCAGATCAGAGTAGTAAAAGAAATAATGGATAACAAGTAGATAATTATCAGACTGTGTCCTGATTTTGATACCAAGGATGAAAAAAGTCATGAAAAAGAATTAAATTGAAAATGTATGCATTACCTTTTTTTTAGCCATGCTGCACATGCACAGAAAGAGATAAAAGATAGGAGTGTGGGGTTTGCTTCGTAAAGGGAGTTATCTGTTGGAACACATGAGCGAGGGACCTTCCTGGCTCAGGTCTCTCGGGCCAGCACTGGGGGTGCTGGGATCCAATTCCAGCAGAATAGGCTCTTCAGTGGGAAGGCATGTGTGTCCCAAGATGCCGGGGTGGGGCGGGGGGAGGTCACCTAACCTCCCTGTGACTCAGCCACCCAAACATGAAACTTCCCTTAGAGGAGAAGGGGCATTTGAGTTCTTTGTTAATAAGAAAGAAGGAAAGGAAAGGAAAGGAAAGGAAAGGAAAGGAAAGGAAAGGAAAGGAAAGGGAAGGAAGGAAGGGAAGGAGGGAGGGAGGAAGGGAGGACTGAGTTTAATGTCCCTCGTGTGTGCCTTGCCTTCACGGCTGTGGCTCTCTTTGGCTTTATGGTCATTTGCAGACTTTCTGATTATGCAGAACACGGTTACTGAGTCAGTAGACGGGCCACGCGCTGTGTCGAGCAGATGATCTGCTTGTGACCACGCGTGTGCGTCTGTGGGACGTGGCTCCCTCGCTCAGAGACCACACCGTTCCGCAAGAGTTTAAAGACATGTTGGGCACAACATGAGACTATGACACACTAACATCTTCTTACCGAGCAGCGAAAGTCAATAATAAAACTATTCAAAGAGATTTCCAGATACTGAAAACACGAAGCTTTACAAAACCTTCGCTCCGATGTCCTTGCTCCTCCCCGTCAGTCACGGGCTGCTGGCAGCTGTCCAGGGCGGGCGGGCAGCCTGAGGGTGGGACTCTGCCGCAGCCCAGCCACGCGGCTGGAGCAGAGAGGCGCCTCCCAGTGTCCCCCGACTGGGGAGCTAGGGCATGAATGCTACACGGGAGCATGGACGCCCCAGCACGCTCTCTCCCCACGCTGGCCGCGCTGCCCGAGTGTCCTTCCAGCAGCCGCGACACAGACTACCCAGGCCACGGCAACTGCCTTGGGCTCCGTACAGAGGCCCTCCAGTCTACGCGCCATATAACAACATGCGATAATTTACACGAAGTACGCCCTGGCTGATGAAAGGCATCCAGAATGGAACGAGTACCCGTCTTCTTGCTTGGTTGAGGCTCCTCGTGGCTTTCGAAAGGAGGGGGAGTGGGGGAGAGGTGAGTCTCTGAGGTAGCAGCACCATGACGCGGTTGGGGGGGGGTGGCCCTGCCAACGAGGAGGAGGGGGCAGGTGGGGGGGGTGAAGGGTGAGAGGATGAACCAGGCTGCAGAGGTGGGGAGCAAAGAGGCAGAGGGCATGGGAAGCTGGTGCCCAGGCCGAGGCCGGGAGAGCCCCCAGTGTAAGGAGCCTGCAGCCAGCACGTGGGCCAGGGCCTTAGGTCAGCAGGTGTCTGGTTCCGTGACAAGATAAAGCCCAGATTCTTGCATGAAGGGCACTGGCCACCTTCTCTTTTAGAGTCAACCCTCCGAGCCGTCCTCATGTGGCCAGGAACCGGACGGAGCCACATATTCCTGGATCCTTAACGACAAAGGAAGTACAAATACACCGAGCACATGCAGCTCTTCACTTGGGGGCTATTGTTCCGCCTGGTGGTTTTGAGTTTGAAGCAAATACGGGTGTAGACTCTCGTGGAAGAGCCACAAAGACTACGCATGGGAATCGTGAGCAGAAAGTACCCAGCTCCCGAGGTTACAGGAACTGCTTCCTTGTGTTCTTTGACAAAAATCCCTCACGGAAGCTTGATGTCTCTTTGCCGACAGTTTTATGTATACGTATCATGGTGGGAGGGGTGCGATTTAATTAACGAAGCCCTGGATGGTGGATGTAGACACTGCCTTCTCTTAGCTGCTTCTTCTGAGTTTTGCAGTGCACATTATGTATGCATTTAGGCTTAATCTTACTGCCATTTGCTAATGTCTTTCCAAAAGTTATTTAAAACATAATTAAGATAATATGCTCGATTGCGGCAGGAAAATATAGGAAATGAATAAATGGTAAGAGAAAAGACACAGCACCATATGGTCCCGCCATTACTGAGATCTATCCAAAACACAGACATCTCAACAAAATTTATTGGAAAATAATTCCTTCTTGCATGCATAAAGATTATTTTTATGCAATAATCAGACACCGTGATCCCATTTCTTTTTCTATTTGACAGGGGTTGCGAGGGAAAAATAAATGCTAAGTCTATGCGGCTTGGCAAACGGATGATTTAAAGCCCCAACTGCACCCCAGGTAGCGAGCTTCCCGAGGTGAATACTCCTGGGGTCTCAGGTGTGAGGGTGCCGGCTGGAAGCAGGGCGGGGAGTCCCCAGCACAGGGGCCCCCTTGTGGGTGGCCACACTGGCGCTTACCTCCTTTTCAGAGACACTCCTCCCGTGGGCTGCTTACGTCCGGTTCTCAGAGCAGGAAGGCCTAAGAGATCTCCAGCATTAGGGGCCGTGTGGTCTATAAAACCACGGTGTCTCTCTCTGCAGAGACAGACCAAGGGCGCGTGCACGCATGCACACGCATACACACGCTTCTGCACAGATCGGAATGAAATCTTGTCTCCTGGTGTGGCTGCAAGAGACACAAAATAAAAAGGGCTGTGTGCGGTGTTTTAGGAAGCAACGTGTCTTTAGCACCACGGCTGCGGTGATTCAGCATGAAAGGGCTCAGCCGCGCAGCTGGGGCCCCGGCCACCCAGGGCTGGGCCTGGCGAGTGAGCAGTCCTCTTTCTTTGTGGACACAGCAGACGCCGGGTCCGTCCTCAGTGACTCATGTGGAGGTGCCCTGGGCATCCCCGCCCTGCAGACGGACCTCGCTGCCAGTCACTGGCTCCGGGGTCCCGCGAGTGCCTCTACGGTTTTCAGGCCAGGCCTCACCAGGCTGTTCCCCAAGTAGAGTATGTGCCCGTGGCCTGCCTGGCACCAGGGCGGGTAGAGGCCGCTCAGTTCAGCGGAGTTCTCAGAAAGAAGAGAATACAATCTTAATTCTTAATCCTGCCCTCTGTCCAGCTGATTAACAAATCAAATGGCTTTGTCCTTAGTTGAGACACTGAATTTCTGGCCTACAGGTTCTTGTCAGCAACGAAAACCTTGAATTCTGTTTTCTAATCCTCCTGAAATGCCCAGTGGGGAGAAATTATATTTATGGAGGATTGTCTGAAGGGCATGGAGTCCATAAATCCCCCTGGCTAGTTTACATTTTACCCTTGGATCAAAACAGACTGCTGGAGAGCGATATATTTGAGCTGTCTTGATTGGAGCCCTCTGTGGGATTGCTTCTTTGTAAATTGTTGTTTTTAATTGAATTAAGGATAGTTGCAAGAAACAGATCCATGCGATGGGTTGGGTGTGTGTGTGTGCTCACATGCGCACGTGCCTGTGGAGACAAGGACATTCTGATGTCGGGGAGAGGATTCATTCGGGCCATTTACTACCGTGCAAATGTTTGGGTCCCGCCTTCAGTGAGTCTGTTCTGGGTGGACCAGGGCCCTTCATTTCCTCACGCTATCAGTGCTTCTGACACAAGGGTCTGGGGAACACATGGGTGACTGCCCTTGCCCTGGAGAACCTGCAGAAAACGCTGGGTACTTAACTCTAGAAAAAATCATGCACAAATTCTGTAAACCATTCCAAGAGAATCAGAAGGATTTCCACAGATACCAAAATGAAAACCTGTTTGTTGCAGAAATGTTTAAGCTGACCCCCTGGTTAAAAAGTCATGCCAGAGAACCTATCTCCAGGCTTCAGGGGCAGCAAATCCAGTGTTCTTTCAAACGAGGGGTTTGTTTTTATTTTATGATTATTGTGAATCTTGTCAAAGATGATAATTCCTTTGCATTGGTGCTGAGGAAGCTCTTGTCTACATGTGCAAACCCACCTCTACCAGCCGGACAAGATCACAGTGTTCTTATGGTGGATGCCTACTGTACTCAGTTTATCAGCTTAACCAAAATTTTCTTTGCACAATTCATCCAAAACTTGTTTTTGTCCTTTTCTGCTGTGTTTCCAAATAAGGAAAGATATTTTATCAATGAGGTCAGAGAACTTATGTGCGATTTTGAATCGGCAGATAGGTTAATATTTAAGTCAGTCTCAAAGTATCAAGATGGGGCCTGGGAATCTCCCTTGTCTGTGACATGTGGCCTTTTTTGATAGCTCTGAAAATAGAATCCTGACTGGAATGCCAGTCTGTTCTCTCTAATTCTCTAAATAGAGACAGACATACAGGACTTTGATTTATGTAACCACGGTTGGCTTAAAAACCTTCAGATCACAGGCAGACAACGAAAATAACAGGACACACCAGGCAGACAACTAGACATGAGGGTGGCCGGTGGGGTGTGAGTACAGAGGGTGTCAGGGACTATGGGGCTGGACTCAGAGCTGGACTCAGGAGGAGACACAGGCTTGAAAGAACTCCAGTTTTTCAAAAGAGACAAAAATCTAGCATTCTTAGGTAAAAATATCCTAATAGAGAGTATGATGCAAAATCAAATGTTTCTTGCAGGCCACATGTAGCCTGTGGATTGTCACTTTGAATATCTGCTATGTATGGATGAAAGGAACATGGAGATCACTTCTTTGTGGAAACGGAGGCATTGGGGAGCGATGGGAGAGCACAGTCCTTTCCCACGGTGAACGATAGTAGCTGATTATTTTTTATATTAAAATACTGGCATTATGTGATTTCCTGAATTAATGTTACCCTAAAGTGTTTATTTTGGTTTGGATGGAGTAATGACCCTGTGGTTTCATGAAGAGCCAAATCTAAATAATCAAACTTATTCATTAGGTAAATTCTGGAAGAATCACAGAGGAGGGATTCATTAGCTTTTACTGTGGTGTTTGTGTGTTCTATGAGAAACTCTGTGAAGGGATATTATGAAAACTACTCAGGAGAATTTGATTGTTTTCTCATTAATAATCATCTCCAGGATTTATTTTCTTCCATTTACATTTTTTTAAAATTAGGAGTAAGGTCTTCCTTATTTCTTCTCAGTGGTTTCTTCTAACGACATTCAGACACTTGTTGAAAAGTTCAAGTCAGATTTTCTTCTGGCTCTACTCCATAAATCTGACCCTTTCATCATACAAGTTTTGATCGTGTGTTAGCAGATGACGGTGGAGCCTTATTAAAAGGTGACGTTGGGGGTAGTTTTACACCTGTGTAGATGCCGTTTGGGTTGCAGTTCATGGAGATTTGCTATCTCCACCGTGCTACTGGGGAGCTGGTAGATCAAGATGTATGACTCTGCTGTGTCATGAGCCAGTGAGAGACTCTATTTAAGTTCTTCTTCCCAGAGAAGCCATTACTGAGTTTTAGTAGCAGCATATCTAAAAACACGTGCTTGATTAAGGAATTTGCTTAAAGGAGATGAGAAATGGGGGGATGGAATCCACAGTTTTGGCCCCAGTGTGGGTACACTCTGGCCACATGCAATATCTCCCTGCCCCCAGGGCTTACCGAGTGAACAGGAGTGACTGAGAGACTGCCTGGGAAACAGTGTCAACCAGAACATTCCAAAACATTCAATGAACAACGTAAGCCATCTGTAGAGACATGAAACTAGGTTTGTAAGAACCTACCTAAAGGCATTTCTGATATGCAATTGCATGTGTGTGCATGTGTGTGTGCATGTGTGTGTGTGTGTGCAGAGCAAAACTGTGCATCAGGGAGGAGATAAAAGTAAGGAAAAAAGAAAGAAAGAGGAAAATACATTCCCAGGGTCTATCAACATTTTTCAAAACAATTTTCCTGCTACTATCTTTTCTCCACCTCCAAATGTGCAATTATATGTGTGAAGTGGTTATTTATATATATAATAATATATATTTATCCTACATGTGATTATATGCATCCATATATATTCATCTGGATTCGTTAACATATGTTAACTGATGTAAATGGAAAATAGAAACAATATTTAGAAGTGTCTACAGTAGAGTAGAAATTGAGTCTCTATCATTCTTTTTTTAATTTTTTTAATATTTATTCATTTTTTGAGAGAGACACAGAGCCTGAGCGGGGAGGGGCAGACAGAGAGGGAGACACAGAATCCAAAGCAGGCTCCAGGTTCCCAGCTGTCAGCACAGAACCTGACGCGGGGCTCGAACTCACAAACAGCGAGATCATGACCTGAGCTGAAGTCGGACACTTAACCGCCCGAGCCACCCAGGTGCTCCAACAACGGAATTTTTAACTTTTTTTAAATGTTTATTTGTTTTCGAGAAAGACAGAGACAGAATGCGAGTGGGTTGGGTCAGAGAGGAAGACCCAGAATCCGAAGCAGGCTCCAGGCTCCAAGCTGTCAGCACAGAGCCTGACGCGGGCTCGAACTCACAAACTTCGAGATCATGACCTGAGTCAAAGTGGGCCACTTAACCCACTGAGTCCCCCAGGTGCCCCAAGTCTCTATCATTCTTGCACAAGGTGCTTCTGTCTCCATGTGGCTTCACGGTAACCTTCCAAACATGTGCCTTCTGGCTCCTGTTTATGAAGCTACTCCCTCTTTCGCATCCACTAACTATGCCAGACACATTCCCATAGTTGAGTACAGGCTAATGGACGTCCTGCTTTTAAAAGTTTTGCCACTTGGTTTTTTTAAATTATGAATTGCAACTGACATATAGACATGCATAACATACACATCACGCGTGTACAACACTTCTGTACACATGCTCCGGCCAAGAGGTGAGAGTCTGTCAGTCCCCAGAGCCCCCTGTGTCCCCTTCTGAGTACAACCCTCCCCCTCCACCCTGGAGGAGCCTACTATTTTTTCTGACTACCATTATCCTTTCTGGTTTTTTTTTATTTTTTTTTTAACATTTATTTATTTTTGAGACAGAGAGAGACAGAGCATGAATGGGGAAGGGGCAGAGAGAGAGGGAGACACAGAATCCGAAGCAGGCTCCAGGCTCCGAGCCATCAGCCCAGAGCCCGACGCAGGGCTTGAACTCATGGACCGCGAGATCGTGACCTGAGCTGAAGTCGGACGCTCAACCGACTGAGCCACCCAGGCGCCCCTACCATTATCCTCTTTGATTGTAGTTTTACCACTATAAATATCTCTAATAGTTTTACCACTATATGTATCTCTAAACTATATAGTTCAGTTTTCCCAGTTTCTACATTTCATGTAAATATGCATGCCTAAATTCTATTGTTTTAGCTCTTTCACTTATTTGTGAAATGCAGGCATGTTGTCCCATGTAGCTCTTGTTTGCTTTCATTGTTGTGTCTTGTTACATTAAATTTGGAATTCTGCAGGTGTACTGAATGCACACCACTGCCATTTATTTATCCATTCTAATGTAGGTGAGCATGTGGATTTTTTCACTGCTTGTTTTTACAGACGATAGTGCTCATGTATCCTGGAGCACCACTCATTCATATTGCTAGCAACGGGATTACTTAGGCATAGGATATGTGTCACTGCAGACTTACCAGACAATGACAAACAGCCCCCTGAAGCACCTACTGACTTATACGACCACAAGCAACGAGGGAGACTTCCTATTGTCCTACCTGTGCACAACCATTTTATCTCATGAGACTTTTTCATGTTTGTCAATCAGGTACTGCTAATATTTCCTTGCCTCTAGAAATGAGCTATTCTCTCCCAGCCTCCCCAGACATGTCAAGCCACATGTCTCCCATGCCACAGATTCCACATCCTCCAAGGAGCCTTCGCCACCTCACCAACCACATCAACCCCCTCCTTCCATGTCTATGGAATTACACTCAATTACTTCTTCATTTAGTCAAATTGTACAGATTTGGATGTTCTACTCGATATTTCAAGTGTGTGTTTAGAATCGCCTTGGTTAACTTATAAACTATTAAAAAGCAAAAGTGATATTTATAAATATTTTTTTATTTCACGCAGAACAAGTTACTTTTAAAAGGTAATTCCAGTTGAAGAGAGATTAAGGAATAGTATTTAAAAGCATAATTGGTGATGACTTGTGTGTGTGTGTGTACTTGTATATAATTACATATATATGTTATACACGTTATATAACTATATATAATAGGTATAGTTAACTTATGAGTAGTTTTGTACTGAATATTATAAAAGACAGAGGAGCAACAGCGAGTTAATGAACAGAGAGGAACTGATGGGTTAGAAAACAATTTGTAAATGGACCTTTATGTTACATGAGCTTGTTCCAAAATCCACCTCAAATAAAAGAGTAAATTTTCTGCATATTTCAGCAAACTTATCTAGAAATTTCTTTAGTCTTTAAAGTAAAGAGCAGCGATAAATGTGCAGTATCCCATGATTGGAGGCACCATGGCCAAGTGATTAGGAGCACAAATTCTCTAACTGAAAAGATCCCTATTCATACTCAGAATCCTCCAGTTGAGAGCTGCACTTCCTCATTACTTAACCTTAATGAGCTTGGCTTTCTGCTTGCAACATGGGCATTTTGAGAAGGATACTATGTGCAACCCACAACTTCCGAGACAAGTGTTGTTGTTGTTGTTGTTGTTGTCGTCGTCATCAACATCATTACTCTATTTTATACATGAGACAACTTAGGCTCACAAAGCTTAAGCCTTAAACCAAAAGCTGATGATTGCTAGAGGTAGGACTGGACCTAAAGTTCTCTGGGTCTGTACTCCAAGTCTTTGCCACAGCATCATGGTGTTATAAATGCCTATTGTAAAACGCCTTAATGTTTTCTACTTTCTACTTTCACCTCTGTTTCTACTTCATGTGTTAGCCAAACAAGCCAGAGTACAAAATAATGTAACCTATCCATTGTTCATAGCCCAGTGTTTATTGGCCTCCATAAGATAGAAGTCCACTTACATGATGGTGATGCTGCTGATAATGGTGGTAGTGATGGTGATGATGGTGATGATGACTATGGTGTTGTTGAAGGTGATAATGTCGAAGGTGATGATGGTGGCGATGGTGATGATGTTGATGGTGATGATGACGGCGGTGATGGTGATGGTGATGGCAGTGATGATGGTGATGACGATGAAGGTGATGTTAAAGATAATGATGGTGGTGATGGTGATAATGGTGGTGATGGTGATGTTGAAGGTGATGATGATGATGATGGTGATGGCAGTGATAATTGTGGTAATGGTGACGGTGCTGACGATGATGGTGATGATAGTGATGTTTAATGTGATGATGACAGTGATGGCGGTGATGGTGACGATACTGATGCTGAAGGTGATGGTGATGACAATGAGCGCCATGATGACTAGAGAGGTGTGTACTTCTCTCCAGATCACACAGCGTGATGAGGTTCTACACCCTTTCTAATCAGTGATAGGAAACATTTCGGAAGCTCACTCATCTTACGACTGAAGCTCCTCCAAATCTTTTGCAAGACAATTCTGACCAAATATAGCATTGGGGCTGGAATTCTTTTCATCAGTCTAGGGTGTACATGTTTAAATCCATTGTGGAGTGGCACCAGATTAGATTTATTTTCACTTGGCAGCATAACCTCTGGGACTCTTTTCACTGAATTCAGAAATTACGAGCTCTCCTTTTGTCCTTAGCAAGGTAGAAATTCTCTGAAGGATTTCATAAATAAATGTAAGGTGAACTTCTTGATATGAATTTTACATATCTGACATAGAACTTGGATATTTCCTCTAGCATGGATCTCCAACTGGTTGCTTTTTACTGGTAATGCTCTTAAAGCCACGTGCTGTAACTGAGGAAATACTCTTGCAAGATTGATTTTTGTAGCAAGACTTAATGCAATTCAGATTGCCAATTTCTACTACTTATGCTGAAAAGCAATTTTCAAATCAGCCGTATCATATGAAAACTGCGGTCTAAAAACTATTTTAACCAGAATCAAACTATTTAATATTAGTGGATAACCCAAGGCTTCCTACACAGAAAAATACAAGTTATACCTGTGGTTTGGTTGAGAATTTCAAACGACAAAAAAGAGAGAGCCTTAGAAAACCACTAAACCAGTGAAAGCTTCTGGGATTTTCGCCAGAAGTAACTCAAGAATTTCAATATAAGAGAGATTTGTAGTTGGGCAGAGGGTAGTATGGGAAGCGGTTTGTCTTGAAGCTAAACTAACCCACCAAACACACTTTTTGGTAGATTATAAATGTATTTAGGACTGGCTTGGGGCACACAGTGGGCATTTAGGAGGTCAAAGGCCTCCGTCTCACCCCTTGGCCAAGCCTGCATTTCACATGTAGGACTTAGAGAGTGAACCGAATTCCACGCGTCTGTACAGTTCCCCAGTCTCTCTAAAATGGCACACGAGTGTTGTCACCTGGCTGCAGCACGTCTGCCTTATTTCAAAAGCGGTGGGACCGAGGCACCCAGGCAGTTGGTGCTCTGCCAAGCTGAAAATAACATTTAACAGGCTTTTAATCTACTGTGTGGGTTACTGTCCCCATGAGTGCTGTTGTAGTCCACAGATTTAAAAAATCAGAACAAAGGGTTATTTTCACTTGGCATTCATAGCTGGTGGTGTTATTATTGTGGCTTTAGGAATCAAACAGCGGCTCCCTAACAAGTGCAGAATTTCCATTCACCACCTTCACAAATACGCCCATATTTAGCAATAAACAAGACACAAGATCCAGACAGGACACTATTTCAATCAAAGCGGGGTGATTACCCTCAGACCAGAGCTGATTTTCAGAAGGCGACGTGGATGCTGTCTCATGCTGTTAAGCTTTTAGGGTCTGTTTATGGCAGAAGAAATTACTGGAACAAAATGCAGACCGAGGGCAGGGCCGCACCTTATAGGGTTGTGCTCCCACCACTGAGTGCTTAGTAAATACCTGGTAAGTGAATGAATCAGTCAGTTAATTACTGAGTAAGCGGGTCTCCACAGGCCACTGGGAGGACCACGAGCAGATCACCAGGAAGCACTGACAAGAGTGGACGCAGTTCCCTTATCCTCACGGAGCTTAGTCTCTGTGCTGCACAGAGATACAGACCTGTTTGGCATTGACCTGGATCTATCGTGATCTAAACTGGATCTATCGTGATCTAAAACCAGGATACGCAGACTGAATGCAAAATAGACCCGAAGAAATAAAAGGTGAAACGAACTGGCCACCTGTGAATTAGCAAAGAAATAAAATAAAATAAGGAATGTTATGTTTTTCTCCAACCTGCACCACCTAAGATTGCATAAATAGCAAAAATACATCATCGAATGCAAAAATAAAATACTGTGATAGATATTGTGTTGCCAAAATTCTGAATCTTGACTTTTTCACTCGGGAGGAAATTTTATTCCTTACTTAGCAAAACCGTGCGTTAGGTAGTCACTGTTCCATGGCGGAAGTTCTGATGAAGCATTTTTAAGCCCAATGAACAGAAACAGAAAATGTCACATCGCGTCACTATGAATCGTACGCTTGTGGCCTGTTGGAGTCCCGCTATGGGGGGGGGGGGGCAGCATTCAGTATGGCCCGGCCTGGCCGGTCCACGTGCAGCGCTGTTTCCACCCAGTCTGCGCCCCATGTTTACGGTGCTCCCCTCTCCAGGGCACTTGGCACAGAGCCCAACGCCTCCTCCCATCCTACAAAGTCCTGGCTCCCTTCTGACCCCCCCGCCCCCCAGGGACCCCAGCTTTCCCTGCCCCTGAGGGACTCACCAAGCTTGGAGACACCCGCATGGTGGGGAGAGTTTCCAGGATGCACAGACCTACTGTTTCCCTGGTCTGCCGTCTGTGGAGTGCCCCCCTGCCCAGCAGTTAGCTGTCTCCCAGGGCACAGACATCTGCCCTCCCCTATGCTGAGGCCAGCAGCCCAAAATCTGGGTGTGAGCAGGGCTGTGCTCCCTCCAAAGCCCCCAGGGGAGGGCCTTCCCGCCTCTCCCAGCTTCTGGGGTCTTGCCTCCCACCCCACAGGCACTCTCCCTGGGGGTCAGGGCCCTTCAAAGCCCCCGTGACCTCAGTCACCTTCATGGGTGACATTGGCAATGACCCTGTGTCCTCCCTTCTGATGCACTGGGGGCCAGGCCTCCCACAGATCTTCCCGGGGGGATGCCCGAAGCAGCCGTGTACAGTGTGTCCCAGCTCATTGTCACCGAGGACCCGCTTAGCCCCTTACACACACTTACTGCACCTGCTGTATCCTGCCCGCTCATGTCGCGGCTCACTCTGTGTCTCTTGCGCTAAGCTCTCAGCTCCATGACAGTGAGAACCTTCTCGGCCCTGTTCTCTGCCCAGTTCTCTAAATCAAACAGCAGAGGCGATAGATGCACAATGAACAAATGATGCTCCCGTCACAAAATAAACTTACCACCTCCCCAGAGGGCCAGTGGGATACGATACCACCACGTGGAGGGCTAGAGAACAACGCTCACTGTGCCGCATTTTACAAATTAAAACCGGCTTCCTCGTGCCCCAGCTAGACGTGCAAGGGATGTACTCTTGCTTCTTCACGTGGAAATGAACACTCGGCCGCAAGCGGCACAGGTGGGCTTGCAAGCGGTTTTGTGGCTGCGCTGCCCTCCCCTTCCTTCTTTCCTGAGAGATGCTCAGGGCAGGCTCCCCATCCGTGGAGGACTGTGTGGACCGGTGGGGCGGGGGAGGTGGCAGGGGGCCCTCAGGGCCACCGCCGGCCAGCGCGCCTTCCCCAGGACAGCGCTCTAGGTTTGGGACTGTTTACTAAAAGTCCCCACCACTTGTCAGGCGGAATGACCAGTGAGGTGACAAGAAAGAGAAGCCGGGAGAGAAACAATGGTGGCCACTCGCTCGCGGCCTCCACCCGGCATTTCCTCCGCGCTGGTACGGGGTTAGGGTCTCCCCGTCCCGAGTCTTATCTGGGCTGTAGAAGTGCTTTTTGGGAATTTTGGAGACTGGTCAGGGTGAAATAGTGGAGACGGTTTTTCCCCGAGAATTACCGTGCAGGAAACTTTCCTACGTTCATGTTTACTTGCGGGCCAGAGATCCCTGAGCTTTGCGCCCCCTCCACTGGCGCACATTGAGACACTGCTCTGGGAGTGCGCGTGAGGTGCCATGAAGACACTGTCCCTCCAGGGCCAGGGAAAGGTCATGTCTGAGGGCATAGAACAACATGGGAGGCATGTTAACGCACAGACGCCACCAGATGGTGTAGCCGGCCGGACCTAGGGCTACAGTGTGCAGAATCTTCCGGAAATACACAGTTGTATCCCATCAAAAGACAAGGGATCAGATGAACCCATGGTCCCCACAAGTAAATGACAGGCTGCTCAAATGTGTCAGGGTTAAAATGTCAGGGAATCATTCTGGCGAAGAAACGGGCAGATTGGGGAACATTTGGCCGCGGGCCCTCGTGCAGACCTGAGAATCTGGAGAAGTTAGTGCTAATGGGTCTGAGCCGCGTGGTTGTGCCGGCCGGCTGCCCGGGTTCCACGTGCCCAGAACAGAGCCGTCTGTCTGGAACCTGGCAGGGAAGCCTCTTCGTGGTTCTCAGAGGGGAGTGCCAACACCGTGTGCACAGCCCCCAGTGTGCTCCTAGCCCGTCCTGGTTTGCCAGGAAGGACGCATTTCCTGAAACACCGGCCCGTCAGGCCGCGTCCCCAGGGTCCCCAGAGCCAACATGATGTTTGCTGCTGGCGGAAAGCAGATAAATGTGTCCCTGGTTAGGAGAAGCAGCAGTTCAGGGATGTGTGCTTTGTGTCGGGACCCCATCAGACGGACGGACACGCTGGCAGACGTGGGACACCCTGAACTTCCCCGCAGGGCTCAGGCCTCCCTCCCAGGGGGCTCACTGATGACAGAAGGGGCCTGCGGCCTGGCCAGGCCAAGGACGACACAGTCTTGGGAGGAAAACACATTTCAGTGGGGTCCCACAGTTGCACTGGTGCTATGTGGGCATTCGTCAATTTTCACACCAATTTGGTAATGCTCTCCCTGACGGGCACTCTTTAGGAGAGGCCTTAATTAAGATTTCTGCCTGCAGCAAATCGTACGAACCGCAATACATCACACTACAGCAGCACAGACACAGATCATTGGCCACTCAGACCCACTCATATGGTGTGAACAAATATTACCATTTTCATTTTGCCGTGGATCATTTTGGAATATGATTAAAAAGGCAGCACCAACTGTAGGAATTTTACACATTCATTTTTCACCAAATCTGAGAAAATGCCTGCATCTTTGAAAAGAAAGGACTTGCCTCGAAAGTCTGTAACGTAAGTTGTAGAGTCGTCGTGGGCTCAGGAGAGTTTCCTATGTGTGTAAAAAAGGATAGAATGGACACTTTATCTGGAAGGTTCTCATAAAGCCAATCTAGAAACAAAACTGTTATCTCCTCAGGGGCCCCTGGGTGGCTCAGTCAATTGAGCATCCGACTTCAGCTCAGGTGATGATCTCGTGGTTTGTGCGTTCAAGCCCCGCATCGGGCTCTGTGCTGACAGCTTGGAGCCTGGAGCCTGCTTCAGATTCTGTGTCTCTTTCTCTCTCTGCCCCTCCCCAACTTGTGCTCTGTCTCTCTATGTTTCTTAAAAAAATAAATACATGTAAAAAAATAAATAAAAAGTTAAATATATATATATCGTCTCCTCTTGTAACTTATGCAATTTTTGAAAAGTAAGGAGATGATACGTTAATACTGAAATTAGTGCAAAGGAAAGACTCCAGTCGGCTCGAAATTCCATTAATTCCCTCCCGTCTGTTTTTCCCCTTCCTCCTGTGTGGAGTCAGGGCAAAGTCACAGCAGCTGCAGAGCCCACGCTCTGGTCATTCTGGACTCTACACGGAAGTGAGTCAGTACTCAGTTCACACAAGCCTGGAAATAGGAACTGAACAACAAACACCGTTGTGCATGCGTGCATTTATTTATTTACTTATTTATTATTTTCTTAGAATGTTTTTCCTGAAACTGTGTCTGCCGCGATGTCCGTGATTCCTTCTGCTGCTTTTTTTTTAAGTCTGACTGCATCTTGGGAATAAGTCCTATGTCCCGGCTGGAGCGCTGTGACCCTCACCCCTGTGCAGTTATGGTCTTTGGCAGAGCCTGCAGGTGGCCACGCCCATGCCCCGGTGTCCCTCACGAAGGGCACGGAAAAATCCAGACCTCCGCCCCCGAGCTCGACTCCCTCCTGCTGCCTGTGGATTTGCACCAGCCCGCACTGAACCCACCACGTGTTGTTTTTAAGTGGGGTGTGTAGACAATGTTTATTTAGTGGATTTTTTGTTTGTTTTGCTTTTTTAAATCATTTGCAACCCAAGAGCTCCAGCAACTTGAAAGTCACCGTCTTTCTGAACCCTCACTTTGCATCAGAACCGAGCTAGGGCTTGTAAAACCCTTCCTGAGCCCCACCCAGCTATCCTGTTTGATTTGGGAGGTTTCCTCCCAGAGGCCCTGGTCACAGGGAGGGCCTGGAACTCAGCTCGCCCGCTTCCTGGGACCCACTCAGCTTAGTGGGTCTGCGTGACCTTGGGTCCTACAGTCACCCTAACTCATGATGCAGAGCGAGGATCGAGGGCCCCAGAAATACCAGCTGGTGAGGCTGAGCTCTGTTCCTCCTTCGTTCAACCCCCAAACCAGTACATAGACTTGGACTACCTAAATTCCAACAGTGTTAGCTCTTTTCTTGGCATTTTAAATCTGAGAACCTCACACACAAATCCAGATTTTCGGTTTCCCTTGAAATATCTAGCAGTTCTGGGCCACTTCCCCCGTGGTAACAGGTACACCCGGCCAGTCCTCACTAAGCCCTGCTTTCCTCAACATGGAGGCTGTTCATCATCACTTCCACACGGGCACTTTTTCCCAAGGGAGAGAAGACCTCTGTATGACCACATGTCTCTCCAAATAAGAAAGAAACACACAGGCAAAGAAAAAGACAGTGGAGCATGGCGGTGCAAGAGCGGTCCTGGCTGATTAACAAAGCAAACCTGCACCTAGGTCCAGTTTGCTGAACGCGTGCCCGCGCCGACCCACCCCTGCACATAGTTGGCTTTTTAACCTGACCTCCTGACGTCGCGTTTGCAGCCTCGTGGTCTTTATTGTTCAGTCCACAAGGTGATGTACTCAGCTGTCCATCTAGAGTTACCCATGCGGAATAGCCACGCTTTGGAAATTAGGGAGAATAATGCGATATTCAAGAATTTACTTCTCACGTGCCAGACAACAGACAAGATTGCTGTCACAGTTGCCATCTAGAAAATTTCCGTTGGATGTACATGGGTGCCTTACACACACGCGCGCACACACACACACACGTGCATGCACACGCACAAGCATACACATACACACGTGCACGCACACACGCTGCTGTTTGTCCTGCAAGGCTGGCGACTACCGTTTGGGATAACTGGCCCTGGGATTGTTCAGGGTGAATGACGAGCCCACGTGGCACCTCCAGGAATTGTGCCTTCCTTCTCTTCCTTAAATAGGGCCTGAGATGCACCAGAGATACGACGTCCCAGAACTTCCACCGGGTAGCTAGACTTCAATTCCCTGCCAGGCCTTCTCAGACATTCACCTGCTGATATCTGATGATGCAGCCAGAACACGGAGGGAAAGTCGTATAGTTTTGTTTCTTGCTGGCTGACACTGGAGCACGGCGGCCAGGCCACGTGTCCCCTGGAAGCCTAGATCCGAGTAGCCTCAAGCTCCCGCGCATGTATCCCGTCAGTAAACGTGAGCCCGTGAGGCACGGGGATGAACCTAGGAGACTCACTGCTGCCTCTGCTCTCAAACCCAACAACTGTGGGAAAGCCTAGTCTCCCCCGTGAGATGGAGACTCACTACCCTTCATCGGGCGTGTGTCACGACAGGGGGGCAGGGCAGCACCGTGCAGACCAGATGATGGGCGTTCTCCCCAACCTCACCATGATCCGCAAGTGCTGCAGACTGGCAAGTTGAAGCCGCTGATGCGTACCTGCACCTGTACCTACCTGCCCACCCACATGTGCGCCCACCTGCCTACACCTGTGCCCACATGTGCGCCCACCTGTCTACACCTGTACCTACATGTGCGTGTACGTGTTCACGCAAACATACACGTGTACGTAAGCACACACATATACGCCTACATGTGTGTGTACATGTGTGCATACATGCCTATTCCTGTACCTACGCATGTGTGTACATGTGTGCCTGCATACATGTGTGTGCTTATGTACACGTGTGTGCCTACATATGTGTGTGTGCCTGCACGCGTACATCCTTGTGTGCCTACATATTTACATTCCTATTTACATATTTACCTACACCCTCACCTTCGTACATACATGTCTATGTTGCATGAGGACACACGTGCATGTGCATCTACATAGAGACACATGTACCTGCATACCTACTTCCATACATGCCTATGTACCTACCTGTGTGCTTATACACACATACATGCACAAAGCATAGCTGCCTGTGTGCGTACCTACCTACGTAGCCACCCGCTTAGACGGAAAGGCAGACCCGTATGCTCTGAGCCATGCAGTCCTCACCGAACGAGCTGTCTGGAGAGTAGGCTGTTTTGATGTCCCGGTCGATTTAAAAACTGCACGGCCTGCTTCCTCCCCCTCAAGCCCGGGGGTCTTCCTGGAGTGGGGCAGAAAGGAACTTGGTGTCAGTGGAGGACCGGCCCAGCAGTGCTGGCGCGTGCGTCTGGGGCTCAAGACGGCTCTGCGAGGAGTCTACACGGTAACTCTTCTTACCCTGAATCAGTCTCACATGTGAGCATTTAATAAATGGCGCGTGGTGAAAACGTGCGTGTTTAAAGAAAATGGTGCACGCCAGGAATTTCAGCCCTGACTTGTGCGTGTGTCACTTTTCGAGGATTTGTTTCCTTTGCAGCCGAACGAGAGAAATAAAGCCTGCACGCGAGAGATAGCATTGTCCTGGGAAAATCCCGGGGATTAATGTGACGGAGCGCGCAGGAAATTGTGTTTTGGCCGTGCTCATGGGCTGCTTGTGAACACGTCACATCAAGGACAATTTGTTAAACAAGAAATATGGGGTGTGGAAACAGGAAGGGAGACTAAATGGGGAAAGGCACATCCAAGAGTAGCTTTGATATGTGTCTGTGTCCCTAACAAATGAGAGACCCACTCTTTCACTGAGTGAAGGAAAATCCTCTGATGCAGTAGCACAAGGAGACCGTGTGCACTTAAGTCACTTCCGTGTCCTCCGTGAAACCGGAGGTGTCAGGAGCCCCAGCACCGTCAGTTTGTAAATATGGCGACAGCAGAGGCAGTTAGAGCAAGCGCTGGGTTGATTAAGTGACACCCTGGCCCGGCCCTTCGCCTAAACACCTGTTTGGGCCCAGAAGGGCCGACGTGTCCTGAGGAAAGGCAGCGACACAGCAGACACACAACCAGACATCGAGAGTCACGACAAGTCAGAACAACATAGACTTGGGTGAGTCTCGGTTGGTGTTGTTGTTTACTGTGCTTTCCATCAGTCCCTCCACATCAGGGTGGAAGAAGATGGGCCATCTGAGAATTCCGTGGGCACCGCGTAACAGCCAGACTTTCTGGGTGCTCTCAGATCAGAACAGGGGCATCTCGTGATGGGGGGACAAGGGGATCTCCGAGTCCCCAGATAGACCTTCGTTTCTACTCAAGCAAAATGTTGTGGAAATTACTTGCTCACTAGGGAAATAAGTATTATTTTCTGTAAATATTCGGGTAGCCAGGACAAAATGACTATTAAGCTTTCTGGGAATGACCATTGAACGTAAAGTTGCCATTACGATATTATAGCATTAAAATTGGTCTATGCCAACTTAAAACGTTAGGGTCCTGTAGTTCCCGTAACAGGGTTCTCTGGATCTCGAAGACCTACAGAGGAAAGTGTCCAGAAAAACAGCTAAACAAAGCACGAAGCTGTTTGAAGCAGAAAAGAGTGTCGGAATATGCCATTTAGAAATTTATTGTTTTGCTGGGCTTTACTCTTCGCATGACTTGAATCTATAATTCAAATCCTGTAAGACTTTTAGAAAAAAAGAAAACAAGAGAGAAATAAGAGGGTTTACTCTAGGTTCAGAGATGTCTTTCATCACAATAATTACCATTTATGAGAATACTGAATTCAGCTGTTAAGATCGTTTCAATGGGGAAAAAATAGAAAACGCATTAAAATCACATTGAGAAACAGGATAAAAAAGAAAAAAGGTTATTTCGATTGTGAGTCTGAGCACCTAGAAATGCAGTTTGTAAGTTGAGCTACAGATTTAGCTCTGAGCTTCCTTGCAGCCAGAGTATAAAGGAAAATCTGACTGTCTTGCAATTTTGTGATCTTGCTGTCACAGGGGAAGGATCACAGTAGGGTCTCAGAAGGAGCCCAGGACACAGCCTGAGCGTGGCGGGGGTGGGGAACGGGGGGGGGGGGGTCATGTGTGTGTGTCACACAGGCAATCTGACGGGAAAGTAGGCCTTCAATGTGTGTGGCAAGAATGTTACACCAGAGCTGTTGGGGGGGGGCAATATTTTATCCAAAATATTTTATCAAAAAGCTTTGGCTTTTTTTTAAACATTTATTCATTTCTGAGAGAGAGACACACACACACAGAGCACCAGCAGGGGAGGGACAGAGAGAGAGGGGGAGACACAGAATCCCAACCAGGCTCCAGGCTCTGAGCTGTCAGCACAGAGCCCAATGTGGGGCTTGAACCCACGAACCATGAGATCATAGCCTGAGCTGAAGTCCGACATTCAACCAACTGAGCCACCCAGGTGCCCCTGGCTTTTTTATTGAGTAAAAAATACATAATATAAAACATACCATTTCAGCCATGTTTAGGTGTACAACTCTGTGGCAATAAGCAGATGTCATATCCTTATAGCGATGTGGGAAGATAAAATTAAGACTCGCGGACATTAAACCAGTCACAAAGCTGTTAGGGGTAAAAGCAGGATTTGAATCCAGGCGGCTCAGCACCAGACTTTACATTAACACCCAAGAAGCAATTCGGTTTCTGTGTTAGACGCTCACTTGGTTGCATTAAGGCATCGCCCTTTCTGGATATTCTCTTTGAAGGGCTATATAGCCCCAGAGGGCCCAGGGAGTGGGACTGCTGTGCCCAAGTCATGCAGAGGATTTCAGGCTCGTGCACTACAGAGCTGTGACCTCGGTGGGCAGGTCTGGCAGGCCTGTGGACGGTTCTGGGCTAAGGGTGCTGGTACGAGAGGCAGGTGCGGGAATAGCGAATATAAGTTTTGTCTACTAAAAATAGCCATATGCAGCAGGTGCAAATTGCTTGCACATCATCCCCCTTCTCGGGGAGAGGAGGGCTGCCTTTCTCAGGTACAGCACAGGCTGGAGGTGGTGGTCATTTGTCCGGGCTCAGAGGGCCAGCGATGGGGCAGAAGTGACCCCGGACTCTCGGCACTGGCTCCAGCATCTGTGCCCTGCTCCCTCTCAGGACTAGGGTTTCTGTCCAAATCCAGGCTGTGAGACCCCACCCACCTGTGTGGCCCAGGCCCTGTTTATCCCCTGTGTCAAGGGAGCCCCCACTGCAGAGATCCCAGCATTCCCAGCAAACATCGATCCTCCTGGGTCCACGACACAGGCAGGCTGCCTGGGTTGCTGTCTGTACCCCAAGTCCTTGCCCTGAACCCAGTCCCTTGCCTCTTGCCTAATTCCTGCCGTGAGAATTGGGCTCTATAGCCCAGCTACTCACTGGAGTTCTGGTCGACCCCAATGGAGTGTCCTGCAGCTGAGATGCTGAGATGTGGCCATAGCCACACAGCACATGTACCCCAAGCCACACTTACTAACCTCTGGACACTGGCGTGTCCCTTGGGAACGGCTCTGATGGCTGTTGGACTCCTCGGCCTGGGACTCACATGCACACAGCCCTCTCTGCTCCCCGGAGGATCCCGGTGAGTGCTCTCACGTCTGACGGCCGAAGTGTGGGATCGGGACTCCCAGTGGGCAGCCAAGTTCATCACCCAGTGGGCAGCCAAGTTCATCACCTTGTAAAGCTGAGATCTTCCCAACAACCATGGCCAAGCACAGGGGTATGACATTTTCACCCTACAGATTGAACAGCTGGACCCAGGACATGAAGTTGCTTAAACAGGGGCAGCAAGAAAGCAAGGAACAGACACTGGAGACACTCCCATAATTCCACTTACATTTGGCCGTTGACACCCTCATACCCTGTGTCAAAACCAGGGCAGGAAAAGGAAGTCGCGTCTCGAGCTGAAGGCCACGGGGCTGTCTCCTGGGCTTCAACTGCACTGTCTGTGTAAGCTCAGAGTCTCACAGAGAAAATGAAAACAGTAATGTTAAAATCAAATGTCACAGTCAATAAGACATTGCACGATATTTCAGGGTTAGAGAGGGTCGGCAGAGGTCACATACGACTGGAGTGCTCAGGGTTAGAGAGGGTCGGCGGAGGTCACGTACGACTGGAGTGCTCAGGGTTAGAAAGGGTCGGAGGAGGTCACGTACGACTGGGGTGCTCAGGGTTAGAGAGGGTCGGCGGAGGTCACGTACGACTGGAGTGCTCAGGGTTAGAGAGGGTCGGCGGAGGTCACATACGACTGGAGTGCTCAGGGTTAGAGAGGGTCGGCGGAGGTCACGTACGACTGGAGTGCTCAGGGTTAGAAAGGGTCGGAGGAGGTCACGTACGACTGGAGTGCTCAGGGTTAGAGAGGGTCGGCGGAGGTCACGTACGACTGGAGTGCTCAGGGTTAGAGAGGGTCAGAGGAGGTCACGTACGACTGGAGTGCTCACGGTTAGAGAGGGTCGGCAGAGGTCACGTACGACTGGGGTGCTCAGGGTTAGAGAGGGTCGGCGGAGGTCACGTACGACTGGAGTGCTCAGGGTTCGAGAGGGTCGGCGGAGGTCACGTACGACTGGAGTGCTCACGGTTAGAGAGGGTCGGCGGAGGTCACGTACGACTGGAGTGCTCAGGGTTCGAGAGGGTCGGCGGAGGTCACGTACGACTGGAGTGCTCAGGGTTAGAGAGGGTCGGAGGAGGTCACGTACGACTGGGGTGCTCAGGGTTAGAGAGGGTCGGCGGAGGTCACGTACGACTGGGGTGCTCAGGGTTAGAGAGGGTCGGAGGAGGTCACGTACGACTGGAGTGCTCAGGGTTAGAGAGGGTCGGAGGAGGTCACGTACGACTGGGGTGCTCAGGGTTAGAGAGGGTCGGCGGAGGTCACGTACGACTGGAGTGCTCAGGGTTCGAGAGGGTCGGCGGAGGTCACGTACGACTGGAGTGCTCACGGTTAGAGAGGGTCGGCGGAGGTCACGTACGACTGGAGTGTTCAGGGTTAGAGAGGGCCGGTGGAGGTCACGTACGACTGGGGTGCTCAGGGTTAGAAAGGGTCGGAGGAGGTCACGTACGACTGGGGTGCTCAGGGTTAGAGAGGGTCGGCGGAGGTCACGTATGACTGGGGTGCTCAGGGTTCGAGAGGGTCGGCGGAGGTCACGTATGACTGGAGTGCTCACGGTTAGAGAGGGTCGGCGGAGGTCACGTACGACTGGAGTGTTCAGGGTTCGAGAGGGCCGGTGGAGGTCACGTACGACTGGGGTGCTCAGGGTTAGAGAGGGTCGGCGGAGGTCACGTACGACTGGAGTGTTCAGGGTTAGAGAGGGCCGGTGGAGGTCACGTACGACTGGAGTGCGGGCCCGTTGGGGCAGCACTGAGGTCTTACTCAACCCTGCGCCCTCCAGACCTTTACTCCTGGGCTTGGCGAAGGTTTGCTAAAGGTTCGCTGAGCTGAGATCCTTCACTTAACAGAGAACCAACACAGACACACGATCACAGAGGTTCCCTGGGCCTGGCCGTGTCCACACAGGCCATTTGAAAACCCTGCAGCGACAGTTTCTTCCCTGAGCCGTGAGCCACTTCCAGTGGACAAATGATGGACAGACACCTGTGTGAGCTCTCTGGGGACAAGGGTGGCACTTTCTTTCGGTCTACATTTTTTTTAAGTTTATGTATGTATTTTGAGAGAGAATGAGAGTGGGAGAGGGGCAGACAGAGAGGGAGAGAGAGAGAATCCCAAGCAGGCTCCATGCTGTCTGCACAGAGCCCAACATGGGGGCTCAAACTCAGCAACCTGGAGATCCTGACCTGAGCCAAAGTCGGGCGCTTAACCGACTGAGCCACCCAAGGGCCCCTGGTCTACATATTTTTACTTAAAAGACCAGACCCCCTCATGTTCATTTGCTACTTTCTGTTGTCGTTGGGCACCTCGCCACACAGTTGGTGTGTCAGCCCTTGTGAACAAGACAGGATGATTACCCCGCTGATGACCAGACAGAGCCAGGGTTTACAAGGTGGGGCAGCCCCACACGCACCTGGCCTGAGTGCAGTGTGTTCTCTAGTGGCAACAAGACGAGCTTCAGGCTCGTGGCCTTGGCGTGGCAGGGAGCACGTGGGCCAGAGCGACTAGGACCGGTCCCGGGATCACTATTCTTCAGCCACGGGCAGCCCAGACGTTTCCTCGACCGTGAAAAGCAGAAGGTACTGCGGGTTCTAAATCGTCTGCAGCTCGTGACGAATGCGGCCACACACTTATGGGTCCCAGCCAGACGCAACACGTGAAGTGCCCTTGACACACCAGAGGGCCGGGGAGGGGGTCCAGGGGGTCCAGGCGCCTTCCGGGGGTTTCCGTGGGGCCGACCCAGGGCTGGGTGGTAGGAGAGGCACCTCGCCTCCCGGACGAGCCGGACAGTCCTCACACGCTCGAAATCCACAGTGCAAATAAGAGTTCTGGCGCTGCTGGCCTTTCTGATCCGGTTGCCATGGGAACGGCGGTCAGACGCAAGAGGATAAGTTATAAAAAGAAGGCTGTCTTTAAAACCCTTACCTTGTCTCCCCCAGTCTTGCGCGTTTCCATGGAAGCCGAGTGGTAACCGCGCACCGGCGCGCTCAGGGGGCCTCGCTCCCCTGGGCTGTCAATCAGACGGCTTCAGGCCTCTTGCAGGGCCTTGCTCCATCCCGAATGTGGGAACCGCAAGTTGTACGAGGCCTCCACCACACAGGACCTAGAAAGCGGCCCAGGGCTCGGGTGTGTGGCTGTCCCCTCTGCGGTGGCCAGCAGGGCTGCGGCGCCTTCCAGGAAGGTGTCCTCGTGGGACGTGAGAGGGGCCTGGCGGAAGGGCCTCCTGGGGGAGGGGTCTCTGCCAGCAACCCCCCCCCCCCCTGTCCTGGGGCCCCGGCTGCCTCAGTCAGTCCTCCTCCACCGTCCTGTCCTCCGATCCGGCCTGCCATCCAGAGACCACTGACCTCAGCCCACCGTGTCCCACCCGCCCTGGGCAAGCTGTCGGTGGGGGTCCCTAACTCCCTCTCTGGCTCCCATCGTCTCCCTTTGAAGAGGCTCCTCTTTAATCATGTGGTGACAATTTCCCACCTTCAAAAGGCGTCTCTTTTGTTGGAAATGCAAAGTGTTTTCACTGTTTTCAAAGCAGCTGAGAATTTTTTCTCAGTCTTAACTGCCTCCCAGACAATGATTTTTCACCTAGATTTGAGGAGAAACAAAACTCTGTGGTTCTGAGCAAACAGATACCCTCCTCTGTCGCCTGGAGAATCGACTCCTGGGCCGGCTCACCCCAGGTGGCCTTTACACCTGGAGATAAACCACAAACACAGCAGGTTAGTTAGTAACACATCTTCGTTCCCTTCCTCAGCTCCTTCTCTCCAAACCTTAGTTCCAAATCTATGCAAAATACCCACCAAGCCCAAGACATTCACAGAGGGGTGCCTGGGTGGCTCAGGCGGTTAAGGCAGAGGTCCGTGCTGGCGTGGGGGGGCCAGCAGGCCCGGTGCCGCCCCAGCCAGTGGGCCAGTCTGCTCACCTCTGGGCATGGGGCACCCCCGCCCCCCGGCTTCCTTCCCTCCTCGCTCTGGGAGCCCCGTGGCAAACCGACTCACCCCCCACGAAGGCACATCCTTCCCCCCTCTCCCGGGCCACCCTCCCGTCCCCCCCCCATGAAAGGGGCTGTTGGCCATCCGTCCCCGTAGACCTCCCCGACCTCCCACGTGGGGCCGGCCACCCTCCCTGTGCTGCCGAGCACACCCACCCGTGCCACAGGGTCAGCCTGGGTTGCAGCTTCTGGTCAGTTGGTGCCCACGCCCGCCGTCCCAGGGGCAGACGCCCTGCTTTGCAGCCGCGCTCCCATGGAGCTAGGGATGCTCAGAGCCCGGGAGGTAGGAGCACGGGGGGCAGGGAGAAGGAACCTCTCCCTCTGCAGAGAGAATGACCGACACGGGGAGATGCCCACACACACAGGTGTGACCACGGCCCCACAAAGGAGCGGGTGTCAGTGCGACTCGGCCCTGGGGTTCGACGGCGAAAGGCTGCGTCCCTCACCGGCCAGGCTTCCCCGACTCCCCCAGTCTACCCTCCCCCTGCACCACGGTGACCACGGGCACCTCCAGCCGCCGACACAGAACCTGCCGCCCTCCCCGAGCCACAGATCCGCTTCTGTTTCTGCAGTGCTTCCCTGGTGAATGCTGCCAGAACCCACCAAACAGTCCAGCCCCGAACCCGCCTGCTCCCCAGCCCACGCTCCCCGTCAGCAGGGCCCACAAATTCATGTTCCCATAATGCCTCTCCCGTCCCTCATCCCCCCCCACAGCCCCGCTGTTCTCCACCCGCATCTCTTCTGGCCCCGACGATGCTAACCCTGGAGACAAAGCGACCCTTTAAAACACAGCCTGACCCCTCCCCACCGGGTCCCTCCCCGGCTCTCCACACAGGCTGGTGTGAAGGGGACGGCCCTGCTTCTCGTGTCAGCCCTACTCCTCTGTGCCCTAAATACACCCGCTGCGTCTTGCCTCCGCCCTCAGGAACCCCACCCCCCCACCCGCCACGGAAGGGCCGGTTCCCCGCCGCACGGCTGCGTCACTGACGCGGGCACATAAATGCCCCGCAGGCCCACGGATGGCACGCGCCGCACCTCTTCCCAGAGACCACTCCTGGCACGCGGCACCCGGCCCTGCTTTGCTCAGAGCCTGGGAGTCACCTCTGACCTTCGACACATCCATCCACCCAGCCCCCAGGGTTAGGGACTTAGGCGGCCATGGGTGCTGCCCGGCAGAGTTCAGCTCCCCCGACCCTCAGAGCAGCCCCTCGAGGCACGTGGTGTAGCCCCTCCCCTGCGCTGAGCAAGTGCGCCCCGTCCTACAGCCGGCACCTGGGGGACCCGGACCGAGGCCCTGCTCCCAGCACAGCCACCACCACCACATGCGGCCACCGGACCCCACACGGCCCTTGGGGCTCCGCACGGCATCCTCGTCCCCGGGTCTGGTCAGTTGTGTGCCCTCGGCGGGGGGGGGGGGTCCTGTCACCCAGGGGAGAAGCTGTGAGCGCTGGGGACGCCCCCCACGGTCTGCCCCATCTCCTCGTGCCCCTCCTGGGCTCCTTCCCAGCCTCAGCCATATCGGCTTTCCCGTCCCCTAAATAATGGAACCCTAACTCCAGCATTCAGACCTGCCTTTCCTTCTGGGCACAAGGCTCTGCCTCCACCCCAGATATCCCAACTAAGCAAGTATTTCCTGATTTCAAAAAAGGCTGGACGTATATTCCCAAAGTAAAGCTCAGTCGCTATAGTGTCAACCACAGGGGAAAAAAAAAAAACTAGGCAAGATCATCCCACGGATCATTTAGGAATATTTACACAAACACTGATGGCAAAGATTGGCTCAGGAGAAGATGTGCTGAACTAAATCTTCTTTTCAAATGTTTCTAGACTATTAAATGGAGAGGCTGTTGGAGCCACGGCCACCATGCCCTCTGTCCCACCTCCTCACCGTCTCTCCCCCGGTGTGATCCAAGTCCCCAGCGGCACAGACAAGGCCGTGCCTGGGCCACTGCCCGCTCGCTCACACCCGTCCTCATGGGCCCGCTTGCCTCTCATCAACATCCCCGACCCTCAGACTTGGCTCATCCAATTCCCTTTATGTGGGTGGCCCTTCTCCCACTAGCCCGTCAGGAAGGATTCCCATGAAGGTGTCATGGTTTCAGCCGCCCCTCACCCACCCCAGCCGGCCGTGCGTCCCTCCACCACAGCACTTACCCGACGCTCTGAAGCGATCTGTTTGATCCATTTTCTCAAAAGAAGTATCTCAGGTGTAGACACTCTATCTTGTTCATCTCAGTGATCTTATTATCCGGCATTCAATAGATGCTTAATGTGTTTGTTGAACTCTTAGACTGAACTGTTTTCTCTGAGGGCAGGATGACGAAGTGCGTATTGAATAGGAGCACAAATAAGCTGGATGTGTGGTCATCTAAATGACCACGGCCAAAGACTACTGCTCCGCTGAAGAGTGACCTGTGAGGGCGAGGCACGGAGTGACATCCTGTTAGTAGTTTTAGATATGAAAACAGATTGCAAGTTCATGAAGCCACACACCTCCCCCTCCAGAAAGCACGGGTCATGTGCTGGAAGTCAGAATGGGAACGCATAAACCAGCCTCAATAGCAGAAACACCAGCCAGCACGAAGTCTGCCAGAAAACACCTCTGTATTTCACCCCGCCGCCCCCCCCCCCCAGAAGGGCAGAACATAACAGGAACAATTTGCTTTCGTATGATAGTTGCAGACATCCAGAAATGGGGTTTCGGAAGGATGGTGGGCAGGCTTTACAAGGAGGTAGATCATAATAATGTGAGAAAACCTTTCCACGAGGCTCCGACCGTAGAAAGAAATCTTCTGTGGAATAGCGCGTTCGCGTCCACTCCTTGGGGATCGTTCTGCAGTCTGGCGCGGGGCTGTTGAGACATGCGAGGGTATCTTCATGGGTTCTCTTTTCTCTGGTTCTTATAAGCAATCGATCCCATCGATTTTTATCTGTGTTTACACCCAAAGATCATTTACACATAACCCGCTACACGAGTCCTAACATTTACCGAATTGGTGTCGCAGAGTTAATAAAGACTGAAACGCTGTGTTTACAATAAATCCCGGCTGTTCCCGAGCTCCTATAAACATACGCACACACAGATAAGTGGGATTCCTGCCGTTTGTGAGACAACATGCACAGGAATAGATCTTCAGCGTTATTTTGAGTCAGTCACGATTTTCTGTTGCTGCTCTGCCTTCTAAGTGTGAAGTTGTGTCAGGTTAACCTGAGCGTTTTTGAATGGTCTGTACCCAGTGTCATCCGTTAACCCTGCAGGGCCCGCAGCGATGCATTGTAGAGTTGCGTCAGCATTATTATAGCTTACAACTTCCGGTAGCCAGACCTGGAAAGATGCATGAATCGCGGCTCAAATGTGCATCATCAGCACAGCTGCTGGAAAGGCAGCTGAAGCCCCCCAGGTGCTCGTGCCGGAAACAGCTATGGTTGTCACAGCCCAGCTGCTTGGCTGGAGACAAGCAGACATGGGTTTGTTGGGGGCCCAGGCATGTTCTGCTACTGGGACCATGGCCCGGCGCCCAGAGACGGGTTGGGCTGCTGCCCCCGTGACAAAGTCTGTGCCACCCAGGCTCCCGAGACGCCCCTGCCTCACACCCACTTGAATCACATCCACTTCATCCAAACTCTGCTCATTTCTCCAAGCTCTATTCATTCCCGGCTCCGAGACTTGGCTGTTTCTTTCGTCGGGCTGGATTTATTCCACAAGTTTAAAGTTTACTCCTCCATCCATGTTTTACAAGTCATTATCGAGCCCTTCTACAAATATCTCCAGTAGCCGTGATCTTCCCTTGAACTTTCTTAGCACTTTGTCTGTTCTTCTCTTATGTGACCTCCCAGTACAGTTAGAAGACCACATTTTCCTACTGGACTATAGTTGCCTTGAGAACGGCAGTATTTTATTTATCCTTCTTTCCCTGGAAGTACCTGACAGTGGCTCACAGATAGTAGCCTATTTAAAAGATTTGTAAATAATGGTGCAGTGAACGCTGGACTGCATATAGCTCTTCAAAATCCTGATTCCAATTCTTCTGGATTCCTACCCACAAGGGGGACTGGTGGATCGTAGGCTAGTTCTATTTTTACTTGTTTGAGGAATCTCCATGCTGTTTTCCATAGTGGTTGCACCAGTTTGCATTCCCACCATTAAATTTAAGAAAAAAATTTACTCTTTTTTTTTAATGTTTATTTATTTTTGAGAGAGAGAGACAGAGACAGAGCACGGGTGAGAGAGGGGCAGAGAGAGAGGGAGACACAGAATCTGAAGCAGGCTCCAGGCTCTGAGCTGTCAGCACAGAGCCTGACACGGGGCTCAAAACCACAAACTGTGAGATCATGACCTGAGCCGAAGTCAGACACTCAACGACTGAGCCACCCAGGTGCCCTAAAAAGAAATTTTTTTATTTAAAACTTGGCAAGCATCATAAGGTAGCTTAAGTAAAATTTGAGAGTTTCATCGTTTTCAAAACTCTTTGCGCATCTTTTAAAACAAATTCTAAGATCATAATACTAAAAAGAAATAATAACTCCAAATCAGACAAGCAAATAAGGACACTGGGAGTCAAGACGTGACTAAGTGTTGCCTGAAAACTGCATTTTGCCAACAGAAGATCACGACCTTCGGGATCTAAAGCGGTTGGCGACCTCTTTCCTGTGAGAGCAGCTCTCTGCTGGAGACACACCCTGGTTAAGCCTGGCCTGCAGTGCCACCCCGAAGGGACAGGGCTTCTTCAGTGTCTGTGATCGGCGTGCTCTGCAGGGAAGAGGGGAGGCAGCCAGCAGCCCAGCAGCTCCTTGAGGGCTACCAGCCGATGGAGACCCAAGATGGAAGGACAGGGGACAGTGGCCGCCATGCTGTCGCCAGAGTGGCTCTCCAGGCTCCTTCAGGACGTCATGTCCAGTAATTCAGGGATCCTAACACATCTCCTACAACCGCCTTGGTTCGCTTCAGCATCAGACTCGCCCGACACAGGACGGCCCCCTCGACCCGCGAGAGGGAAAACCACTGCGGTTCTGGGCCAGAGCAGGGCCAGCGCCCCCAACCTCCCAGGAGCACTCCTCCGGTGGGAGCGGAAAGCCCAGGCTCGGGCGCCCAAAGCACCCTCTGTGCCCCTCAGATCTGTCTGCTTCCTCCGTCTCTCGTTGATGGCTGCCCTTTCCACTGCAAGGTACTGGGTCGAGTGTGTAGAGGTGCGGCCGGTACACCGCAGCGGGTGCTAGGAGATAACCACAGGAGCTGGCCCCATCAAGACGGAGGGGTGTGGCAAGCAGCACAAAGCTACATGGGGTGCAGAGAGCGGGCGGCGGGCACACTGGTGGAGTCTCCACCCGGGGCAGGAGCTCTCGCCAGGCAGAGAGGCCGCTGCGACGCCCGTCCCAGGCAGGCATTGGCGTTTCACCGTGGCCTCCGTCCGAAAGCGCGATTCTGGGAGACGCCCAGTGGGCAACTGGGTGTGAGTTGACTTCAATTTTGCTTGGTGCCGTTTTTCTATTACGTTTCAGTTTTGTACGTATTTGAATTTTCAAGTGATGATATTATTTTAGAGAAAAAAATAATAAAGAAAGAAAAAAGAAAGGACAGGATTGATCCCGACAGCCCTTCGTGGATGACATATTGAGAACACGTCGGCGGAGACGCGACTGTTATAAATAGCGGGCACGGCAGCATGGTACATGCGTGTGCGAGCCACTGATTCCACTGTAATTAGAGAAAGAAGGCTCCCGTCCCTGCAGTGGGGGAGCATTTAAAATCACAGCTGAGGTAGTAAATTACTGGTCCTCAATGCCCTCGTCAGACAGATTGCTTTCATTCCGCGGGGAGGGACGCGCGCTGTGTCAGAGCCGCTACCCCCAGTGAGCTTAATGTGGTCTATTTAAAAGCACAAGATGGAATAAAGGAAATAGCAGATTTTACAATTCGCCAGCATAAACACTTATTTTTATTTTCCCAAAGCATGGAGCGCCAGCCCCGCATAGGAATGCTGACATGATTCATTCTGGATGTCGCTTTCTGGGCCCCCCGGGAACCAGGCCGACTAGTTAATAGGCAGGGCTGCTAGCCCGCCGGGCGTCGCCCCTCGGGGCTGAACCCCCACAGGAAGGTGACACGGCCCTTCTACATTCGTCGCGTCCCCCTCTCTCTCGGCCTCCATCTTGCTCCGGCGCCAACCACGGAAGCAATGTGGCTTTCATGTGTCAACACGGCCCAAAGAGAAACACCATAGAAACAGCCTGGGATGGGCCTTCTAACCTCAGCCTAATTTCCAAGGCACCGAGAAGGAGACACGGAAGGAGAACATTCTCTCGTGAGGCCACACAGTTCTTGATTAATTCTCAAAAACCCAACCGGGCATTTTTTTTTTTAATTGGTTTCATCAGAAGGACACTTGCTTTCAAGAACAGACCGAAGCTTGAAAACTGCTAATGCCTTTTTGCACAAATGTTCTTCCTGAATCTGTGTGCCTCTCAAATGGGTAGGCGAGAGCTAAATGGTGAGCACTTACCATGTTAAAGATGGATATGGACAAAGTGGCTGCCGTGTGCTCCAAGTTCATGTGGTAGATGGGAACCAGGAGTCACCCCGCTGGTTTACGAGGTGGGTTACAGCGTGGCAGGAAGTGGGGAGACAGAGGGAATAATAGATTTGAGACCAAAACAGAGAGTCAAGGCCAAGCCTTCGAAACTTGTAACCTGACGCCTGCCCCCTTCTTCCTTCCCCTCTCAGGAACCACCTGCGTTCTGTACTCAGTAGTCAAGGGCGGTGCCTAAATTGTTCTTCCTCGGTTCCAATTTACATCAAAATCCAGTCTGCCCAAGACCCAGGCTCAGACCACTGGGCTCGCCAGTCACATCATGGCTGCAGGCACTTGTCCGGAAGAGTCAGACGTGGATTTCGCGGGGCCTTCTGGGATATGATTCTGGGAAAGTCTAATGCGTTCCAAGGGTGGGAATTGTAGGCACTACAGCACAGAGATCAGCCTCTGCCCACTGGCTGTGCTCCCTGGGCACAGATACTCCATTTGGAGCATGGTGGGCCTGTGTCTCTCCCTGCGTGTGAACTTGGGTAAATCAACTTAACCACGAGACGTGGCTGCCCCCTTCCCCCCCGGGGGCCCCAGAGAAGTCAATGAACTCTGTGTTACTCACCTGTGTGTGGCATTTCCAAGCGTCCTGACCTAGTTGGAGAGAGAGCTCACAGGCCAGCGAACGTGTGGGTGGAGCAGTGTGATGCTGCTTGGGGCCACCCAGAACTTTCTGACCCACATCCACCGTGGAGTGAGGGAGGAGCCCCGCTTAAATGTCCTTTCTCGTTCACACACAGCTGTGGGAATTTAGGAGACAGCTTAACCGCAAGGCCGGGAGTCCGAGCTCAGCCCCTGCGGGACCTGCCCAGGTACACGGCGGGCCCCCTGGGCCTCCCCTGGGCCTTTGGCCCTGCCCAAGAGCCAGCGGGTGTGAGTTGTAGCCTAACAAATCTGGGCCTCCAGCCTGCCCCACGCTGAGGAGGAAAAGCTCGAGCTCGGGCCTGGGAGCCTAACCCCTTCCGTCGGCAGAAAAGAAAAGCCGAAAATTTATACAAGAGAACATTAGTCATGCTTCAACCAACGGCCACAGCTGCGAGGGCACAGGGACTGATGGCGTGCATGGCTGTCCCGGGGGGGCTCCAACACACATGCTGACCTGCTCACCTTGGCTGAATGCTCACCACGGCCAGGAGCCATGCAAAACGCTTCACAGAGTGACCTCAGAGAGACAGGTACACTGAGGCCCACCCACCAGCCCACAGCTGGTGGCCCCGGAGCCCCACCTCCCAGAGTGGCACAGAGGGCTCTTCTCTCATCACCGAGGCTCTGGACCAGAGGCCGCTGCCAGGTCCCCACTCAGCACCCCGCCTTCTGCCGGCTCCCCGCGCCCTGGAGGACAGCAGCCCAGCAGCAGAGGGCGCAGGGACTGATGGCGTGCATGGCCGTCCCGGGGGGGCTCCAACGCACATGCTGACCTGCTCTTCTGATTCTGCGAAATCAGAAGTCTCTCCTCTCCCTCGGCCTCCATCATCTCCGTCCTCAGAAGCTCCATTTACAGGCCTGGGGGAGGGGGACTGGCCCTGCTGCACTCCCCGGGCAGGACAGGACAGACGTCAGGCTGGGGTGAACTCCACTAGCGAAAAAAGACCCAAAATTGATGGTTAAGGTGAAGTTGGTTCCGTACCACAAACAGGAGGTAAGATCCTCAGAGCCAAGAGACCAAGAGTCTCCCCGACGCCCAAGCCGTCCTGAGGTCGCAAAGGGGAAGCTGCGGGAGATGCTTTTCAGGGTCACAGAGCTGTCGTGCGCTCCGAGGGAGACCGCGGAGTCCTTGGGGACACAGACACATGTGGTACCTGGGGTCCACACGTGTGAAAAGGCCATTCTGGAAAGCAAGAGCTCACGCGAGTCAGTTCCCTGGTGCTGGCGACGGAGCCGACGGGTTAGTCTTTTCTATTTATTTACTTTAGGTGACGTACATAACAGGAAACTTACTGTTTTCACCAGCTCTGAGCGCATACAGAGTTCAGGGCATTGAACACACTTTGCTGTGACCCATGGCCACCATCTCCAGGTCATAACCATCTTCTCAAACTGAAACTCTGCCCTGTGAGCACCTGCTGCAGGGGCCCAACAACAGGGGCCCCATCAGGGGAATCCTACGTGACAGGTCCTTCCATGGCCCTCGGAGTTCACCCTGGTTACTCCTTTCTTATCATTAAAATTAACAGAAAAGGGGCGCCTGGGTGGCTCAGTCGGTTAAACGTCCGACTTCAGCTCAGGTCATGATCTCACCGTTTGTGAGTTCCAGCCTCACGTTGGGTTCTGTGCTGACAGCTCAGAGCCTGGAGCCTGTTTCAGATTCTGTGTCTCCCTCTCTCTCTGCCCCTCTCCCGCTCATACTCTGTCTCTCTGCCTCTCAAAAATAAACAGTAAAAAATAAAAATAAAACATAAATAAAAACAGTGCATGACTGGAGGGGCGCCTGGGTGGCTCAGTCAGTTGAGCATCCGACTTTGGCTCAGGTCATGAACTCACAGTTCATGGGTTTGAGCCCCGCGTCGGGCTCTGTGCTGACAGCCCGGAGCCTGGAGCCTGCTTTGGATTCTGTGTCTCCCTCTCTCTCTGCCCCTCTCCTGCTTGCTCTCTCTCTCTCTCTCTCTCTCTCTCTCAAAAATAAGTAAACATGAAAAAAATAAATAAAAATAAATAAAATTAACCAAAAAAATTAAGAATGTGCTTCTCCACTCTCTTTGCCATCCATACCTATAAACCCATTATCTTTGTGGATTTTCTCCCCGGGGCCTTCCTGTTGAGCAGCGGACGCTGTTCTCCTGAGGTTCTGGAGATTATCAAGGGTTTAACACCATGGGCAGGAAACCCCTCATCCTGAAGAAGCAAGTGTGCGGGGATGGGGCATTTCAGGGAATTTCTGACACTTTCAAACTGAGGGAAGCAGGCTGCTTCCTCTGCGCTGGCCTATCTCTTACAAGATCTCTGACTGAATGAGGTATAAGGAATGCGCAGTAAAACTGGCTCTTTCAGTGCACAGACCTACCAGTTTTGACAGCAGAACAGCCTTAAAAGCACCATCAAAATATAAAATAGTTCCATCAGCCCAGGCCCAGAAACATTCCCTCCTGCCCTTTGCAGGCAGCGCCCGCCCCCAACCCAACTCCTGATCTCTCTCCTGTCCCTACAACCTTGCCTTTTCGAGATTGCCCAGAATGGAATCATCACCTGAGCTTCCAGAAGGTTCCTCCCTCCCATGGCTGAGCCAGGCTTCTTCACCCACTGTCCTGATGGAATGCACTCAGGGCGGTGGTGAGCAAGCCGTGGACGCTCACACTGCGGCCTGTGGAGGGAAGGATGTCACTTCCTCCGGGCAGGGACGGGGGCACTGAGTCATGTGGGTGGAAGGTCCTCCATGTACTTTCACAGAACGCTGGCACGCTGTGTGCCAAGTGCTCACAGGCCCCACGTAAGCACGATCAATGTCTCAGCCAGCACCACTGTCCTGGGGCCCCGCGTAAGCGTGTGTCTGTGTCCAAGCCAGCACAGATGTCCTCGGGCCCCGCATAAGCACAGTCAACATCTCAGCCAGCACCACCGTCCTCGGGCCCCGCGTAAGCGTGTGTCTGTGTCTAGGCCAGCATGGCTGTCCTCGGGCCCCGCGTAAGCATGTTTCTGTGTCTAGGCCAGCGCTGAGGTCCTCGGGCCCCGCGTAAGCGTGTGTCTCTGTCTAGGCCAGCACGGATGTCCTTGGGCCCCGCGTAAGCACGGTCAATGTCTCAGCCAGCACCACCGTCCTTGGGCCCCGCGTAAGCGTGTGTCTGTGTCCAGGCCAGCACTGCCATCCTCGGGCCCCGCGTAAGCGCAGTCTGTGCCCAGGCCAGCACTGCCGTCCTCAGGGCCTGCATAATCGTGGTCAATGTCTCAGCCAGCACCACCGTCCTCGGGCCCCACGTAAGCGTGTGTCTGTGTCTAGGCCAGCACTGATGTCCTCAGGCCCCACGCAACTGTGGTCTGTGTCCAGGCCAGCACGGCCGTCCTTGGGCCCCACATAAGCATGTGTCTGTGTCTAGGCCAGCACGGCTGTCCTCAGGCCCCGCGTAAGGGCGGTCTGTGTCCAGGCCAGCACTGATATCCTCGGGCCCCGCGTAAGCACAATGTGTCCGTGTCCAGGCCAGCACTGATGTCCTCAGGCCCTGTGTAAGTGTAGTCTCTGTCCAGGCCAGCACGGATGTCCTTGGGCCCTGCGTAAGCACGGTCAACGTCTCAGCCAGCACCACCGTCCTCAGGCCCTGTGTAAGCCTGTGTCTGTGTCTAGGCCAGCACTGCCGTCCTCGGGCCCCGCGTAAGCACGGTCAACGTCTCAGCCAGCACCACCGTCCTCGGGCCCCGTGTAAGCATGTGTCTGTGTCCAGGCCAGCACCGATGTCCTCAGGCCCCGCATAAGCGTGTGTCCGTGTCCAGGCCAGCACTGACGTCCTCGGGCCCTGCGTAAGCGTGGTCAACGTCTCAGCCAGCACCACCGTCCTCAGGCCCTGTGTAAGCGCGGTCTGTGTCCAGGCCAGCAGGGCCGTCCTCGGGCCCCACGTAAGCCTGTGTCTGTGTCCAGGCCGGCACGGCCATCCTTGGGCCCCAGCAGCACAGGGAGGTGCCTCGTCCGGGCTCCCCCACGTTTCCCACAACAACCATCTTCGCCCCTGTGTCTGTTCAGATTCACTGCCCCTTTTCCACCGGCTTGACCATCTACTTACTGCTGAGTGAGAACACGCGATATATTCCAGCCACAGGGCCCCACGCATGTGGGACACGTGTCTTGCAGGCATTTTCCCCCGGACCGTGGCGTGTCTTCTCACTCCCTGAAGTGTGCATTTCGAGGAGCACACACTGATGAAGCCCAACCAGTTAAGTTGCATTAAAGGTGGGTCTGTGCCAAAAATTCTTTCAGCAAGTCACGTTCAGAGGGGAGCATTTGGCCTTTTGTAAAACGTGAGACAGAACACTTGTTCGTTGTCTCCAAAGGCACTTCATTAATCAGACATAAAATGACTCATTACTGATATGGAAATGCAAGTTACTGAACCCGGATCAGCCGCCTGCCGCGGGCCGCCACCCGTGTCCCTGACTGGGTGGGGGCTCCAAACCTTCCCCTCTGCTAATTCAGGCCAGAGCGTTGCTGGCTTGGGCTCTGCACCTGAGCAGGTCCCCTTGACGGGGACAGTCATGTGGTGACCGTGTCCTGAGCACTTGAATAAAGGCCCCGTGAACACCCAGCTCTGAGGAGTGCGCACCAGGCCAGTCACCCTCCCAGTCGCTCAAGTCAGGAGCCCTCCCTTCCCCCCTCACCTGCCAGTGCTCCCACACCCACCCTGACCCCTCCCCTCGGTCACGACCTCACCCTGCCCCCACCCAGTCGCCCCCAGCCTGCTCCCCACCCCCCCACACTGCTTCCAGGGGATTTCTCCAGTGTCCAGGCCGACCCGTGGGCACATGAGGGAAAGCCACGCTGCTGGCCAAGGCACGTCAGGGCAAGCTCTCGGCAGGTGCACGCCGCAGATGTGAGTCTATTTCTCATTGAAGTGATACTCACATTTGTGGCTTGTTTTATTCATAACTGACTGGAAGCACACACACAGGGTAATTCTCTGCCCCACAAACCTGCATCCCGGTCTGGAAGCCACCACAATCACCTCGCGTCTCTCTGGCTGGAACGCGGCCCGGGAAGCGGGTAGAGGCTCATCCTGGCTTCTGTCAGACGCTACAGTCTTTTGTACCAGTGGCCCCCGTGTCCACTCAGGCCGCCGTAACTGACCACAGGGCTGGGGGGTCATAAACTGCAGGCACTGAGGCCTCACGGCTCTGGAGGCTGGACGTCCAAGATCCTGGTGCCGGCAGACCCGGGGTCCGGTGAACCCGCCTGGGTCACAGACAGCATGCTCTCCCTGTGTCCTCACCTGGGGGAACAAGCAAGGGGGCGCTCTAATCCCTCATGGGGGCTCCACCCCGACCTCCTTACCCCACAGAGGCCCCACCTCCTGACACCTGACACGGGGGTATCTCTTCAGCATACGAATCTTGGGGGGACATGACACCCAACCCGTAGCGTCCACTGTTTGATTTCTCTCCCACGGCTCCCATTTACCGAAACATTTTCTGGGCAGTTAGCACCTGTGTAGTGTATTGGCGGTCAAGCTAGCTCAGCCGCGAGAGAAGGGTACAGGTGAGCCCTGGTGGCTGGGGGCGCAGGCAGGTGGGGGGAGAGGGACGTGGGCTGAGGGGTGCAGGCTAGGAGGCTCAGGCCAGGGGGCACGGGCTGGGGGGCGTGCGCTCAGGGGGGTGTGGGCCAGGGCACAGGCTGGGGGCGCTGTAAGCAAAGGTGGAAGGGAGGCGGGTAAGCTGAAAGGAAGCCTTAATGGTTCTGCTTTGGAAAACAGAAAAACGATGGGAAAATAATTAAAACAGTTTAAAATTCACCTGTGCCTCGTCAAGGAAAGAAAGATTTAGAAACTCACCTTGTAGCCTAATTGGGACAATTATTTAAAGTCTATCAGAGGCCAGGGAATGCGCCAGAGATCAATATCTTTAAAGAATCACTCTTAAAAACATACATTTCCTCATCGGGGAAAATTTCCTTTTTAAAAATTATATGCGGGGAAAGAATTAGATAAATTGCCCTTGAAATTTCTCTGCTCTCCTTTGCTGAGGAATAAATCCTCCAGCTCCATGATAAGAGGATTACGGCTGGTTCTCATTTCCTCACCCCGGGAAGAACTATAATTACCGTGGCCATATTTCCTGGACCGGCATCGGGACAGCGAACCTGACAGGTACACGTGTACTTTTAAAGCCAACGGGGCGGGACATCTGAGATGGAAGGCGGTCCCCGAACGCTAGGACTGTAATGAGGGCTCTGTCACAGGAACACTTCGGTTTGGAGGCAGTTTTCGTGATGTCACCGATCTAACATCTCCTTGTCGAGGAGTCGGGTGTAAGATTGCTGCTGACGTGGTTTCCTTGTGTCCCCGTCCACGACTCGCGGCAGGTTCTGGCTTTGAAGGAGTTCATTCCATTGGGCTGAAAATAACCACTTTTCTCTGTCCTACTAAAAATAGTCAAAAACAACAGACTATATCATGTTCAAATTAGCATTTAAGTTTGGCCACAAAACCCATGAACACATCGTACACAAAACAGTCTTCTTCATGGGTCTCTCCCACTTGTGCCAAATGGTCCTCTGGTCTGCCACAATGAACACCACTGGCTGGGACTTAAGCAGTGGGATTCACTGTCTCCCAGTCTGGAGGCTGGTCCAAATCCAAGGTGCCCCAAAGTCCGTTTCTCCTGAGGCCTGTCCCCTGTGTCTGTGGGGCAGACCTCTTCTTATAAGGACACCAAGCACACCTCTTTAAAACCCTTGTCTCCAAATAGAAACATAGGAATCTGGGCCCCATGCAATTCATCCCACATCATGGAGAAAAGTCAAGCCATGCGGGAGGGGAGCCCCTGGGCCTGGAGGGAGAAATCCCACAGGCTCAGTGATAGGGCAGAAGCTGTGAGTGGGCTGGGATCTCAGGATCAGGGGCACCACGGTGAGGACGATGACCATGGAGGTACAGAAGGAAAAGAGACCTTCTCTTGGGGACTCTGGCTGGGAAACACGACCCTCAGCTCCTGAGCTGAGCGCTGGCTTCTTGGCCTTCTTTCTCTGTAGCTTCCATAAAAGTGTGCACTTCGTTAACACCGAAACGCAGAGAAGCTTAATTTCATAGACTCCTCATTAAATCAGGGAAGAGAAGGGACCGTGTGAGGCTCCAGAGGCTTGCTTTCCAGAGAGACTTCGCAGCTTGCTGCTGCCGGAAGATTCACAGCTGCCCCACGTTGAGGCGGGGAGCTCGCTTTGTGGGGGGAAGTACCGTGAATGTAGAAATTTAAATGCGGAGGCAGGCCGTTCTTCCCACGGAGACTCGGATATGTATGTGTATGTGTCAGTGGCATGACCGAGACCCCCACGGGGCCGCGAGATGCCTCTCTGTGTGCGAGCTAATGAGGCGTATGTCCCACCCCCACTGGAAGGGCAGAATCCGGATGGAGGGCCTGAGGCGGCCTGCTGGCCCAGCCCTGTCAGGGCCCGAAGCTCTCAGAACCGGGTTCGTGGTACAGCGTCAACAGCAGTCCCCACCCCTCCCAAGCCGGTCTTCAACCTTCCACCACAGAGCTGAGTCTGATGTCTTTCTAAATTTATTTTGTATTTCAGTTGCCAGGACATTATTCTCTTAAGATTTCCTCAGAGTTTTGACTGGTTGTATTTTATTCAGGAGAAATGTACGGTTCGGGGGTGAAAATGTCCTGGGAGATCATGAGACACAACCTCCTTTCAAGAAAAGGAACTGATCCTTCTCAGGCACCCAAACAATCCCATTTTTCCTGGGGAAACCTCAATGTTTGTCTCACCCAAAGCGAGAGGTTATGTGGGCACTTGGCTGGGGAAGGGGGCGGCAGAAAAGTGTGACTGGTGATCTTTTTTTACCGTGGGCCGTGCCTAGAAGTCACCTTACTAACAGCGTCAAGGGCCGCTCTCAGAAAAGCCTGCAGGATGACCTTGGATGCACAGAGTTAAGTTTGTAAGACGTGCAGCGGTGGGCAAGGATGTCCCTTCAGGGAGCCTTGGCCCCGTCCCCAAGTGGCAACTAGGGCAGGGCGTTTGTTTATGGGGCAGGGCTGGGGCAAGAGGCACCAGTACGGTGGGCCCTGCAGGCAGGGACCTGGTCAGGCACAGCAGGGTTCATGATGTGACGGGTTGTGGGCTCCATGAGGCGATGCTCTGGAAACGGGTCTCTGTGAGGAAGCTGGGGTGAAGATGAGGAAGCTGTTTCGCCAGTCATCAGGCTTCTCTTTCAGGACCAGATATTTCCTGGAGGAAGTGGCAAGGTCAGTTTTGGTTGGTCCCAGCATTACTTAGTACAGGGACCAGGACCTAGATTGGCTTCTGTTCTCACTGGTAGATTTGCTCTAGAAAGTTCTCTGAGCTCTCCCTCCAGCAGGTCCCAAGGGTGTGTTTCACTGATTTGAAATATTCACTTACGATAGAATTACATGTTGAGTTCAGCTGGGCTGTTAATTTGCCTGGAAAGGGCCTACTGATAACTATACCCAGATTATTTATTCAGAATGCCCTACTGTGAATGAAACTTTGCAACCACTCATTTAGGAATGAGCTGACCAGCTAGGAACTGTGTGATCCCTCACTCAACACCAACTCCAGGGAAAGCTGAAGAGTGTGCGTTATTTCATTTGCATTCCTATAAAGCAGGAACTGCTGGGGGTGAAGGAGTCGTTTCTGTGTGCAAAAATTGCTTTCTTTTGGCAAACTCTTAATCACAAAACAGTGTGCAGTTGGATGAATTAGAAATGAGTTTGAACCCATTAAGCAATTCAGAAATTGGCCACCACAAATAACTCAGTTACCTAAAAATAGCAGTGAGAATGTTAATTTTAAAAACCGTTAACAATCCCAATAAGAAAGCTTTTCTGGTGCTGTTTTTTAACAAAAAGGCAACACCCTGAACGTGAGAATGTGAGCTCTGACCAGCAGACTTAACTTTCCATAAAGATTATCAAATTTCTTTTATCTATGTGTTATTATTCGATCATTGCTGGTTTTCCTTTTTTTTAAGTGTTTTTTTTTTTATTTTGTTGACTTAGATCTAGCTGCCCAATCTACAGATACACAAGCCATTCAGTATTACCTTAGTCTGAATTACCCAGCACCCTAAGTTAGTAAATCCACATTTCCTGATTATTTTGCTCATCATAATCATCATAAATTAACATTGTAAATTCGGAGAGTGACTATTTGTAAAATGCACATCGAATGATGAAACTTTCTTCCAGGTGAATTTCCATTTATATCTGCTCCCCACGAGCCAACCGCCTTCTCACCTGCGGCCAACACCTGCCCACGGCGCGGGACACACAGGCGGGACCTAGAGTCTGCTTGCAAATAAACCGCGCCAGTGAAAATCACGTAGTTCACTGCCAATGTACTCTTTCGTGGAGGCGGGAAGGTCCTTGAGGAATGGGATTCCAGTATTAGGTTTGCAAGCAGATTTCCACAGTGTGAGTGAACTCACTTAGAACTTCCTCCGTCGCGGGTTGCTATTAAAACAGCAACACGGGGCAGTCTGGCTCCCTGCAGAATATTAGAAGACAAGGAGGCGTTGCTCTTAAAGCTTGGCCTCACAGGGGTCTTCTGTTCTCCTTTTTCTAATCGTGGTAAACACACATAGCACATGTTTACCATGTTGACCATCTTTAAGCACGTGGTTCGGTGACATTAAGTGCATTCATGCTGTGCAGCCGTCCCCACCATCCATCTCCAGAACTTTCTCGTCTTCCCAAACCAGAGCTCCGTCCCCAGGAAGCACTGCAGCCCCGGCAGCCACCATTCTTACGGTCTCCACGATTTTACCACCCGAAGGAGCCCGTGTAAGTGGCATCATACAGCTTTTGCCCTTTCGTGACGGACTTTTTCCACTGAGCTTAATGCTCTCAATGGCCATCTGTGTGACGGGGAGTGTCTGAATCCCCGTCCTTTTCCAGACTGGATGATATTCCGTTGCGTGTCTGAACCCCATTTTGTTCTCCGTTTATCTGCGGACGGACATTAGGTTTTCTTCCAACTCTCGGCTGTTGTGGACACATGTGTGCGGATGTCTCTCTGTGTCCTTGCTTTTGCTGCTGTTGAGTCCAGAACCAGAAGTGCAGGTGCTGGGTTGGGACGGTGATTCTGTGCTTCAGCGTTTTGGGGAACCGCCGTACTATCTATCTTCCGTCACATTCGTACCATTTTACACTCCTGCCGAGAGCACTCCTCAGTGTTCCAGTTTGCCCACATCCTCACCAAACACTTCTCTTCTCTTTGTAATAGTTGCCCCCTTACTGGGCAGGCGGTGGAGTCTCACGGTGGTCTTGATTTGCATTTCCCTAATGATCAGTCACGTTGAACATCTCCCTATGTGCTTATCGCCCGTTCGTAGCTCTTGTGTGGTCATACATCTGTTCAAGTCCTCTGCTCATTTCTAAACCAGGTTTTTGGTTTTTTGCTTCTTTGGAGTTTGTTTTTGTTTGTTTGTGGTTTGGTTTGGTGTGCAGTTGTAGGACTTGTCCAAATAGTCTGGATATTAACCCCTAATAGCATTTATGATTTGCAGAAATTTTCTCCCATTCTGGAGGTTGCCTTCTCATTCTGCGTCTTTTGGTGAACCAAATATTTTAATTTTGGTTAAGTTCAATCTATCTGTTTTGTTTGTTGTTTCCTGCGCTTTGGGCACTGTATACAAGAAACTGTTGCCAAATGCAATATCATGAAGATTTCATCGTGCTTTCTTCCAAGAACAGGACAGTTTTGGCTCTTGCATTTAGGTCATTGATCCATTTTGAATTACTTTTTGCATATGGAATTGGGTAGGTTTTAACTTCATTCTGTTGTATGTGCATACGCAGTTTTCCCAGAAGCACTGGTTGAGTCTTGACAACTTCTGAAAAGTAACTTGACCGTATATACAAGGGCTTATATCTGGGCTATCTGTTCTATTCTGTGGGTCTACATGTCTGTCTTTATACCAGGACTGCACTGTTTTGATTACTGTAGCTTTGTAGTAAGTTTTGAAGTCTGGAAGTGTGAGACAACCACCTTTATTCTTTACCAAGATTGTTTTGAACCTACAGAGAGCCTTGAGATTCTGTAAGAATTTTAGGATGGAGTTTTCTTGCTGTGCAAAAAAGGATGTCACTGAGATTTGATAGAGATGCTTTGCATCTCCAATTACCTTTCTTAGTATTAACATCCACCAATCCACAAACGTGGGATGCCTTTCCCTTTATTGCATCTTTAATTCCTTTCAGCAATGTTCTGTAGTTTTCTGTACAAGTTTTCTGTACAAGTTCTGTACAAGTCTTTATCTCCTTGGTTTATGTTTATTCCTAGGCATTACGTTCTGTCAGCTTCTATTGTAAATTGAATTGTTTGCTCAATATCCTTTTCAGATTGTTCATTATTAGTCTATAGAAATGCAGCTGATTTTGAGTGTTGCTTTTATTTCCTGCAACTTTGCTGAATTCGTTTTTAGTTCTAACAGGTGTGTGTGTGTGTGTGTGTGTGTGTGTGTGTGTAATCATTAGGGTTTTGTATCGTGTACACTTGTAGATCATCTACATATGTAGCCCATCTGCATGCAAGATGTCATCTGTGAACAGAGATATTTTACTTTGTCTTTTCCAGTGTGGATGCCCTTTGTTTTTCTTGACTAATTGCTTGGCTAGGACTTCTAGTACTATCTTGAATGCAAGTGTCAAAAGCAGGCATCTCTTCTTAGATCAGGCATCTGATCTTAGAGGAAAAGTTTTCAACCTTTCATCATTGAGTGTAGTATGGGCTTTTCACATATGGCCTTTATTAGTTGATGTAGCTCCCTATATCTTGTCTTAATCATGAAAAGGTTTTGAATTTTGTCAAATGAATTTTCTGCATCAGTTGAGATGAGATTGTTTCTCCCCCACCTTCATTTCGTGGATGTGGCGTATTTTACCAATTGATTTTTTTTTTAAATGTTTATTTATTTTTGACAGAGAGAGAGACAGAGTGCAAGTGGGGGATGGGCAGAGAGAGAGGGAAGGAGGGAGACGCAGAATCCGAAGCAGGCCCCCAGCTCCAAGCTGTCAGCACAGAGCCCGACGCAGGGCTCGAACTCACGAACTGCGAGATCATGACCTGAGCCGAAGTTGGATGCCTAACCGACTGAACCACCCAGGAGCCCCTTACCAATTGATTTTTAATGTGGAATCATCCCACATTCCAGTAATAAATCCCACGTGGCCACGGTGCTATCCTTTTCATGTGCTGTTGAATTGTGTTCTCTAGTATTGTGTTGAGGGTTTTTTGCATCAGTATTTATCAAGAATATGGAATCTAGGGGCGCCTGGGTGGCGCAGTCGGTTAAGCGTCCGACTTCAGCCAGGTCACGATCTCGCGGTCCGTGAGTTCGAGCCCCGCGTCAGGCTCTGGGCTGATGGCTCAGAGCCTGGAGCCTGTTTCCGATTCTGTGTCTCTCTCTCTCTCTGCCCCTCCCCCGTTCATGCTCTGTCTCTCTCTGTCCCAAAAAAATAACGTTGAAAAAAAAAATAAAATTTTAAAAGAATATGGAATCTACAGTTCTCTTTTCTTATAGCGTCTTATTTGGCTTTGGAGTCAGGATGATCCTGGCTTCATACAATGAACTAAGAAATATTCCCTCCTGTTCAGCTTTTCAGCAGAGTTTGAGAAGGAATGGTATTATTTCTTCTTTAAATGCTTGGCTTCACCAGTGAAGCCATTTGTTCCTGGACTTTTCTTTGTTGGTAGGTTTTTGATTACTGACTTCATCTCCTTACTAATTATAGATCCGCTCAGATTTTCTACATTTTCATAATTCAGTATCTATAGGTTATGTGTTTCTAGGAATTTCTTCATTTCATAGAGATTATCCGAATTGTTGGTATCATTCATAGTACTTTGTTTATAATCCCTTTCATTTCCGTAAAATCAATAGTAATGTCCCTTTATTTCTGATTTTAGATATAGCATTCTTCTGTCTCCCTCTTTTTTGGACAGTCTAGCTAAAAATCTGTCAGTTTTGTTGATCTTTTAGAAGAATTAACTCTTGGGTTTGCTGATTTTCTCTATCAATTTTTTATTCCCTGTTACATCTCTGATCCTATCTCTATTACTTCCTTTTTGCTACCTTGAGTCTAATTTGTTATTTTTCTGTTCCTTAAGCTAGGAAGCTGGAGTGTTGATTTGCGATCTTTCTTCTTTTTTAATGTACATGTTGACAGCTACAAATTTCCCCCTTAGCACTGCTTTCCAGGCTTCCCATATGTTTTGGTAGGTGCTGTTTTATTTTCATCTGCCTGGAAATAATTTCTAATTCCCCTGTGATTTCCTCTTTGACCCATTAGTTATTTTAGAGTACGTTGTTTAATTCCCACCTATTTATGGATTTTCCAGTCTCAAGCTTCTGTTGACTTCTGGTTTCACTCCATTGTGATTTAAAAAAACAACAAAAAAGATACTTTGCATATTTCAACTTTTTTTTTTAAATTTAATAATGCTTGCTTGGTGGTCTTCATATGGTTCATCCTAGAAATGTTCCATGTGCACTTGAGAAAAATGTGTGCTTTGCTGTTGTTGGGTGGGGGGTTCTGTACACATCTGTTAGGTCCCGTTGGTTAAGGGCGCTGTTCACGTCCTGTTTCCTTCCTGATCTTCTGATTGTTCTCTCTAGTCTCTGAGGTGGCATAGTGGAGGCCACTTATTATCATCATCACAATAGTCGTCTGCTTCTCCCTTCACTTCTGTCAACGTTTGCCTCGTAGATTTTGGAACTCTGATGTTTAATGCATGTATGCTTATAATTGTTTTGCTGACCTTTTTGTCATTATATAAGGTCCTTGTCTCTTACAATGCTTTCTTTAAGTAACAATCTTTCACTTAAAGTCTGTTTGGTCTGGTGTTAGCACAGCCTCCCTTTCAATAATACCGGCACAGAACACGTTTCTCAACCCTGCACTGTCAACTTACCTGTGTCTTTACGCCTAAAGTGAGTCTCTTGTAGATCCGCAGATGGTTGGACCCTATTTTTTTTAACCCATTCTGCCAATCTGTCTTTTGACTGGGGAGTTTAATCCACTTGCATTTAAAGTAAGTACTGATGGGGAAGGACACACTTCTGACATTTTAGTTTTTGCTCTCTGTATGGCTTATTGGTTGTTTTGTTCCTCACTCCGTTCCTTTGTGGTCAGTTGATCTTTTATAATGACAAGTTTTGATTCCCTTCTCCTCCTTTTTGTGTCTGTTTTACAGATGTTTCTTTTGTGGCTGCTATGGGAATCATCTAAACTGTGCCATGATACCAATCTACTTTAAACTGATAATAATTAGCCTCAACGGCATACAGTAGCTCCCCCCACCCCCCGTATAGCTCTGCCCCCCCCCCCTTCACACTACCGATGTCACAGATCACATCTCTGCGTGGTGTACCCACTGCATGTGCCAAACCCCATAAAAGAATAAAGAGCGGAGATGACGGACCAAAATGATGGACCGCTGGCTTATGTACTTGTCCATGTGTTTATCGTCAGGAGAACGTTATATTTTCGTGTGGCTTTAAGCAGCCACCTGGCACTTTTTTACTCCGACTTGAAGGACCCCCGTCTAGCATTTACTGCAGATCTATCAGTAAAGAACTCTGCCAGCCTTTGCTTATCTGGCAATGTCTTAATTTCTCCCTGATTTTTAAAGGACAACGTTTCCAGATGTAGAATTATTGGCTGGCAGTTGTAGTTCAGGCAAGACAGAAATCCGTCTCGAGGGAGCCCCCCAACAAGCCAGAATGTGCAGAGAAGTTCCACTCCCATCCTGTGTCCAAAGGAGGAACGGGGAATGGGGTGGCTTCCTCTGTCTGTGCCCGGCTGCGCAGGGAGGGCGGGACAAGAGTGCGCAGCGACACCACGGACTTTCCTGCCGCTGTTTGCTTGCTTGCTGCAGAACTTGATTAGTCTGAGAGTTCCACGGAGCCGTTTTACCCAGTCCGCTGTAGTTTACCCGGCATTTCTGTGCGTAACAGGGACCCAGAGCCGCGTGGCCCACCTTGCGCTGACACAACCCCTCTGAGGTCGGGGCCAGAGGGTACAGAACAGCAGCTCTCAAAGTGTGGTCCTGACCGGCTAGAGCAGCATCGCCTGGACTTGTACGAAGGCAGATTCTCAGATCCCTGCCCCCTCCCCCCCATGCCCCCACCCTGTGGAGTCAGCACCCTGGGGGAGGCAAGCAAACCATCCGGGTGATTCTGAAGCAGGCTAACGTCAACTCTCATGTCTTAGAAGTTCTTTGGGCTGAGATAAGAACTAGGCAGGCACGGAGAGTGAGAAACCAGGCTTCGCCCCTCAATTATTCACGCGTGGGCGCAGGTTGAGACTCCCATGGAAGCACGGACTCGGGGCCACACCGTGTGCACAGTGGACTCGTCCTTCCACACCCGCGATCTGCTCGGATGTGCGCGTCATGACGCCGCCAGAGCTCTGCGGCTGGAAACTTACCATCCCGGATTAAGGCAAACTCTGTTGCCTGGCGGAGGCAGAGATTCTGACTCTGACGAAGGCTCGTCCTCCCGTGGGCCGGGCCCCTGCCTCCCGCAGCCGAGGGGACAGCACTCAGCAGGCTTGTCCACAACTCCATTTCATTTCCTCTTCGTTCTCGTGTGTCTGCCCTCTGACAGACAGCCGAGATCACCTGGAACCTCTTCCGAAGAAGGCAGCATCCAGAGCCGGTCTTCTCCGGAAGTCTATGAGCAAAATGCCAGACGCCCCCATCCCTCCCACCCGTGAGAGGAAAAGAGCCCTGATTCTGCAGCGCGTCCTGCTGGGCTGTTCACCCAGGGCCGCAGCCCCCGTCCCCTGCACGTGTGTCCCCTCCTGGACGGGTGCCGATCCCAGCCGGTGCATGGACCTTGGAGTCCACACCGTTTCTGCACAGACTGTGAGCCCCACGTGGCCCTGTGGGTGGCGAAGCTTAGGACATCAGTGTCCACAGTGAGCAAAGCCCACGCCAGCTTCTTCTCCGTCCCTAGGGGATGAACATTCCAGACGTGTTCCGTTTCATAGGTCCTCTGCCACCTTTCACCTAGAGAGGCTGGGGCTGCTTTTACTGGATCACTAGTTTATCATTCCATAAAGCTTTTTGCATAATATCACCAGGGGTTACCTGGGAGGAGAAGGTGTTCTATCCAGAAAACAGGAGTTAAGTAGGTCAGCTTTATTTTTCTTCAGTCCACAACCTCTCAGAGCCTTTAATAAGACAACGTCAAGGGGCGCCTCAGTCGGTTAAGCATCCAAGTCTTGGTTTCAGCTCAGGTCGTGATCTCACGGTTCATGGGATCGAGCCCCCATTGGGCTCTGCACTGACAATGGGGAGCCTGCTTGGGATTCTCTCTCTCTCCCTCTCTGCCCCCCTCCCCTGCTCATGTGCACGTGCATTCTCTCTCTCTCTCTCTCTCTCTCTCTCAAAATAAATACACTTTTAAAAATTGGGGGGGAAAAGGAAAAAAGAAAACTCTGAGACTCTCCAAAAGATGAGAATATGGTCATTCTCCAAATTTTATTGAACACAAACCTTTTTCTTTTTTCTTTGTCTGAACAATCTCACGAAAACATGGAACACACTGATCAGTCCCACGCTTTCCTCAACACTCGGCGGCCTCCTTCTGTAGAAGCTTGAGTCTGTGTGAACTTTACGTGGCAACTTCGTGCAGACCCGCCTGGAGAATCGGGGGGTTGATGCCCCCTCCCTCCAGCAGCAGCCCTCGGCAGCGATGGCTGGGTCAGCAGACGACCACCCCACATCCTGGTCTCTGGGGTGGGCGACAGCAGAGGGAGGTTCTGTGTCACCTTCCAGGGCTCAGAGTGGGTGAGCCCCAGGGGCCATCAGTGGACTGGCCCATCTCTTCTACACCCCCTCCGCATCACCCCATCCAGGCCAGGCTGATATTATGCCCAGAAAAAATTTCCTATACTCCGATCCTTGTCTTGGAACTTGCTTTGGGGAAAAAGCAAGAGCGAGAGAGAGTGTGTGTGAGGGGGGAAAGGGCAGAGGGAGAGACAGAGAATCCCGAGCAGGCTCCACACTCAGCACGCAGCCTGACATGGGGCTCGACCCCATGACCCTGGGATCATGACCTGAGCTAAAACCACAAGTTGGACACTCAACCGACTGAGCACCCAGGCGCCCAGGACAGTCCAGTCTTGTTCAATCCCCTTTACGATCAAATTCAAGTGGAGGAGAGCCGGATGTACCCAACAAAAGCGTAGTCAGAAAAAAAACAGGTCAGAGAGCTGGGGTGTGGACGTGATCGACAGGTACGTGAGGCATATTCTGAGAAGTAGCCCACGAATCTAATAAGTACCAAAGGCAGGGCCCTGGAGGCAGAGATTCAACACGCTGTGACCTATAGTGCACCAAATGCAACAGCAGCTACTAAAAAAAAAATGGCATCATTTAGACAAGAAACAAGGTGGAAGGAAACAATAGTTTTTTAGAGATCGTGCAAATCTTTTCTATAGGAGACAACAATTGGAAAAAAAAGGCAATTAGTCCCAGTGTTTAAGGCCAAAATAGGAAAGGGGCTCACAGCCAAGGCTCGGAGCTGCGCGTAAAGAAGGCCTCCTCTGCACCCCTCAGCTGGGCCTGGGTACAGGCACTCCCGTGGAAGCTGTTTGCAGAAAGGCAGCGCCCTGTGCACATGCACAGCGGCCGCTACGCCCGTGAGCCCTGCTTCCTGGCGGAAGTCGTCCATCAAGGTCAGTGAGACGCAATTAGAATGCAGAGGCCTCTGTACCCACGCCCTTGGCTAATTGAACTCAGCCAGATGTTTTCTTTTCTACTCAGTGAAATGATGACATTATTGGAGGTTAATAGTTAAGGGTTTATCTAAATTAGGTATCCGTAAGGTTCTTAATTTAGCCACGAGGGCCTAATAGAAATGAAATCAGACCTGGAGATACTGACTCTGTTTCAATCTTGCTGGAGCCACTTGCACAAAGCACCCAGGGCTAGGTCACTACTAAGTCCCCTCTTTCTATATAATACCTTTAATTTCTGCTAACAAGGACCTAATTGTATGTGGGCTCTGTCAGGCTTCTCCTTTGGGAATTCTCTTTGGAAAAGAATCTGATTTCTGCTCTAAGAAATCCTTCATAAAAAGGAATCCTTCATAAAGCTGTTTGATCTGCTGGTGTAGAGCATCGTGGAAGGAGTTAAACGAGAAGAAACAGAGGTCACGGGAGAGGTTTGGGATAGGAATGGGAGAAAATCGATAAGATCAATGGATAATATGACTTAAAAAAATTTTTTTCACTTTAAGGATAAATTGAATGTACTTAAACACAGTGGAGGAGGGTAGCTGGATAACAAGGAAGGATATCAATATCTGAAGGGGCACAGGGTGCAAGTATGAAAAATGAAAACGTAAGGGGTTTTGGCCCAAGGAAGTGAAACAATGGCAGAGAATTAGGCAGGGTGGGAAAGTGACAGCCTCTGATGACAATATTTGGTGCAAATTGTCCCTGGAAACGAAAGAAAGGGGGCGTCACTTCAGGTGACACAGTTTGTCCTCCCCAGTCTGACAAAGAGATCACAGAGGGAGCCGGCTCTCCAGGGCAGAAACCACGCAGCCCTGACTCAGGTTCGCGGGCACGCACACACCCCAAGGCGTCCTGCAGGAGTGCTGTGCGAGGGCTGGGGCCGCAGGGCTGCGTCTTGTGCGACGTGTGGTCATGGGCAGGGTGTGGAAGGCCCAGGGAACCACCAAGGGTGGGGATAGCCAGGCTGGGGTGCGGTAGGCTGAGGAGGGGCCCCTCCGTGGTCAGCAGCTGGGGAGCTGAGGGAGCCCGGCACCCCATGGGCTGTGGCCCGTCTTCCTCTTACGCAAGCCTGGCAGATGGCATTTTGTGAGTGGCTTCTCCATCCCTCCCCCAGCCCCGCTAAGTGCTCGAGGGCAGCATACGTGCTTTCCTGGGATGTCCTTTATTCGTACGGTGGGGGAACAGCCATTCCTCTCCTGTTTGCTTCTTTCTTATTGCTTTCCTTTCTGTTGTTCTTGTGTTTTCAAGCGAAGCACGTAGTTTCCCCGTGAGGCTAATAATTGCTCACGCTGTCTCCAGCGGCACAAAGGTCACCTGGAAAGGAGTCTAACTACCTGGGAGACACAGAGCCAGCGCTGTGTCCTGGGACGTCCTGTCACTGGACCAACTGTAGTCCTGTCGGGTCCATCTCGGTCTCCAGACCTCTAAGGATAGGCCCTAGAGTCTTCAAACAGAAAGATGAAGTGAAAGGCCATTTGGTAATCTGGACAGTTCTGTACTTAGTTTCTGCTACTGGCTATCTTCCTTACTAAGAAAACCATTTTCGTCATCAGCTGGTATTGAAGATTCCCCGATAGCATAAACATTCCTGTGTCTTGCTGATAGGAAATGAGAGTTAAAACCATAAGCCTTCCAGTGTTCGGGAATCTTTGAGATTGGGCCAATCTGAGTCATGGTTCCGCCTCTCAAGAAAATGCCACCACTGTCCACTGGCCACATCCTCAAGCCCGAATGCCACTGGGTTAAAGTCAGAAGTCACTCCATTTCACTCCGTCAGACGGGTGCTCCCCAGAGCTGAGATACTCCCAGACACGTGACCTGTGCATGTTGGGGGGGCCCACCATCCGCAGGAACCTCCCACTGAGTGACTCTGAGCGGCAGAGGAAAACGAGCCCCAGACTCCCCGGGTCTGGGGCAGGAACCAGTCAGCTGCAAATGTAAAGTTTCTTTGAGATGTCATGTTGCCTCCCAGGAGTCCATGTGAAGTTTCCATCCCACCCCATGTTATATCCACTTTAATTTTATTATGCGTGTACGGGCTTTAAATTCTATGATAGGTAAATTGCTTAAAATGTAGTTTCCAAATATCTTCCACACATTTGGGTGGAAGATGACCGGGCCTCTGCGGCCGCGTCTGGTGTGACAGCCCCCCGGGGAAGGGGCAGGTCGGTGCCAAGAGCAGGTGGGCGATGTGATACGAGCCAGGCCCTGCCCTACGGTACACGTGTCTTCCCATGTGGGTTCTCATGGGCTTTGTCACAAAAAGGCAATTGTAGGTCAGACATACTCGAACTTACACATTTCATTGAAAGCCAACATTTTATAACATTTGCATTTGCTCGTATTTTCATCCCTGAGTTCTGTTCCTTGGACCAGTTTGATCTTTTTCTTGTTATTCCATACTTCACTTTTTCTGACAAGCCCTCTGACTCATTTACGCACGTGTTCACCGGTCACGTGGACCGCCCCAAGGCGATGATGTTGCATCCTCTGCGCCCCTCGGCGTGCTCTCCGTGGACGGTGACTTCTCAGCCACCTCTGTCCTGGCCGTGTGCAGAACCTCTCTGAGCCTGAATTCTTAACACTGACATTCTCCCATTTCCTTTCTGGCTTGTGTCCTGAAAACAATGACGTCTTTGGCACACCTGTTCTCATTAATATTAATCTCATAGTCATTCGGGCAGCTGACATTTCCAAGCAAGTTGCAAACGCCTGGCAGTGTCCTCAGGTGCTTTGTGTCCACGACAGCGCGTGAGCCGGCCACTGCCCTGTGCATGTCCTACTATCACGGGGAAACTGAGTCCCAGATGTGGGGGTCCGTCTCCAGAGGGAAGGAACAAATCCAGCACGGTTCGGGTGGCCCCATCCCAGACACGGACTGCATTGCCGTTGGGTGGACGTGATACTAAAGTCTATGAAAACAGCAGTCAGAGCAGGAGGGGAAGAAGCAAGTACTACTCATGGGAAGGAATCGTTTTCTGGGGTGGGGGGTGGGGGGTGGAAGCAGCCAGTGGTGTAGACCCTGGTCACCGGGGGTAGAAGCGGCCGGCGGTGTAGACCTTGGTCACCTGGGGGTAGAAGTGGCCAGCAGTGTAGACCTCACTGACCCGGGGGGCGAGGAGAAACAGCCGGCGGTGTAGACCCTGGTCACCCGGCGGTAGAGCGGCCGGCTGTGTAGACCCTGGTCACCCAGGGGTAGAAGCGGCCGGCAATGTAGACCTTGGTCACCGGGGGTAGAAGCGGCTGGTGGTGTAGACCCTGGTCACCCGGGGGTAGAAGCAGCCGGCGGTGTAGACCCTGCTGACCCCGGGGGGCATAGAAGCGGCCAGTGGTGTAGACACTGCTGACCCAGGTGCGTACCAAATGCACGTGTGTGTCCCACGGCCCAGCTGAGGTCGAGATACACTAAGCAGCACAAGGTAGGTGCAGTTTGAGACATGTGGAACTGTCACCATCATCGAGGTCACAAGCACGTCCGCCAGCCTCTTCCACGGTTTACCTGAGACACACGTGTTCACGCGTGGTCTCCACCAGGCTCACGTGTTCAATTCAAACGTCTGCATTTTGTGTATCGAACACCACAGGGCGTATGAATACCTCTCCCCTTGGACAACTGAGGAGCCGCGATTTTAGCCTGCGCGTTTTTAATCCTTCCTTTCTTTAAAATAAAACTGCATGTGGTTTCTCCTCAGTCCAAACTGCAGAAGCTGTCCGCTGGACTTGGGTGTTCCCCCCCGACACTATTCTCCCTGTTGGAACTGCAGTAACACCCTGTCTCTGGCAGCCCGGGGATGCTGTGACACGACACCAAGAACCGGGGCTTGCACACGAGACACATTTCTTTCTCCCAGCTCCGGAGGCTGGACGTCCGAGAGCCAGCTTTTGCCAGATCCGCGTCTGGTGAGAGCTTCTTCCTGGTTCGTGGGCGGCGTCTTCTCGCTGTGTCCTCACGTGAGGGACAGCGAAGAGAGCAAAGGACACAACTCCCCATCAGGCAGGCCCCCCACCCTCATGACCTCATCCCCCAGAGGCCCTGCCCCCCGACACCATCACCCTGGGGGTGAGGCGTCAGTGCACAGACCTTGGGAGGACACAGATGTCGGGTCCCCAGCACGTGTCTGGCCATGCCTCTTACCCCTGAAACCTGATGGCCACGCAGGGTGCTGCCTGTGATGGACCTCAGGGGGACAGCATCTCACCCTGACAACACCTTCTGGAAAGAGGTGTAAAAATCCCATTTTACGGAAGGGAAAACTGAAACCCAAAGAGGTTAAGTGATTTATTTTCTCTAGGATCAGCTCAGGTATTTCTAGAGACAGAGCGACCATGCCGTCCCAGATTCTAATATAAAGCATGTCCTCTGTGCTGTTCGGGTTTTCACGCAGTGCTCGGAGAAGGATCCTACTCACCTGTGCATCCAAACATACCTAATTTAATCCCGCCTTTAAGATGCCCTGCCTAAGTCTGGCATACAAAATCACAATTAAACTCTTACCCACCAGCTTTCATTAACCTAGAAGTTCCATTCGTGTTTCACAATTAAGTGATTAAATAATCAATTTTCAAATATTTCCTTAATGAAGTCATAAGCTTCAAGTGCTACAGTTAAATTAAGAAGAGTGGGATAGAACACGAACAGTGTTCCCTGGCCGTAAGTCAAGTGCTCTGGGAGGAGCGTCGGGCCGTGAAAAGGATTGAATAAACACAGGAGAAAGCCATGCCCCCAGGACCTTCCAGGAACCACGCCCCGAAGAGGTGACCACACGTGTATAACATCTGACCCTCACGAGAACATCGCCAGACAGACAGAAGTTCTCACTCTTTTTAACAAATGCACAAACTCTTGCTCAGAGAGTACAAGTGACTTCCCCTAGGCAGCACAGCTGCTGACAGGCAGAGAGGTGCGTGCACCCTGCTCCCCACCCTTCACACCTCCGGCTCCGGCTCCCTTTGCCCGTGAGTGGAGTGGGGAGATTCACAGCCACACGCGCCTCGCAGAGCGCTGTGCAGAGCGGAGGAATGAGTGCGTGTGTGAGGCCGGGACGACTGGCTGCCACCACTGGGCCGCATGCAGAGTCCTGTCCTAATCTCCCAGCAAGGACCCACGCGAGAAGAGTAAAGTTGTCCAGTGACAACCACACCCTGTTCCAGGAATGGAGACACAAAGGCTCAAGGAGATGGCGTGAGTTCTGTCCGGAAAGCGGGTGCCTCACTGTCACACTGTCATACTCACATCCTGTGCCTTTGCCCCAGTCCCTCCTCTGGCCTGAGAGCTGGGTGCGTGGCCCCCGTCCTCACACGTCCCGGGGGTGTCCAGGGATGCAGGGCATCCCTACGGAAGCACGGGCCACAAGACAGGGTGTCACACAGTTCGATTTCGTGCTGTCGTGTCCAGCAGAAGGAGCCCGGTGGGGTGCTGGCCCGTTCTGTCCCTCGAGTGCCGGGCGGCCCACAACCGTTCTGTCCGCTATGGTTAGCTCATTCCGTCTCACATGTTCATAGCGCAGCCTGCCCATCACGCACTCCCCCGCCTCAGGTCTGTCACGCCCAGCACCCTGCTGTCCTGTACTAACGAACTGACCCAGCACTTGCTGTTAAAGCACGTCCTCCAGGCCGGAGCTTTCCGTGTGGGAGTGGGAGCGGGGACACCGTCGGGATGGGACGTGGGGGATCGTCACGCACTCAGGAAGGTGCCAGCAATGGCCAGGAGGCCACAGCAGGACGGAACTGGGGCCCGGGCCGCCTCCCGCCTCCCACAACTCAGAGGAGTGAGTCCCAGGAAAGGACGCAAAAACCGGCTTGGGTCTGGGGTGTGTTTTTCGCTCGGGCTGTGCCTGCCTGGAGGAGGAGTTCGAACTCGTTTGTGCTCAGCTTCCTCTCGGAAAGTCTGGCTCACGTGTCTGTCCCACACGGTCCCCCCCAGGCCGGATTATGCCCCCTCGGCTCTGCGGGCTGGTGAGCTCTCCTCCGCCCGTGTCTCGTTCGCTGCTTGAAGAGCAGTCATCCCACTTTCCGCGTGTCCATGTTTCTCGTCGTCCATTCGGTTCCTGTGGGCGTTCACGTGAGCATCTCTTGGGTCCTTGGATGAGGTCAGAATTCTCATTATCATCCTTTCAAGTTTCTCAGGAGAAAAAAGAGACGAAGTATTCAGCTGGGTTTTTTCCATTTTCTGTGTTTTTATCATACACAATATAACGTCTGGCTGGGCTCTTATCGATCTCCTCGTTTAATCTCGTAAGTAGTGGGCGCCTTACTCTCATGATGGTAGCTACTGATTCCTGCACTGTATGAAAATGCTTACCGTCAGTTGGCCAGCAAGGGGCCAGCCGACAGTGACACTGTCATTATTTGAGCCGACAGAGAAGCCATTAGCTGGAGGTGGTTGCTTTTCTGCTCCCGTTCTTGTTTTCAGCTCAGCCTCAAGTAGCGCGTGGCCTTCTCTCCCAGGCCCGCGGTGGGAGCCTGGGGTCTGAAACGGGAAACAGTGACACACACCAGCACGGAGGAAACTTGAGATTTAGATTGAAACCTGACACCAGCGCCTGAGCCCCACAGGGTCTCTAGTTGAGGTGCCCCCAGGACACACAGCTGGGTCGTTAGGAACCTCCCACACAGGAGAGAAGCCTTCACTATCATCTGATGGCCCAAGGAGGGTTCACAGAAAAAAAGGGGAGCACCTGGTGGGCCAGGGCAGCAAGGAGAAAAGCTATCCCGGAGAATCTCGGTAATCCAGATATTATACAATTACCTGATCTCAATCTCATTAGCTTAATTGATCTCCATGGGGAACTTACCTGCATAGTTAGGAGAAAGCTGTAGAAAGATCCCATTTCAAGAATTTTGCTAGTATGCTTGCTTAAAACTCAACCCGCCATTTGTTTGAAATTTTTTTGTAGTTTTTGTGACGTTAATTGGGGCCAGTATGTTGAGCACACTGAGTTCACTTGCAATACAAAATCGAATGAACATTCCTTGTTATTTCCATAATGTAAAAAGAAAATTCAGAATCACAGAATTAGCACAAGTTACTTAATTTCTCTTAGCTCAACTCCTGTGTAAGAGAGAATAATAAAGAGATTTTCTTATGCCAAACTTGAAAATCAAAGAGACCATCTGTATAAATTCCTTAGTATTGGAAGCATCAATGGTCCAGCAAATGTGAAAATCCCTTTTGATTATTACAACATTAAGAGATTGTCACGGTGGCAAAAAGTACAACTTAAAATTCCATGGAAATAAATAAAAATGATTGGCTTTACTTCCTGTGTGGCTTGGCATGAGTGAAGAGTCATACCAGCCCAGGAAGGACTGACGTGAGAGTTCGTGGAGGTAACATGGGAACGGGTTCAGGAAAATACTGTTAGCCGCTATTAGCACTATGAAAACTGTCCTCAAAAACCACTGGAGGAAAACCATGAATTTCCTGCAACAGCTTTTATTAGAGGAGTTACCTCTCTGTTTTGAAAGATTAATCACACACATGCTTCTTTCTCTGAGATGCTAGAAAGTGAATGTTAAAAGGAGGGGATATGAAGAAAAATGATGAAAACAGTAGACAGGAATATTGATTTCCCAAAACACATTTTTTTCAGATAACTTAGCTTGTTGGAGGAAAAAGATTTTCTAGAAATATTTCTTGTCCTCCTGTCCACTCCCCCCACAGCCTCCCCTCCGCAGCAAATGAAACTGGGTGTCTAATGCAACATCCAGAAGCTGGCATCTGGTCTACCCGACACTTGTACTCAGGGGCGTGATTCGGCTAATGCCATCAAGTGAGCAAAAACACTGGCGGCTGTTGAACCCAAGTAGAAAGTATAATGACAAAATGTCTGCGGTGCACGAGCTGTTTATTCCCTTAGCTGTGGCAATGACTGATGTGAGGTGTGTACACATGAATTTTCATTGCTGGGTCTTCCGTGGGCTCGGCTGAGGCACAAGAAACCATGTGAAACTCACCTGGTCTCTATAGCTCGTGTTCTCCCGCAGATCCCCCTTCTCAATTTAAAACAGTCCCACTCCCTGGCGTCCCCTGTGTTCCTTCCATTGGGCTCTGGAAAACACTTCAGGGGGTATTTTACAATTAACACATGGTTCGCAATGCGCCCTGGACGGGAGCGTTGCATGATCTTGATTGATTTACATTACACACTAGCCATGCCTCAGGACATTAGCACGGAGCAGCCTCCGGGGTGGGCTACCAATAAATTAGGCAGTGGGAAACTAAAACTTAAAATTGGAAGTAAAATCCAAGGCTGGAGTCATTCATCATCATGACATTGAAATTGTGCTACGATCTGGGAACGTGTGTAGGGGCTGACGGGCTCCAAAGAGCCGTCTCTGACCTCAGGTGCTCCGTATTTTATACATGGCACACAAAAAAGAAAGAAGAGAAGGGGAGAGCGATGGGCATAAGCCCAGGGTGGGAGAAAAGGTTTTGGAGTGCCAGAGGCCTGAGACCAAATGTCGGCCACAGAGGAAATAGGACTAAGACCGTGAGGATGGGCTGACCGGCCCTCAGCCACTCAGCTAACAAGTGGCCTGTCTCTCCCTGGACACTTGGTTTATTGCCTTCATCGGTGGTTGCAAATTCCAAGCTTGTTCGTCAAATAAATGTGCAACAGGGACTAGCGGGACTGAAGAGCGGTCGGTTTGCCCCAATCTGTTAAAGTGTGAAAACATTCTGTGCCTAGGGTGCAGAGATGATAGTCACCTGGGGCCGGGTTTGCGAGCCCAGCGTCACTGCACACTGCCTAGTTCACAAGGGAGGGGGCGAGGGCCAGCGGCCACAGTGGGGGGCACACGGGCCACGTACGAATCTCCGCTCTCGTAAGGTGGGCAGTCTAGTCGGAGAACTAGAGTGGGGCGCAAGGCGGGGAGGTCCTACGGGATAAAGAATAGAGAACAAGGAGAGAAACAGAGAAAATATCTGACCAGCTGGGGCCACACAGTCACCCCCATTGGGGTGAGTGGACCCAGGGTGGGTTGGCTGACTGGAAGGTCTGTGTCTCTGGTCAGGCAGGGCACATACAGGGACACTGAGGTTGTCCAGGTTCCTGCTTGCGGATGTGGCCCTGGGGCAGGAGAAGCCCCATCTTGGGGCCAGAGATGCATTTCAACACATCCGTTGGGTCAGCGTCTTTTACGTTATCACGGCGGTGGGTTCACGGTGCTCCCAAAGAACGCTGTTTAACTTCTGTTGCTCAGAAACCGGTGGCTGCGTGTCTGTCTGCAAAAGTCCCTTCTGGAGAGTGGATTCGAATGCATCGGACGTGTGTTATAAAAGTATAAATGTCTATGACCAGGTAGATGTGGACCATAAGTATACACAAACCCCAACGAGGCATACCTGTAACTTACAAGTGTATACACATATATGGAGGCATATACCCATGCAAGTTCGTAGAAAAAATTTTCCTCCTTCACATCTCTTACAGAAACAATCTCTAAAAGTTATTTTCACAAACTTCATGCACTTTTTCTAGAGGACTGAGAAAGAACCTTTCCACTGCCTTTCCTCTCTCCAGGCAAAATGCTTCTTAAACCTCAAAGACTCCCTCACACAGCGAGTGGCCTGGGACAGACAGCTCTTCTGGGTGAACAGAGAGAGTTAATTCTTGCAGGAGTATTTATCCAAATCTGTAACTACCGTCTGTTTCTAATTTTTTATCCAAATAGCATGAACACAGATATGGTGAGATTAATAGAAAGAGCCAGAGTGTTAGAAATAGAAGGATTCCTGCATAATGTCTTTAGAAGAATATTCTCCTTGAAAGAGAAGTCAATAATAAATCAAGATGCTTCAGAGTCACACGAAGCAGATGAATTTTCATCATAGAAAATAAGACCTTTTTATTTAAATGAAATCATTCATTTAGAGCAAAAATGTAAAACTTGAAATGGCGGTTAAGGTATCTTCTCCCCAAGGGAAATTCAGATGCGTCCATGTGCATTACCATATTTTAATGTTCTATTCCCTAAAAGCTTTTGGAAGGCAGAGATTTTTAGAAAACAAAAATTAAGTGTTCACAATGTAAATGCTTTTTTATTATTATAAAGGTGTTTATATTGCCACAAAGTATTATATGAAGAATGGCCCCATTTCAGTCCGAACATTGCCACGTGTTATGTTTTTGTAATATCAAAGTCACTTTTGAATGAAAGCCCAGGGATAATTGACTTTTAAGCCACAGACATTACCAGCTTTTGAGCACAAGAAATAAATGCGATTGCTAAAAATCAGTAAAGAGTTCCTTTAAAACAAAAAGTGATCTAGGATAATTACAAAAGGGATTAAAAAATAGCTGTTAGGAAATTATAGGTTCCTTTCATGATGAGTCTTTATATTGCAAAATTCTAGAAAATGAACAGACAGTTGATACACGTAAGTGGTTTCTGAGGAACAGCTGTGTGTGAAAACGCTCTTCACTCTGTGCAGACACACACGTGTGCGCGCACACACACACACACACACACACACACACAGTGAGGGCCTTCGAAGAGTCGTTTTTATCATAGAATGAAGTCTTATTACCAAAGGTGATTACTGGGGTTTAAACCTAAAACATCCCCCTGACTTCTCCGGTTTGTATATAATTTCACTCTCAGCTGACATTTGTTTGGTTAATAAGGCAAACTTTATCACGGGGAAAGGTGGTCAGCCGTTAGCAACACGGCTAAGTGGTCTCATTACCAAAACTATTCTTTCCCCTCCCTTTGAAAGGGTTTTCTTTCTAAAACATTGGTGCACATTCTACTGAATTCCCTGCTAGGAACAACATGTGGACTAGATGCTTCTCTAAAGCCTGACCTCATGGTGCAACTGTCCATCCTCCTCAGGCCGGGACCTGGGAGGCAGGAGGGTCACCACGGGACAGGTGCCCATGCCCGAGACACGGCCATGCGCAAGTGAGCGTCACTGACTGACACACCTGCGCCCGAGACACGCCGTGCACAAGTTGTGCACACTCAGGATGTCCGGCCCATGAAGTGCTGGGCAGTGCTGCAGCTCAGATTACGAGAAGCAAGGCACAGCATGTGGCACAGAGTACTCAGCACCAGGCAGCCCACGGGGATGGCGCGGGAGCTGAAGGAAACCGTCTCCGTAATTAAACGGCCCTAATTTTCATAGAGCAGGGATCATATCATCCTTAACTAGCTTTCTCCACTAGAACTAACGGGAGGGGGTTAAAGCTTCACAAGCCTCCTTGAATGAGTTGTACACAAAAGGCAACTATTAAATGCCAGCTTCTGCCAGCCACACACCCAGACAGCACCGTCCTCCCAGAGCGTCTGCCCTGCCCGTGCTGTCCATCCTCCTGGCTGTCCCTGCTCAGGACGCCATGGCCCAGAGACCCCTCCCACGAGAGGCACCCACCAGGGTGGGTGACATGGCTCCACTCTATACTCTCAGGCCTCCAGATGAGCTCCAGGTGCATTCAGGGTCGGTCCCGAAGTCGATACTGATATTGACACTGATACTGGGCCATGAGCCCAAGCAGGCAGTGTCTGGCTCACTTCTGAATCACCAGCAGGAGCTGAACCCTGGCATAGAGCAAGCCCTTGGTGAACATTTGCCAAATATTATTCATTTAAATAGATACAACTAGCGACAAGTAAAAAAAATTGCAAATTATATTTACATGGGAATTTATGACAGCGGTCTCCATTGACATCACCGGCTTTCACGTCACCTTAACTTCCCTCTCATTATCACCTTACTCTGCGTCTGATGGCTTCATCCAAAACTCATGCTCTTTGCCTAACATCTTAATAATATTAGCGTTTTCTTTCTGAGCACAAAAATATCAGTACGTAAATATTAAGTGCCGTATTGTCCCTCCCTGTCCATCTGATACGCACTGACTTGTCAAGTGACTAGTCGCATTTCCAGTCGAGACGATCGTTAACAGTATGACAGCCATGTTACAGTGTGAGGTAGACTGAGGCTCGTCCATCTGAGTGGAAGTTCTGCTCAGTTTTCCAAACGTACTTCAGACCCGTATTGCAGAGTTTTTAAAGTCCTCCGGGAATCCTTCAGATTCTCAGACGTTCTGCACACATGAAGGGAACGGCCCACGACCCACCCTCTAAATACTCTCCACGTTATCCTTCAAACTTCCTGTTCTCCATCTGGAAGTGTCCCCGTCCGTGCTACGGGGTCGCACTAACCCCGCCACTCGGTGGCAAGACTGTGCTGTGGGAAGAGGCACCGTCCTGTGGAGCGGGACGCACTTGGGTTAGGACCCCCACGCCACCCCTTACCTACCCGGTGACCTGCTCACGTGAGCTCACCTCGCCGCCTCAGTTTCCACGTCCATGAGACGAGAGTAAACATTTCCTCCACACAGTTGTCGTAGGGGTCTCTGAGACCTGGATGCAATGGGTGGTCTGTGCCCTCTTACCCATTTCCCTGGTCACACTCCTTCCTCTCATTCCTCTCAGATTACCTTCAGTCAATCACAAACCGCACGGTCTCCGGTTGGCCTCGTTAATCGTAACATCAGACATTTAAGGCCCGAGTTACCCTCTGTGCTAACCCTTCCGGGGGACAAGTGAGGTCCGTCAGCCTCAACATAGTTCAAGTGGCAGCAAGTCAGAGGGACTCATCATCCCGGTTCACCGTATTTCTGTTCTTCCCCGATGCTGGCCTTTCTCTTGAACAACTCCTTTCATCATCCCCTCTTAATTTTATTCCCTCTTTGATTATGATAATTGCCATTCTCAAAGCTTACCTTAGAGTTGAAATGTCATCCTGAATTATTTATGGACCAGATTGAAAATAAGACATTTTTTAAAGTTGGGCTGAGTTAGAAAGCACAGGACTTTTGGGATTTCGGTTTTTTGGGGGGTTTTGGTTTCCAGGGGTTTTTTGGTTTGTTTTTGTTTTGTTTTGTTTTTGTTGTTGCTCGTCTGCTTGTTTCTTTGTTTTTCTCTTTAAGTATGTCTATGGGACAGGTTCAGTCTCTACCTAGGACCACCTTTAAAATGAATTGCTCACTCACACATTCATTCACTCATTCGTTCATTCCAGAAGTTTTCATGGAGACCCGCTGCTGCCTGAGGTTCTGGCGCATGACAGTGGGCACACAGACCCGTCCTCAGCTGTGGGACGTCCACACGGTCAGCTCCAGCCTTCCCCGCCCCAATGTGACGGACTCAGTGAGGACAGCCACCAATAACAAAGTGAGACAAAGGAGAAAATGGAACCCTTGGGACCTCTTCATTCATTCTCTGAATAAATATTTGTGAAACCTGTACCACGAGCCTGACGGCAAGATTACGTTGCCAAACAAAGAAAATAAATAGCAATGTCAGCCTTCATTAAAGAGATCTGGAATCCCACAACTTGGGACTTTTCGTTTGGTAAAGCAAGTGAGCATCCTGGGTTGAAAACACTAATGAGAAAATATTCTAAGCAAAATTATAAGTATAAATATCACAGTAATTAGCCAAGACTTCATCAAAAAGGAAACAAACTTGGTATTTTGTGAAAATGTAGAGAATTAGGGGGCATATACTTTGTTCTTACCTCTCTTTCTGCTCTAACTACCGAAAGCTACTGTTCCTGGCAGCTCACATTTGTCAATGGCAAATTTCTAAGCTAAACAAAATCAACTTTGACATCCTAGAGCAAATACGAATATGTCATAATTTAAATAAGCCAAACTAACAGTTTTGTTTCTGTCATCCAAAGGTATCCATTCGTTTGTTCGTTTATTCACTCGTTCAATAGCTATGCATTTCCCGTGAGCTATCAGGCATCATGCTGGGGACATGTAGGAAATTGTGGGATTTACAGGATTATGAGAAAGAAACCTCAATAAAATGATCACATCAACACATACAATGTCATGAGCTGTGATAAATGCCATGTGGGAAAAGAGAAGAGCTGAGGGCTTCCCATACACGTGCCTGATGGATCGGAGGTACTGACTTTGGGGAGGATTTCTAATTACCAGTTGATTTCTTCCAACGGTTGGAGGAGTATAGGTTTAGCTACTCCACTTTGGCTGAGTTTCTGTACCTTATAGTTTTCTAGAAACCATTTTTTCCAACTTGCTGGATTTATGAACATAAAGTTGTTCATAGTATGCCATTAGTACCCTTTTCTTGGCTACAGGATCTGTCACCATGTCCCTGGGATCATCTCTGGGATCAGCGGCCTCTTCTTGTCTTTCTCAGTCTAGCAAGATGTTTCTCAGTTTTACGGATATTTTTTGAAGAACCAGCTTTATTCCACTTCTTGTATGTTTTCCTGTTTTGTTTTTTTTTTTTTTCAATGTTTGTTTATTTTTGGGACAGAGAGAGACAGAGCATGAACGGGGGAGGGGCAGAGAGAGAGAGGGAGACACAGAATCGGAAACAGGCTCCAGGCTCCGAGCCATCAGCCCAGAGCCTGACGCGGGGCTCGAACTCACGGACCGCGAGATCGTGACCTGGCTGAAGTCGGACGCTTAACCGACTGCGCCACCCAGGCGCCCCTGTTTTCCTGTTTTTAACTGCATTGATTTCTCCTCTCTATTATTTCCTTCCTTCTGCTTGCTTTGAGTTGACTTTTCTCTTCCTTTTCTAGTTTCTTAGGACAGGAACATAACTATTGATTTGAGAACTTTCTTCATTTCTAATGTGGGCATTTAGGGCTATAAATTTCCCTGTTCACACAGCTTTAGCTGCACCCTATGCATTTTCATTTCCTTTGAGACTTCCTCTTTGATGCATGGATTGTTTAGAAGCGTGCTATTTAATGTCCAAGTATGTGGAGACATTCCTGTTGTTATTGATGTATGTTATTGATTTCTGATTTAATTTCACTATGGTTGGAAAATACACCTGATATGATCTTGATTCCTTGTGATCTGTTGAGATTTGTTTTATGGCCCAGCGAGTGATGGTCTGCATGGTGACTGTTCCATCTTGGAAAGTGTGTGAGTTCTGTGCTGTTGCGTGAGATCCTCTGTAAACATCGGTTAGCCCCTGATGGCCAATGGTGTTGTTCAGCTCCCCTAGCTCCTTGGTGGCCTTCAGTTGTGTGGTCCCATCAGTTGCTGGGAGCCGGGTGTGAAGTCCCCAACTAGCATGCAGGATTTGTCTCTTTCTCATCTCAGGTCTGTCAGCTTTTTGCTACATGTATTCTGACACTTTGCTATTTGGTGCACACATAGTTAGACAGTTATGCCTTCCCAGCAGATTGATCCTGTCATTATTACATATATCCCTCTTTAGCAATTTTCTTTGCTGTAAGGTCTACTTTATCTGATCTTAATATGGCCATTCCTGATACCTTAATTCAGAGTCGCATGGTGTATCTTTTCCTATCCCCCACTTTCAACCTACCTATGTCATTGTAATTGAAGTGAGTTTCATGAAAACAACATATTGTTGGATCATGGATTTATTTTTTTTAATTCACTCTGTCAATCCCTGTCACTTAGGTGGTATTTTGGACAATTCAGATGTAAGGTAATCGCTGATATGTTGGGGCTTAAGTCTGCCCTTTTGCAAGCTGTATGTCTGTAGAGAAGGGAACACAGCAGGACAAGCAAACAGCTACTGTTCAGTGTACTGTTCAGATGAAATGCAGTCATAGCAAATCATCATAAACAACATAAAACCAAGTCTGACTACACACAAAGACACTGCTGATCTTGTGAGACAGAGCTGTGGCTTCCTTGGCAAATGTCAGACATCTGATTGCCTGTTGAAGAAGAAATTGTGAGCTCTGCACATAAGAGCGACTTCCTTCCTAGAAGACATTGCAAATGAGGATGTGGGATACCCTTTGTGTTAGAGTGAGGCAGAGTAGAGAAAGAACAGACTTTGTGTTCAGGTGACCTGGTTTTTTCTCCCAATGGGATCTTTTATTAGCTGAGTAATACTTAACAAATGACTCCCTGGGCATCCGTTTTCTCATCTATGAAATGGGGATAATACTTCCCTCACAGGGTTGTTGAGACGATTTATTCAATCACCCATAACTCTTACTATTATCCCATGTGTGGATGTCCCCGTACGCTCAGGGCTCCCAGAGCCTGGGACAGTGAGTGGTTCGCTGCAGAGACCAGGAGAGAGAGGTGGGGCCAGCAGCCTGGGCCTCTCTTGAAACAGGCGTGGGTTTGAGGACAGAAGTCTCCGGAGGACCAGCCGGCGCTCCGGCTCTTTCTCTGGCACCTTGCTTGCTGGCCACCCCAAAACAACCTACCCAAGGTCCTGCCCTGGTCTGATGGCAGAATCAGGGTGTGGAGGGGACAGACGGTTGCACTGTGGGCCTATGACAGTCCACCGACACCAACCTGCTTGCTCCAGCCCCCTTCACTGCAGACCCTGCCCCTGCACTCCGTGGATCACACACAACAACCTCTGCCCCTGCCCCTGGGGTGTAGGTCGGGGCTGAGCTCCTCTGCTTTCACCCTACAACGTTGGTGGGGGGGGCATCAAGAAAAAATTGGAGGACTCCCAGGGTTCGGGGGGACAGAAAGGGGCCCGTAAAAATGAATGTGTGCGCCTACCAATCTTATCAATTCCCTGAATCGTCATGTAGGACAGGTTTTTCTGGCAAAGGAAAATAACATGAAAAAGGAAAAGGAAAAGGAAAGGATTACAAAGGCTGATGCCCTGAAGGATGGTAGGTTTTTCCTTGTTTGTTTTCCTACTGTGAAATACCTCATTCATTTAAAGATGACAGAACCTCCATTTCGAAGAACCATGCGGCCCTCGCTCAGCGACGCCTGCACCCTGGAGGTTCGTCATCCCGAGGGTGGCAATCTGTCTGCTGCGTCACGTGGCCTCCTACGTGCACCCGGGAGCCCAGAATACCACCATGTTTTAAACCACCGGCTCTTTTACCCTTCAGACCTTGATTCCCGTTCTCTAGATCAGTTTCGTTTTGTCACTTCAGATCAAATAGAAAACATAAGTACAGCCCTCTGAGAAGCCAGCACAGTGCAAGACGACCTGCGTGAACAGCGAAAGGAAGCGACACACTGGCTTCAAGTTTCCAGAGTAAACGGTCCGGAGAAGGCACCTATACCCACTCTGCCCCTGACTGGGATGGCCCTCCTCCCCCTCTCACAGCTCTCTCTGATGATGGGGTTTCTGCTGGAAGACTACGGCTTGGGCAGGAGTCAGTATGTGCTCCTCTATCCCATCACATGCCTGTGATGTGTCCACGGAGATCAAAATATATCCAACTTAGTCATGTAATTCACATTATAAACTAACCTGCTGACAAGTGGGAAAGTAAGGGAAAGGCAAGAGTTAAAGGGTCACCAAGTCAAGAGCAAAGATAGCTTTTGTTGGTCGGCAATTTATGAGACCTCAGAAGTCTAGCAAAGGCAGGCTGTCTCCTCATAGACCCTGGTCATTCTCTACAAGACACAAAGGAAAACGAGCACAGTAGTGTCCACCGCTTGGTTACTCCACGGAGCTCTTAGAATGGAGTCAATGGACTGGAATCTATAAAGAAATCTTCAGAACACTGAACAGCAGCACGTGAGGAGTAACAGATTAGCACATTTCATACGTTGCTCCAAAGATACACCTTTAAATTAATTCAATCCAAATAACATTAATTGAACATCTATTGTGTTCCAGGACAAAGCATAGTCTCTGTGCCCTGGGAAGATTAAAACTTATTCAGGGAGACATAAATTTAAACAAATGAATGCCATGCAGCATAATATGTTCTGAGAAACAGGGGGCGAATGAGGTAAAGTGAAGAGGAAGCAGGGGGGCACCATGACCAGATTACACCATCATGAACTCAAATGAAGCATAACGTTGAAATCTCAATTCTTGTCTCTGCAAACCAAGACAAATTATGGAACGTTAGGTCTCCTTTGACCAGAAAGCCTTAAAATACCAAGGAGCAAGATGGAGGTCCCACTCCCTTTGAAGTCTGCCCCATTCTATTGTTTTTCCAACCAGTAATAAGGGTTGAAAACACACACACACACACACAAACATGGGGACAAACTGATTCATTCTCCTCTTACAGTGATTAGCTTTTTTCACACAGCTGCTAAATGCCTTTGGAGAGGTTAGGTTAAAATTTCAGCTTTAAAAATATCACAGTTGATGTTACTTAGAACAGCTGGTGGTTTCCACCGCTCACTCCCGGGTGGCCACAGTTCCAATTTGTGGCTAGCCTTGTCTTCAAACATCTCGGGGCAACCAAAATACGACAGGATGACAGATCATCCTCTCAATGGATACTGACAAACAAATTAGTGCAAAGATGCTTTTCGTAGCAGACCAGATGTGTTGAGTTCTATCATATGGAACAAGCAATGAGAAACTGTCCATGCCCCATCTGTGCCTTTTATTTTTTATTTATCTCTCTCTCTCTCTCTCTCTCTCTCTCTCTCTCAATGCACTATCATGAAATCCAAAGTGCTGAGTTTACATGTGCACCAAATGAACACATTGAGAAGCTGGCTTCGTTGACATGTCAGAAAACTTTCCTAGGGTAGAATCCAGGAAAATAAGACCAACCTTTAACAGAACTCTGCGGTGGCGTATGAAAGCCATTTGTAAACACGCTGCTTGAAGATGGGGCTTTGTCACGAGTCAGTAACACCAGGAAGAGGCTGCAGAAGGCTCTGCCTCTTGTGAGACTCCCAGCCACGGCTCTAACATGGACTCCCACGTGGGACGTGAAGCATTTCTTCCTGCCACTGATGGGCAAATAGTGTCCACTAGACTAGGGGGTAGCTAGCTAGTTAGCCCTGGACCCCTCTAACTCCCCAAGTCACATGAAAAATTTTAATATTCTATATTTCTCAGTTAAGATCAATCAACAAAGTCTTTGAGGACCTACTGTTCACTTGGAACCCCACCAGGCACTAGGGAGAATGTAAAGATAAGTCAAGAAGCGTCCCCCCTCCCGTCAAGAAGCTTAGCATCACCTTGAGTACAATGAACGCACGTGAGCAATGCCTACCCGTGCAAAGGGTTCCATGAGGCTGGTCTGAGGCTTGAGACCATGAATGTTTCAGGAGTGAGGAGGATGGAGAAGTCCCTAAGGCTCACAGAAGGGGAGTCCTCAGAGAGGATACAGGAGTTGAACTAGGTTTTTAGGGATGAGTGGGATTCAGATTAGTGGGGGTAGTAAGGACAGCAGTAACTCTAGGAGGGGAGGAGGTCAATGATGTGGGCACTAGCATGAAGCTGGGTGCGTGGACCTGTGCACCACCAGGGGGGCTGTGCAGGAGGTGTGGCACGTACAAAGGCAGAGCTGGGGAGGTGAGCTAGAGCCAGGTGATGGAGACCTGCGCAGTGGAGACGGCAGGATTCTGAGCAGAGAGAGGGCTCCTCCTGGAGTCCCCCTCACTGTCTGGAGGCTCATATTGTGGAAGTCAGAGCACCTGTCTAAGGCTCTGTAAAACGGGGATCGTGTTTATCCCACCCCCCTCATAGGACTATTCAGCGACAGGGCTTGTCAGCTATAATGCCAGAAAGGTGAGTGCTATTGCTGCCATGCAGCAAGGGCCATTTTTATTTTTTTTATTTTTTTTTTTAATTTTTTTTAAATTTTTTTTTTCAACGTTTTTTTATTTATTTTTGGGACAGAGAGAGACAGAGCATGAACGGGGGAGGGGCAGAGAGAGAGGGAGACACAGAATCGGAAACAGGCTCCAGGCTCCGAGCCATCAGCCCAGAGCCCGACGCGGGGCTCGAACTCACAGACCGCGAGATTGTGACCTGGCTGAAGTCGGACGCTTAACCGACTGCGCCACCCAGGCGCCCCAACAAGGGCCATTTTTAGAAAGCCTGCACTGTTTTCCATCTGCATGAGGGACTTGGGGAGAGGGAGCAAACCACAGGTGGAGTTTGACGTCTGGCCCTAGAAAGCATACGGACGCCTTTCATACTGCAAATAACTTGAGTGCCTTATGCAAGCCCAGTGGGTCCTTCCAGTCTGAGTAACTGCATAGCCTGTGTTCTTTGGTTTGCACGAATAGATTAGTGGTGATCGTTACTGCAATTTTCGAGAGTCCACTGTCATCTTTCACCAAGTAGCTGGTAAATTATGTCAACTCTTTGGAGATTTATATGCATTAGTGGCTTGCAGGTGTCGTGGCTCCAGATGACTGAATCACGGCCAGGGGGCCTGAGCCCGACTCGGAAGATAGTTGCCTCTTTGTCAGCGTTATCAGCACAGTGTGGGTTGTCGCTGCCCCCTGTCCTGACGGCCACCTGCGGGTCAGGTGCACACCACCCCCCCCCTCCGGCAGTTCTGCTCGTGCCACCAGGCTGGAGCTTCTGTCCCTGAAGCACTGGCTGCTCGTGGGCCACGGGAGAGTTGACTGCGGCCCCTCCCCTCGCATGAGCACTCACTCAACCCCGGGATGACGGTCTTTGTCAATCAATTTACAGCAAAAGAGCGGCTACAACTGCTGACCCTAGGGAAAAGCAGGACGCTGTGAGATCCTTCTTCACCTGACTGAGTCTTCGTGTCTCCTGCCATTCTTGCGCCTCCTTTCGCGTCCGTACTCCACTCCTTCCGATGACCTTGGATGGCAAGCGTGGAGGTCAGGAACTGAGTCTTTGTTCCCAGGGAAGGTTCCAGAGCTTTGGTGGGAGACGCTGGCTTAGAACTGGGCTTCTTGAGTGGTGGGTTCCTCAGAATAGGGGTCAGATTCGGATGCCGCAAGCCTCAAACCCCACTATCAGAGCTTGACGCTTCAGGACTTTTACTGCCACATTCTTTCCACACTCACACCTAGCTCCTGCCCCCACCCCCACCCCCGGCCGTGCAGACCAACAGCAGCAGGTCAAGGACAAAGCATGACTGTACACGATGTGTCCTCCCTCCCAGTCCAGGAACCCTCCCTGAAACTTACTGCTCCCCAAGAGCAGCATTCTGGCTGGGGCCAGGGTTAGGCAGTGATCCCCCCTTCCCGCCCTCCAACCCCCTTCCCGTCAGCATGTCCCAGTCCTGGTTCCCTTTAGGTGACAGTGGGTGGGGCTGACAGTGCTTGGATGCTACATCACAGCCACGCCTCCTTTACCCAAACGCGCCCACTGCCGGGCCGTCCTGGCTGAGTGCCCTGTACCTTTACGTTTGACCTGGTTCAAGCCTGGGCATGTGCGGTCACAAGGGCAGGAGCTTTGCTCATTTGGTTCACCGCTACACCCTCAGGGTCTGGAACAGTGTCTGGCCCATAGGTGGTGTCAATAAACATGTGTTCCGCAAGACAATAAAATTCTATCATAAAGGCGGTCTTAAAGAAGACGGAGTTCAAATCCTTCCAGAACTCCCGCACTCCCAAGGCTCTCAGACATGGGCCAATTATTACACGGAAGGATTCAGTGGCTTCGGTGCCATCACGGGTGGCAACCCTGAAGCTTGTGGCTGGGTCACTTGAGATGTATCGAGGCTGCGTTGTGCGTAGCTAGAATTTAGATCTCCGACCCCAACAAGCCTGCAAAGCACAAGGCTTGTGAATCTGAACGGGAGACAAAGACCACAGAGCACACGGGCAGACGGACTTGTAGTGTTTTCACTATAAGCTGCTGTAAGAGACCCCCTCAGACGGCGGCTTAGACCACAGGGATGGACTCCCCACGGCTGGAGAGTCCAAGATCCAGGTGCCGGCAGATCCCAGGGCCGAGAGAATCTGCTTCCTGGTTCAGGGACGGCAATTTCTCGCTGTGTCCTCACGTGGCGGGGAGGGGCCCTCCGGGGTCCCCTTTATGAGGACATTAATCCCATTGTGGGGGCACCACCCTCACGACCCCCTCCCCTCCCAGAGGCCTCACCTCTTGACATCATCACCCTGGGGTTCAGTTTCAACACAGGCATTTGGGGAGGCCACATTCAGTCCTTAACAGAAGTTTTGGTTCCCACCTCAGCGTGGAGTAAATCACGGCAGGCGCAAGGAAGTGTCCACACAGTTCCTTCTCCACCCAGCTTCCCCACCGCCCCCCACAATGCCCGGAGACACCACCTTGAGTGTTACTGGTACTTTGTGGGACCGGCGGTAGAGGCTCTGAGAGCCCTGAGCTCCCTCTAGAGGCCGGTGGCTGCCACTGCCGCCCCGGGTGGCCAGTGGCACAGGAGGACCGGCCACGCACGGGGGCTCGGAGATGACCAGGCTTCCATCCCACCCCTTCCCGACACAGACTCGCTCCGGGCACACGCATAGTGCAAACCCGCAAAACGCGGCTTCGAGGGCGGCACAGGCAGGAAGACCTTAGTGTCGGTTTGTTCAGGACTGCCTTCTGATTCGTCCTTGGTGCTAGGCAGCAGATAACCCTGTGGTCCTCCAGAATTACCTCCCCCCCTTGTCTCTGTCTTTCCAGAACCCCCGTCCTGGGTGCGGAGCCATGCTCTTGCAGCAGGCTGCCCCTCGCATCTGAGAGCAGGTGTGTGCTCACACACGCTCACTCTCTCTCTCTCTCTCTCTCTCTCTCTCTCTCTGTCTATTTTCCAGTCAGTCTGCTCCGTTTCCTCAGCCTTTTATGTTGATGCCTCTTTCTGGAAGATGAGGACCTGCCATCATCCATCAGGGATTTTATTCTTCATCATGAAAAACCATAGCCCAGAGGCCAGCTTCTATTTGGTAGATAGAGTCGGGAGATCAGCCTTAACTCCCAATCTTATAAACCTCTTATAATAAAATCCCCTCAGATGTAAATGCGCTGTCCCAATAATTAGATAAATATGCCCGACCACTGGTTACCAGCCTGGTGACGGATCTAATTATATTATTTTCTGTGACTGCACTGGTCTGACAATCCCTCATCAAATATCTGTCTCTGCTACTTCTCGCCAGCTTTACACATAGCTGTCGATGTAAAAATACTTATAAAAGTAACTGCTCAAACATGAACATTTCAAGACAGGAGCTCATTAAACAAAGAAATGGTACGAGCTGTGTTGTGTGCTAGATTAGAACTTTAAGTGATATTTTCTGCAAGCAAGGAAGGTACGGGGCTTTAAATATTATTATTCACATTTAATCACGCACCAAATGCTCCTGCCTAATTGCTAAATGTTTTCTCTTGTGCTTAAATTCCATGCCACAGATTATTAAAAATTGACTTTACAATATTTATTTTACTTATCTTCTCAAGCCAGACTGGGCTTAGCCCATAGATTTTGTGAATTATTAATTTTTAAAGGCAATTTGTGCTACATTTTACACTTGGATGATATCCAGAGAGACACTGATTTCTAATCCAAAACTTGCAGAACGGAATCACTTTGATTCATCTTTAAAGACTCTTAAAGCACAAACCCAGATTCAGAAGAGCTAATGAATCCCTCCAACGTAATGTGAAAAGCTAACAAGCACTTAGTTAACACTTAGATCCGTGTGATAAAAGGGAACCCAGGATCTTCAGCAGATTATCTGAGCACTAACCCTGGGCAGTGTAACTCACTCGGTTATATAACAAGAGCTGTGTAGACGGACATGAGGGACAAACCCCTATGCCAACAGCAGCATCCCTCCGTCACCCTTCATGCACCTGCAGCCTTCGGGACTCACCGTCTGCAGAAGCCGTACCCTCCACGGGGGCTCCTGGTTTCCCTTGAACTCACCCACTCTGCTGAGAGGCGAGATAAACCCATTGCATTGATTTCCCCTTGATTTTCTCCTAAGTGTATTGTCGTGAGGCTCCGCTTTCCCGCGCTGAGTTCTAAATTAGAATTGTGTATTAAATGGAGAGGAGATCCGTACACACCTGAGATGCGGTGTCACCTGACGTTTCTGTGTGTGTATAAACCCCCTGCTTCTGTCTTATTTTCTTAAAGCCAACTTTGTCTACATGCCCATTAACTCATTATTTGCTCGAGATGCTGCGTTCGAGGTGAATCTTTCTCTTCCCTAGGCTCTGCAGCTGCACTTCTCAAAAAGCCACGGGTCACACGTAACTGGTTCATGGTGTGTAGCACATTCAATAGAAAAGGGGAATTTCCTAGAAAATTTGCAAAAACTGAGGAGTGGATCTTCCTCCCCCAGAGAGTCCAAACAGTACTAGAAAATGAAACAACCGAAATAATGCATCGTTTGACAATGCTGGCATCCCGTTGGGTTTTTCAGTGTTTCTGGAAACTCGATATGTTTATACACAGACACGTGTCCATATATTTATATATAAACATATTTATTTGGAAGGCTCGATACAGTTACAGGAGTTTGGAATGCTGTTGCACTTTGTAAAAACCATTCCATCAACACTGTTCAACCTACAACCAGCTGGGCACTGGGGAGGACACAATTCGGACCCGTGTGCCGTTCGACAGCTGCTCTTGCAGCCCTGGACTGACATTCTCGAGTCTACGCGGAGCACGATGCAGAACTAACGCACTCAAGACAGTAGATGCCTTAGAGAGTTGCTGATGAGCGCAGACAATTTCCCTTCTTTCCACATGGTTTCAGTTGTTTTGCTGACATCTCGATGAGGTGACCATTGGTAGCACATCTCCCTAGCACCTCGGGCATCATGGGAAGACTCTTAAGAGTATCTGCCCTCCATCACTTTAGGGACAATAAGATAACGGTGCGAACACGTAGCAGAGCGCCTGGAAATCTCACAACAAATGCAGTCTTCCCGGTCCTAGTCCACACCGCACGTCCCTGTCCACACACTTCCTCACCCCAGCCTGGACGTCACAGCCCCACCCTCTCCCTCGACACCACCCTCCAGGCCTGGTTGGGTGGCTGACCATAAGGAGGTAGGACCGCCAGGCAGCCAGAAAGAGAAGGGCGGCTCCCAGCAGGACTGTCCTAGTAAACACCGCATGGCCAGTGGGCTCGGGCCTCTGGGGCTGGTGCTAAATAAAGAGGGGACACGGGCGAGCAGAGGGACACCCATAGGATGTGGCCCCCACAGAACGGGCCCATACCTGCCGGCTGGCGCTCGCCCCTCTAGGCCTGCCCGCCCCACCCCACCTCCAGCGCTCTGGAAAACTCGGGCCCATGGAGTAAGTCAGTGAGATGGTGGCCGTCCGCCCCGCAAACACGGCCACACGCCCGCTGGGCCCTAATGATTTCACCTCCAGCTGCTCTCGGTGTGACGCTCGGTAGCTCACATGTGCAGTAAGTGGTTCCAGGACCTTCTGCTCGGCAAACGCTATCTTACATGCAAACGTGTGCATATCAACTTATCTCTGCGTGTACACGCACGTGTCCATGCCCGCGCGTGTGTTCTGTGTGCACACAGGAACGCGTGTGTGTCCCGCGGGCCGCCGCGTCCCAGAACTTGCCGCGGGAAAGCGAGATCTGCCTGAACGACAGTCGGGATGAGACCTTCCCAAACTGCTAGCCCCACCTGCTCGCGACAGCTCGCGAGTTCAGCCCTATCGCTCCTGCCTGTTTTGGAGAGCAGGGATGGAGGGCCAGGGCCAGTCGCTGTGCAGGGCGTGACCACCCACGCGACAAGTGACGGAACCGGGACTTCCATCCGGGTCCTCGTCACCACAATAGCCTGCACCAGCCACCATAATATGAGCTCCAACAACGTTCACAGGAGAGGTAGCCCTGCTTTACTTCGATCAGGAAGGCCGCCTGGAGGAGGTGGCATTTGGGAAAGACATGACTCTTCGCCAAATCGACAATTACTTTCTTTTGACCCTTTGGTCAACTGAATCAAGCAAATAACCTCCTAATTGAGTTTTATCCTTACTAGAAACTGTGGTATTACCTTTAATTTAAACAATTTTTTAACATATATTTATTTTTTGAGTGGGAGAGACAGAGCACGAGCAGGGGAGGGGCAGAGAGAGAGGGACACGCAGAATCTGAAGGAGGCTCCAGGCTCCCAGCTGCCAGCACAGAGCCCAATGTGGAGCTCGAACCCACGAACCATGAGATCACGACCTGATCCAAAGTTGGATGCTTAACCAACTGAGCCACCCAGGAGCCCCTATTACTTTTAATTTTAAATAAACAGCTAATCCATTATATTAAGGCAGTTAGCTGATATGCACAAAGCCAACTTGATGAAATGGAGAAATCCAATCATACTATCATTTTCTGACACACAAGCAAGCACACCAAAAAAACAGTGACTGACTTCTCACCTGGCAGGTCTCCACATTCCCAGATACAGTCCACAACTCTGACAAGGTGCAGGGTCTATCCACCTGTCTATCCTCCACCAGCAACCCATCCATGGCCCCACCTACCCGCCATCACTCAACTGCAGGACAGGTGGTTGCAGGCAGGAGACGAGCATTCGACGGCCTAGTTCTGCACTGACCCTGACATCTGTCCATGAAGGAAGGGACGGGCCGCCGCCCGCTTGGTTATTTTGGGGGGGTCTGGATTGAGGCCGCGTGCACCCCCACCAGGACACTGACCCCTCACAGGCCCCGTGAACACCCTGCAGGAGGGCAGGACAGCGCCAGCCGGGATTTCAGTGGTTCAACCAGAAGGCCAGGCCTCGGCCTTGGGGACTTGGGCTCGGTGGCTCCCCTGCCCCTTCCCAGCCCCAAGGACGGCTCCGTCCTTCCGTGCTGGCAGGGCTACAGGAGCGAGGCTGGTCCCTCAGCCGCACACGGCCTCCTCACAAATAGCCGTGAACTCCGCCTAGATGTCCAGAAGTGGCTCTCCTTCTGGGGGCACCTGCAGAGGACAGAGGGACGGGGCAGGTGCGGAGGGCGAGAGGCCTTCCCGCCAGGCTGGTGCAAGTGGGTCGGGGGTGGGCCGGCCCCTGGCGGGGCTCGGGGCCGGTAAGCGTACTTAGTGGGCTGTGAAAGTGCTGGTGTAAAACAACACGTTTAGGGGCGCCTGGGTGGCGCAGTCGGTTAAGCGTCCGACTTCAGCCAGGTCACGATCTCGCGGTCCGTGAGTTCGAGCCCCGCGTCGGGCTCTGGGCTGATGGCTCGGAGCCTGGAGCCTGTTTCCGATTCTGTGTCTCCCTCTCTCTCTGCCCCTCCCCCGTTCATGCTCTGTCTCTCTCTCTGTCCCAAAAATAAATAAACGTTGAAAAAAAAAAACAAAAAAACAAAAAAAACACAACACGTTTAATTTAAGGTGAGGTCGTAATCCCGAGGGCTCTGCGGTGCCCGCAGCAGCAAGGAGGATGGGCCTCGCGGCTCGCAGGTCTGGGAACCCTCCAGGGCGGCCTCTCCGCAGGGCGTGGGCTCCCTCCCTATTCCGCACGGCCCCCCAAAGCCTCCCACCACACTTCCCGAATCCTCTGTTCGCGGGCCACGCCCGGGGCGGCTCCCACTGAAGCTCAGACGCACCGGCGACACCAGCCGCGGTGCTGGCAGCCGGTACCCGCCCAGGCGCGCTGGCTCTGCGTCTGGCAGCCCGGAAACACCGGACGTGGCCCTTCCTTCCCAGCAGCCATGTCAACTGTCCGAGAGTTTCTCCAGAGTTTGAAAGACACTTCAGTCCACGGGGGAAGCCACGGGGGAAGTCGAGGCCATGTTTACTTACAGGAAGTCACAGAGTCCGTGCAGGGGGGCTGAATCTCCTCCGTGCAGATTCAGAAGAAAGGGGTTCCGTCGGAAGATGGCCGCCGTCAATTCCAATCGCCCTCTGCTGTCCTCACCTCAGCTGCCAAGGGCGCGTCCGCCGTCTGCTCCCTTCTCCGTCCGTGTGGCTGTGCTCAAACCTGCGGGTCTGAGTGAAGGCTGGTCGGGCCGCGGTGTCCTGAGGGCAACATGTGTCCACCAGCTCTGTGTCCCAGCCACGGAAGGAGGGCTGACACGTCAAAGGCAGGGACGCTCGCTGGGCAATCGGCCTGAGACCCGGCCGGCGCCCAGCTCTGGGCCACACCCGTCTGTTCTTCCAGATGAAAGCCTGTGCCCGTATCAGGGCAGGCCATTTTGAAAAGAACAATTATCATCGGCGTCTGTAAGCAGGAGGGTGAACGCTCTGGCTTCTCGGAGGCGGCAGCCTGCTGTGGGTGCATCTCCCCAGATTCTCTGACTCGCGGCAGCCTGGCCACAGATGTCCATGCTGTTCCGCGCAGGCCTGCGTGCCGGCCAGCCTGAACGTGAGCCAATGCGCACTTCCTCCGTGCCTCGGTTTCCTCACTGGTAATAGCTATCTCAAGACCGTCATGGGCGCTAGTTGAGGAAATGCATGAACGCTGATGCTTTCTTTCCACTGTGTCCCTGACACAGTCCATACACAGCAAACACTCGCCGTTGTTGACGCGAGCCTGTCGCAGAGACCGAGCGTGTGAGGATCGTGCAGTGCGCATCCTGACACGGGCTCCCCCCCTGCCCTCCTCAGCTCCGACGGTGCCCAGGGCACCCCCAGGCTCTGAGCAGGAGGGGTGTGAGCGCTCCCCGAGGGACGCAGGGGACAGGGCGCAGGCTCAGCACCCCCTACTTGGCCCCGACGCCAGGAGTCTTACCTATGAAGCTTCTGAGACCCGAGATTTAATTTGGACAAAAAGAGAGGAACATTGTGCTGTTTACACAAGCCCCACATTCTTAAACCGTTTAAAGTGAAAGAAGCAATACAAAGTAAGCCCGGTACTTCCCGAGAGACGAGAAAGATCCAGAACGATGGCCCTAACATCTCTCGTTCCAGCTTTCATTTCAAGGACTTCAGAACAACCACTCATCGCTTTGCCTTTGGGGTCTTGGGTCCACGGATTTCAGTGAAGCGATGCAAGGCGGTCTCGACCCCAGAGCCGCGACCCCGCGATCCACAGTAACGCCTGGGAGGTGCCTGCGCTACTGCCCCCCGAGCCCTGCCCTGTGCGCACCTGACATACGGATTGTGAGTTATGGCAGGATGTGTTTTCACTAAACGCACGGGCATCGGGGCCGGACTCAGTGCTCCCCATGTGCCCCCACCCGGCGCTCTCTGTGGCCCGGCCCGCTCTGACGCGGCGGGCACTGGGGACACCGTGGAACGCCAGCGGAGCGGTGACAGCCAGCAAATGAGCGGCTCCATTTTGCAGAGCTCCTGGCCAGCCAGACACTCGAGGGCAGGCTGACAGCTCCCCGCCCGGGGACCCAGATGCACGGCCCCCATTATCGCTGCTGATGCGCGTCACAGCCAGGCAGGGCCTCTGAGACACATTGAGAAGCGTGCGCCCAGAAGCTTGACAGGCCCCCAGGAAGTCTCTCCAGCCGAGCTCTCTGCACACGAACCCTTCGAACACAGCCCCTCCGTGCGGCGGCCCTCTGCACGGCCGAGCCTCAAAGGCGGTTCTTGGAAACACTTTCCTCAGTTCAAAGAAAGGATTTGCCTCCCATTCTCCCCTTTGGGGCGACAAACCTTATGTTTTAATTAAGAGGTAGGGCACTCGGGAACTTGTCATCAAGAGACACCGACGGGGCATGAGGCCTTTGGCTGAAAGTACTCCTCCTCCCAGACCAGCTGGGCTTCCAAGCTTTGGAGAAGAGGACAGTGCCCTGGTTCTCTGAGCCCCGAGCATGACCGCACCCCTACTCGTGACAGTGGGGGTAAAACACTGCTCCCCGTGAGCACTGAGTCAGCAACCCCACAAGCGTTCCCAGTGACACAGGTGTGAGCCAGCGCACAAGGGGCCGCGTGAGCCGGGCCCAAGGCCACCTCTGTGACGGACAGTGTGACAGCGGCTCTGATGAGGGTGTGTGTGGGACTCTCGCAATTCTGTGCTGCTGTGGGTTCTCAGACCAGCTTCCCGTGTCAGCAGTCCCAGCCTGTTCACTCCGGCAGGCACGGTCGGCAGGTGAACGTGGGGCGGCGGCAGCAAAAAGTCCTGTTAAAACAAAATCACTGGGCACCTGGGTGGCTCTTTGGGTAAGCATCCAACTCTTGATTTCAGCTCAGGTCAGGATCTCATCGTTCGTGGGTTCAAGCCCCGAGTCAGGCTCTGCGCTGACAGCAAGGAGCCTGCTTGGGATTCTCTCCCTCTCTCTCCCCCACGCTCTCTGTCTCTCTCCCTCTCTCTCTCTCAAAATAAGTAAATAAACTTTGAAAGAGAAGACGAAAGACCCGAAAATCACACTTTCAAGGAGAGTAGCCATGCCCCACAATTATTCCCCCTGCCCCAGGTCTGGGGTTCCCGCGTCAACAGAACAGGCGGGGGGTGGCGGCCCAGACAAGGTCCTTCTCTCACACGGGGACAGAGAAGCCGATACTGTGCCGCGACACCAGTGGTGATATGGACACTTCGCTCGATGGTCAGATGTGCTGGACGCAAAGGTCGTAGAATAATTTTTCAGGTGTGTGTGGGTACTTACCCTTGGGGCAGAGTCTGCAGTGCAAGGTGCTAACAGAGATACGTTCTGAGCTTATTCAGGCCGGCGTGTGAGTCCCGGGGGCAGAGGAAGGACATTACCCTGTTCTCTGCTGACCCCCAGTGCAAGGACAGTGCTTACACATAGTAGGCTTTTCACAAATACTGCCCGAGTGACTGCCGATGAGCAAACCACTCAAAACTCAGACCTTAGATACACCCCTGACGAGGCCAGACCTCTGCACGCGTGCACGGACTTTTGTGTCAGGCACAGAGTCAGGCAGCCTCCCTCACCCCCAGCCTGTATCCCAGAGATCCACAGCTGACTGGAGATTTTCCACTGCACCACGTCGGAAATGCCCGCAGGGCTGTGCCCGAGACATCAGGCGAGGCCTTCCAGAGCCCCATCTGTCAGCATTTCTCCAGTCACATCTCGTGGAACAGAAGTTCCATGGGATGCTCCTGAAAAACACGCTCCAAGGTCACGAGAAGTGCTGTTTGCCCACTCCATCGTGAAGATTTTCAAGTCACATTAGCAGACCGTGCGTCATAAGCCCCCGGAAGCCCTTCGGTAGAGAGATGTGCTCAGTTTCATAGAACTCGGCATTGCTCAAGTGTATTTGCTCATGCAAATGCTTCTTGGCCATGACAAACCCATCTGAGTACTTTAATTCAGCCTGGTCTCACCAACACAGCTGAGCGGCGGGGGCCGTGCGAGCCACACGCCCACCCGCGTGGTCACCCCACCGCCCTGCACCTGACTTTCCTACCAGAGAAGAGGAAAGCCGAGAGGGCCACGCCGCACCCCACAGCACCCCTGAAAGACCAGGGATGATGCAGTGAGGGGCCACGTGTGGTACTGAAGTCTGTCTGGATGGGGAGTAAAACCAAGCCCTGTGTAGCGCCTCCCACAGCCCCGCCCGTTTGAGCCAAGGCCCCAACGCTCCACGGGACACGGTGTGACTTGTCCCTGCTTTTCACACCTCTGTGCGGCTCACCATGCCTCACTGGGAAGTCCACCCGCAGCCGGCCCCCACGCCTGCTTCCCTCCAACCCTCGTAGGTGCCTCGCATCCCGGGGTCTCTTCCCGCCTGTGACTGGGAGAGCGGGGTCAGCTGAGCAGGCCGGGGAGACGCAGAAGCCCTGAGAAGGCACGGAATCCTAGCAAAGCGTGACACTGGTTTTAACATTAGCATCGGCAAACACAGGTTGTCATGCTTGGTGCCCTGACGAGGTGTTCTTGGAACCCTCTGATTATTTCCTTCTTACCAGAGCCCCCAAGTGGAGAAGATTCTGGTCCAAGCAGCAGCAACTCAAAATCCTCCCTCACGCCCGTCTTTAAGGGCCGGCCCGGCCAGGGTGCGGCCGCCCCCAAACACTCCCTGCTCAGAGCGCTCAGCCATTTAGCCGGTCTGACCCCAAACACACAAAAACGCACTCTCGGGCAAATTAAAAACATCCATTTGCCACTTCTCATTCCCGAACCATGTGGAATGCAAAAGAGGAGCATAAAAAACGAGGCTCTCGGTAACGGGGAAGGCTCGCATTTTATCCCGGGCTCTGGAGCGAATACATGACACTGTGTGAGTCTCACCCAGACAGAGGCGCACAGAGCTGGTAATAACTCAAGGTATTTTATCACTGTGTGTCCTCAGGCTAGGCATCAGATGGGAAAAACACTCCTGAAACAAAATTAAATAGTTTTAGATCTAGTTTTACCAGGCTGAACTAGGTTGCAGATTGATTTTCATGGAATCTAATGGAGAACAACACACACGCTGCCCGTCTCATAGAAAACCCATCCACCACACCACTTTCTACTCGCCTGGCGCTTCAGCACAAGTGATCATAAGCTCGTACTTCACAAGGCAGCGGCCTCGCCCTGCGAACGCCTTCCCCGCCAACGGAGCCCAATGCGGGCACGGCCTCCCAGGCGGTCTCCTCAAGTGCCCGCTCACGCGGACACGCGATCCGCTCGCTCCCTCTGGCGGGAAGGGGAGGCCTGGGGCCAGGGCAGCACCCGGAGCCCGCGTCTAGCCGTCCTCTGTTCGGCCTCCTCATCTCTGCCCGCCACGCACCGCCCTCGCTCTTCCAGGATTTTCCCCTCTTCCCTGAACAGCTAAGCGCTGGCTCCTCTTCCTCCGTGTGCATCAGGGCCAACCAGAACCAGACGGGAAAGCGTGGCGGCTCCAGCCCCTCCCGGGACAGGCCGCGTGGGGCCTGGTCCCGTGGACTGCCTGCACGGGCCCCTGCCAGGCCACCCTGACCCGCACACCCTGGTGACAGCACCCCCCTACTCCGTCTCTAAGGGTCACTTACGGTCCCGATCTGGGACATGGGTACACCTTCCCCGGTTGGCCGTGCCCCGGCTTTCTCGGTGACGGCGTGCGTGGGCTGATGCACCTCCCAGCGGGCCCACAGAGCCCCTGAACACGTGGGGGTGGGGCTTAAGAGTACCCGCGCGGCACAACTGAGCGTCAGTGAGCGACGAGGGGGCAAAGAGGCCGAGACGTCAGCAGCAGGGCTGGATGAGCCTGAACACCGACTGGAGTTCAGTCAGCAAGGAGGGAAATGGTGCCGTGTAAGGAAAACAGTGGCCGGGGAAAGGGCATCGCTGATGTGTGACCAGCACCTGCCCATCCTGTGCAGTGGGTGGGTCTGCAAACTGCAGGGTCTCATCGTGAAAGCAGGTACACCGTCTACCTATGTGATTCCGTGTCTAGTCAGGACAGAGGGCCAATTAAACAGGCGTGACAAATAGCACTGAAGATGCGATACAGTCTGCACAGAAAATAGAGCAAGAGGGGTGCCCAGGTGGCTCAGTCAGTGAAGTGTCCCACTCTTGATTTCAGCTCAGGTGGTGATCTCACGGTTCGTGAGTTTCAGCCCCACATCAGGCTGTGCACTGACAGCTTGGAGCCTGCTTGGGGTTCTCTCTCTCACTTTCTCTCAAAACAAATAAATACGCTTAAAAATAGGAAAGGGAAGGGAAGGGAAGGGAAGGGAAGGGAAGGGAAGGGAAGGAAAGGAAGTTCTAGACTGTTCTAGACTGTTCCAGGGGTGTCCTAGGCTTTGGAGCATAGCATGTTCTCCATGACCCTTTGTTGACTGAGCAAATGGAGTCAACGAATGCCAGTCTGGGTCTGAGGAGCCTAGACTTTTCAGGACAGCACTTGCCTCGGGCCCCCACCATGTGTGAGCATCATAGGTGACCACTCATCAGAACAGCAGAGAACCACTTGGGTACCATGGGTTCAGGTCAGCCTTGGGCGTGCTGCACGAACAGACGAGCTATTAGCTTGGAAATAATAAATATCATTTACATACATCAGCCACGAGCTCCCTTCTAAAGGGAGATAATTAAATTTAGACTTGCAAATTCAGATACCAACACTTTGACCTGCTCTCTAAACAACTGCTTATGTAATCAGTGTTCTATTCTCGGTTATTAGAATATCTCACTCATATAAGAGATGAGAAATCAGCCAAATTTCAAACAGCATTGAAGACATTACTGTTGTTGACAGTGGGACTTAACAAAGTCAGCGGAGGACAGGGGACCCTGCCAGGAGCTTCCGTGATGTCTCATGTCTTGCTCTCGAATGAACTCGCTTCAGCACTTTAAATAATAAAAATAATGTAAGAAAACAAAATAAAAACAACGCTAGATCTAGTTGACTTGAGGAATGCAGGAGTCACCAAGCATCTCCTGACAGCCTAGTAAGATCAAGAAGTTGCTTGCGTCCTAGATTGTTCTGACTTCATCATCGTGTTTGAACCAGTCACTGCTGACCTGTATTGGGTACGTGTCCCTTGTCAGGATGTGTGTGTTACCCGTACATCTCACTTAAATCTGACCCACACCCCTGACGTAGGGGGTGACTGCATTTCAGAGATGAGGGAATGGAGACCTGGGGAGGCCAGGCAACGGGGCCGATCCCCCAGCTGGTAGTGGGCTGGGACCCAGACACCCTGAGCAGGCAGCCTGCACACCCGAGGGGCTAGTGGTCCAGCTGGTGAGACAAACACACAGAGGGAAGGCAGACACGTGGGGACAGCCCAGCATGAGGTGTGGGCAGTGAACACTGGAGGGAATCCTGTCACAGGAAAGACCATAAGGATGGGGCGGTGACTGGGATGGGCAGCGACCTTGCCACTCTCTCCTCCAACAACCACCAGAACCCCCATGACAAACGAGGCACAGTCAGGTCCTTCAAAGAGCACCACGCACGTGAGAGACATCTAGGGTCTCACGGTCACTCATGGCGGCGTAGAGTCCAGCCTCCGTGTCAAACTTCACGTTCAGGGCGGCATCATCCGCTGCCCTGGGGGCCTCTGAGGAGGGGCTCGCAGAGGACTATTCGTCTTGAAGAATGAAAGTCCTTCCTTCCATGAGCGCCGTCCCCTTGGAAGCCCTGTGTGGTGATCTCTGCAAACTGTCACTGCCCTGGGGGGCCCTGACCTGCACACCTTGGAGGTACCACCAGCTCACATGCTCGGGAAACGGAGCCCTGGGGGCTGGTGGCTCCTCTCCTGCCCACCGTGCACCTGACACTCTCACCTCCCCCGCCCCTGCCACACGCCAGACGTTCAGGCCAGCAGAGACCAAGAGGCTCTGTGCTCCCTCCTCCCTGCCGGACCCTGCAGGACCCCATCAGGAGTGTGGCTCAGGCAACCGTTGGAAGGACAGACCGATGGGGGATCAGCGCCGAAACCCGGGAAGGGCGTGGGCGGGCTGAGAGCAGGGTGCAGATGACAGCGGCCAGGGGCACACTGGGAAAGCAGGGCGCCAGGTCACCACGTGAGGAAGCGGGTGAGTCCCGTGACTCGGGCTTCCCGTTGGAGCCCCGGGCGGAAGGGATCGAGCGCGGGGGCGATGAACACCGAGAATGCTGGATTTGACGGGAGAAGCTCACCGCGTCTGGAGCAGACGGACTCAGACGCGTCTACAGCAATCCGGCACAGTGCCCGCCGGAAGTGGGAAACGTGGCCAACGCGTCACAAGGGAGTCGGGCGGGGTTGGAGGAGGAGAACGCCTTCGGGCCACCCGCCTGCAAATGAGAGCTCCGTCTGAGCGCGGGACGCCCGCTGCCGCCCACGCGAGCCACGACCCCTGTCGGCGAGCACGAGTTGCTGATAGTCACGCTGGGCAGACCGGGACCGCCTGGCACCGCCTGGGACCGCAGCAGAAACCCTCAGGGATGCCGCTCCGAGCCCAGAACCCCCGCTCAGGTGGGAGAGCACGCGTGGAGGGACGGCGGGGACGCTGGCCGTCACACGCGGCCTCGGACAGCATGCTGGCAAGGGCACGCCTGGCCCGCACAAGCTCCCTGATCTGGACGCGGATGACTTTCAGGCGGGGAAGGGAGAAGAGGCCACAGGTTCGGTCACCCGGGCTCTGCTGCGCCGTGGGCATGTATATAAAGTAGCCATGCCACAGGGGCGCGAGTGCCACATTAGGGTCCTGAGAGAGGAAACCAGCAGAGTAACAGAGATTACAAGGCATCGGCTCCCTCATCACTGAGCGTGCAGAGCCCCACCCCCCACCACCGTCTGTCACCTGCAAGCTGGAGACGCAGGAAGATGATATACGGCTGGAAGGTCCGTGACCCAGGGGAGCTGGTGCTACAGGTTCCGAGACCCCAGTCCACATGTGAGGGCCCGTGAACCAAGAGTTGGAAGAGTGAGAATCCCCCTCACTTCACCTTTCTGTCTCTGCAAGTCCTCAACTGATTGGGTGAGGCCCACCTCAGCCGGAGTTCTCTGCTCGACTCAGTCCTCCGATTCAAATTCTGGTCTCGACCAGAAACTCCCTCACAGATGCATCAGAATCATGTGTGGCCACATATCCAGGCGCCCAGGGCCCATTCAAGGTAACACATACAATCAACCAACACAAATGTGCCACTCATGGTGTTTCTGTAGAGTCGTGGTTATCACCCGACAGATGTGCTGTTCGGTGCTCAGGGAATCCGGTGACCTTGAGTCAGAGACGGACGCTGGTGAAGCTTTCACTCACTCACAGAAGCAACGGTTGAGGGTTGAAGCCTCTAGTGCAGGAAGGGCGCGAGGTGAGAATAGGTGAAGGATGGTCTGGGCCAGAGGAAACTAATACAGGAGGTCTTTTCATAAAAAACGGAAGAATAGAATGTAAAACTGCAAAATAAAAGCATTTTGGTTTGGCACGTCTCCAAAGAAACCAGGATGCTAAGGAAGGAAGCCCAAGGAGCTGCAAGGAACCGACAACACCGAAGGACTTTGGGGGCGGCATGTCTCTAGGGGCAAGAAATCCAGACAGTGCGGGATTCGCGCTTATTTGCGGAGTATTATACGCTCGTTGTACCCACGGCTCCCTAACTACAGCCCCCCGGGTGCCTATCAGGTCTGTGGGGTTCCTTGTATTGGTGAGAATTTCCAGCCTCAAGATAATTCTCTCCTAGAATTCCTGGCCGGGATCACAGTCCAACCGTGTCTTGTAGACCCTCTCGAATACTCACTGCTCCTCAGAGCCAGTCCGGTCACCATCTGCTGATGGAGTGGGAGGGGCTCAGATGAACTGTGACCTTGATGGAATGGGGGGGGGGGGGGCTCTGATGAACTTTGACCTCGCTGGTTGCAACAGAAAGAAAACCTTCTGGGAGAAGTGCAGTCTGAAACGGCCTCAGAGTCCCAGCTGAACCGTGGCTTCGTCCCCCGCCCGCCGAGACCCATTACTGGCGCGGACCTTCTGCCGCAAACGGGGATGGCAGTGAGGACCGCATCCAGGCTGGACGGCCGTTAGGTCTGAAACCTCTTGTCGTCCTGCACAGACTGCTGTCCTGGCCGGAAGGACGGGGAGCCTCTAGTGGAGGCACCACACTGATTCGGAGAATGATGTCACGGCCGCCTGCAGGCGGAGCCTGGAATGGAGTCAGCGTCTAGACTGCAAGCCAGATAATTGGGAGGGCTCGAGTCAAAGTGAAGTGTGAACCCACACCTTTACGTGTGCACGTTTAAAACTTAACTAGAGTCACCTTCTCGTCCGTCAATCAGTTGTCAGACCATCTGTCTTTGCCTGCTCTCCGCTCACCGCAATCTGGTGCCAGTGTGTTTGTTTTCCACGGCTTACAAAAATACGCCGGGTGGTGGAGTGCAGCTCGCGTCACGCCTGAAGTGTCTGCACGGCCCCGAGACTGTCGTAGGGCTGCGATCGAGGCCTGATCAGGATCCCCCCTCCCCCTCCCGGGATATGTCCCGCGCCGGTGCTGTCACCGTCACCCAGGGAGCCTGTCTCGGGAGGCATCCGTGCGGGACCTCGAGAGCGGGGCTCGAGCTCCAGGAGCCACAGTCACGCTTTCGCAGGTGCAGGCAGGGTGCTGGGGCTCAGGCGCCCTTCACTTAGGGCTTGCTGCCTGAGAAATCTGGGGGCTTCGTGAAGGAAGATGGGGGTCATGTGTCCCCCGACGTCCTTGGAGTCCCAGGGGGAGGGAAGCGCTCCCGCTCCCCCGTCGCCCATTCCCCGCGCACACCCGGCACCTGCACAGAGCCCTCCTGGGAAAGCACTGGGGCCCAGGCAGGGTCCGCTGGCTCACTGGAAGTTGTAACTCCGCGCTGTAAACACAGAAGGACTATCATGCTCTGCCCCCAATCCCTCAGCAAATCCCAGGCAGAGCCTCAACTCCACGCTCATTTCCCACCCGAGAGACCCATCCTGTCCCGACTGAAGTTCACCATCGCAGAACCCATTCTGAGCCCATCCGGGGGAGGGGAGGGAAGGAACCTCTGTCGAAATGGCCACCGTGTCCTCAGTGGTAGCTCTCCCAGGGACCACCGTGTCCTCAGCGGTGACCCTCCCAGGGGACCGGTGTCCCTCAGTGGTGGCTCTCCCAGGGACCACCGTGTCCTCAGCGGTGACCCTCCCAGGGGACCGGTGTCCCTCAGTGGTGGCTCTCCCAGGGACCACCGTGTCCTCAGCGGTGACCCTCCCAGGGGACCGGTGTCCCTCAGTGGTAGCTCTCCCAGGGACCACCGTGTCCTCAGCGGTGACCCTCCCAGGGGACCGGTGTCCCTCAGTGGTGGCTCTCCCAGGGACCACCGTGTCCTCAGTGGTGACCCTCCCCGGGGACCAGTGTCACTCAGTGGTGGCTCTCCCACATGAAGTCTCATGTGTGCTGCCCTCTGATCCCCTGTGGCCCTCAATACAGAATCAAGGCCCCAAGCCCATGGTAACGGGGAGCCACCCAGACACAGCTGCCAAGCTTCAGAGGCTGAACTGAGAGCCTGGTGCACTGACTCAGAGCCTTTGCACACGCCGCTCCTTCCGGGTGGGGTGGTCTTCCCTCCCTAAAGTGCACAGTCCCATTCTCACCCTTCCAGCAGGAGTATCTCGGTTCTGGAGCAGACCTCCCAGTTCAATAAATGGGAAACTTACTATTATCCATTAGGTCTCAGCTAAGCAGTCACCTCCTGAAGGATGCCTCCCCTGATGTTCTAGATCCCCCCGGCCAGGTGAGGTCCCTGACATTCTAGATCCCCCCAGCCAGGCGAGCTCCCTGACATTCTAGACCCCCCCCCGCCTGGCCAGGAGAGGTCCCTGACGTTCTAGATCCCCACCCCCGGCTAGGCAAAGTCCCTGATGTTCTAGACCGGCCCCCCGGCCAGGCAAGGTCCCTGATGTTCTAGATCCTCCCTCCCTCCAGGCAAAGTCCCTGATGTTCTAGACGCCCCCCCTCCGGCCAGGCGAAGTCCCTGACATTCTAGACCCCCCCCAACCAGGTGAGGTCCCTGATGTTCTAGATCCCCCCCACCGTCCAGGCAAGGTCCCTGATGTTCTAGATCCTCCCTCCCTCCAGGCAAAGTCCCTGATGTTCTAGACGCCCCCCCTCCGGCCAGGCGAAGTCCCTGACATTCTAGACCCCCCCCAACCAGGTGAGGTCCCTGATGTTCTAGATCCCCCCCACCGTCCAGGCAAGGTCCCTGATGTTCTAGACCACTCCCCCCCAGCCAGGTGAGGTCCCTGATGTTCTAGATTCCCCCCCCGGCCAGGCGAGATCCCTGACGTTCTAGATCCCCCCTGGCCAGGCGAGGTCCCTGAGGTTCTAGATTCCCCTGGCCCGGTGAGGTCTCTTTGCATGATTCCTTCTTGGCGTTGGAGTTTGAAATTTCACGGATTAGGTGTGCAACTATTTGCACTCAACAAAGACTTGTTGAGTGAAGGTATTAGTCAGCCCAGGTTGTAACAAAGAACCACAGACCGGGCAGCTATACAGCAGACGTTCACTGTCCCACATGCTGAAGGCAGGGAGTGTGAGATCCGGGCGTGGGCAGGACTGGTTTACCCGAGGCCTCTCTCCTGGGCGTGTAGATGCCATTCCTTCCCCATGTCCCCACCTGGTCATCCCTCTGTGCGTGTCTGTGATTGGATTGGGGCCACCCTAGTGACCTCGTTTCACCTCCAGCCCCTCTTTGAGGACCCCGTCTCCGAACACAGTCACACCCTGAGTTCCTGGAGTCAGGGCTCCAACGTGGATTTGGGGGAAAGTCATAGTTCAGCCCACACAACGAACGAGTGACTTACTCCATGCTGGCCGCCTGCTTACTGGACCCGTTCAAGACCACTCACGACTGCTCCCTATCGGGAAATTCCAAAAGGGATCTTCATCTTCTTGTGACAATCAGATCTCCTTGTGTGCCACAAAACCCCATGCAGACCCAGGATCTCCTTTGTGTTAATGTTGCCTGACCTCCCTTGTGTCATTCATAGAACAGCAGCTTGAAAACAGTGTTTTAAAATACATGTTCCTGAAACTCAGAAAAATCCTTTGCCTTTCCCCCAAGACGTTACTCCTTTTCTCCTGCCCGCATAGAGGTTAATTATTTTTTTGCTTCCCAGGGTAACCCACCTGTTCAAACTGATTTGTGTTTGTGTTTAGAAAGAAGGAACATCCATTAAAGACATACCTGTATCTGATCACAATATATGGTTAGGAAGGAAAGTGGGTCAGGCTTGAGGGAGGCCATCTGTCAGAGTGCATTTTGGCAAAAAGAAACCCTAAGAAAGGGACTTTGGAGGGCCTGAGGTTTGTAGCCCAGAGGCACCAGCAGAGTTCTGTGGCTTCCAACTGTCACCTTCTTGTCCAGGGACACGACTGTCTGAGAGAGCTGAGCTGTGCTAGACGTGGGCATGAGTGTGGCCGACAAAGCAGAGATGTGTTGTTCAAAACCTCAGTTTAAATTGTTGAAATGAGGGAGGAACCAAAGTGCTCAACTTATGGAACTTTTAAAAATAACCTAAACTGTGAAATATTTAGTGCTTTTAAGGAGACAGAGCAGAAGATCGAATGCTTAGATATTTTAGCAATTACGGTTGAGTAAAAGTTCCAGCAAACACGTTATATCACATGAACATACTCTCCAGGTAACTGACATGTGCTCAAGCACCAGAGGACTTTCTAAAATTTTCCTCTTACCGGGGCGCCTGGCGGCTCAGTCGTTAAGCGTCTGACCCTTGATTTCGGCTCAGGTCAGGATCCCAGGGTCGTGGGATTGAGCACAGAGCCTGCTTGGGATTCTCTCTCTCTCTCTCTCTGTCTCCCGCGCTCACAATCTCTCTCTCTAAAATAAAAAAAGTAAAAAAATTCATCTCACTTAGTAAAATTGCTTCAAACATCATTTATAAACAAAACAGCTGTGAAGGCAATCACCACACTTATGAACCAGGTTCCACAGCCCCTCCTGCCGCCCTCATGAGTAAGCAGAGTCTTAAGTCACGGGCGTGGCGGGCGTGCTCCAGTTCTCTGTGCACCTGCTGTGGTTCTCACTTCCACCCCCCTCCCTGCCAGTTCCCCTGGTTTCCAGGCATGCGCAGTCTTGACGGGAGTCTGAGGGTGTCTCCAAGGGGCTCCACCTTTCAGGCGGTGACTCTTCCTATAACCACCGCAGAGCCTTCTAAGATATTTGAGCTTCCAACTCCATGAAATAGGCAAAAACAAACCCGAGAACCCAGTGCCCCTGGGGGGCCACGACTGCGCACGCTCACTCTTCCAGGCCGCCACCTGACTTCTTTCCCCAGAGAGTGGTCAGCCTGTTTGGGAACTGCATAGAAATGAAAGTACTTCCCACCTGCTCTTCTGTGCCCAGATTTTTATTTTCTTACTATAATGTTTTAGAGTTTCATCCATAGTCCCTCAGGCGTTGTGGTTGCTGATAGTTACCCCTCATGTAAATGTAACACAATTCACTTATCCATTCTTCTGCTGATGTGCATGCGGGATGTTTCTAATTTTGAGCTGTAATGAATGAAATGTCTCTAAACATTCTTGCACAAATCTTTTTTTTTTAACACGTGTTTCATTTATCTCAGGTAAATATTTAGAAGCGTAACAGGTGTATACGTAACGGCCAAAACGTCTTCCAAAGTGTCCCAGGGACAGAGTGGTGCGTCCTGGCCCCCCTGTGTCTTTGCCTCGACTGAGCTACGGTCCTAAGTCTCAGCTGTTCCACTGCTGTGCTCTGACACACTACACCTTTATGGTTTTAATTTGCATTTCCCCCTGTGTGCAGTGATGTTAAGCACTATTGCGTGGGCTTACTGGCTTCTGATATTCTCCTCTGTCAAGTTTCTGTTCGAGTGTTTTGCCCACTTCTTAAACTTTGGACTTTTTTCCCTTTATTATCCAGTCGAAAGGGTTCTTATACTCTGGATACAAATCAGTTGTCTTGATTATATGTCTGTTACCCTAACGTACAACCTGCTTTTTGTTTTCTTAACAGTGTATTTCAGTGCTGAAATTTTTAATTTTGATGAAAACTAACTTGTTTTTTTCTTCTATGATTAGTGCTTTTCTGTGTCCTAAGAAATCCGCACACATGAGGACCATGACAGTGATCTGTATTTTCTTCCACAAGTTTTAGAGTTATAGCTTTCACATTTAGGTTTATGGCCCATTTGGTGACAATCTCCATGTATGGTATGAGGCACAGCTCAGAATTCATTTTTCCCAATCTGGTGTACAGTTTTTTCAGCTGTTTGTTGATAAGACTTTCTTTCACTCCATTGTATTACTTTGAATTCTTTGTTGAAAATCAATTGATCTTATAGGTACGATTCTATTCCTGAATGCTCTGTGTTGTCCCCCTGGACTTTTTATCTATCTTTACATCACTACCAAATTGTATTTGTTCTTTGTTATCAATATTCTCAGCGAACGTGATCTCGTTTGGTTCCAGCCAAGAGTTTCTGCCCTCTGAAAATGCTTCCCACGTGCTCCAAAAATACATGAAATCACATCACTTCCACGGGGCCATAGGCCTTTATTTTGCAATGAGTAATAAGGTTTATAACGCAAATGTCCTGGATCATTTTGAGAAATGCATTAGAAACGGCGTGCTGTGATATGACAAATGGCGACCGGGCCTTCCCGGAGAGGGAGTCTTGGCTGGAGGGCAGCCCCGGGCGCCATCCAGCATCACGGCCAGTGTAGGGCTGCTCTTTCGGCTCAATTTCCGGCTGGGCCACATCAGAAACTCTGGGTGCAGGGCCCAGCCACCCCTTCCAGATACTCTCCCTACAGGAAACACCTTCTCCTTCTTCCCGACTTTACACGGGGGGTGGGGGCGGCAGAAGCGTGGGGAATTCTGGAGCCAGCCTCTCTCAGTGTACACAAAATGTCCGGAATCGGGTAAAATGAAAGCACAGCCTCCGTTTTCATCAGTAACCCGTATGAGCCCGACCTCACGACTGTGGTGAACACAGACAGCAGACAGAGCCGGAAGTCAGAGCGCAGCTCAGACGGGGCCACGCCAATGGGAGGCTCAACTGACACAGTGGGTCAAGGAAACAGCCACAAAGAAAGGCGTTGACACCGAATCATTTTCAGTGTGATTATTCTAAATAAAAACTAGAATTCCCGCCATGTGTCCTAATGACACGCTAAAGCGGCAGCCTTCCCACTCTCAGGGACAACTGATTCTCGCAGAAGCAACGATGTGGGATTCCCCGACAGACAGGCCAGCAGCAGGTGCCCTGTTTTGTTCGGGTTGGCGAGTTTGGGCTGGGAACCTAAAATCCACTGCCGCAGAGGAGTCGATAGGATGTGAAAGAGGTAGGGTTACTACATAGAATACTGGATATCCAGTCAAATTTGAATGATCAAATTGTGGTAAAATATATATAACATAAAAGTTGACACATTAACGGTTTTTAAGCATATAGTTTGGTGGCATTAAATACATATATATTGTTATGCAACCATCACCACCATCCATCTCCGGAACCTCCTAATTTTCTCAGACTGAATCTCTGTCCCCACTAGACACTGACCCCCGCCAGCCCCAGCCCCTGGCGCCCACCATTGTACAGTCTCTGTGGCTTTGACTCCTCTAGGGACCTCAAATAAGTGGATCCCACAGTATTGGTCTTTCTGTGGCTGGTTTATTTCACTCAGCATAGTGGCCTCAAGGTTCATCCGTGTGGTCACGTCTTGCAGAGTCGCCTCCCTTTTTAAGGATGAATAATGTTCCGCCGTGTGCATTCACTCCATTTTGTTGTCCACTCCTCTGTCAGGCAGACACGTGGCTGTTTCCACCGTTCAGCTGTTTTGAATAGTGCTGCTGGGAACACAGGGGCGCAAATACCTCTCTGAGACCCTGCTTTCTATTCTCTTGGGTGCAGACCCACACGTGGGCTTGCTGGTTTCATGGCGGCTGCACCATTTCTCACTCCCACTCTCGGTGGTCAAGGCTCCGAGTCCTCCACATCCTCACCGACTCTTGTCACCTCCTAGCTGGCTTTGGGATGGGAGCGATTCTGACGGGTGTGAGGTGGTGTCTCGTGGTTTTGATTTGTATTTCCCTGATGGCGACTGATGTGGAGCATCTTTCCACGTGTCGGCTGACCATCTGGATGTCTTCTTTGGAGAAATGTCTATTCAAGTCCCCTGCCTTAAATCTGGATTTCAGATAAACTGAATAACGTTTCGGTATATGCACGCGGCACACAATACTGGACATTTATACACACTAAATAAGTATCTGCTGTTTATCTGAAACTCAGTTTTGACTCGGGGTCTTGTGTTTTTATTTGATAAATCTGGCAACCCTAGAAAGCAAGAACTCTGAGGATCTGAAGCAGTCTTTAAATATTTCACAATTTTGCTAAGGTGAACTCTGAAATGGTTTAGTGTATTTTTGTGGGTGTTTGGCTGGTAGCCTCCGCTCTATTAGAAAAATGTAATTTCATTTTGAGATGCTCCAGACTAAATCATTTGAGCTTCACACTCTTTGTGTAACATTATTGGGCGCCCTTAATGAAATTATAACTCAAGCAAAAGATTTCATTCCCTCATAGTAAATTAGCTTGGGCTGTGAGGGTCTGGGAGAGCCAGTGCCTCCCTGGCTTATTCTTCTCGTTCCGTAGAATGAAGAAGGAGCAGGCATTTTATATTTGAGTTATTTATTGTTCTCTCTGAGTGAACATTACATCGCTGCCCGTCCCCACTGGAAACAACAGCTGTTAACAGGCTCCTGAATGAATTTCAATGTGGAGTCCTCTGGCCTCTGGGAAGCTTGGGTAAAGAGAAAACGGGCTCAGAATTGAAAGAAAAAGAGCATGTTGCCGGCCTGGGTCTGAACGCCTGAAGGCTAACTGCAGATAAAACCACCAGCTGAGGTTTTCGGGCGAAGTCACGGTCAGAGCTGTGCCCAAAAGGGAGCCCCACACATCAGCAGTCCCCCTTCCTGCGGACAGAAGCAGCAGGGGGCACTGAAAACCCTGCCCTCTGGTGCCAACCGATTCCTACAAAGTGTCCCCGTAGCAAAGTAGCTCAACCCCTGCAGGCCAGGTCCGGACACGAGGACTGCCCAGAACAGTGGGGAGGGGGCCCGGGAGAGGCGGGTGTCCACATGCGGACCCAGGGTGCACTCGCCTCTGCCCCCGAGGAGGCTCCCCTGTGGACAAGCGCCTAGCTCTGGAGGCTGGATGTAATCAGTGGAGTCTCTACAACACGGAGCTTTTCCTCCGGGCCCTTTAATATTCCGTCTGTAGTGCCTCCCCTCTGAACTCCTCCCACAATCCTGTCTTTCTTTTTAAGAGACTCATCGCTGAGGGGTGCCTGGGGGGCTCAGTCAGTTAAGCGTACGAATTTGGATCAGGTCATGATCCCGTGTTCCATGGGTTCGAGCCCCACATCGGGCTCTGTGCTGACAGCTCGGAGCCTGGAGCCTGCTTCGGATTCTGTGTCTCCCTCTCTCTCTGCCCCTCCCCCACTTGTGCTGTCTGTCTCCCAAAAATAAACATTAAAAAAATTTTTTTAATAAATACATAAATAAAATAAAAAGATTCGCAGCGCTGAGACTGTGGGAAAACACGTCCCGTCGGCCACGAGCAGCGTCCCCCCGGGCCAGCTGCCCACGCAGATGTCAAGAGCCCAAACATGGGATGATGCTGTCCCCACTGCCTGTCCTCCCGCCGGCTCCCCTCCAGGCTCTGCTGGGCGCCCATCTGCAGGATGGACATGGGGCCCCCATCCTGCACCCCTCCCTCCCTCACTCGCTGCCCCTGTTTGGCAGCTTGAAGGTCCATCCTTGCTCATGCACTTCCGGCCCACATGGCAAGTTCTCCATTGACGGGGAGGAAAGGTCTTGGCTTGAATTGCACGATTCTTGTTTAATTGTGGCATTTTTTTTTTTTTTGGTACTTGCTTCACTGCCTCCCTGTGAAATGCCCTCGGCCCGAGCTCTGCCCCACCCAGCACCCCGGGAGCCCACGCAAGGTTGTCGCCCTGGAGACGATCGTTTGTGGAGTTTTGAGGGACAGGGAACAAGAGGAGGGGAGATGCCAAAAATGAGAAAAGAAGAAAGATGGAAATCATAAAGTCTAAAATCGAATGGAGAGAGGGGTTTGATGAAAACGCTGTCAGAAATTCAATAAAAGACTGAACCAGAATGAAGTGGCTGAAGCCAAAACGAGCCTTCAACGCCCCGTCCAAACCCTCAGTAATAAGAACTTGGGAGAGCACTGAGTTTTTCTGAAACTCAATGTCAAAAGTGCATTTCCTGTTCTTCTTTTCTTTCCAGACAAAGTAACCATGTTGTCAGCCTTCATCGCTCCCTTCAAGCACTTAAGCCCCGGGGCCACCAACACGGAGGATGAAGACAATCTAAGTAAGCGGTTTCCCTTCCCTGAAGAGTGGAGGGGGTCCCAGCCCCATGCGCTGAGGGGGTGTCCTCTACTGTCCCCGAATGAGAGACCCTTGGGGTGATGGGGGGGGGGGAACTGTGTGGGTTTCCCAGAGCAGGAGGCTCCACTCCTGTCCCCACCTGGAGTCCCTTCCCCATCATGAATCCCATCCCCACCTGCAATCCTGTCCCCACCTAGGTGGTGGGAAAATATGAGCAGTGACTATATAATTGAGAACTCCAGCAATGGCAGGGAAAAAACAGTTCTCTTGGACCACCCCCGCCTCTCTTTCCTTTGTTTTTCCCTCCAAAAAGAAGAAAGGGAGGGAGGAAGGGAAGGAGGGAGGTAGCAAGAGAGAGGGGGAGGAAGGAAGGGAGAAAGAGGGGGAGAGAGGAGGGAGAGAGGAGGGAGAGAGGGAGGTGAACACAGTTTGTATGATCATCCAACAAGGAAAGAGCTGGATGGTTGCCTGCCCTTTGGGACAATAGTTCTGGCTCACGGATGAAACCAGACACCAAAGCAGTGTGGTGTGGGGACCAAAAAGCTGGTTGGGGGAGGGGATCTGAACAGTCCCCCTGCCGAGACCACTGAGGGCCCCCAAGGGAGGCAGGGCTGGTGTGCGTGTGCAGGCGCCCAGGCGTGCCTGGCACACACGGTCTCCAGTCTGTGGCGCACTGTCAACCATTCACGCGAGGGGTGAAGCATCCCAGTCCACACAGATCCCTCTCGCATTTCAATATTATCTGACAGATGAGTCGCCCTTCCAGCCAAGAGTGAAGGGCGTGCTTACTGCCTGCGGTGAGGGGGCGAGGGGCGTGTGCGGGAGCTCCCAGGGCAGAAGGCACCGTCAGGGACCCACACGGGAGTGCTGTCCCCTCTGCCGCCAGCTGGGAAGAAGCAGGGGCCCCTCCCAGGAAACCCAACCGTCAAGGGGACTGGAGGCTGAGGTCACTGCCCTGCATGGAAATCAGAACATGCGTCTCTGGACCCTCAGTTCGGGGTCAGAGCCTCAGCAAAGCACATGCGCCCAAGGGAAAGTCTGGCAAGTGCTTGTTTTTCTTCTCTCAGGGTCTAAATGGGAAAATTTCTAGGACTCGGTCAATTTACTGAGCTGCTTCAGAAATGTGGGGCGTGCGCACACACACACACACACACAAGTGCACGCACGTGTGTACGTGTCCATGAATGCATATTCTAAGCAGGCATGCACACGAGCCCCACGCTGAACTGGACTTATGGCCAAAGCTGTCTGATAACACACGTGCAATATATGAGTCGAGAAAGAGAATCTCCCTCTGCTTCCTCTTCTTTCCCACCTCGAGGGGCTGGAACGCTGTGCGTCTACTCGGGAGCCCAGTGTGGACACAGCCACGTGCTCTGTAAGTGCCCCCACGAGCCTGGCCATGAGACCCACGGCTCAGAGCCCCAGCACCTCATTTGCAAAGCGGGGAAGGGAACGTTACCTGAGTCACGGAGTTGAGATCGGAATCAGGACGATGCATCGAGACGTTCAGCAAGGACCTGGAAGAGAGGAAGTGCCCAAGTTGGCTAACAGCAATTAAGGGGATTTCCCCTAATTCAGCTCCCTGGCTAACAGGTGGTTTTTCGCTGTTTGTTTCCTGCTAAAATGCCTTAGCAATGCTCAGAAAATTGTTTTCTGTCAGTGGAGTGGTCATCCGTCTTTGCCATATAAGCTGCTGATGTACTTAGGAAACCCTGTGCTGGGACACCATTCAAAGACAGACCCCAAGCCGTGCCCTTGTCTTCGCAACTCTAGTTCTCCGACACAGCCTGCACAATTTGTAACCCCAGCGCCACCGGAAGGCGGGAGAGGAACCAGTGGTGACTCCCCTGAGAGGGCAGGGGTGTGTGTCTGACACGTGCGGCATGTGCGTGCACACGCCTGTGCAGGGAGAGAGGGTGGAGGGGTAGGAGCAAGCGTGAACTGGCTTTGCGGTCTCCTTCTGTTCTTAGGTCACGTGGCTCTGGTGTGCGTGGGCTGGTGGCACATGAAAGTGCTCTGCCCGCTTCAGGCGTGGAGTCAGGGGCGGGACCGTCAGGCAGGCTCCCCGTGCGGCCACGGCCACCGGCACTCACCTCCCTCGTCCCAACGCCAAGCGCACAGCTGGGGTCCGGGGTCGGTGGCCAGAGAGACTCAGCCGGAGAGAAGTGGTGCCCGTGAGCCCCTCTGGAAGCTGTCAGCGGGGGTGGGCTTCCGCTAAGGGTCTACGGGACGACGCCACTTTGCTGAGACTCCCTGCTTAGGCGGGCAGCTCAGAGAGCTTTCTTCTCTGAACACTGGCCCCCCGACCTTGATGCCCACCACTGACCCAGGTCACATGAGGCGGGACGGTGATGCCCACTCCTGGGGTGCTTCCTGTACTGGGTCTGGAGGGAGGGAGACCCGCCCGCCGTGCCTGCTTGATCCTCCCCCAGATGTGCAGCGGGCACAGCGTCCAGGACCGCGTGCGACAGGTCAGGTCCTGCAAAGGAGGCCGCCTTGGCCTCCTTCCCAGCCCGATCCAGGAGCCACCCGGTCAGGCCTGCCCTTCTGCAACCCCAGCCAGCCGGCCCACAGGGCTCTCTGTGCTCAGAGAGTGGGCCACAGCCCACACCCTCGAAACCCCAGGACCTCCCTCCTCCTGTGAACGGGGCTCCGGGCCACTGGCCTGGCTCCCGGCCGCACCCTTGTCAGACATGAACGTGGAGCTCGGACGGCCGGTTCCTTGGCACGCCACCAGCTGCGGACACGGCAGACACGGGGTGCTAAACAGCTCCCGGCACTGGCACTGCTTGGAGAAGTCCAGCTGCATCATAACCAGGCAGATGCGGGCCCCAGAAAGGGGAAAGGGGGCGAGGGGGCGAGGGGAGGGGCAGGGAGGGGCGGAGCGCGGGCATAATTCACAGCCCCACGTGCCGCCTGCACTCGCGCCAGAGCCGTGAGGGCCATGAGCCCACAGCCGAGGACCTCGCCCTCCGTGCGGCCTGTTCACGTCTGACGGCCAACAGCCAGTGCGCAAGGACAGCGCGATAACCGGACTTAACTCTGGGAGGAAATACTTCACCTGGAAAATTCAAGTTTAGCCACAGCCAGGCCAGGATAAAACTCTGGTCTTTCTTCCCAAAATGCGTTTCTTTTATGCGCTGGACCTTCACAGATAGCACTGCATTTGCTGACACTTTTTGTCAGACAGGAGAAGTACTGGTGGGCTCAGGAGACGGGCCGACGCGTGAGGGAGCGGAACGGACGTGGCCGTGGTTGAAGTTCTTGCGCACATGTCCACTCGGCCTCGGAGGGTGGCTTTGTGCCCGGCCGCCTTCAAATCGCCGCTGAGCGTCCATCACTGACCTTTGTGGTATCTGTATTTGCCTGCGTTTCTTCCACTTCCCACAACGGAAGGGCACACGAAACCGTGGGAGTCACAGACACTGCAGTTCGCGGACGTCTGGTGCCGGATGGCGTGAGGATGAGCGAGGTCACCGGTGTCCTACCGCAGCAATGCGCCAGCCTGCGTGGGCTCTCAGGGCGCCTGCACGCGGTTCACCTCAGGAGCGGACTTCGCCAATGGAAGGCATTTTCCAAGGGGGAGAAACATGACGTGAGCCCTGGATGGGGACACACTGGAGTGGTGAGAGCTGCCCTGGGCCCCCAGGCCCACCGCCCCATTCTGCTCCCCATTCTGTTTCCGAGCATTCGCCCGCAGGCCGGCGTCCCGAGGGCACACGCACACACACGTGCACAAAGAGTGTAGGGACGGGCAAATCCTTAAATGCACCTTAACGTGCACCTGACTTGTAACAAGTGACAGCCCCCGTCCGGCCCCCCGCACGGGAGGTGAGTTTCCCTGCAGAGCTGCTCCAAGCTCGAACGTCCCGCGAGTCTCTTGAGTTATGACCCGCAAGAAAAGCAATCGTTCGGGAGAATGAATTCCAGGGTAGAATTAAGGACTCGCCAATTCTTATATCGTAGTATGACCCGTCCGTTTGAGGGGTTCCGAGCGTACAAGAAATACACTTTCAGAAACAAACCGTTTTTATCGTACAATAAATATTCCAGAGCCACGTCTCGCCCCCTGGAACCCTGGGAGAGTCCTGGCAACTGCTACCTCCGAGGCAGCCATGATCGGTCGCCGGTCAGAGAGCCGCAGCATTTACAGATCACGTGGAAAGTCTTGGTGTGTTATCCCCCTGGACCCTCACAAAGGCCCCACTGGCGCGTTCTGTCTGTGCACGACTCTGCCGCCAGCCCCATGCAGAGCCCCAGCTGCGCCCTCCTTCCGTCTCCAGAGACAGTGCTCACACCATCCATGAGGCCTGGGGTCAGCTCCCTGAGAGAAGGCCAACTCTGAACCAGCAAAAAATGCACGCCTGGAGGGTCAGCACAGGACACGAGCTCCTGGGCAGCTTGGGGACGACAGGAGCCCGCTGCCCACATCGAGGTGCCCCAGTGTGTGTCAGTAACATGCCTGCAGGGCGATTCTCAGGGCAGCCAGGCCAGGAGCAGAGACCAGGCCCTGCTCTCCTGGACGAGGAGAATCCGTGATCTCCAGGCACCTCAGGGGTGACCCCAGGGTCAAGGAGCAGAAGACTGTGCTGGGACAGAGCCCTGGGTGCGTGGGCTCCGTGGCACCCAGACCCAAGGGCGCGTGTGCAGGGACAGGCACCCAATAGCCTGTGTCAGGAGTGAGAGCCTTCTCAGCCTCCTGACTTCTTGTCTCTGGGTCATTCTGACAACAGAGTATGGGAAACGCGTTAACCATGATGGAGAACAGAATGAGAATCCTCTCCTAGGTCGGGGGGTGGGGGGATTGCAATGCGTTTAGTACCGTCCGTGTGGAGGAGACATGAAGGTCAGAGCTGGAGTCCCGTGAGAAACTCAGGCGGCCTTGCTGCAGCAAAGCCCTGCAGGGACCCGGCAAGTGGCGAGAGGTTTTCCAGGACAGGCTCGTGGATCTCTAAGCAGCGCTACGGCTGCAGGACAGGTCTCCCTGCGAGGTCCCCGTCCATCCCTCCTCTGGCAGCCAGGAGCTATGGTGCATGTGGTACAGGTGTCCTTCCGTCTCCCCCACCGGACTGACTGTCCCAAATGACAAAGTCTACTTTCGCCCCTGTCTGTCTCGGGACCCAGAAGGCTGCTGACGCTCAGACGGGTCTGGTAAGTCCGTGTGATCAGAGTTTGCCTTGCCAACCACATGGGAGACACACAGGAGGCATTTGTGTCACACTGTGGCGACCATGGCCTCAGCAACGGAGTGGACGTATTCAGGCCTGGCCTCAGGAGCCCCCGGCTCCCGGCGCACTGTGACAGAAAGGCTGTTCCCCTGATCCCCGGCGGTCCTAGAATTCCAGGGAAAAGTCATTCTCAAGAGCTCGGGAGTCTCTGTCTCAGTCTTTCCTGCTATTTTCAAAAACCTGCGTGAGACTTTGCTGTATGAGAGGGTTTGGGCTGAGCCTCCTTCACACGCTCCTCTGGTTCAACCTTAGAATAATCCCACAAGGCAAGGCTATTGAAGCCACTGTAAGAAAATGGAGTGCGGGCAGGCAGAGGGACACGCACCGGAAGGGCCGAGGGGACTTGGACATCTCGTGTGCCTGAGCCCAGAGCCGGTGGAGAGGCTGCTGCCCCCCGCCCCCTGCAGGCTCCAGCTCCAAGGGCAGCCGGGCTGTGTGGAACCAAGTGGAACCCCCACCTGGCTCATTTGCAAAACCCAGACATTGTAGCTAGTGTTTCCCGGACGGGACCCAGAAGCCCACGTTTTTCATCAATTTTTGTCCGTTATTGGTTATTATGGAGGGGGTCTTCCTGCCACAATCTGACAACCACGGCTTATGCCACGGCAGCCACAGGGAAATGTTGGTCTGAGAGGGCTGTTCCTCCAAGATAAACCTTTCTACCTCAAAAGGCAACAGAGGTCATCTGATATACCGCCTGCTCCACTGGCACGAAGGGCTCACGCACCCCCACCTCGTGGGAAATCAATAAGAAATTAGAGAACTCCGGCAACATCTACTCAATCTGGAGTAGGCCTTTTTGGTTGGGTTGGGTTTTTTTCCCCATCTTTACATTCAATTTGAGAAGCTGCATGGTTAATCTGATCTACTGTCTCTTGGCCCGAAATGCCCTAAAAATGGCAGAGCTATTTGCCGTCTGTCTGTAGCCAAGACCCATAATGATTAAAAAAGGGGTAGAGATTAAGTGCTTGATATTTGGAAGGTAGTTATTTCTACCAAAATAGACAGTAAATAGATGCCACCCACCTCTAACTTACAAAACCCACCGTGTCCAGCCTTGGAGCAAAGTTACCTGTGCAGACCTAGCACCTCGTAGAAGCGAACGGCTCCAGGAAAGGCTAATGGTGCAGGCTGGCTAGGGAGCACTGGGGGGGGCCACACAGGAACCCGAGGGCACCCCCTCCCCCCCACCCAGGCTGGCAGGCTGCACTGCTTTGCCTTTTCTCTGCCAGGACGCCTCGAGGGCAAGGTCACGGAATCTACAGCTCTTACCGCTGCTCGCCTTCTGGGGCAGGACTGAGGGGAACCCGCTGGGCGTCTGTCCGTAGGCTGTGAGCCAGCTGTAAAAATCCCCCCTCATCTCCGCGTGCTTAATGAGAAAAAACCCACTCCTGACTCCGGGGAAGCCTTCAAGGGCCGTGCGTGGCCCCCGCGTCTGTCCAAACCGATGGCCTTCGATAACTCCCTCCCACCTCCTGGAGAGCCCAGCGCAGGTGCCCTGCGAGAGGGCTGAGAAAATGGTGGGACGATTCTGTTTCTGTGAAACCACCCGTGCATTAGACAGACATTCCCAGGATGTGCTCACATCTCCACCAACTAGCCCAGGGCAAGCATTTCCCTCTTTGAGCCTCGTTTCTTCTAGAAACTGGTGCCACGACCCCACCCAGGGTGGGTTTTAGGAATAAGAAAGGCAGCAAAGTGAAGGTGTGAGGGGCCTCCGTGAAAGGTAACTGCACCGCTCGCCACCACCATCCCCTGAGGATTTGTGACGAGACCTGAGGGGTCCGCACCCCAGAAGCGCCCTTGTCTCTGGAGCAGTGGGGACCTCGTCCTGTGGTCCCGAAGTGGCACACGTCCCACACGGAACAGCTGTCTGGGCTGAGAGGGGTCCAAGAAGGCCAGGCCACGGAAGTTAAGTCACCATTACACGCATCCCATCCACCACCCACAGTTAGCAAGGGATGGTTTCGCCAAATTTACTTCCCACCATTTCCTGCAAGGAAAGAAAGAAAGGGGAAAAGGGAACACCATAGACACAAAGGAAGCCACCCTGTGAGCCCACATCCATTTTCCGTCCTTGTGTCTCGGGGAAGGTGGGAAGTCTCTAACCTTTACCCCCTATGTGTGATTCCACAAACAGTGTATAAGGTCTGTGTCTGCAAAATCTGGTGCTGTCCTCGCTCTACGCGTTAGTTTGCGTCATCTAACCCGTTTCTCAGTCACCTACGTGGACGCATACACACGTAGTTGATTAAGTGCAAGTGCCACATGGCCTTCCCTTGAATGACGGCACCACAATTCGCCCACCACCGCCCTCGGCAGGAAAGGCCGCCCTGACCCTCAGCATTGCCCAAAGCCCGTAGGAGGAAGGGGACGCCTGTTTGGTTGGTTTGGGGCGGCCTGGGGAGACAGGCACGGCGTCCGTGCCCAGGGCGGGCAGCCGGCCGCAGCCTGGAGGCCTCGCGGGCCCACCGGCACCTCCTTCTCAGAAATGCCTCTCCGCAAGAACCGCCCGGGACGCGGGCCCTTCCCTCCTGGCGAGCGGCCCCCACGTCCACACAACCCCCTCCCCGGGCCCCGGGCCGAGCGCGAGTCCCCAGCCGGCTGTCCTGCTGGCGGCTGCAGCGGTACCGTCTGACGTCGGTGGCCAGCCGCCAGGGCCCTGGGTCACAGCTGTCTTTCTCGCCCGCAGGTACCAGCAGCGCGGACGTGAAGGAAAACCGCGTGAGCAACTGGGAGGCGAGGCCCCTGGCCGCCAGTGACAGGGCCAGAGGCGGCACGCCCGGCGTGAAGCGGAAGAGGCCTCTGGAGGAGGGCAACGGCGGCCACCTGTGCCCCCTGCAGCTCGTCTGGAGGAAGCTCTCGTGGTCCGTGGCGCCCAAGAACGCGCTGGTGCAGTTGCACGACCTACGCCCGGGCCTGCAGTACCGCATGGTGTCCCAGACCGGCCCCGTGCACGCGCCCGTCTTCGCCGTGGCCGTGGAGGTCAACGGGCTCACCTTCGAGGGCACGGGGCCCACCAAGAAGAAAGCCAAGATGCGGGCGGCCGAGCTGGCGCTGAGGTCCTTCGTGCAGTTCCCCAACGCCTGCCAGGCCCAGCTGGCCATGGGCGGTGGCGCCGGGCCATCCACGGACTTCACCTCCGACCAGGCCGACTTCCCCGACACGCTGTTCAAGGAGTTCGCGCCCGCCGCCCCCAGCGAGGCCTTCCCCGGCCGCCGGCCCGCCGACCCCGGGCTCCTGGCCACGGCCTGCCCGCGGGGCCGGCTCCTCTGCCACCCGCTGGATCTGGTGGGCCCTGCGGCCCCGGGCGACAGGAACCCCGTGGTCGTGCTGAACAAGCTGCGCTCCGGCCTGCGCTACGTGTGCCTCGCGGAGCCGGCCGAGAAGCAGCGGGCCAAGAGCTTCGTCATGGCCGTGTGCGTGGACGGCAGGACGTTCGAGGGCTCAGGACGCAGCAAGAAGCTGGCCAAGGGCCAGGCGGCGCGGGCCGCCCTCCAGGCCCTCTTCGACATCCGGCTGCCGGGCCACGTCCCCAGCAGGAGTAGAGGTCAGCTCCTGCCCCAGGTGAGCCTCTCAGGTGCTGCCACAGGCGGCCGTCTTCTGAAGCCAGGAGGCCGGGTGGCGGGCAGACTCCTCTCCTCTGCTCCCATCACTGGCGGGCCCCCCGCCCCCCACATCATTGTTAGGAGCGATTTGCAGGCCTTTGGAGAGAGCGGGTCGTGTGAGTGTGAAGAGAGTGTCCACGCTCCCGGAGCAGGTAGCAGATCACCCTGGAGATGGCCATGCCACCCATGAGGGGCCGCAGCGGGCCCTCCCCGGGGAGAGGGTTAGCGACAGGTCACTGCAGTGAGCGCGGCAGCGTGATGTGTGCGCCAGGTGGGGTCCGGGGGGGGGGGGGGCCTCCAGCTGGGGGCCTGCAGAAAGCCCCGCGAACGTGGCTCATCTCGCCCGGGTGATGCCAGTCGGGGCCCCCGGCCAGGCCAGACAGAGGTGCAGGGGCTGAGTCCAGGGGCTGGCGGGAAGCGGAGAGCTCGGGGAGGGAGAGGGGGCTCACGCCCGCGTCACGGCCACAACCTTGCCGTTTCTGCAACACTGGGTCGCTCATTCGGGGAATATGTTGTGGCGCCGTCCGTGTGTCGGGAACTGTCTATCTGTGATTTTGTAACAACCTCTTCCCTCCAAGTCTTGAAAGTGCTTATTTATGCAAATCACCCTTCCTGTCACCACTCTGGGGACTTGTGGGTGTCCCATGTGTGTTGGATACAGGACGGTGTCTGTATTGGCTTCAGCATCAACCGAGGACAGATGTGCTTCACGCAGTTAGAAAGCACAGAGGCCAGTGTGAGCGCAGAGTGGGCCCCGTGTACCTGAGTTACCGCTGGGACCACCATGCCCCCCATCACAGCATCCGGAACAGAGTCCGCCGTACCCGGGGGACCAGGCGTGTGCTCCCCAGGGAGCACCAGGGGCTGCACAGCCATCAGAGCAAATGGCTGCGGGAAAGACCCTAGAGCAGAATCACGCCGGGGCAGGCACTCACTCACTCACTCACTCATCCGTCAGTCTTTGACCCTTAGCGGCTGCAGGGCACAGGGTGGCAGGGGCCTGCTCCGGCCGTGGCCTGCCCCCCACAGCGGGGTAGAGAGACAGAGGGAGACTGCTGAGCGAGATATTCCTGTTTCTCTGCTCCCTCTGCCCTTGATCCCGTCCTTTGGTTTTCAGATACTTGCTGCACGTTGTAGGAGGCCAGTTGGGGGCGTTTAGACTGTAACCTTGCCTTGTCTTGCGACCTACCCTCAAGTAACACACCGTCCAAGTAAACACGGGTGTTTGCAAAGCAGCTGGGCATCCCTGTGAGTCCCCCCACGTCTCCGAGGGAGGGAGGGGCTGCATCTTGCTCCCTGTCTTCTGCACTCCTGCTGGTTTGTGTCCTTTGTTCCCTCCTGTCCTGTGTCTCCACTCGTCACTTAAACTCGCCAACAATACCCAAGGAAGCCGCTGTGCCCTCTGCGGCCTGCGTGAGCCCCAGGCTGCTGTGATGTTGGCCATGGCCTGTGTCTCCCAGCCACCTTCTCTGAGGAGGCCCCCCATGCCGGGCCCCCCCGCGGGCCTCCGCCGGCCTGGCCGTTCTCCCCGTCCCCCTCCCTCTGTGGCCGCTGCACCGGCCCCGCTGAAGGTTGAAGGGTGTCAGTGAGTTCTGACCGCGACGCCTTCTTCTTCATGTTGTCAACCCCGAGCGCTCAGACGGAAGAACCAGGCAGCACCACTGCTTTGTAACAGTCATTTGACCCCAGAATGCAGCACATCAGTTAAAGCCACGGCCGCTAAATTATTTTTCTCTGACAGTCTGCTAACCACCCCGACTGGATGATGGAGGGCGCGGAGCAGCGTGAGGGTTGCGGGCCATCCATCACACCCCAGGCACCGCCATCTCGCAGGCTCATTACCTGTCGCCTCGCCCCTGCACCCCGGGGCTGGGTGGGGCTGAGCCGGCCGGGGGACTCAGGACCAGTCACCATCAGTGGCTTTATTGAATCCGAATCCTGTCTTGGATGTGGCCTGGATTCTTGGACTGATCTTTACTTCAGGAAAAGATCCCAAGAATCCCTGTAAGTCCTGCTCTGCTCTCCTGCGCTGCCCGATGCTGTCCATACAGCCTGCTTCCCCCGGTCCTGGGGCTCCAGGTCCCCAAAGGCACAACCCTTTTTTCCCTAGCTGTGCTGTTAGCATCTGTGCAGGAGAGCAAGCCGGCAGCCCCAGGCCCAGCCAGACTTCCGGAAAAGGCAGGTGCCCTGACACTGAGCCATAAGGACCCTGCCCAAGCCCACGGGGAGGACGGTGGCCCCGCTCACTGCTAGAGTGACAATTTTAGAACTGGGTGTCAACATCAGCATTCAACGTTCCCGGCCCAGTTTCGAGGTTCTGTCCCACACAGGGTGGTCTTGGGTGAACAGATGACAAACCGAGTCTCTGTTGAAGGCTTTCACAAAGTCTCCGTCTGCCATGAACACTCTGACGGGCGCTCCCTCACAGTGACCCACAACGAGGGAAAATTCAAACGAGATAGCACATGGAGCCATGTGGGTAGCGTGCTTAAACGCCACGGTGGGTCCCACTGTAAAAACCCATCAAGCTGGCCCCTGAACTTCTGATTCCCACGAAGGTAGGTCGGCTCACCTGCACCGCTCCAACCTTTTCGCGGCTCTGCTCCAGCCTGAGCCCAGAAAGCAGGACCACACAGGACGGGCTGGGCCGGCTGGAGGTTTGCTCTGACCTCAAGACAAGTCTGGGTGAGCATAGCTTCCTCACACCCCTCTGCTGAAGACCTGAAGGGAGCCTGTCTGGAGCAAATACCGACCTTGCCAGAGGTGTGGGACGTCATGTCACTGTCCACCAGGAAGGGAAAGGGAAAGTGGCACTGGTTCCACCTCCGTTTCGAAGGAGAAAGGGAAAGTGGCACTGGTTCCACTCCGTTTCGAAGGAGAAAGGGAAAGTGGCACTGGTTCCACTCCGTTTCGAAGGAGGAAGGGAAAGTGGCACTTGGTTCCACTCCGTTTCGAAGGAGGAAGTTCTGAAGAGCAACATTCTCAGTGAAGATTAAAATCGTAGGTGTTGATTTCTCCAGGATCTGATTTTCACCCATTCCTTTGTGGGGGGCATCTCTCAGAACTGGGCTAGTTTTCTTCTTTCACTTCCGCGAGATCTGGCTTTGGTCTCTTATCCACAGGGCTGAGATCAAGACTTCATTAAATTCTCTAGAACACAGTACAGACCTAACTGAACTGGGGGAGCAGTCCATAACACCCACACTGGTGCACAGATTGTGCACTCTGCAAATATCAGTTGATAAGGGTAACCGATGCAGACCAGGAGGTAGCTAGGCCAGCCGGCCCGACTCTTCCCATTTTCCTGGCCTACAGGACTCCCCTGCGTTAACGAGATAGGAAGTGATAATGACACTGTGTTGACACATACAGATGGTCCCCAACTTAAGACGGTTTGACTTAATGATGTTTAGACAATGGTGCAAAAGCGGTATTCATTCAGTAGAAACCATTCTTTGAATTTGGATCTTGTCCCGGGCAGCGGCATGTAGGACGATCCTCTCTCGTGAGTGGCTCGCAGCCAGCCCCTCGATCATGACAGTAACAGTCGACGCGTAGACAACTACACTCCTCCACACCCACACTGCCATTCGGCTCCGGTGTCCCTCAATCGGGACATAACCCATCGTCAAGTCAAGGAGGATCTGTGAATACTCATTCCCTGGAAACATTATCATAAAACAAGATAAAATCACAAAATCTCCATCTCTCTCCGGTCTTTGCTTCCTAGCCCCAGCATGAAAACAGGTGACTCAGGAAAGCACCAGATTCCATCAGAAAGGCGTCTCTCCCACCGTGGAGAAGAGAGTGAGTAAACAGGGATGGCCATAAAGGGAGCGCGAGAGAAAGTTACAGGGACACCAGGAAGCACCCTCGGGTGGAAACAAACGCGGTTCCTGACTTTGGGTCAGCTTCTCCTTCACACTCGAGGATCCCCCTCATTTTATTTTGTTTTGTTTTTCATTTCCATGTCAGACTGTGGTGGTGTCAGCCGTGTGTCTTGCCCACAGAGGAAGAGGGGGAGTAACTTAAAACTGTTCACGCAGGTGCGTGGTCCCTGCCACGCCCTCTGGGGGGATCCTTTCAGGGACCCACTAACCACACCCTGCTTTGCTCCCGTGTATGCAGCGATCACTGTGGGGGAGGGGAGAAACCATGGGAATTTATAACCCGATGGAAAGGAACAATTACTTTTTAAGTTGGAGCATTTTACAGCAAATTTGGATCCGAGCTGCAGTCCGCGATCCCATCTCACGGAATCTGCCCCCAGAATTAGCCGCGGAATGAGGCCAGGGGGGCTGTTACTGGCTCCTCAACAGCTGCACTGCGGGACGCTAATAGCACGTTTGCGCAAACGCGCCGTCCTTCTCCCAAACCCCAAGGTGACCCCCAGCCGCCTCTGGCCACTTCACAGATTGTTTTTCTGATCTCCTGCTCCCGCAAATCTATCTTACTCAATAGGAGTGGCATCCTAACCACTGTCATGTGAAACCGTTAATATTGCTGTAACAAATTAGCTATAGAGGGGCCCTCAAGTTTTAAATAGGCTTAAATTAAAAACAGATAGCTATGGAAATCATATGCACTTGGCTTTGAAACGGCTTAATGCTGTCTAGCTGGTTTACCCAAGGACACCCAAAAACAGCAGCAGGTGCCCACGTGTCCTTGCCACTCGGCTCTGGGGGACGCGACACGGGCCAGCCAGTGCCAGCCTTGCGGTAGGCCATGGGTGCAGCCCGGGGCAATTCCAGACAGACGCCTGAACAGAGTCCTAGAGCTCTGCATGTCCCAGAGGCAGAAAGGATCGCTTCTGGACTCCAAGTGACCTTCTTGGAGTCAGGACAGCAAGGTGTTGTCTCGTTTCCACGTGGCTGTCCCATCTGACAGGATTTCAGTTTCTCAGCTATTTTCCTATTGTCCCCTGGGGAGTGGGATTAAGGTCTGACCTCCCCACATGCAGGCCCTGGCTGGCCCAGGAGCCCCAAGGTGGCCCAGGACCCGTCGTAGAAGCACAGTTCTGGCCAAAGAGACCCTAAGCTAAAGAACTCAGCCAAGCAGCTGACCCGGGGTCCCCGGGGACTTCCCCTGAGGCTTGCAGGAATGGCCAGAAGGTACGGGGCCCGACAGCCATCAGCACCAGCCGCCGCCCCTCATCCTCGACCTGCTCGACCTACATGCTGTCTCTCACCACCGCCGTCCCCAAAAGCCCTGTGTGTCAGGGAACCCAGTGTCTCTCTTCCACTTGAAGCATCCAGACGAGGTGATCTCAACTCCGGTGCTAGTTCTGGTACAGGTGGGTTATAAAAGACAGGCAGATACCTGTGCAACCACGTGGACAGGTGTGGTCGGTGAGAGCTGCGAGGGAGGACAGGCACGTGCCTGGGATGATTTCCACCTGATGTGGGAAACGTACGGGTGAAATTCACCAATCTGGGATTCTCATAAAAGTCAGTGCATTCAGGCTGCTGTAACAGAATACCGTTCGTAGGGTGGTTAATAGGCAACAAATTTAGCCTCGTGGCGCTGGCGGGCAAGGTCCAGGAGCCGGCAGATTCCATGTCTGGTGAGGAATCTCCTCCTGGTTCACAGACAGCGCTTCTCGCGGTGTCCTCACCTGGGGGTGGTGGTGAGGGGGCTCCCCGGGGTGTCCTTCACAAGGACACTAATCCCATCGAGTCGGCTCAACCGTCATGACCTCATCACCTCCCAGAGGCCCTGCCTCCTGACATCATCACCTTGGGGGTTAGGTGTCCCACACGAACTTGGGGAGGGGGTCACAAGCAGTCTGACTACAGCGATCTGTCAACCACTAACATTACAGAGAATGCTACACACTGACACTCAAGGCAGAACAAACCGGCTTACTACACCACCAGCTGACCTGACCCCAACCCACCCACTCAGCCTTTTTGTCACTCTGTCCTCAGTCCCCTAAGGAGCCAGCCCACGTGAACAGGGGCCATACTCCGAGAGAAAACACGTCTCAGTAGCCATCGTGAGATAAAAGACTCAGTGCCACGGTACCCAGCCATTCGCCTGCATCAACACAGTCACCGGCCCCTTTTCTGGTCGCAGGATGGGGCGGGGGCTTCTCCACGGCTCTGCTGTGTGAGGTCAGTGTCATGGGGCTCATCACAGCAGAGCCACTGTAAAGTCGTCATTATGTCTCAAGAGGAGTTTGTACCAGGAGACAAATGACCTCCCCCAACACCGTTTTGCTTGGGGAGCTGGGTCAGGAATGACCATGCTGGCATCACAGCATGCCCGGGACTCGGCAAGAACCAGTCTTGCACCCAAGAACACCACAACCCAATTGCTCCGGTTTCTGCAGCTCGGCCCTAAACCTGTTGTCCACACACCCCTGCTCCCCAGTCGCACACCGAGTTCACTTTCTGAACCAGTCATTTCCCAAAGGGGGAACAGTTCCTTGGATGCCTTTTCATAGATTAAAACAACAATTTTGTTTTGCTGCAAAAACCCTTGTGGGGGGAGGGGCCGTTCTGAATGGACACCCATGGTGGCCCCAGGCAGCACGGCCACCCTCCCCTTCCCAGGCTGCAGGTGAGGCCCAGGAACACGTATTTGATTCGGGTACTATGAGTTTGTATTTGGGAATGCAACTACTAACAATGTAAAATGTGTATGCAGAGTCCGTATGCAAAGAACGTTGGTCTTTACCATCTCAAATAAATAGGATATGACCTTATCACCAAGCATCCCTACAGTGGAGACAAGCACGTTCCCTTCCAATCAGACATGGTGATGGATTCCAGGCGAGATGTGGAAAGACACCAGAGACACAGCAAAGAGACAGGTACAGAAGAGGACAGGCTGACACTGTCCTCTGTCCCAACACTGAGAAATTATAAAATTGACGCAGAAACATGATCACGTCCAGTTTTCGTTAATGGCTTTAGTCAGGTCAGCCAACCGGTCAAGATGAACCCACTTTTTTGACTCAGAGCAAAATCAGTGATCTCTACATCTCCCTCTTTCTCCCTCTCCCCCTTCCCCTCTCCCGCCCCTCCCCTCCCTTTTCTCCCCTCCCTCTCCCCCCTCCCTCTCCCTCTCCCTCTCTCTCTCTCTCTCTCTCTCTCACACACACACACACACACACACACACACACTGCACGTGCAGGATGTACATATACACGTCTTGTGTGATTCCACCTCCAGAGAGAAAGACGCCCACCAGCAGTTTGTGCAAAGGTAGGAGAAACATGTCTGTCCTTCGTGTCACATTCCAGACGTTTAGCAAAAGCTGTTTTCCCCACCAAGGAATCCGACCTCCATGCAGCTCTGTTTTCTAGCGCCCGATGACCACTAGCTTGTCTTGGTGTTATCGCGGTGATTCAGACACAGAGGCTCAGTTCTTTGGGACGTCTTCTTTTTGCCTCGAGGACACTCAAATGCACACAGCGGGCAGGGAGGACACAGGTCACTCGCGGTAGGTCCAGCTTTTAGAACAGAGGTGACGTCTGCTTGAGTTCGGGGCCGGCAGGTAAAATTCAGCAACAACGCTTACGTGGACAGAGTATGTGCCGTCTACCTGACACTCAAATGCACCTGGACGTCCTGTGGTTTCATCCACTACAAACTCAGGCAGCCCTACTTGCAACGGAGAAGCAGCAGAGAATATAAAATGAGGTGCTGTGGACAGAGGCTCTGGGTGGGAGGAGGGCATGTCTGTGGCCACCAGTTGTCTTACTTGCACACTCCCTGTCCCTCTCAGGGCACAGAGAAGCCTGATACGCCAGGGTCTCACTTGGGGACACTGTGACCAGGACTCTGTCCGCCCCTCGGATACCACAGTCCCCGCCAGCCAAAAAGTAGTGTCCGTTCCCATTCACTGGTGAACATGTCTTCTGGGGATGCCCATGCAGGTGACCAGCACTGACACAGGGCAGGACAGCATGGGTTAGTGTCAGTGCCCCCGTGCCATGCAGAACCTTGGTCTGCCACGGAACCCTTCATTCACGTGTGTTCCTGATCACCGTCTAGTGTCACTGATGCTAAAACTGTAAAAGTTCTGACGTGGACCCAGAAGCAGCCAGAGTGAGGTCTCGCTCGCTGCAGCAGTCTGAGTATGCAACATACGCTGGGCATCACTTAGGGCCCGGCCCTTCCCGCCAGGCCGCTCTGGGTCTCACTACCGTGCACCAAGGGAGACCTGGACCTTCTGTTAGGTGGCTGGTCTGCGGTAAATGCTCGTTCCGTAAGCTCTGAAGGTGCTTTGTCGGTATTTTGTTTGAGAAGAGATGAGGGAGGCAAGAGGGGGGAGACCGAGGGAGGCAAGAGCAGGGAGACTGAGGGAGGCAAGAGTAGGGAGACCACACTGCTGTTTTACCCAGAATCGTGTTGCCTTCCTGAGAAGGGGCCTCACAGGATCACCACCTAAGAGTCCCCCCAGACAAACTCTGCTCTCTGTGTCCACTCTCCTGGGTCGGACTCGTGCCCTGAGCAGGTAGACGTCATGGACCCCAGTCACCAGGAGCATGAGGCCCTTGTGAAGCTCTGTTATTTTCCATCAACGTGCCCTGAGATGACCCCAGTCTCTGGAGCCTCAAAGCGTCAGCTTTGGGTCTAAACCTCTAGTACTCAGCATCACCAGGACGTCGTGCTGCCCCAGAAGGCCCCAGAAGCCTGTCTGCCTCCCTGGAATTCTTCTCCTCCTGCTCTAAGACCCCGTGCCCAGGGCTGAGGTGTGACTACACAGCCGTCTGGGTTTTGTGACCACACACACCCTCCCATGGTCCGCGAGAAGAAAAAGGCAGCCTTTTATAGAAGGAAGACACGCTCCTGCGTGCCCAGCCGGCCCTGAACTTGGCTTAACCTTCTTCATTTCCTTGTTTCCAGAGAACTATATTGACAGGTCACCTCCCTGTCATATTGCACATGGAAAACTCTTCTAAAATTCTCTCCTTGATGAGAGTGCTGAAGGCTTTGTTAACAACACATTTATACATTTGCACAATGCGTATGCGATGTGCAACTATATACAACGTATACTGTGTGGTGCACACTTGCACAACGTATGTGCAACGCCCATGCAACACGCGTTCCTGCGATGCACCTTGCACAATGTATGTGCAACGTGAGACCTGTGTTTATACCATAGCCTCCACCATCTCACCTCTTACTGAAACAAGTTCAGCGCAACTTCAGTAAGAGTTAAGTAACGTGTGAGCTTAAACGTTCCCAGCACTGTGTTTGACATTTCCAAATACAGTTAATATGACTGTTGATTAATTCTGCAGTCTCTAAACCAACCTTCCCCATTTGTCTTGCTATTCCTCGGCCACGATTAACACTGCTGGTGCGGCTGATACGGCAGTGACATTAGGAGCTGACACTCACCAGGCACCGCATGGTTGTTGGCACCTGACTTACAACAGCACATTTGAGCCTCATAACGTCCTCGGAGACAGTGCTACCATGTCCTGTTGCACAGATGAGGACACCGAGACACAAGACATTGAGCCCTTGGCCCACAGTCGGGCTGGGGAGTGGCGATACCAGCAGGGAGCGTGTCCCATGGCCGGCAAGCAGCCCTCAGACGCCCGCCTGCCTCTCTGAATTGCAAACCTGTTCACACACTGTGTCCCCAAGCGCCCATGTCTGTACTGGCCTCAAGCTCCCGGGAACACGATGCAGTGCACAGGTGGGGTCACACTCAGCCCTGCGTCACGTCTCAGTCATCGATTCTTCCCTCTATGGCTGTATTTCCAGTGAAACGCAGTGTCTGCCCCGGTCCCCCCAGCACTGGGGCAAGTGGCCTGTGTTCAGGATGCCTCTTTCCTTCCCATCACACGAGGGCGGGGCCATCTCAGCTTGGAGAGAGATGAGCGCAGGTTCCCAGACCCGTGAAATGATGGTTTGTAACAGCAGCACCACAATGAAACATTTTTAAAATGCATTTTCGTAAATCAGTGCACCCGGTGGAATTGTGAGTTCACTCAAGTACTACAGAGCAAAAGTCACCATCCAAACCCCAAGGAAACTTCCTGTGGTTCAGAGCCATCCCCTCTGGTCAGGATTACAGTGAGCACAGTGACAAAAGCTGTCTTCAGCCGGCAGCACACATCTCTGTGTGTCTTAACCGTGTTTCATCAGACAGTTTCAGCAAAAGGAAAAGCATTCAGTAAACGACCCTCAGGTTGCATGGTTTAAGGTAGGGGTTTTATTCAGTTATCTGGACTGGGAAATCAGAGCAAATGGGCTTCCAGAGAGCATGCACGCTGGCCTACAGCGGGGACATCTTTGTGCCGGCTGGGCCTGCAGGCCATCGGGTCGGGTCCCCGCACCTGGAACAAGGGCCCCCGAGGGAGGACGTGGCATCAGGAGCTGCAGCAGCCACTGGGGCTCGAGAACCGGGGTATGAGGGCTGGAAACAGAGTGCTGAGAAATGGACGAGGGGTTGGTTGTGGTGGAATCAGGGAAGGACAGACTGCATGAGGAGGGGAGGCGACCCCAGGCTGCAAAGGCCCCCAGAGGCACACACAGTGTGGGGAAGGCAAAGGATACCAAGTCTGCTCGGTGCAGGACACGGGAGCCCCTGGAGCTCCGGGCCCAAGGGGGCAGGTGTGTGCAGGGCCAGGGGGTCCATGCAATCGCAGACTAGATCCTGGTGGGGGTCCACTGGCACCAGGCCGCTCTGGGGCCAGCAGCCTTGAATTCAGGTCCAGCCACAGCCTTCACGGCCAGTGCCCTTGGGCAACTCATTCAAAATCTCTGCGTTTCCTCACCTTTCCCAACGGAGGGGCTGCCGTGAGCACCTCTGGGGTTGAGGGTGGTGAAACGGGGAGGCTCGGGCACCCTGAGGGTCCAGTCCATCTTACACAGCCTCGGGGTGACTCTGGACGCCTCTGCGTTTAGGGCATTGGCATTGGTGTATGGGTCCAGGGAACCCCCAGGGCACCTGCTCGCTACCTCTGATCCCCACAGTCGGCGCTGCCTCTTACCTGGGGCAGGAACTGGGAGTGTTGGGCCCAAAAGCACAGTGGGAGCCGGTGGCTGGGCACTGGGCAGCCCTTCGTGTGGGTCCCCGGCCCCAAGCCCACCTGTGGCGCCGTGTCTCCTGGGAAGCTCCCGGAGGCTGAGCACCAGCCCCCCAGCCTTTCTCCCTGCTTCTGGACGCACGGCAGGTACCGGTTCCCGTGCTGGATGCCCTGACCCAGGCACTCACTAGGGCTAAGGATTATGTGTGACCCCTGCACCCAGGAGTGACTCTTTCACAGTTGAACCACGGTTTTGTGTCCTGCCTTGGTCTTCTGGTTTGGTTAGTAAGTCAGATGATGTAGAACTTGAGAGGCAGCCCTTATTTCATAGACGTGGCACCAGACCCTGCAGAAGTGACACAGCCCAGTGACTTGGCGGGGGGGGGGGGGGGGCGTGGAGGTGAGACGGGGGCCTGGTGTTCCTTCTGGGACGTGCGGACTCCTCCCACCAAACCAGGCTTCTATGAGGAGGGCTTTGCAACAAGAACAGCCCTGAACTAGCACGTGTGTTATGTGTGCGGCATTTCTGTTTAACCTGGAAGTGTCTGTGGTCCTCAGGTCCCTTGTGCCGCCAGGATCCAAGGAGCTCTAAGTGCGCCCTACTGTGGATGCCACACAGACCACACACGCACCGTCCTCTCTCCAAACCCAAGACCCACAAAACAAAGAAAACCAAAATTCTGGCCCATGCTGAGAACACATAAAACTGAAATCCTGTGTTTGCAAAAAATGCAAAACATTGTTGCGATCACACGAGAGGTTTAAATTTTAGTATTTTCCTCCCACATTCCAGTGGAGAGCTTTGGGGATTTCCTGGGTTGGGGTCACTTTCCTTCATGAACACAGCCGAGAATCTTGCTCTCGAGATGGAGAGAATTTCAAAAAAAAAAAAAAAAAAGAGTAAAAAGTCAGAATAATAAATGGCAGGAGAGATGGGGAGGGGCCGTGGTCAAACCCCTCTTTTCCCAACCAACTTCTCATCCAGCCCAGACCAAGCAGCCGGTGGACGAGACCAGCATGCAGACGGCTGTGTAGGAGGCGTGAGAGGGAGGCTGGGGTGCCCACATGATGGCCGACTTTGCCGAGAGCCCGCGAGTCTCGGGCAGAGCCCACATCGCAGCCTCCCCCCGACCTCTAAGCAGACAAACCCGGGAGGTGGCAGGGCGGGGAGGCGGGGAATGGATGCCAGCCCCCACTAACGTCAGGGAGACGGTGTGGTGACGAGGGGGCTCTGAGGTCACACATCTGAGCTTCAGTCCTGGTCTGCCAGGGGCCACGTGTGAGGCTGAGTGGGCTGCCGACCTCCCTGGGAGGGGGGACGCACCATGGGCTGCTCGGTGATTACATGGGGCACATCACGTCGGGTCAGGTGCTGACTCTCTATCTGCACCCTAACGGCGGTATTTGCACGTGAGCAGGAGAAAGCACACAGGGACAGGGTCCTGGTGGGACAGCCCCCAGAGCCCCCGCATCCTTGACAAATGGCACTTTCCTGCTGTATGGCCCAATTTGGTTGGAAGAACCACACAGGACCGTTGTGATCAGTAGAACCTGGAACACGCACAGCAGAGGAACAGTCAGTGTCCCGGGTCAGCGGGCAGAAGTGTCCCAGGCAAAACAAGCCGATTGCAAAGGCGTGACGTGCAGCCTCGGGACACTGGGCCGTGGCTGGATCTAGCTGAGTTGTAGCCCAGGGTAATTCCCAGTCCGCTTGGGCCACAGAACTTGGAGGCCACGTGCTCCCCTTCTCCCCGGCCATCAAGACCCTGGCTCTCCAAGAAACCGCCAGAATGCAGGACGGCGAAGTGAGGCTGCCGGGACAGCTTCGAAACGGTCAGGATCTACATCAAAAGCAGGTCTTTCCCAGCCTTGTGCTCTATTGTTCAGAGTACTTTTATCAAATCTGCATGTGATCTCGAGTAGGGTCGGCACCATCACAGACGGACGCCTCTCTGTCTCAGCAGCCACCAGGACACCCTCTGCCAAGAGCAACTTCTCAGAGCGGGAGAAGCTCTTTCCTGTGGAAGTGCTGACTCACAAAATATTCAAAGTCTGGCACAAATCCACCGTACCCTGGACTGGCCGCTGTTTTTTTGCTTTGTCTGCTCTTAATCCCTTTTGTAAGCAAAGCAGATGGGTACAGGTGGAAGGCATCAGAAAAGAAAAACCCTCGAAGACCCAGGCGGGGCTCCATGGAGTGTCTTTACAAACCACTACACGAATTGGCAGAAGGCTCTGATTGACCCCCTCGTGGACGTCTGCCCTTGCAGGCCGCCACTCTCTGCTCTCCGGAGTCTGGTCAGCGGAAGGTACAGCGGGACACTCACCGCAGTACGTGTGCTGTTGCAATGCTGCAGACCCCAATTCGATCCAATTGTCCACCGCGGAGCAGGGATAGCCCTGGAGGAAGATGATTATGCAACCAGGCTGGCTTTGGGGGTCCCAGGGTGGGACATGCAGATGGCTAGAAGCCACGGAACCAGAACCAGAGGGACCCCAAGAGGAAAACAGTGCTTTGAATCCAGAATCTGGGCCCCTGCAGAGGCTGCTGGTGATGGCAACACGGACATGAACGAGGACCAAGAGGGCATCGGGATGAGCAAGCCAGGGGCTCGGCAGCCGAGGACCCTGCAGAGGAACAGGGACCCCGCCCAGCACTCCTTTTCAGAGTCTGGAACCGACTCACTGGCAGAGCACAGAGGAAGGCGGCCCTGTCTTCCTTCGGCCTAGAGGTCCATTACCTCTGCCCCAAAATCCACTAGTGTGGGGTGTCAGGGGGCCATCCCAGAGGCTTGCCCTGTGGCTGGCTCTCCTCAGAGGACCACGGCCATCCCCACGGAAAATCCACACCATTCTAGACAATCCACAGACCACGAGTTGGGCCTGATTGTCTTGTTCCGGTACTTTCCCCACAGAGGGATTTGGGAGGGAGGTGAAAGTGAACATCTTACCTAACATGAATCTGAAGAACGGAAAGTGGAAATGGGGAGAGAAGGATACAAAATGAAGTCTACCTGCAGGGACCAGGGACCAGGGACCAGAAGCAGTGAACCCGGAGCCCAAGACCGCCCGACTGTGCAGGAATCAGCTGAAATGTGCAGGCTGCACTCGGGAAGTGGGCTGACTGTGTGTTGTCAGCCGGCATGACCATCACCCGTGGATGGACTCCCCTTTTCCAGTGAGATGCCCGCAGCGTTGGGAACCACAGGCACCCTCAGGCTTCCTCCATGGGGACTGGCTTCCATGAGACCTTCCCATTTAAAACAGATGCTTTTCAGGACACCAGGACGTACGCTCCACCTGGCAGAGGACCGCAGCGACACTAGACAACGCCAAGACGAGGCTGGCGTCAGCCCCAGACCCGGCGCAGGCTGGAGCGGGCCTGTCTGTGAGCAGACTCTGGCGTGCCCAACCCTGTAAGTTCCCCCTTCCACAGGCTAACCAGGTACCTTGAAAGATGTCATGACTCACCCTCTAACTTCTGCTGGCATTTGAAACGGGAATGAGATCAATGGAGCACAGTCATGTGGCTAACTGGGACCTGAACAGCAGAGCAGGTGTTAGGTTTCCTCTAACTGCCCGCGGCTCCCCCTGCGTGAGGCCAAGGGGACAAGGAGAGGGGCCAGAAGGCAGGAGGGGTGGACGGCAAGCCACCTTCACACACACAGGTTCAACGGCATCCCTGAACTGACCAGTCCAAAGAAACCGGACGGACCACTTGCCCGCAGCTCACCTGTCACATGAGCCAAAACCTACATATCCTTTCACTGTGGTTGACACGGCTGTGCCACCACCAGTCCGCACTCAGGGTCTGAATCCTGAGTGGGAAGCACAGTGAGTATTTTGTCTTTCCACCGCTTGGTTGTTTGGTCAAGGACTGGAATTCAATTTGGAGAGAAGTTCACATAGGCACACCCCTGTGCTAGGTGCTTATAGGCATCTACTATACGGATCTACTTTTTTAATACTTATTCAGTTATTTTGAGAGAGAGAGAGAGAGAGAGAGAGAGAAGGGGAGGGGCAGAGAGAGAGACAGAAAGGATCCCAAGCAGGCTCCGTGCTGTCAGCACAGAGAAAGACATGTGGCTCGACCTCAAGAACTGTGAGATCATGACCTGAGCTGAAATCAGGAGTCGGACGCTTAACGGACTGAGCTGCCCAGGTGCCCCTGGACCCTCTTTCTTTATCTCTCCCAGTAACTGACTTTGGGAAAGTCGACTCTGTTGTGTATAAGGCCCACAAACAAATCTTTAAGTGAAAAAGGGAGCAAAGTTTCTCTGAGTTCATTCTAAAATTGCCCCATTTCATGTCCTGGCTGCTGGTTTCTGGCGTCCTGAGTGGATCCCCACTGCCGGGCCACGTGCTGTTTCCGTGGGGGGAGAAGGGAGCACAGAGAGGCTGTACACCCAGCACAAAGGCCACGGCCACTGAGAACGGCAGTTGAGGAGCAGAGGTAATGAGCTGAGCCACCCTGAGAGTCATTCTTCCTGAAACCAAGGATAGTGATAAACTTCACCTGACATAGGTAACCCTCGGTGGACTGAGAAGGTGTAATTTTTTCTACAGAGAACTTCTGTGGTCTTCGGAGGGTGAGCAGAGTACAGGAAATGTCTCCTCCATGAGGAACACCTCGTAATTCACTAGGAGTGAACCTAAGTGGAGTTGCAAAGGTCATTCTTGCTTTATAACAAGAAGAAATTTCCAAGGAGCCTTCAAAGCCTTCATTTCCTTCCACAGCCACACGGCACTCATACATCATAATATAGAATTATCTGCCTTTCTACAGCAAGAGCATCCATTTAATAAATATTGAGGGGCTCCCACAATGTTTTAGGAATCTCAAGGGACAGAGGTGTGCAAGAATCCAAAAAAAAAAAAAAGTCCTTTAGATGCTTAGAGTATTAATTAGGCACCAAGCCTTTAAGACACTGATGAAACAAAGGCGAACATGATGAAACCCATTAAGAAAGTCATGGTGAGCATAAAAGACAGCCTCAAGAGTCCCACGATAATGAGATAATTGCCTTAACAGAGGGGCTGCTGCACTCCATATGGGCGACATCGGATTATTACAAAATTAGTAACATTGTAAATGTTTTGTGGAATCCCATTGTTGGAAAACCTCCTGCACTGAATCCTGTGGTAAAGCAAAGAATAATTTTGAAATGAGTTGGTGCTGAATTTATATGCATTCCACAAATTTGAATGTTTGCATAATGGACTTTCTTAAAATGGGGGACACGTTTAGAAATCACTAGATTTTACAACCCAATTACTTTTGAATAAGAGTTAATTATGTTTACATTTGTCACGAAGATATATGGAAACATGCTATGAATGGTCATATTAACCACAACAGCCAATGTGAAGACCCATTTAGTACTATTCAAATCCAAATTCGGTGTTAAGGCACTTGGAAGGCAGTTTGTGATGCAAACCTATTGCTGACTTGTATGCACAAAACAGAATAAACAAAGCAATGAGCTAGTTGCAAAGACAATGAGATAATCAGGATGCACAGATTTTGCTTTGATGACTTTTGAAATCAGAAGAAAAGATGAAAGTATATCCTATTTAGGCAGGCACTGATTTATTCTTATTTAAGACATACAAAAATGTTCCTTAGGGTTTAGAAAAGACATAAACGACTGCCAAAGTTTGTTCATAGCTCAACTAATGGCTTATAAACTGTCAGGCCTGCTTGCAAAGAGAGTGGTTTCCATGTATCCACCCAGCCAGCCAGCCAGCCAGCCATCCGTCCATCTATGCATCCATCCATCCATCTGTGCCTCCCTCTGTCCATCCATGCATCCATTCATCCATGCATCCATCCATCCATCAATCTATGCATCCCTCTGTCCATCCATCCATCCATCCATCCATGCATCCCTCCATCCATCCATCCATCCATCCGTCCATCCATCCATCCATCCATCCATGCACCCCTCCGTCCATCCATCCATCGATTCATCTTACAAGAATGTAATGAGCATATGCTGCCTCAGGCGATGTGCCAGGTGCTAGGCATATACAGAGGTGAACAGGATAAAACCCTTCCCCTTGAGAATTGCTCACAGCTGGTCAATGGGTTTCCCCATTGTGATCCAGTAACTCCCAGCATAAATCTGCCTGGACATCGCATTTTAAAATGCAGATACGGGGCACTTAGCCTAGACTTGCCAAATCAGAATATCTTTGGCTCCCTTTTTAACAATTACCCCAAATGATTACTAGTCATGCTAAAATTTCAGAACTGAACTCGGGAAAAGACTTGAAATGAAAGCAATAATTATAATACGTTTTACTGTGCTGTTTTAGACAGGTGTTAAGCATTTGGTAAAGGTGAGGACAGAGGGCTAACTCAGATACACTCAACGGAAAACCAAATGGTAAAATAGGAAGTTACTTTTAACTCTATATAGATGTGTTTGGCTTCAGGAAGCAACTTTCCTTAGACAAGGAAAACTGCAAAATCATGGAAAATAATCCGCTTTGAAACCTTAAGGATACATCTATTGAGGCTGTAAATCTTAATAAGAGGATCTACACTGAAGTAGCTGGATTGACAGATGTGAATTGTAACAATAAATGGACACATTCATACATGAAGAGAGACTTTGTGTACACAGTACAGGAAAACATGCCTATTCTCCTGAAGCAGGTTTCTCTTTAAGAAGCCCAGAGCGACCGACCCGCGAGCTTTACGTACAACAGATTCAGATGTTACTGCCCACAGCACCAGTCGTATTTTCAAATGTATCTGACCCAGAAGGGAGCCTGATCTCTTCCATACGTCATGCCGTTCACTAATTGACATGAAACTGATCCATTTGCTGGAGATCCGCTGAGCACCGGCCCCATAGCACGTGCTGCCCTCTTCCTCTGAGACGTGTCCTGCTCTAAGGCTGACATGGGAAGGTGGCCAGGCAGCTGGTTTGACGGCCGGTCTGTCACCGGCTCTCCCGTGCAGGACAGTGACTGTGTCCGCTTCCTTTCTGGTCCTTGGCTGCTGGGCTGCCCCTACCTTCCCCAGCCTCCTCCTGCTGCACACACTTGTTTTCCTGGGACCTTTCTCCGTTAAACACACACACACACACACACACACACACACACTTTGCTTATTTACTAGAATGATGTACTCGTATGATGAGAAAACCCATGTCAGGATAACTACCTGCTGACACAAACAGCACCCTCAAAATTACCGTGTGCTCAGCAAGCCCGTGAGGAGAGGCCCCCCCATGGTCAGGGCTGTGGACTCAGGAGCCCGAACCTCCCCCCTCCCCATGGCACACTGCCTGTTCACCCTCGTACAAAATTGGTAAACAGAAGAACCGACCGCACAGGCTGCAGGGAGGGTAAATCAAAGAGCCTCATGCACGCTGGATGCCCTGTCACTCCCGGCAACACAACGCTGGCCGCCTAAGGATCGCGTAACGTAGGATGACTGCGAACTGAGCAATTACAGCGCCAAAGTTAATCAAAACCAAGGGGAAAGCTAGTAAAAATTGAGTAAACTCAGCTAAGTCGGGGGCACTTCTAATGAGCTGGCAATTGAACGAGAAACGGATCGAGCACTTTCCTTTAATGAGCTCAGGGACGTGAGTTCTGAGCTGGCCACTAGCAACTGGCATTGTGCAAATGGGGCCGAGACCCAGAAGATGGGCTGGCCTCAGACAAGCACCCCCACCCCTCCCGCCACCTGGGTCTGCTCCTGCCAACACAGTGTCTGCTGCCCCACACATACACTTCTTGCATTTTTATTTCATTTATTTATGTGCTTACTTAAATTTTAGTTAACACACCATGAGATATTGGTTAAGGGGAGGGAAGGAGACCAGGAAGAAAGTGCATAATGTAAAATCTACAGAAAGGAAAACTGTAGCTGTGTTTCCCAGAGCAATCAGACTCATCATTTTTACTTATGAGTAGTCAATTTAGTCAAACAAATCACTTGAAAGTTTTGGGATTTTCCCTCAAACTGGTGTATCCCATTTGAATCAGTTAACCATCTCATCATTTCTATATTGAATACATATCATCAAAAAACCAAAATTACACAAATATATGGAGGAAGAAAGGGGCAGGTGGAAGGCTCTGGTCCTAAACTTATGAATTCTCTCCATTTCTATTCTCTGCTCTCAGAGGGAAGCACCTGTACTGTCTTGAAGTCCTGTGAATCCTTATGTCAAAATATCAAAAACATGCCATTCTTCATTGGAATAGTTCTCATTAATCAGCAAAAGGTGTTCAACATCTATTAGATGCTCCAAAAGCAACAAAAGCCAATGCTGGTCAGCAAGCATTTCCAGTTTTGCCTATTTGCAGATTTAGGATTCTAGCACGGGGCTTCACAGACCCTAATGTTCAAATGTATGCGAGTGGAAAGAACAGTAGGGGACATTCTGAGTCCAAATGTTGTAGCCTGACAGATTCAAGAGTGATTTTCCTCAAGTCTTCCCAAACTGTCCACATAACAACCACCATATCACGGGTACAGGAGATTTCTGAGACAAACCTAACCGCTTGCTAGGTAACTGCAAATGGTTGGGTCCATAATCCAACAGTCTTTCGTATATTCACAGAGTTGTGCAACTATTACCACCATCTAATTTTAGAATGTTTTAACCACCCCCAAAAAACCCTACTAGCATTCTCCCCTTCCCCAGCCCCTGGCAACCACTGATCTGTGTTCTGTCTCTAAGGATTGGCCATTTCAAGTGTATGGAATCATACAAATTGAAGCTTTCGTGTCTGGCTTCTCTCATTTAGCATATTTTATTCAAATTCCATCCATGATATAGAATGTATTGGTTGTTCACTCATTTTTATAGCCAAATAACATTACACTTTATGGATGAGCCACATTTCCTTTATCCATCCATCACCTGATCCATTCAACATTGGGGTTGTTTCCACTTTCGGGCTATTATGAATAATGCCGCTGCGAACATGTGCACACACGTTTTTGTGTGGACATGTGTTTTCATCTCCCTTGGGTACACATCTACTGGTGGAAGTGCTACAAGTACCTTCGTAACATTTTGAGAAATCTCCAACGTCTCTTCCAAAGGGGCTGCATCACTTTACAGTGCCACCAGAAATGAGTGGGCGCTCCAGGTTCCCCACATCCCTGCCAACACCTGTTGTTAGCTGGCTTCTGTCTTAGCCATCCTCGTTGGTGTGAAATGGCATCTCGTTGTGGTTTCAACTTGCATTTCCCTGACAACCAGTGATCTTGACTATCTTTTCATGTGTGCATCTTTGCAGAAATATCTGTTCAGCTTCTTGGACTGTTTTTATCTGGGTCTTTTATTCTCTGAGTTATGAGATGCCTTTGTACATTCTGGATACTAGTCTCGTATCAGATACAGGATTGCAAATGCTTCCTCCCACTCCGTGGTTGTCTTTGAACTTTCTTGATGATGTCCTTTGAAGTATGACAGTTTTTAACATTTATGATGCCCACTTGATCCATTTTTCCTTTTGTGACCTGTACTTCTGGTGTCGTAGCTAAGAAATCATCGCCCCACTGAGGTCATGAAGCTAGACTCCAGTGTTCTCTTGTGATGGCTTTATAAGCTCCAGATGGTGTTGAATAGAAGTGGTCAGAGCAGACACCCTGGTCTTATTCCTGACGGTCGGGTGAAAGCATTCAGTCACCGTTGAGTATGATGTGAGCGGTGGGTTTTCATGGTTACTTTCTCAGGTTAAGGAAGTTCCCTTATATCCCTCATTCCTGGAACACGGCTGGTGATTTTTCAATTTCTACCTCTGTGTATGTTTTACAAATTAATTAATAGAGCAGCCCACACCATCTATAAATGGATTGACGTGTGTATGTGGAAAGAACACGCAAAGCTACTTTAGATGTACAGTGTAGAGTCAGTTCGAAGGCCCCAGGGCTCTAGTGTGGCTTGGCCAAGCCCGTGGCTGTGGCCAGCCCACACCAGGAAGGGCCACCCACATTACACATCACGCCACAGGCTGTACTGACTTCTGTTCTGCTGCCTGAGAGGAGACCAGGAGAACATGTGGCTCAATCAGCCCCGACTCACCCCTCCTTGCTGAAGAAGTCCTTACTTCCATCTTCAGATAAAAAAGAACATAGATAAAATTCAGCGATTATGCAGCCGTGCCCTACTTCTATGGAAATGCAAAGATAATAAAGTGCCACTCAAGGGAAGACACCTTTGAACATGTCACCTCAGTCTGAGAAAACACTCCAGTCATGTTTACATATGATTAGGAAAAACCGAAGAAAAAATTTCATTTCTTCTACACAGCTTTCCTGGGCCCACGACACTGAACCATAGGCATCCATTCCGGAGCCTTCTCAACAGGCAGCGGCAAGCCACCAGCCCCTGATCCTGCCCACCCCAACACCTGTCAGAACGTTTCTGCCAGGTCCTGTTTCCAAGGACAAGTCAGGTATCCAGGCTGGTCCTTCGTGACACGTGGAATCTGGGGCCAGCCCGTGGCTGAGGTGCTGCCGTAGACGGATCTTAGAAGGGGTGAAGACACAGTGTTTCGGGAGCAGAGAGAGGCAGCCGTCCACAAGAACCCTCAGCTCCCGAAACAAACGCACAGAGCAGCAAAGTTCAGGCGGGAGCTGAGGGAGAAGAACCGTGCCCAGAAAGGAGACTGGGCACTTGGGACTGCTGGGCAGACAGCCTGGAAACGGTCGGCAGCAGGAACTGCGGGAGTGGTTGAGGAAGGAACCGGAAAGGGTGCCGCCAGGCCTGGCGGGCTCGCTCACCAGGCGCACAGCTGCTTTAATGTGCTGATAGGTCAGGACATTCTGTTTTCCAGTCTGAAAGATTTTGAACAAGTGATACATTTTAATAGATTTAATTATTTAAACTCTTAAGAAGTCGTTGGCACAGATTTAATAGCAGGGGTTTCTCCTATTTTACTCACACTTTCATTATTGTCAATGCCTAGATTTCCATTTAGAAATAGTCTGACAAGTTTTACATCTCAACTGGCAGCAGGCACAAAATACGAGGCAGCTGCCAAGAAGCTCTCCGTCGTGCCGAAATGCAATACGGCAGCATTTTGTTAAACCCTTTATCTACGTGGCTGCCACGGGTGGCACGAGCTGGAGTGTGAACCTCATATTGAATCAGAGCAACGTGTCTGAACTCGACGTTTCATAAATTAGCGCAGTGACAAACTTCTGGAGCCTCCTTTCTCCTGAGCCGCTTCTTGATAAGCAACAAGAAATAAGAGTGTTACGTGCCAAAGCTCCACAGGGCGAGTCTGGCACGGCGGGAGGCCGCCAGGCATCCCCTCCGCCTGGCGCACAAGCCAGGGGGAGCCCTCCCTGCTCCAGGAGTATCTGCAAAACACATCGTGATTCATAGCCCCAGAAACGGGTAATAATTTGACCCAGTCAAGAACAAGGAGAAGCTACCACATGGGCTTGCGCGGAAGAGCGGCACTTCCCGTGGCTGATTCCGAACTCACACTTGAGCGTAGGCTGTTTGCTCCATCCCATAGGAACCAGAAGGACACAGGAGGACAGGGAATCCGGGCACTAATACTCCTCCGGACCCCACCTTTCCACCATGTTTAGAATCTTTCCGCGAGGCTGGGCCGTTTGCAGCTCTGTCCAGTCTCACCCCACGACTCCAACACATGCGGATTCCACTTCTCGGTGCCTCAGGGACCTAGCAGCCCTTGCTGCACCTGCAGTAGGTTCCCTCCACACTCTGACCGGGTCCCGGGAGACTGCCCCGCTTCTTCCGTGAAGCTGCCTCAGCAATCTCGCCGAGCCCCATACTCGGGCATGCTTCTCGCCTGCTCAAACTCTTTCGGTGCCTCCGCCAGGCCAGACATAATCAGAGCACCGCCTCTGAGCTGGGGGTCAGGAATCGGCCCTGTCGGGAGCCACGCCCCTTGGGGTTCCCCTGGCCCAGAGGCAGGGCTCTGCCACCACCATACTGTGCTGGCTAGAACCATCCTTCCTGACCCCTGACCTGCAGCCTCTGACACCGATCGGCCCTCAAATACCTCATCATCTCCCTTCACAGTGCCCTCTCAGCCCAGGCCACTGCCCCCCTCCGGCTCCTGCGGTGCTCCAGGATGTCACTCCATGATGTCACTTTGTGGTGTCACTGCACGATGCCACTCCATGATGCCACTCTGTGATGTCATACCATGATGTCACTCTGTGATGTCACTTTGTGGTGTCACTGCATGATGCCACTCCATGATGTCACTCTGTGATGTCAGGGATGCATTCCTCTTTCTCAAGGCCTTTGTGCCACTGCCCACTTCCCACCTACACGGTCTGGGGACAGAGGGCACACCCCCAGCCACACCAATGTTAGCGTAAATGTGGCCTAACAAAGTTCTTTGGGGGAGAGGACTAATGTTCTTTCTGTTGTTTTCCCCTTTTGCTCTTCCTTATCCTCCTCCTTTGCCACTACTATGGCAAGAAGAGCTAAACTGTGGGTGTGGGATCTGGCAAGGTCACTCGCGAGGTCACAGAAAAACAGTGGCTGAGATAGAACTAGAATATGGGTCCTCTTGTGTGTCACAGTCTTCCCACCTTGTCTCTCTTCGTTCACAATGTCACCAAAGCTCTCAATAGCCTCAGACCATAGTCCTTGATGAATCATGAATTCATACCTGCTTAGCCTTCTATGCCAAAAGGCCCTAAAAGTATATTTTTAACTCAAGAAAGTAACTTATTCTTCTCTATATTTTTAACTTTATAGTCAAAACACCACAATGGATGTTTGCCAAATGGAAAAGGTCCAATTCACTTCCATGCCATTTTCAAGATTAGAATTTCTTAGTATTTGCACATCTACTGTTGTAACTGACTGCCTTCCCCGTTGTAGAGATTCTCTGAGAGACACTGGGTCCACCAAGCAATTCTTCCAAGCAAACGGTGTAAATGAAAAGTACAGAAGTCCCGCTAACCAGGAAGACGTGCACACCTCACCACGGCCTGGCACTTGGGAGAAGGACTCTATAGACATCCCTGGGCGCCAGGCATCACAGAGCTCCTGAGCCCGGGGTGCGCTCCCTTCTCTGTGGGGTGAGGACGATGGGTCTTCTCTGCCTGGGGGCCCAGCACAGAACCCTGCGGGAGCATTGGAGGCCTTTTCTGGAGGCTGATCACTGCCAGCTGACAGCCACCCATTACACAAAGAGGCCCTGGGGTCTCCTAATGTTATTTGAATGCTCTTACTTATTTTTCTGAATGAGAGAAATATTTAAATATGGAGCAAAGTCAACCTCCAGTTACCCCTTCAAAGTTTAGGCAGGTTGTTTGCAGTGTTTTGTGCGTGTTGTTGGGGAGGGCTGGGGGGAGGGTGTGTGGACAACTACAAAATATTTTTTAGTATTTTTTAATTTTTAATTTTTTTAAATTTAAACTCAAGTTAGTTAACATACAATGTAGTATCAGTTTCATGAGTAGAATCCAGTGATTCATCACTTACATATGACACCCGGTGCTCATCCCAACAGGTGCCCTCCTTAATGCCCTTCATGCATCTAGCCCATCTCCTACCCCACCCCTCCAGCGACCCTCAGTTTGTTCTCTGTATTTAAGAATCTCTTATGGTTTGCCTCCCTCTCTCTTTTTATCTTATTTTTCCTTCCCTTCCCCTATGTTCATCTGTTGTGTTTCTCAAATGTCACATATGAGTCAAAACATATGATAGCTGTCTTTCTCCAACTGACTTATTTCACTCAGCATAATATCCTCCAGTTCCATCCACGTAGTTGCAAATGGTAAGATTTCATTCTTTTTCATCACCGAGTAATACTCCATTGTATATATATACCACATCTTCTTTATCCATTCGTCAATGGACATTTGGGCTCTTTCCATACCTTGGATATTGTCGGTAGTGCTGCTATAAACATGGGGGTGCATGTGTCCCTTCGAAACAGCATACCTCTATCCCTTGGATAAATGCCTAGTAGTCCAATTGCTGGGTCATAGGGTAGTTCTATTTTTAGTTTTTTGAGGAAACTCCATACTGTTTTCCAGAGTGGCTGCACCAGTTTGCATTCCCACCAGCATTGCAAAAGTGTTCCCCTTTCTCTGTATCTTTGACAACATCTGTTGTTGCCTGAGTTGTTAATGTTAGCCATTCTGACAGGTGTGAGGTGGTATCTCATTGTGGTTTTGATTTATATTTCTCTGATGATGAGTGATGTTGAGCATTTTTTCGTCTGTTGGCCATATGGATGTCTTCTTTGGAAAAGTGTCTATTCATGTCTTTTGCCCATTTCTACACTGGATTATTTATTTTTTGGGTGTTGAGTTAGGTAAGTTTTTTATAGATTTTGGATACTAACCTTTTATCTGATATGTCATTTGCAAATATCTTCTCCCACTCTGTTGGTTGCCTAGTAGTTTTGCTGATTGTTTCCTTCACTGTGCAGTGTATTATAAGGAGTGGTGCTGCAGGGACGTAATGGCATCAGCCCCAACGTGCCAAGGGGAGCAAAACGCTGGCACGTGCCAGGCCAAAGTCCTCATCCAGCAGCTGTGGAGGCATGGTGTGAAGCTGCCACATTGCACTGGGTCCTGTCAGCATGCATGTTGCCACCCTGTGCTCAGGGGACACTCACAAAGACAGAGTCCAGGCCAGGAAGGAGGACTCTGCTGGCTGTGGCTCCTGAATGGTCGGAGACCCAGCATAAGGTTGGTTCCTTCTACAGAATCCTCAAGATGCTTGTGTCGCAGACACACCTGGCTTCACTCTCAAGACATTCAGGTTGATCGGCTTGGGATGAGGCCCAGGACTCTGTGTGTGTGTGTGTGTGTGTGTGTGTGTGTGTGTGTTCAGTGCTATGCAATTCTGTCACACATGTAGGTATGTTTGTGCAGCCAGCACTACAGTGACAACACAGGACACCTATCATCACAGGTGTGTCCTGCTGCCTCTGAAAGCCACAGCCACCTTCCTCCCACACCCCTTCATTAATCCTGGCACCCACCAATCTGTCCTCTGTTCCTATAATTTTGTTGTTTCCTTACCATAATGTAAATGCAATCATACCGTGTGTATTTGGAATTGTTCTTATCACTCGGCATAGTTCTTTGGTGATCCATCCAGCTTGCTGTGTGAATCAAGACTTTGTTTTTACTGCTGGGTGGTGTTCCGTGGTGCAAATGGGCCACGCTCTGTCTAAACTTTACACAGTGAAGGACATCGGGTTGATCCCAGTTGGGACAATCATGACTAAAGCTGCTCTAAGCATCAATGTAGTTTCCGTGTAAGAACATAAATTTCCATTTCTCTGGGATAAACGCCCATAGGCATTTTCCGGGGTCATACAGGGATCCGGTCTTCAGTGCAATGAGAAGTTGCCAGGCTGTTGCTCAGAGTGGCTGCACCAGTTTGCACAGCACCAGCCATGTGAGGGATTAGGTCCTTCACTGTTCACCAGCATCGGGTGGTGCCAGTACCCTTTATTTTAGCCATTCTGGCAGGTGTGTCAGAGGGTCCCATGTGGTTTAATCTGCGTCTCCTGGGTGACAGATGAAGCTGAACATCTTATCACATGCTAATCTGCCATCTGCACATCCTCTTCGCTAACATACCTCGTGTCTTTTGCCCATTTTCTAATTCAATTGTATGTTTTCACTGACAATTTTGAGAGTCCTCCGTGTGCTCTGGTTACTAGCACTTTGTCAGATTTGGGACTTGCGAACATTTCCTCTTGGTAGTGTGGCTTTCATCCTCATAAGTGAGAGGGTCTATCGTGAACCTTCCAACGTTGTGAGATCCAAGTCCCCAGTATCTTCCTTTCTTGTGCTTTTGCTGTCAAGTCTAAGGGTTCATTGCCTTGTTGTAGCACCTAAGAATTTTCTCCTGCATTTTTCTAAAAGTTCAAGACTATGGCTACTTTCAGTTAATGTTTGTGTAGGTGTGAGATGCACGTCGATGTGGGGGTTGCTTATGGAAATCCTGTTGTTCCAGCTCCGTTTGCCGAAAAGGCAATTCTTCCTCCACTGAACTGCCCATGGACCTTTGTCAGAACTCAGCTGGGCACATTTGCACGGCTTTCTGTTCTGTCCCATGGATTATCCATCCACCCCCTCACAACACCACACAGTCTTGATTAGCAGTTTCCCATTAAACCTCAACATCAGGTGATGCAATTCTTTCCACTTCTCATGAAATGGGTGTTTTAGTTATTCCAGGACTTGTGCCTTTACATGTAAATTTTGGAATAAGCTTGTATACATCTACAAAAATGTTTTCTGGTATTTTGATAAGAATTGCATTAAACTATAGGTCAGTTTCATGAAAGTTGACACTTTGACTATTTGAGTTTTCCCGTTCATGAACATAGTACATCTCTCCATTAACTTAGGTCTTACTTGATTTCTTCCATTTGCATGTTGTTAATTTTCAACATACAGATACTAATTGTGTATTTTTACAAATTCAAGATATCCTAAAGCATCTGTGCAGTGTGGTGCTGACCATGGTGACTATATCGACTGAAGCGTATATGGTACACACTGGTTCTGTTCTGGTGCTGTTCTGAATGTATTAGTATATTAATTCATTTAAAAGACAAAAGTAACTTCTGGAAAAGGTCTTCCCCCCTTTACTGACTTCCAATGCTTTTTCAAGCCCCGATCTTTTTAAACTGTCCGCTAACAGACCAAACAGATGTGTTATGGTTTGATTCCAGCATTGCTGTAACAAGGTCAGCCAAGTCTTTGCTCTTTCTCTTTGTGCCAAATGTAATAAATAGGGTGGAATCGTGTCTCAGTGATGTGCTGCTGGTTCCATCTTAGTTACATTAGGGAAAAACGCAATGGATGAATCCAAAAGTGAATTTTGAAATAACTGGAATAATTGAAATAAATATATTTTTAACGCCAAACTTTTTAAAGTAATTTGGATAGGAATCATCATAAATGCAACAGCTTTTCTTCTTAAGGAGAGTGCCCCAACCATCAAGTGTCATTTTTCTAGACCCTACATCATTGTGGACCTAGAAGATTATACTCAATTACAATGGAGTAAAGCTTTCCATAGCTGCTGTGATCTGTTTGACTACTTCCTATTTTTCCTTCAGTAAATGGTCCCAAATGGCCAACTGCTTTAAACATCCTTTCTTGGTGTTGTTTTAATGCTTTTTTCCCCCACCTCAGTATCAGCCTAATAAACACACTGTGCTCTGTCCTCACCATCCCTCACTTGAGCTCCTCACCAAGCTCCCAAACTAACTAGTCATTATTTCCCCCCAAACCAAGAACTTGAGTAGCAGGCAGTGAGAAAACCCAGCTCAAGTACTTTATAGTCTAAAGAATTAGAAAAAGTATAAGAAGACAGAGACAGAAATCGAAATCAGACTACTGTCCCCCTAGTGCTGAGCCCTACATGGCACTGAGTTTTTAAAAAAGACAAAACAGTTTCCAAGAAGGACTATGCCTACCAAAGATTTTATCAAATAGGATTGAGTTCTTTCTAGCAGCAGAAAGTGAGATTTAGCACAGAACACAGGAAATCAAGTTTATGGCCCGTCCTTAATGATTTCCAGCTCTCCCGTTGCCTCTTACCAAGCTTCAGAGACTTTCATTAAAGACATAGCGAGGAATGTTGAGACCCGCACTTTTCTCTAGTGCCGAGTTATTTACAACTATCACCAGGGACCAATTTGTGTCTCCTGAGCCCAAAACTTGGGTTGCTCCGAGGAGAGAGCCGGCCAGTCTGTTTCTGCTTTGGGCTCTCATCCCATGGCCAAGAGGACACGGAACTCGCTCACCCCCCAGGACTGCCCCTGCCCTCTGCTCCCCATCCCCATGGCCACTCCCATGGTGGTAAGCTGGAGTCCGTGTCACATCCTTTACCCCCCTCCTCTTGTGCTGGAGAACAGGGGCTCCCGGCCCTGCCCTGCTTCCAACCCCGGATGAAGGTCTTGGTAGCCAGGACATTCTCCCGAGAACAGAGTGTGTGTCTTTGGTCACAAGGAGCGTACTGAAACTGTAGCATCATCAGCCTCCGATAATGGCGGGTGGTGTGATGGTCTTTGCTCACAGTGGACTTTTTCAAGCAGTGCAGGTTGAGGTGCAGTCTCTGGAATGAGGGCGACTCCCCAGGGCATCCCCGCTGCCTGACCAGGGTGGGGGAGGATTTGGCGGCTGCCCCACAGATGGGAGGAGAGGCCCACGTGAATAGCACCACACAGGGAGGCCTGTAAGAGCCAACGGGATGGATTTCGGATCCAAATGAGTTATGACGGTTTTTCACTACAGACCCATCAGTCTCACAGACAGAAGTCGAAGCCAAACCTTTGTCTAAGAAGACTTGACAACCTCAGGTGCAGTCAGGACATTTAACAGTAAGACGTGCTCCCCCCGAGAACTAACCCCAACAGTCCTGTGCTGCCACAGGGCTTGGCACGCGACACACCCACAAGGCCAATTCTCCAGAATGTTTTATCTGAGTGCCTAAAAACCAGGAAACAGGCATTTTATCATCTGCCCGCCAGCACTTCCGCGTTGATGTTTTTTCCGTAGGGAATTGTTTTATCATCTGTGTCTTATTTCGTATTGCCACCTTATCATCTTCTCCCATTATGGAAAAATGAATGAATTTATAGGACCCAGCAGCCTGTCAGCAAACCTCATCTTATCTGGCAGAATGACAGTTATAAAGTCACCGAGAGAACTCCCTCTCCGCAGACGGTGGTTAAATTGTGCGTATTACAACCAGGAACTGTCCGCTACACCTCCTCTGGTCATTCTTCTCAGCCTGAGAGAGGACACTGTACCTTCGATGGGGAGCAACCAATGACACAGAGGCCAGCCTGGGTTCCGACGCCAGCCTCCTCTCTGCGAAAAACCACCCACAGTGAAAACAACCCCTGTGTGACACACTGCCCCTGAGTAGGCTAGTTTATCTGGACAAACCACTCCCTTCTCTCTTGTAAAAGTCAAATGCTCTTGGGAGCCCCTCCCCCTTGCTGTGTTAACAACAATCCTGAGGACTGCTCTGTTCTCAGAAGCATGTTTGGGGGATGCCTGGGGGGCTCAGTCGGTTAGACATCCGACTTTCGGTTTCAGCTCAGGTCAGGATCTCATGGTTTGTGGGTTGGAGTCCCATTTTGGACTCTGCGATGACAGTGCAGAGCCTGCTTGGTATTCTCTCTCTCTCTCTCTCTCTCTCTCTCTCTCTGCACCTCCCCTACTCCCCGCTTGTGCTCTCTCACTCCCCTGCTCATAAACAAACAAACAAACAAACAAACAAATAGGAAGTATGTCTTGGACGTGGGAGCCACCTGACACACTTGTGCACCGAGCACTGGGGATGAAACTCCATCTACATGTGGTTTCCATTCTGAGGGGGTGGATGGGAAGCCCAGGCCCCCTGCGACAAGACAGCAGAGGCTGAAGAGGCAGAACCCAGGTGAGCCCCACACCTGTCCAGGGGATGGCGGCATGCGGGACTGAGGACAAGCCGGAGGCTGAGAAGGAAACAGCAGTGTGAACCCCAATGCCCCTCCAGTAACCCATTCGCCAGAAACTGGACTGTTCCCAAGTTGGGAAAAGACAGGAACGCCTGTGGCGAGTTCTCGTCCGCAGGGAGGCTGTGATTACGACTGTCCCCTTGGAGACCTCACTGGTCCTCCCACCCGCCACAGGCCCCGGGCACCTTTTATTTCACTTTTTACCCCAATTACCATGGAGGGTTTTTCGTAGGGAGAAGTCTGAGTGCACAAATCAGTACGTGGTAAGCAGCACAGGAATGACACCGGCACCCGCCACTGAGCTCCAGAACGGGAGCATCTCTGGTGCGTCTTGTTTCCGGCAGCCTTTCCGACGTCACTCCTGATGCCCCCGCCTGAGCTCAGTCGCTCTCCCTCTGGCGGGTGGTTCACAGATTCTGCAGGGAGCGAATTCTGCAGGGAATGCCCAGGAGGTCGTGGGAAGGTGAACCCATGGTGCCGTGTGGCACCCCCACAGGCGGGTCGTGTCCTCTGCCAGCCAGCTGGTACCTGTGATTGGCACCTTCAATCATGGATGGGTTTTGCTTCTGTTCTTTGCTGTGTTCCTATGAAACTCACACAGCAGTAAACGCTGGAAAATGACAAGATCTTACTTCGTCTGACAAAATTATACTATGTTCTTCACCGTCGCAAATTGCCCAGCCAGGCAGAATGCAGATGATCAGTAGCTTCAAACCCACCTGGATGGGGTGGGCCCACTGCCACTGCTAATGTGCTCGTGGATGTGCGTCATCAGGAACCCACACTCACACCACCAGCGAGGGACCACGGAGTGGGGGGCCCTTACCACAGTGTGGCCAGGGCTGGGCAAGCACCAGGAAAACAGCAGCACCCTGTAGCCTGGGGCCGGCAGGGGTGAGGGTACAAACGGGCCCCTCGGCCCCAGGGCTGCAACCCTGCCAGGACCACACTGCCCGCGTGCCTCCCGAGGCCAGGGAGGGGCTGAGAGAAGCCCTGAGCATGCCGTGGGACTCAACTTACCCATCGTGCTGCTGCCTCCTGTACCGCACCCAAGTCTGCAGCCAGTGCCCGTGAAAGGGATATTTCCTGAGGGGTGAAGCTATTTATAGGAGGAGCCCTCCAGAGCCATTAAACCCTAAGTCGTATTTACTCGGATTTTTAAAAATTTTTCCTTCCTTGGAAATAATAAAAGTATGTGAAATCCCCACCGTCCTGGGAAACCTCTAGGCCCTGGGATCACTCACAAAGCCGGCTGCCTCTGCCTGCCAGGCATTAGTGATTACGGGATATTCCACACTCCTGGTCGGGATTATGTGCATGTGCAAGTGATGCTCAGGGAGCACGGCCTCACTCCAGGTGGAGAAGAGTTGGTACAGTCAGTATTTTAAACTTATGTCCACCTGCCTCCGTTGCCACTTCTCCTAACAAAGCCGAAAAGTAAGGCATGAGCACAAGGGAGGAAAATACAAACCACAAACATAGGTTAAAATAAAAAGTCAAGAGGAGACACACAGGCAGCACAAAGTACAGGGAAGAGGGGGCTTCCACAGATGGCCTAGAAATGTATTTCGTTTTGTTTCAGCAACACCCATAAACATGAACACTGGCGGCCCAGGAGGAAATGTGCAGGGTCCTAGACTGGGGGCTTAACTGGGAGAAAAATGGCGAGGTTGAACTTTACACAGAAGCAAGCCCACACACGTGTATGTACCCATGTGTGTGCACATGCATACACACATGCACATACATATGCACACACATGGATGCACACATGCATCTACGTACGCATGCACATGTGTGCACATGCATGTACCCCACATGCACACATATGCACATGCACGCACATGCACACATACACAAATGTGTGTGCGCATGCACATATGCATACATGCACATACGCATGTGTGTGGACATGTGCGCACACAAACACATGCATGCACAAATGGGCACACATGCACGTGTGTGCACATATGCACATACATGTGCATGCACACATACACATACATGCGTGCACACATACACATGTGCGCAGTGCACAAATATGCACACATGCACACGTGGACACGTGCACGCACAAGCACATACAAGCCCACATGTAGGCACACGGACGCACATAACACGCACATGTGCACACATGCACACACATGCGCGGGTACACACGTGCACGTATCCGCACACGTGCACATGTGTACTCAAACACCTGCAGCCTGGGCCCCAGGAGCCAGCAGTGGAGCACATCAGTCATTTGCAGCAAAACGATGGGAAATCCATCATTTAACATTTCTTTTTCAGGGCTAAGTGCCATAAACTCCAGTGGGTCTGCAGCCAGTGTTACTTTCCATAAGCCCAAGCGTCATCAGGCTGGGTACCGGTTTGCTATGTCCTAAGAACAGTCCCTGCCTCTTGAACCTTGAACCTACAGGATTGAAAGGTGCTACCGTTTGGGGGCAGAAGGCAAAGTCACGCCCCTGAGTGGCAGGGACTATTCTAGATCCTACAGCAGAGAGGGGCTCCTGCAAGCCTAAGGTGAGCACAGGCCATGGACCCCCAGGCCTCCTGCAGCTTGCACACGCACAGTCCCCCAGACGAGGGGCTGTCACTCCAGCCGGGCCCCCTGCCCAGGGCAGAGCTGCGACTCTGCCATTGTGCCTCCTTGGACACCAAACCAAGTCACCAGCGGAAAGGGATTTACTTCGGCGACAAGTGACAAGGGGGAGCATCCACGCTTTCCACTCTGAGCAAGAACGAAATTAGGAACTCGAAAGTTCATCCTGGTTGTGAAAAAAATTAAACTTTTAACATTAATTGCTCCTGAACATTTGTGAGTGCCCCAAATCCTGACATAAAAGCTTTAATTTCTATGCAAAGCAGATAGGATGATTGAGTTATAATTAAAATGGTAATTATACCCTTAATGCTCCATATTTGACTTTTCAAAAAAATGTTATGCTCCAAGAAAAGCTATTTAAAGATCAGAGGAAAATGTTTGAAAATGAATGTATTCAAGACATTTTAAATCTTTTAAAATCCAGTTATTGATTTTTACATGCTTTCAAGTGTAGTCTAAAACATTTCTTCATTTATTTTGGTCGATGGAAATAATAAAAAATCATTGGGACGTGAAAAGCTTAAATGAAGGCAATATTCTGGAGGTTGCTATATAATGTGATAAATATTTGAAGTGTTGGGGGCACAGAGGAGGGGTGTCAGCCTAAGCACAGGGCACTCTGAACCCCAGGATGGCAGGCAGGGAAGAGGCCGCTGGCAAAAGCCACCTCGGGCGGCCCCCCCCTTCTGGCTGCCGAGGTGTCACTCTGGGCTTAAACGCTGCAAATATGACATTTCCTTTGATCCTCTATCGAGTGTTTAGAATTAAAAAGAACACCTAAAGCTATAAATCAAATGTCAGGTGCAGAAGTCTGGGGGAACCGTATCAATATTCCATGATGCATGGCCGGCTGGGGGGGGGGGGGGGCTCAAGAGCTGGAGCCATGCCAACAAGGCAGCGAGGGCTTGGCGCTCACCCAGCCGTGCGCCCTGAGCAGCAGTCAGTAAACCTGAGGAAGCGGCAAGCGGGCTGGGCAGACTTTCCTCCTACCCCCACGCCTGCTGCTCAGCCGGTGCCCACGGACCCTGCTGTCGAGCCCCCGCCCACCCCAGACCTCCTGAGCAGAGGGTTGCACCTGCGGCCGCTGAGGCAGGGAGGTGGGGAGGAGGACTCCGATGCCCCCCCTGTCTCATGGTGAGCGTGGCTGTGGCGCCTGGAGTGACAGCACGGCCAAGGAGCCGGCGCGAGCCCCACCCCAAGTCTTTCTGGGGCAGACATTCCTTTCCCCTCTCCCCCTGAAGCGGGGTGAACTCTAGTCTAGAAAATGTTATACCAACAGTGAAATAACCAAGGAGCAAAAGAGGCCCATCAAGTTTACACTGGTCCCCACGACAGCAAAGCAGCCCAGCACAGAGCCACCCAAGGCTTGGTGGTGTGGTTGCTCCTGGAGAAACGCTGACCCTTTCCGTATCTGGGAGAAATTCCCATTGTTTCCCATTTCTGTTTGCGTGCTGATGGAAATGCCTTGTAGGGAGGCCTGTCTCAGCGGGTGTAGACAGACCCTGCGTCCCAGAGACCTCAGATCCCAGGAGGATCTGTACTCTGCACACAGCGTGCTGGCGTTCGCGGCCCTGCTAACCACAGGCTGGTGGAGGGAGGTGGAGGGAGGGTGTGGGCAGCCTGGGGAAGGGGCCCTGGGGGTGGTGCAGGGGGACGAGGCAGGAAGGGCTCGGCAGTGCAGCTGGGCTAAGATGTGAGCCCGTCACCCATTGGGCCCAGCTGGGGGAACCTGGGAGGTGAGGTGACATCTTGCAAGCTGTGTTCCGTCTGGGATTTCTCCTCCTGTGAACTGAGGTGGTGTGGGGGTGGGGGGTGCTGTGGCTGGATGGGGGGCGTCAGTGAGAACCTCGGCTGCTTGGAGCGTGTTCAGATTTCCGGCTGTGTGGACAGGCAGGTGTGGATGGTCTGGGTGTGGTTCCTGTAATGACCACAGCTGCACCGGGTACAAAGTGGGGGAGGGGGCAGGTGAGACTCTAGAGCGTCAGGCTGGCAACAGCGGGAACCCCAAATCACCAGCGTCCCAGCCCCTCACGACCACATGTTTGGGCTTCACAGACCGTCTCCCCCTTCGTCAGTCGATGCTGAATCACCCGTGGAACATTCCAAATGACTGCTTTCCAGACCTGAGGACTCCAGAAACCTTACCAGTTAGCCAAAGACCAGCGCTGTGGCCCCCAGCGGCCTGTGCTGGCTGGAGAGAGACGGGATGGAGGTCGGCAGGGTAGCCACGGGCATTTGGGGACTTCTGCAGACCCAGAAAGGAAGTGACACGACCAGACGTTGCTGCACAAGATTTGCACGACGCGTCTGGCCTGTGTAGCTGAGGCCTCCTCGCTCCCCGCCGCCCAGCTTCACCTCCTTCCTGGAGGGAGGGAAACCTGGCACCAGCCATCCACAGCTGGCCTTCCTTCCCAGAAAGCAGTCACTAAAACCGTGACCATCCCTGCTGGGTGGGGTCTCCCTGCTGGGTATGGGGATGCCTGTCTCTGTGACCTCCCCCCCACACTTTGGGGATAAGCCCTCATGAGTGACACCGTCTGGTCACTGCCTGGTGAGCTTGGGTCCTGACTTGATGGGGCCCAGGGCACCTCACTGTGTTCCCTGCCCCCCCCCACACACAAACCCAGGTGGGGCAGAAACAGACCGGCCTCCTGCACACAGATGTTCCCTGGTGTGTGCAGGTCAGATCACTCCCTCGCAGACAAGAAGGGGCCACGCAAGTCTGGGAGGCCACACACCAGCCGTGTCCTTTCCTCTGGGATGACTCGGAGAGGCAGTCACGTGCCTATCACAGCACTACACAAAATGACAAGCAACTGATAACCCTTGGTGCTTTTCATGAGCCTACAGAGACGGGTAATCCGGAGAGACATCCCAGAGAAGGTGGCCTTTCAGACCAGTTCAGATATGTCATCAGGATGGAAACAGATAAGAGAACTTCCTGGGCCTGCGTGGCCCCTCCTAGAGGTGACCCCTGACCCAGAGGGGACAGTGGCCAGCGCCTCTCCCGCGGACTGGGCCCGGTCCTGTAAGAAGGCGGCTGTCCCCGTTTCCAGACAGTGCAGATGCCAAAACGCACACCGCCACCCCTGCAGAAGACGCAGAGAGCAGAGGTCAGAGCCTCGCGAGGGCCGCCCAGGAATCTGGCGCGCAGGCTGCAGTTGGTTTTCTGTTCCATTTCACCCCCGAGTTGAATTATTGATTTTAATACTTTATTTTCACATGAGTTTATTTGAGCGACAGATGCTACTCAGGTAGCCCACGAAGCGGAAATGAGATTCTGGTAATTAAAGATTCCACCGGGGTCGAGGCACCAGCGGGGATTAGGCTGCTCAGTGGAGTGCGCACGGAGACTCTCGGGGGATTAGGACACCAACTCAATAATTTCTTCCAGTTTCTTAAATTACACTTCAGTTCTCAGGAAGGCTTAAGATCCGGCCCATTGGCTCCAGAAAGAAATTCATTTAACTTGGCTTCCGTCTTGGCAGGGAGGGGACGGTCCCCGGGGCAGGGCGGGGCCAGCGCGGATCGGAGCACGCATGCATCCTTGCCGGGCACCTGCTCTTGTGCAGGGCCAGCCTCACACACATTCCTGCAGACGGAAGAGCTACAAGGACCTTGGAGGGACACCTGGGGGTGAGCGAATCACAGAGGCTCCTCGGGGCGCCCTTGTGCGCCCAGCCCCCACCAGCAGCCCCTGTGCCTCTGGCCCAACGCCAGGTACAGGCACACAGCCGTCCCTGCAGGGCCGCCCTGGGGCACCAGGCCTGGTGTCTCAGCGCGCAAAAGGAGGCATGCCAACAATGCGCACAGACTGTGCTCATGACCGAGGCCCCGGGGACTCCGGCCCAGGCAGCTCCGTGTGGCCGCCCCAGGCCAAACTGCACACCAGAAACGCCAGAGCTCGGCCAGAGCCATGTTGGAGCTGGACAGGCTGGTGGCAGGCAGCTCCAGGCCAGTGTCCGGTCTGCCCCCTCTCCACCCTCGAGCCTCCCCCTTCCTCTCTTTACGGAAGGCACTGGACAGGCGGCCGCACCTGCCCACGGACATGGGTGGGTAACGGCAAAGCACAGACTTAGTGCAGATCTTTTGGCCCGTGGTCACCCTTTGTCCGGCCTCCACCGCCACAGGGCACTTGCCTTCCTTTGCAGGCCCTCCCGGCAAGTCTACACTGTTGGAGGACTGGTGTAGACCTCACCTGAGTAACTAAAACCCACATCTACTTCAGAGCACTTGTCTAAGGGATTAGGTTCAAGTATGTGACATTACCGAGCTCAGAAGTCAACTACAGCCAGGTTCATATAGTTCAACATTCAACCATGAACCTCACTCCTTTTTAATTCAAGTGACTAAAAGGTCTTTCTCCTCTTTATAGTTGTGTCTCCTCCTTCCCTGACTTCCTGAGGCGGGCAGGGGCTGGACCCAGAGAGAGCTCTGCCCCTCCCTCCTATCCACCAAGAGGGGCCACCAGGAGCTGCCAGGAGAGGGGTCCCCAGCCTGGCGGAGAAGTCCCATCAGCCCGGCACCAGGTTAGCCCTGTTCCCAGCAGGCCGGGCACACAGTGGGCTTCAGTGGCACCTGCCAGCTAGGTTCATAATTTAACTTAGGCAGCAGATCCTTACACACAGACAAGAAGGCCTTTCTTTCCACACTGGTTCTTAGGCGTCTGTAGTTTATCAGAAGTGTTTAACATCTGATGCAGACAACGCCCCATTGAGGCCACTCTCATAGAAGTGGGGAGTCTTAGCATCCAGGAACGTGTCTCCTCGCGGGGCACTGTGGAAACCGGCAGTCATTCTAGTCTCTGTGTGCACCCCGTCCCTGGATCATACTTGTCCCCAAGCCAGCCGCAGTAAGCAGGTGCGGCATGAATGAGGCAGCGAGAAATCACGGCGGGCTCTCTGGAAGCAAGGATTAAGAAGCAGGCTAACACGGAGAAGTGAGGGTGCAAGCTGATCACGGGAACACACGGAGTTAAGACGAGAACAAAAACCGACAGAAATTAAACCACTGTGCAGAGGACAGAAGGAGCCACAGCTGGAAATCCCAAGCAGAACGAAGCACCTGAAATCAGACAGGCAGGAGCAAGTCCAAATCTGCAGAAGGAAGCGGTGGAAGGACAGAGCAACATCTTACTCAAAGCAGGAGCGCCCTGAGGGCGCCATGTGAGACAGGAGGAGGGCAGACTCCACCACAGACAAAACCCTCCCCAACGGCCCCAAATCTAGGCTGACCGCTGGGCCGTGGGCTGCCTGGAGACTGGAACTGAAGACTTCAGCCCGCCTTGCCAGACCCGAAACCATGAATGGCAACACTTAGCAACAAAGAATAACGTGCAATCTGACTGAAATCCCTGCGGTTGGCATGGCAGGTGTTGGTCCTGGTACATTTCACAAAACTTCTCAAATTCTAAATCTAAGCCAGAAACAAGCAAAAGAGCATCACCACTTCTTGCAGCTAAATTTATCACCCCCATGACCACCCCCGAGAGTCTAACTGACCAGCCTCGCAGAATCCCTGTCCCAGGGATGAACACTGGTCCGCTAATCATGCCTCATGCAGCGCAGGGATCACCTTCAGCACATGCCCAGTGATGGCTGCGCAGGGGTGCGGGGGGGGGGGGGGGGCGGTCTATAAGTGAAAGTAAGATGGAATAGTCAAGAGGAGGCTGAGATCAACCACACACTATTTAGGCAGTGGCGCCATTTTGTTTTTAATCAATTTCATTGCTCAGTACCTTCAAAGTGATGGTGTCTGTTGATCGCCCTGTGAGTACAGAGTCCTGAACTTCCCAGAAACAACCCAAAACTTCATTCCCTCAAGTGAAAACTACATTGTTTACTATAGGGGAGGAAGTGAATGTAGTACAGTCTAAATATCCGTTAGTAAAGGAACCTCATTGTATGGAATTATTGCCCATTTTGTTTTCCCTCTAGGAAATCTCGGTCTATGGGTCTGATAAAATCTGATCCTGGCCAAAACCATCTTACAAGAAGCCACATCTACTGGCTCTAGAAAACCACTTTCATAAACTCTTCTGAGGCCGAGAAAATAAAAAGCTGGAGAAGACTATGAACCCCATGCTCTCTCTGTATCCTGTCCTTTAGAAATAGAAAAACAAAGACGTGATCTGTGGTTAGAGTTTCCCAGCCGGCTAAGAGCCCGCAAAAGTAAACTGTACAGTCAAAAATTAGTGACTGGGGCACCTGGGTGGTTCAGTCGGTTAAGCATCCGACTCTTGATTTCAGCTCACGGTTTGTGAGTTTGAGTCCCACGTCAGGCCCCATGCTGTCAGTGCAGAGCCTGCCTGGGATTCCCTCTCTCCCTCTCTCTCTCTGCCCCTCCCCACTCATGCTCTCTCTCAAGATAAATAAATTAACATTTAAAAAAAATAGTTACCTGGAAGTGCAAATTCAGACAAGGAGACAACACTGCTCGCCTGTTAGAAGGGCCCAAACCCAGGCCCCAGACACCAGCACATGCTGGCGAGGACCTTGAGCCACAGCGTCTCTCACGCACGGCAGGCGGGCACACAGACGGGGGCAGCCACTCGGGAGGACGGTCTGGTGGGTTCCTACAGGACTAAACGTACCCTCGCCACACGACCCGGCCACCGTGCCCCTTGACGTTTACTCAAATGAGTTGAAAGCTGTGTTGGTACAAAACCCTGCCCACAGATGTGTATAGCGGTTTTATTCACAATCGCCAAAACTTGGAGGCATCGAAGATGTCCTTCAGTAGGTGCTGGATAAACAAACTTGGTCCATCCAGGAGGTGGAACAGTATTCGGCCATGAAAAGAAACGAGCTAACAAGCCATGGAAACACACGGAGGAAACTTGACAGCGTATGACTAAGCGAGGGGCGCCGATCTAAAGAGGCTTCATCCTGTGTGACTCCCACTATCTGACACCCTGAAAAGGCAGAACGGTGGAGACGGTGAAAAGTATGAGGGATTTCTGGGAGTCGAAGGGAGGGAGGGTTGAACAGGTGGAGCACAGGGGATTTGGGGGCAGTGAAACTGCTCTGTGTGATAACACAACGCGGACACCTGTCCTCATACATTTGCCCAGACCCACAGCATGTACAACGCCAAGTGACCCCAGTGTAAACCATGGACTCGGGTGACGACGACATGCCCTGTGGGGGCAGTGATTGTGAGAAATGCACCATCTGGTGGGGACACTGCCGGTGGGGGAGGCTGCAGTGTGTTGGCAGCAGCGTATGTGGGAAATGTCTATGTTATACTCACTATTGCTCTAAAACTACAAACTGTCTGAAAAATAAAGTCCACTAAGGAAAAACAGAGTTACCTGATGGTGTTGTACCAGAGCCGTCTGTGCAAACATCCATGACAGGAAATAAACTGCCAGGAATTCTGTAATGGTTCCTTAGGTGGCCTTGCATGACCCCCTCGGGGTTCTCATTATTCACCCCAGTGTTTCATCAGCCAGAGTGATGGACCCTGGGAGAGGGATAGACTATCAGAGACAGAGACACGGAGAAGGTCCCGCGCGTCTGCATCAGGTTGGCTTTCCGGGAGATTTACGGTAGACGTGCATATTCTATATAAAATCCCACAGCTTTTGTTTTTAGTAACATATACAAGCCTTCTTTGTATCACCGGTTTAGATTCTGAAGTCAATGTGTTCGATTTCAGCTAATCCCATACAGAAAACTGCTGTCACCCTCTATTGGCGGTAGCCAGAGCCAACAAGTCCGGCCTGGCCGCTACCGCTCACATCTACCAACATTCAAAAGTTAAGTGGCTCCTGTAGGAGATTTTTAATGCAGTCAAATAAATAGCTCTACGCTTTTATCTTGTATCTTTAAAACCCGGGCACGGAGTCCATAAATCTGCTGACCTGCTAAGTGGCTGCAGGAACCTGGGGCGGGAAGAAGCACTCCCCGGTCCTCGCTCTTAAGGAGAGAGGAGAGATGCGGGCTTTCCCAGCAGCAGCGCTTCCCGGGACCGGGGCGAGCGCCCACCGGAGTCGGCGGTTTTAAATGGAGGTGATGGCACACGGTAGGCCCGCAAGTCTCGCAAATTTTCTGACACCTGTGCTCTGCGGGAAGTGTCACCACAGCAGGGAAAGGACCACCCTTGGACAAGAGGGAAGGGGTGGCAGGAAGGAAAACGGGAGTATCCACGGTGCGTGGCCACCCCCGGCCCCCCAGTAACCCAGACACCCGAGCCTCCGTGTGTGAGGCCATTCCCACCCCACTGTTTACCTAGCGACTCTTGATCTCTGTCGGGTTTCTGCTTACCTGCCTGCTGGTCTCAGGGTCCTTCCCCGACCCCCGAATTGTTATGTCCCGCCGGGCAGCTCCTGCCTTCCCTTCTGAACACGGAGCACACGTGACAGCACTCTTCTGCTTGGCTTGGCGGAGTGGCTGAGGAGGGTGGCCATCCATCACTGAGTAAATAACAGCATTGACAGGAGAGGCCGTGTGGCCCTGGGATGCCGGACGCGGTTTTCTCCTCCATGCCTGTCACGTGTGTCCTGTTTCTTCCAGCACGGCCTTCTGTATCTCTGTTCAGCTGCCCTGTGGTCGGCTGGCCACCTCCCCTCCAGGCTCCCTCAAGGTCGATGTGTTTTGTACACGTGTTACTGTCCAGAAAGGACAGGGGTCTCTTCTGACGCACAGCACAGTGCAGGGCACGCACGGGGCACTCAGTGCACATCTGCTGAAGGAATCAAGGCATGGATGCTCCGTTTGGGGCAGTCTCTGGTGTGAGGGAGACAAGTCAGCCTCACCGCCGAGGCTCTGTGGCCCAGGACAGGTGCCCGGCTTCCTGCTAACAGGGGCCTGTTTGTGCTTATAAATACAGTGAAAACGTGCCAGCCGCCAGCCCCACGACTCTGGGCACATCAGAGACCCAGCACGGGTGGAGAGCAAGGTCGTGTGTGTGGGTATCCCTGGGCTGCGTGATGAATCACCACATACGAACAGCTGAGAACCACAGAACTGTGTTCCCCTGTTGCCAAAACTCAACAGCAGAATGGAGACCAAGGCGCCGCCTGGGCTGAGGCTCCTTCCTCCCTCCAGCTTCTGGGAGCCAGACCGGCCACCCCAGGACCCGCCTCTGTCTGTGCCTGTGAAGGGTCCAGGCATCTCGGGGCAGATCCAGGAAGGAGCCATGGCCACACAGCGGTGGCAGCTCACGTGAGGTTATTTAGACAAGACAACACCGTGACAGGTTTGCAGGCCAGGGCGTCCCTCACAGCACCAGCCTGTCCTGGGGTGGCCAGGAGGGCCTGGGTGCTCAGAGAGGGTTACGTGTCTAGGTGAGGTGACTCGGCAGTCTGGTGAGGGGGCTCTGGATCAGAGAACGCCAAGGACCACCGCATCTTGGGACCTGTCTTATCTATGGGTAACAGCTGTCAGGTTCTGTGCAGTCTGAAAAGTAGGCAATCTCTCAATGGCTAAAAACCTGCTCGTTCACGTTAGTTTTAACTTGCTGAGTGTGCACAAATTTGAGTCTGGCACTGGTAGGCTTTGGCACTAACAAGTTTCAGCTGACAGTGAAGCCATAAGCAACCAGGGACCAGGTTCCCAGCGACTCTAAACCCCGATCTCCAGATCCTAACTGATTACATCTAACTATTTCCACCTGAGCGCACATCCTGAGGTTCCAAGTGGATATAATTTGGTGGAACGCTATTCAACCCAGTCTGACTGATACACAAGCAAACAAAAGTGTGGAGAGACTGGAATTAGGAAGGGCGGGGGTGGGGGAGAAGGAGGACAGGAGGTCAAAACGGCAGGGTCTGGAGGGCAGGGGGACGGGGGACGGGGGGGGGGGTGGTAGGAAGACTGGAGCAGGAGGGCAGGAGGGCAGGAGGGCAGGAGGCAAGAGCAGGGGGGCAGGGGGCGGGGGCAGGGGGCAGGAGGGCGAAGTGCAAAATCCGGAGGCCCAGGGAGGAGGGTGCTGGCTGGGGCATGGAGGTGAAGGACTGGATGGTGAGGGGCCATGTCTGGTTCTCCTCAGGGAAGGGGTGAGGTCCTTCCCCAAGAAGGAGGAGGTGGCCCCACTGGCTGGTTCAGGGATGAAGGAAAGGTTGGCAGCACTGAAGGACAGAGAGACCAGAATCTGGTCGGAACTGGGGAACCGGGTCACCTGGGAGGCCACACGTTGTGGCCACAGACCTGGGAGGCGGGGGAAGGGGGGGCAGGCTTACAAAACTCGGATCCGCCGTCTGGCTGCGTGGGTATCCCCGGGGTGGGGAGGCCCCGCGCCCGCACGGGAACCACCCCCTCCCTGCCTCACTGGGAGCGCAGGTGTGTGGCCCCACCCCCCACCCATCGCGTGGGGGTGGGGTGGGGTGCTTGGTGCTCCTAAGTCACAGACCTAAGGGCAGAAAGCCCTGAGACCCCCCCCCCCACCGCGACAGCAGTCATGACCTCACGACCTCACGGCCACCCACCCTTCCCCACCCTCTGACCTCCAGAGCACCCCCCGCCCCGTCTGTCTGTCAGTCCTTCTGGACACCAGATCTCACCTGGCGAGAGCTGCTGGAAAGGCACCGTCCAGACCCGCCTTCCAGGGCACACCCCCTCCCCCCACCCCCACCTCTGCCAAGGGCCCTGCAATTCAAGGAGCATGTGTCACAAAGCAGACCAGCCCCTCGGGCCCAGGGCGCAGCCCAACCTTTCCAGAGCCTCCACGGTGCTTCACACCCTACACCAAGCCAGGGACGCAGACTGCATGGGCAGGTGAGCTCATACTCGCTCTCTCCTCCTGGCCCTGGAAAGGGTGCTGTCCCCCACCCCAGCGCTGCGGGTCTGGAGGGACCAGCAGGTGCTCAGGGGCCCGTCCTGCCCCAGCACCTGGACCGCGCTTGCCCCTCTGGCCCCACAGTGATGGGAGCTCGTCTCAGGAGCCCCTCACCTGGCCAGGGCCAGACATTCGCCACTGGGAAGCCCAGAAAGGTCACTCACCCCAGCCAGACTCCAGACGCTGAGCAAACAGCCGAGGCTTCCTACTGAGTTTGGGAACTATCGGTCACCCAGAAAGCACTTAACTAATACACCACATATGAAGCCATTTTGCTACTAACGTCTCAGTTCACAGACTTTTAAGGAAGCTGTATGGTTCCCATATCAGACGTCCTACAGATTATTTCTCTGAAGAATACTCTGAGATAACAAACGAAAGAAAACAATATTTATCATTATTCTGTATTTCAGATTCAGATAATACTGAAAGTAAAAAATTCTTAACGACCATCCTCTGCTATTTCCGATCTACAAACAAACCAAATCTTAGCGACAAGACTGATAACGTTGGTACATTTAGCAGATGAAGAAACAAAGTCGCACAGCAGCTCAGCCTTTCAGACGTCCGTCTGCTCCCCGTGCTCTCCTGTCTCCTAAGCTGGATCAGACATCTCGCGTACTGTCCCCAGCTTTTCTCAAGAAACTGTGCTACTGTGCCGTAGTGTTTCCCAAAACAGCTTTACAAAGCCAAAAAGTTCGCATCGATTCATTTGAACACATTCCGACGGGTGTCCAAATACCTGGAACACATATCTCCCTGCACCCAACTCGTCAGGTCCTTATCAGGACCTGTACACACAGGAAGGTCATTCCTGGGGTTGTCACTCCTGTGACTTTCCTCCCTCCCAGGTCACACTCACGCCTCCGCCGATGGGCCCATCACGTGATCCCAGACAGAAAGATGGTGTGCTGGCCTTCCGAGCACACCAAAGTTGAAGTAGCCGAAACGTGGCACCACACCTGATGAAGACATTCAAGTGTTTTCACTAGAAACCAACGTAAGCCATTTACCTCTATGCAGTGACTTTCTCTCTGCATGCTGGAATCTGCTTTTAAAGGCACATAAGTCCTGGCCTCACCCCCAGGCGCTCTATTATAATTGGTGTAGGCTGGGGCCTTGGCACTGGAATGTTTTCAATCTCCCCAGAAGAATATAACACGCACGCAGGGCTGAGAACCACCACGTCACGCCATGGTGCACAGGTGGGTCAGAGCTGGGTCGGGCCAATTAGGGATGGCTGCCTGGCGGAGGCAGAGGCGGCTGGGGAAGGACGTGGGTGGCTGCTATCCCATCCCAGGCATCATAATGAGCCCAACCAAGCTCCGGAATCGGGAGCGAGAGAGAGAAGGGCCGGAGAGCTGTATCCACTGGGCATGTGGCTGGATGGGGGAGTGAGACAGCAGTGTGCAGGCGCAGGGAGGCGGCCTGGGGGAAGTCGGAGGAAAACCGTCCGTCCCTGGGCCTGGCTGCTAACGAAAGGAGCTTGAAGTCGTCGCCACCAGAGCCTCCGCTCCTCCAGATGGAAAATAGGATGTCAGTCCTACACACTCAGCTCCCCAGAAAGCCAAAGACCTCATCAGCTATGTTTGCAAATGATCTCATCCTCCCGGAATGCGCTAGCTGTGGCTAGCGAAGGCATAACTAGGAATGATGATGGCTCATTCTGACAGCGAGTAAAAATAAGTGACCAAAGACGTCACTCCTGCCTGCGCCCACTGCCGGCGCGAGTCTTCCCGGCCTCACTTCATGCACACACTGCTGATGGTAAGTCTCCAGTGGACACCAAAGAGGAAATCGCCCACAGCAGACACTGCAGGAACCCTTCGGCTGAAAGAGATGGGCAAACACACCTCACTGATCACATCAGCAACAGCTCATCTTCAACAGTAGGGAAGTTACATTCTTCCCCGTCGAGAAAAATCCATTTTTGCCCCACATGCAGCTGATTTTCAGCCATGTCCCCCCCCCCAACCCCCCAGGCTCCCACGGATGGAATTCTCATTCTCAAGATTGCCTTTTGAGAGAGCTCTAAGACTTCTCCTCTGTTTGCACTCCCCTCCGCCCCCCACGTGCCCCCCACATCCGTGCCCCCAGACCTGCCCCGAGACACAGCCAACTGCCGTCTTTTGTTTTGCATTTCTGTTTCGGGAAACACATTGCCCTGCCGACACTCTGCAAAGCATCAGTGAGTAAAGTCTGTTATACAGGCTGCAAAGCCATCTGGACTTCCTGCTGAAAAGGTTGGACATGGTTTTAGGCAAGATTTTTATCAGATCTGAAAGGAAAAAAAAAATCTTGAATGCATTACCATCTTCCAAGGTTGATGTCAGATTTTTTTTCCCCTTGTCAGTTGCAAAACAAAGCCAAAAAAAAAAAAAAGATGACAAACCAGAAGAGCTGAGAATGAAGATATACATCTCCAGAGGAAGCTTTGTCAAAGGTAGTGGAGTATAAACAAAAAATAAATTAGTTCTGGTGTTATCAGAAACTGGACAGACTTCCACTGGTATAGTAGTTTGTCTGGCGAGTCCAAGCCTTCCCAGCCAGTGCCCTTAAAATGCAAAAGGGAAATCCCAGAGGCTCACAACAAAAACAAGACTTGCTTTCCAAAACCTATTAGCGGCTTTCTGAATGCACAGGAGAAGAAAGACAGCGACGGAAGAGAATGAAACAGGCCTCATGAAAAGGAAAACTGCTTTGAAATCTCTCCCCTTCTTTCTCTCATTCTCTGGCCGTGACAGACTTTCCCAAAAAGGTTCAACTTTGCAGTCACAGAACGTCGGTATCTTAGCAACATATTTGCTACCACCCAGCTTTGGGTTTTTCTCCCCGCGAGCCACTGAGGAAAAGCCAGGGTGAGAGCATCCCATTAACAGGACCCTTATTCAGAGAACAGGCCACAGCTGCTTGCTCCCACCTCTGCTCGGGGCCGCAGACGTCCTCCAAGTGAGCCGCGGACAGAGGACCTGTGGCCCCGTCCTAGGAACACAACGTCCATGTTCGGGGACCATGTGTCACCCTCAGCACCGTTACGGGACCCGGCAAGGCTTCCTCACGACAGGGCAGGAGGCCGATACGAGCCATCTTTGATTCGGGCACGATGTGGGATGAACAGAACACCCACCGACTGTACCAGGAAAAACAAAAACAAAAAACCTACTGAGTTTCTAAGTGTGTTATGATTTGGGAAGAAAATGCCTCCACAGAGAAGGGCCAGAGCTTGGCCTCAGATCAAAAGCATTTTGTCTAATTGGGATAAACAGGCTTCACAAAGTGATGGCTATTGATCCTGAAAAAGTAATTTATGTAATGTTTTCTATTTCCCCCTAAACATTTCATGGAGACAAATATTTATTCATTAATGCGTGTGAGGAAGCCAGGGAACGTGAAATGCCACGTCTGACAGAAAACACAACTTCTCTTTATCGCAGATAAAAGGCCCTTAGTGGGAATTTTTGGTCACATTCTGTCTCCTCCACCGTGTCTCTGGCCCGAGCGCCTGCCGGCCCACCAGCCCCCCCAGGGGATAGGACGCCCATCTGCCGGCCTGCACAGCAGCCACTGGGCCCTGAAGCTTGTCCGGACACAGGCGGGCTGATGGCCTTAAGGTCACTGCCACAGGAGAGGTCGTGGGGGCATCAGACAGGCCTGACACATGCCTGATACAAGCACGGTCCATCCCTGTAAGCCCCGAACCCCTGCAGCTGCACAAGGCTCCTTCCTGAGCAGCAGTGACCACTGGAGCCTCAGAGGAAGTCCGCAGACATGAAGACACCCCTGGGGGTCCCCTCCTCTGCAGAGGGTGCACAGAGGCCTGCTGGCTGCAGAGGCTGACCAGTGCCATCTGGAGAGGCAGGAGAGCCCGACAGGAGGGCGTCCACCCAAAGGGGCATCTTGCTTTCATATTTGAAACACTACCCAGCCGAAGCAGACTGTGTCCACCACTCCATTTGTGACGCTGACTTTTCCAAATATTTGTCACGTCCCACGGCCTGGCAAGCCCCTTGCTTAGTCCAGGAATCCAGAGATGAACCCAGAAGCCTTCACCCCAGTGGGACCATCAGACATGTGAACAAACCACCGAAGTAAAAGAGACTGCTGGGAAGCCTTCAGGTTTTCTACACATATAATTATGTCAACTGCAAACAGATCACTTTACCTCTTCCTTTCAATGTGAATGCCTTTTGCCTCTTTCTCTCGTGTATCTGCTCTGGCTGGGGCCTCTAGCACATCATCAATTAGGGTGAATTGTCCTCACATCCCAGGGATGAACCCTGCGTGGTCACCATCACTCTTAACGTGCTGTTGAATTGGGTTTGCCAGTATTTATGGAGGATTTTTGCACCTGTGCTCAGGGATATTGGCCTGTCGCTTTCTCCTCTCATGGTGTCTGTGTCTGACTTTGGCGTTAGGGTGACTTGGCCTCATAAAATTAGGTGCAAGTGTTCTCTCCTATTCTATCTGTTGGAAGAGTGTTAAAATAATTGGTATTGATTCTTCTTGGAATGTTTAGTAGAAATCACCAATGAGGCCATCTGGTCCTGAGCTTTTCTTTGTTGAGAGATTTTTAAAAAAAATTTTTTTTTCAACGTTTTATTTATTTTTGGGACAGAGACAGAGCATGAACGGGGGAGGGGCAGAGAGAGAGGGAGACACAGAATCGGAAACGGGCTCCAGGCTCTGAGCCATCAGCCCAGAGCCCGACGCGGGGCTCGAACTCACGGACCGCGAGATCGTGACCTGGCTGAAGTCGGACGCTTAACCGACTGCGCCACCCAGGCGCCCCTGTTGAGAGATTTTTAACTTTTTAAAAATTGAAATCTAGTCGAGAGATGTTTTTCTTGCTGATTCAATCTCTGTATTTGTTAAAACAACGATATATATTGTTATTTGGTCTTTCCAGGCATTCAATTTCTTCTTCATTCAGTTTTGGTAGGTCATAGGTTTCTGGGAATTTATCCATTTCTTCAGTGTTATCCAATTGTTGGCGTATAATTGTTCATCACACCTCTCATGACCATTTTCATGTTGTAATGTCTCCTCTTTCATTCTAAGTTAATTCATTTGAGGCTTTTTTTCTCAGTTAACCTAGCTGAGGGTTGGTCAGTTTGGTATATGTTTTTCAAAAACCCAAAACAAATTTCAAAGATTTGTTGACTTTTTTCCATCGTTTTCTATTCTCTATTTCTGCTCTCCTCTTTATTATTCCCTTCCTCCTCATAGCTTTGGGCTTAGTTTGCTCTTCTTTTCCTAGATGGGGTGCACAGTTAGGTTCCATAGTTGAGATGTTACTTCTTTTTCAATGTTGGCATTTATTGCTATAAACTTCCCTCTTAGTTCAGGTTTTGCTGAATCCCCTAAGTTTTAGTATGCTGTGCTTTTGTTTTCATTTGACTCAAAATATTTTTTAATTTGCCATTATTTTTTTATATTAGAGAACAGAGAGAGAGAGAGAACAGGGGGAGGAGCAGAGAGAGAGAGAATCCCAAGCAGGCACCACGCTCAGTGCAGAGCCGAACACAGGGCACAATCCCACCACTCTAGGGTCATGACCTAAGCTGAAATCAAGAATCAGGTGTTCAATCTACTGAGCCACCCAGGTGCCCCTTGAAACACTTTTTAAATTCCATTTTCATTTCCTCTTTGAACCAATAGTTATTCAAGACGATGTTATTCAGTTCCCATTTATTTGTGAATTTTCTCTCTTTAAAAAAAAATTCTAGTTTTATTCCACTGCAGTTGGAAAAGAGGCTTGGAATGATTTCTAGATTCTTAAATTTGTTAAGACTTGCCAAGTGACTTAATCTGTGATTTATCTTAGAGGATGTTCACTGCGTGCCTGAGAAGGATGTGCATTCTTCTGCTTGGAGATGGAAAGTTCTGTACACGCCTGTTAGAATGCACTTGGCCTATACTTTTGTTCAAATCACCCGTTTCTTTATTGATTTTCTACATGGGTGCTCTGTCCACTGTTGAAAATAATAGTCTCCTATTATTTAACAGTATTATGTGATGATAGAGTAGTAGTTGCAGCATCATGTAATAGTCTCTTCTTATTGAACAGTATTATATAACACAGCAGTAATTGTAGCTTCATGGACAATCCCTCTTATTGAACAGTATTATATGATAACGTAGTGGTAGTTGCAACATGGCACTGGAGGACTATGTAACAGTCTCCTACCATCCCTGCATTGATGTTGCTCTCCCCCTCAGGTCTGTCAAAATTTGCTTTGTATATTTAAGTCTCTGATGTTGGGTACACAGATGTTTATAACCCTTAAGCCCTTCTGTTGAATTGACTCCCTCCTCGTCGTATAATGACCCTCTTTGTCTCTTGCCACGGCGTTCGTAGTTTACTATTTTGTCTGAAAGCAGTATAGCTCCCTCTCTGTTCCCCGGTGGCCACTTGAACGAAGTATCTTCCACCCCTTCTCTCTCAGCCTGTGTGTCCTTACCCGTAAGGGAGTCTCTTTAGGCAGCACATCACTGCATCTTGTGCGTTTGTTTCAGCCACACTGGGCCTTTTGTTTGGGGAGTTTAATCCATTTGACCTTCGGAGTAATTATGGGGAGGAGGGGACTTCCTATTGCCACTTTGTTCCTTGTTTTCTACTGGGCTTATAGTTTTTTATCACTTTGTTGCTCTCTTGCTATCTTCCTTTGTTACTTGCATTTTTGGCAGTGATGTGCATTGATTCTTTTCCTTTTCTCTTGTACCTCTATTATAGTTTTTCTGTGGTTGCTGCAAGGCACGCATAAAATATATTTATAGCTGTAAACAATTGGTAACAATTTTACTTTAGTCGCATACAAAATCACTCACCACCATTACAGTGTCGCATATTCTGTCTTTGGTGGGTCTACCCAGTTCACCTTCAGGAGTGAAATATATGCCTCCACATGTTTTCATGTTGCTGTTTGGAGTGCATCTGTTTTTGTTCGAAAAACTCTCTTCAGTATTTCTTGCAAGGCAAGAAACAAGGTGATAAACTGCCTCAATTTTTATTTGGGAAAGTCTTTATCTCTTCTTTTTTTTTTTTTTTACATTTATTCATTTTTGAGAGACAGATACAGAGTGTGAGTGGGGGGGAGGGGGGCAGAGAGAGGGAGACACAGAATCCAAAGCAGGCTCCAGGCTCTGAGCTGTCAGCACAGAGCCCAACGCGGGGCTCGAACTCACAAATTGTGAGATCATGATCTGAGAGGAAGTCAGACGCTCAACTGAGTGAGCCACCCAGGCACCCCTCTTCTTCATTTTTAAAGGGTAGTTTGCCAGGTTTAGTACTTTGTTGGTCTTATTTTTTTCAGTACTTTGAATATGTCACCCACTCTCTTCTGGTCTATGAGGTTTCTGCTGAGAAGTTTACCAGTAATCTTGCAGGTGTTCCCTTGTATGTGACGAGTCACTTTCCCCTTGCTGCTTTCAAAATTCTTTTTGCCTTTGATTTCTACAATATAATTACAATGTATCTCCATGTAGACCTCTTTATGTTTAACTTATTTGAAATCCTTGGGTTTCTTGAATCCATCTGTCTATTTCCTTCCCTAGATTTGGGGTATTTTTTTGTCATTATTTCTTTAAATATGCTTTCTGCCTCTTTTTTCTTTCTCTGCTCCTTATGGACTCTCAAGAATGCATATTTTGCTCCTTTGAGGGCATCCTATAAATCTCATAGGCTTTTTTCACTCTTTTTTATTCTTTTTTCTCCTCTTGGTAATTTCAAATGCCTTGTCTTTGAATTCACAGGCACTTTCCTCTGCTTGATCAAGTCTGTCATTGAAGCTCTCTGTTACATTTTTTTTTCATTACTATCATTGTATTCTTCAGTTCCAGAAAGTCTTTTTTTTTTTAATATTTATTCATTTTTGAGAGACAGAGACAGACCGTGAGTAGGGGAGGAGCAGAGAGAGAGGGAGACACAGAATCTGAAGTAGGCTCCAGGCTCTGAGCTGTCAGCACAAAGCCCGATATGGGGCTCAAACCCATGAACCATGAGATAATTACCTGAGCCAAAGTCAGATCCTGAACCAACTGAGCCACCCAGGTGCCCCTTGGCTCTATTTTATTATTTCTATCTCTTTGTTAAACCCATCATTTTGTTCATGTATTGTTTTCCTGATTGCATCAAGTTGTCTATCTTGTTCCTTGTAGCTCAGTGAGCTTCTTTTAAACCATTATTTTGAATTCTTCGTCAGGAAATTCATGGGTCTCCATTCCTTTAGGGTTGGTTACTAGAAATGTTTTGTGTTCCATGTAGCCTTGATTTGGTGTCTATACATTTGAAGGAACAGTCACTTCTTCCAGAGCTTAAGGGCTCACTTCAGCAGGAAAGGCCTTGACTGGCCAATGAGTGCAAGGGTGCCAGCCGGCTGGCATGCACAGTGGTGCCAGATTTGGCACTGGTTCCAGGGAGTGTGACAACATGAAGTCCAGGTCACAGGTGTGCACACAGCAGCACTGAGACCAGGGCATGGAGGCAATGCCTTTCTTGTCCGTGGAGGTTCAGCTGAAAGAATAGGCATTTTCTGGGCCATCTCTATCCTATTTGTTATGTCTAGTAAAAAGGGCTGGGATATATGTGTCTCTCTGGTCTCAAGTATCTCTGTGAGCTTGAGGAAATGCACGACGATGGCTAAGCCCTGGCTTTAGTGCTTCAGATGCACTATTTGAAATTATTTAGTGATTTTCATCTACTTCATTTCTCCTCTCCAGAACCTATTTTCAGGGTAAAGAAAGAACACTGTGGGGAGCGGGAGGGTGGGCGGCAAAGTCACAAGACAGAGGCATTTGGAGTTTGTCCTTTATGGCATTCATAAGTGAACATGACACTGATGTCAATGGGGATATTGCAAAACAGGTGTTAGCATTCTTTATTATTTAGGCAATAATTATAAAACTCTTCTTGAACTTAACAAAAGCTGGGAAAGTAAATAAAGTTGTTCCTTTATGGGACAACTACTTTTTCTACATGCATCTTTTTCTCTTGATGCACTGGGATGGCTTTCCTTGTACATGTCTTTTTAAATCCTAATGAACTCAAACAACTATGAATCAACCCCAAACAGAGGACTTCATCTGTTGGCACCCTCTTATTAGCACACTAATGACATTTTAAAGATTCTAATTAAACCCAGATGCAAAATATCTTCCTGAGTACATCAGAAATCACAAGCTTAAGAAAAACAGAAATATTACATTTTTCCAATGCAATTTTAGTTTATTTTCTACATATTTTTTATTTTAATTTGAAGGTGATTGTTAAAGTAGTAACCACTGTTAATAAGTATAAACAGATTTATGGCTATGTAACAATTTAGGTAATTGTGAGTAGCTACAAATTTACTTAACCAATAGGTAGGTGCATAGGTATCTGTGCACATAACCATCAGCTCTCAATTATTAAGGTAACAAACATGTGGTCTCTCATCGTAGGCTTTTCTGAAATCCTTAGTAAAAAGGTTGTGGAAGGGTATACTGTGGCCAAGAGCCCAGATACTGGAGCCAGAATTCAAACACGCGCGTGAGATTCTAATCCTAACACTGACTGGCTGAGTCAGCTTGACACGCTCAGTCTTGGCTGCCCATCCACAAAGCATTCGTCCCACCGCGCCTGGTCCCCAGGAACTGCCCCAGGTGAGCCGTGGTGCTGGCACCATTCTCCTCCTGCCTGTCAGGAGGGGAGCCTTCACCTGCCCCCCGACCACTGAGCCCCCGTGGCCCTCCAGCTGCTCTCCACTGAAGGTGCACAGGAGCCAGAGAGCAAATTCACAAAAGAAACAGCAGAACGCAGGGAGTGTAATCAGTCAGCCATAGGGAAAAAAGAAGGCTGGTCCCTGAGGTTATTACACTTTTGTCATCAACGTAGCATGAGCCATCCATATAAATGTCCCCCACCTTTTACTTTATGTAGATCCTTTATTTTAAAAACACTATTTTATTCATTTTCCCTAGACTGTTTCTTCACTATAACTAATCATGTAGAATTTAACAATGCCCACAATACATGACTAAAAGTGCCTTTGTGTCTGTAAAACTGTATTTACGGAAGTGGCCAGCCCCCAGCCCTGTCTATTCATATCTGTCCCATCATACATAAGAGGGATCTTCTTATCCACTGGCAAAGAATTTTTTTGTTCGGCAAATAAGCCGCAGCTAGAGCCTGTCCCCTTGGGACAGGGGACCTTACCGTTGTGCCCCTGGATTTGTTTGGTTGATCCCGACACATGCAGAGGGAAGGATACAGGTTGCCGTCTCCCTTGAGGGGACGAATTTGGTGGGGGGCACTGAGTGGCGATGAGTGGGGTGAGGCCTGCAAAGACCAAAGAAGTGGGGGCTGGGCAGGCACAGAGCCAGCGGGTGAGAGGGAGCAGGCTGCTGTCTGGGGACCCAGACTGGAGACTACAAGATGATAAGTCAGACTGCTGTTCCAAGGCACATGCCCAGGTCTTTGCTCTTGCGGGGGAAGGTGGTTGGTTCCCAACCCCAGGAAGTGTGGGGGCGTGGCTGGCTGGCCAGTCACAGTTCCCCGGTCTGCACCAACCCTGCCATCCGCCCCCACTGCTGACCCACAGGCCCTCTCCACGTTTACACAACGCTGGCAGGTGAGGGGCCCTGCAGGAGTGGACGCAGCATGGGAAGTGAGGGTTACAGCCACATGGCAGGTTGGGTCAGTGCATGGGAATCACAAAGAAGAAACATCTCAGGTGAAGGGGGTCCCGCCAAAGACAGGCCGGGTGGTCACGTGTTACCTTGCGGTGCTGAGGATTAGGAATTTGATCAGAAAATGCCGATGTGGGGGCACCTGGGTGGCTCAGTCGGTCGAGCTTCCGACTTTGGCTCAGCTCATGATCTCACGGTCTGTGAGTTCGAGCCCCGTGTCAGGCTCTGTGCTGACAGCTCAGAGCCTGGAGCCTGCTTCAGATTCTGTGTCTCCCTCTCTCTCTGCCCCTCCCCTGCTCACGCTCTGTCTCTGTCTCAAAAATAAATAAAAACATTAAAAAACATTTTTTAAAAGACATTTGGAGAAGTCTTGGGGCACCTGGGTGGCTCAGCTGGTTAAGCGTCGGACTTCAGCTCAGGTCATGATCTCACGGTTTGTGAGTTGAAGCCCCGCATCGGGCTCTGTGCTGACAGCTCAGAGCCTGGAGCCTGCTTCAGATTCTGTGTTTCCCTCTCTTCTGACCCTCCCCCATTCATGCTCTGTCTCTCTCAGTCTCAAAAATAAATAAACATTAAAAAAATTTTTTTTAAAAAGAAAATGCTGGTGTGGGCTCTGCTGCCTGAAATTCTGATTCAGGGGATCCAGGAAGGGGCCTGTGGACCCACAGATGTCCCCGGGTGCTCTCCTGACCCCTGGGAAGTCCTCCTTCCCCAACGACCAGGGGTCCTCTGTTCCCTAAACTCCTACAGTTAAGATAGTCATAAAACCCAAATTTGTGTGAGAGGCAGAATTTCACACTCCTGCCTCCACCTCTATGCCTGTTTAGGTTCATTAGGCTCATGTGCTCGTGTGGTCTGAGTCTAAGTCACACCTTCCTGCTCTGTCCACCTCTCTTGAGGCAGAACAGCGACGGAGCATGGCGGGGGGTCTGTGGCGGGGGCTCTGACCACACCTGTGTGCACTCAGGACCCCATGTGCCTCTGGCCAGGAGGCTGACTTCACCCAGCCTTAGCTTGCTCATCTGTAAAGTGGGGTAGTAATAGTATCCTAGGACAATAACGTAGACCAAGGGAAACACGACTCACTGGGCACTTAGCACCTGACATGCAGCAAACCCTTGAGGAATGTTGGCTACCATCTATCCCACGATGTTCTTCCTGTATTTCCTGTTTTGTATTACAGGCTTTTTTATATAGAGGACCTTGTCTTCTTCGTCTCTATATTTCATTAGTGTCCTGCTCAATAAATTTTGATTTGTTCTTTTCCCCAAGGGACAGGTGTAGAGATGAGATAACAGTGGAAACGCCTGAGACACTGTCTCCACTGTGGTTTCTCCGGGGCCATTGTGGACACAGCTGAGCTCTCCCCAGTGGCGGCTCTGACAATCCTGTTCCACTCTGGCTTGCCTTGGGGGGGTGCTTCAGAAGCCGGGTGTGCTCTACGAGGCCCCCCCAAGGGAAATGCACACTGTGATTGGGGTGCACCGTGTGCGTGTGTCGGTGTGGTGATCACCACGATGAATAGGACAGAACTCTCGTCCTCAGGCATCATTCATGCTGACAGTCACAAAATCATGTGGCCTGAGGACAAAATAAGAGAGGACGGAACCCGAAGCAGAGAACGGTGGGCAAACAAGCAGCCCACGCCGCAGGACAACGTAACTCCAGACAATATTTAATGCCCAAATGCGCCGTTGGCATAACACCGTCCTCCATATGAAAACAGAATAACACACTGGAAGCTGATAAAAGATCAAGCGAATAGTTTAAGTCACCCAAAACTGACCGATGCGTTCACTGAATAGGGACTATATCAAACAGTTGACATGTGCGTGATTTCTCCCTGAGACCGGCTTTGGATCCAAGAAGAGGCAGTGTCTGTGCATGGGGTGTGGAGTACAGTCCAAGGTGCAGCTTTCAGGCCGCCCCACTATTCAGCGGGTAACCAGGCTCCCTTAGGGCGCATGGCGCCGGAAGAGCAGCCGCCAGGTTGGGCAACGGCACGGTCGGGGTTAACCCGGGCCCAGGGAGGAGTCAACTCCGGGAGGCGTTTCAGGAAGTTCTGTCTCAACACACAACGCTCAGCATCGTATGCACCTGCCTAACGGTGCCAGAACGTGTCCCTCAAACGGCCCGAGTCCTGAGAAAACTGTAATCTCACTGACCAACAATATAAGCGAGGAGTATTTCTAGGAAACTTTGCGTTTGCATGAGTCCGGGCAACAATGACGACAAGAGCAGAGTGAGACACTGCATGTACACTACCGGGCCCAGGACCCAGCATCTCACACCCACTCTCGCACTGCACCTGGTAAGAATCGTGTGATGTAGGCACTAGCCCCATCTCAGAGAAGGGGAGATCAAGGCCTACGTAATGTTCAGAGTCAGGCCACTGTTAAGTAGCAACAGCAGGATTTGAATCTGGGTCAGAATGACATCAGAGAGTCCATGTTTAAGTCCTGGGCCAAATAACCCCTCATGATCTGCATACACATGGTCCATAACACCCTACCTCTATCTGCGTTCATCACTATGGCATCAAAACCACTCTGAAACCCACAGGCATTCATTCTGCTCATGCACCTGCCGTTTGGGCAGGGCTTGGGGGAGATGGTGCCCCTCTGCTCAAGCTGGGCGGTTTGGCTGGGCGCTAAGGACCCCTCCCCAGAGGGCGTGGCCGGGAGCTGCAGGTTGGTGCTGGCTGTGGTCTGAGAGCTCGGCCTGGCCCATGGCCAGGACGGAGGCTCCTCCGCACAGGGTCCCTCCTGGCTGGGTTCCAAGAGGGAGCACCCCAGGAACCAAAGTCACATGCCACGATCCCCTCCTCGCTCTATCTGCTGGGACAGTCTCCAAGGAGAGGACATAGGGCCAACCACTGCATAGCGGCCACACGGAGGTCCATGGAAAGAGGAGCTGGCAGGACGGGCAACGTTGGCACAGCCGGCTTTGGAAAATGCAATCTGCCAAGACACAGTACCTCCTAGCCTTGGATCCACGCCACATGGTGCTGAGGTGCCCAAGCAGGGAGCACAAAGAAAGGGTTTGTGGGAGCCTCGTGCCGGCGCCTGTCAATCGCGGTGCAGTCAGTGGTTCCCCAGATACAGGGGAATGTGCTGCCATTCCCTGACCCCAGGATGACCACCATCTAGCTCCCTGCGGCCTGTGTTCGGAGGCCTAACCCCGAAGCAATGCCCTCCCAGCCTTCCTTTCTACCTCCCATTACACCCGGCCCCTGGTCACCTGAGCAACACTGCTTCCCGAGATACTAAAGGTCTCCCCCCCCCCCTCCAGAAGAAAGCGCATCATCCAGAAACATCTCTGTGATGCTACAGGCCAGGTCTGCATGCCGAGAGTCAGAATCAGGACCATCAGGGCTACTTCCTGATGCCTCTTTTACAGATGCAGAAGCCGTGCCTCAGGGAGGCTACCTGCACCATTCCTCTGATTCCAATTTTAACGCTTTTTCCACTATGTGGGTAACAATAAGGATTTCGTTCATCTTTCATGACTTCCTTCAAATTTGGTATTAGCCTCTAGATAATTTGAGATATAGGATAATTAAGTAGTCAGTTAATTTGAATTACGTAGTCAGACTTTGAAATTAATGAGGCTTGATCGCCATCGTCAGCCAACAGGAATCATTCCGAGACCGAAAGACACTTCTTCCACGGACACACGAGGAGCCGTGGAAGTTCATCTCCCAGTTAGTGGGATTTCTCTAGGCCACGACGGGCTGTCCACTGGCTGTCCACCTTCTGGAGGAACCCTTCTGCTGCCCAGTCCTAGAAGGGGGCACGGGCAGCCACGGCCCCTCCTGGCAGGCTCCCCCCCGCCCCCAGGGCACTCCCCATATTCACCGAGGGAGCCCACAACTAGCACCATAGAGGGGATAACAGGGATGGGGTCGCCTGTGCTCCTAGATCCTGCCTGGCCCCGCCTATATGCAAATCTAACCTTTCCGACATTTCAGCATTATAAACCCAAAGACAGGATTTCAACAGGAAAATATTTACTGAAGGCTTTTTCTTTCATAATCTATCGATTTTAATATCCTTACCACTTTGGCTAAATGTCAATTTTACCCTGAGGACCTACGACCGCAAATTTGAACACACTTTATTTATTTACGGCATTCAAAATATTAGTGTTGGAAATGAGTAAAGTTTGAGTCTTTCAGTGTTCCTATTTAAAGTTTATTTTTCCTATTTGAATAATGCTGGTAATTTGCCACGGTAATTGGGGCCAACAGGCACCGGGCACAACCCCAGGCAGAAGCTAGCGTGGCATTTCGTGCAGTGATACACAGCTCGTTAAGTGTGGGGCCAGCTTCCCCACTTAACCTTTGGGACACAAGCACCTGATTATCACTATCATTTAACCAGAAGCCAAATCCTCTCTCCTCTGATCATTTCTGTTCCAAACGTCCAGCCTGTGCCAATCTGTGCGTGAACACCAGTAACGCTGCACATCTCAGATGTAGGCTCATCGGGGCTGCCGCCCGGAGACATTCCCCCCACCCCCCGCCAGCCCCACTGCCCGCATGTGCTCCTGCCATAAGAGAACGGGGGTGGGGGCATTGCTTTGTAACGTTCCCAGGAGGAGAGGCTTTTGGTGGCATCTCCTTCCCCAGCGGGTGTATGCAGGGAGGCCTCGTGAAGGACACAATAACCCCCTCCCACTGCCAAGGGACCCCTCTGCAGGCTTTTTCTAAACTGCTAAACCACCAATAATGAGTATAGCTGGATGTCTCTTTTTCATATTTAACAAAGAATTTATGTTGCAAATGACTTCAGTTTATTTTCCCAGGTGTTAGGTCTTTAAAGCCTCTCTGTGCACGCTTTTCTATTGCAAAGCTGGCCCTTCCCAGGTGCCCAGGGCCAGCCTCTCCTGGTACCACCCCAGAGCACACCAGAACCCCACCTGGCCACTGCAGGGGATGGGTGTCCGGAAGGCCACCATCCCACCCCAAGTTGTCTGAAGGGTGTGCTCCCACCAAAGGACTGGGCTAGACAGACCACGGAGGGGTCTCCGCAGGACCCCCTTCCCCTCCCTCCCAGCCAAGGACTGGGCTAGACAGACCACGGAGGGGTCTCTCTCCGCAGGACCCCCTTCCCCTCCCTCCCAGCCAAGGACTGGGCTAGACAGACCACGGAGGGGTCTCCGCAGGACCCCCTTCCCCTCCCTCCCAGCCAAGGACTGGGCTAGACAGACCACGGAGGGGTCTCTCTCCGCAGGACCCCCTTCCCCTCCCTCCCAGCCAAGGACTGGGCTAGACAGACCACGGAGGGGTCTCCGCAGGACCCCCTTCCCCTCCCTCCCAGCCAAGGACTGGGCTAGACAGACCACGGAGGGGTCTCCGCAGGACCCCCTTCCCCTCCCTCCCAGCCAAGGACTGGGCTAGACAGACCACGGAGGGGTCTCTCTCCGCAGGACCCCCTTCCCCTCCCTCCCAGCCAAGGACTGGGCTAGACAGACCACGGAGGGGTCTCTCTCCGCAGGACCCCCTTCCCCTCCCTCCCAGCCAAGGACTGGGCTAGACAGACCACGGAGGGGTCTCCGCAGGACCCCCTTCCCCTCCCTCCCAGCCAAGGACTGGGCTAGACAGACCACGGAGGGGTCTCCGCAGGACCCCCTTCCCCTCCCTCCCAGCCAAGGACTGGGCTAGACAGACCACGGAGGGGTCTCCGCAGGACCCCCTCATCTCCCTCCTATCCCTTACTCCTGGATGGCCGCAGGCTTGGGCACCTGCGCCTGGCTCCAGCTCCTGTGAGTGCAGGCTATCTCAGCGGCAGGACTTGCACCCGGGGCTGGAGGAAGCAAGAGCAGTGACAGGCTACAGCGGCATGAGCCCAAGGGCCGTGGGTTCGGTGACGGGGTGGGTGAGGCAACAGGCTCACCTGTTCCAGAGCCCCCCGACCTCTCGACACCTGCCCCCATGCAAGGCCTCCTGGCTTCCCCACTTGTCACAAAAAATGTCCCAAAGGGGGCCCAGCTGTCCCCAAATTCTGCCAGCCTCTATCCCTTGGAACAGAGGGGCCGCTGTCCCCACCCTGAGCAAGCGCTCTGAGGGGGCCCGAGAGGGCCGGGACCCCCACCCCCCTCAGCGCCCCTTGAGGCCCCCTCAGGGTGGAGGGTTAGCCTGAGATCCAGCTGACTACCATCAGCGAGGGTCTCGGCACCGCCTGAGCGAATCACCACATGCTCACGGTCTCAGAGCACGTCCAGCATGCGCTTGGATTTAGGTTGTCTTCTGAGGTTTGAGAAACCGGCCCCAGAAGAGCGGCCGACACTACATGCTGAGACCCAACAGCACAACCCAGAAGGCAGACACACACAACCTGTCGCGCCCAGCTGTGCACATGTCCGGTCTCAAGCGCCCGTCTCTGCAGCCGTAAGATGGGACCAGAGCCATGCAGGGGCCCTCTGCTCTTCCCACGCTGCGTCCCCACTGGGTATGCCCCACTGAGCCCCAGGAAGCAGTCGGGGAACATTCACTGTGTTCTCGCAGGAGCTCCTGGGCCTGGAACCTGGGTGTGATCTCTCATCACTACCACGCCCAGGTCCTTTACCCCACCCGTCTAAGCAGCTCATCCCCTCCCTGCAAACGCACCATCCCACCTCTGAACTTCTCCAGCCATGACTTCCCCAGGCTGTCCTGCTCATGACCCCGGAAACTTCGCTTAAATGACCCTGCAGGCCCAGCCCATCTGCATCCTCAGAAAGCCGTCCCCGAGGGGTCTGCCCCCCAGCCGCTGACCACAGGTGACCTCTCTCTCCTGCAGGTGTTCCACTCTCCCCAGTGAGCTGTCTACGCTACACTTGATTCACACAGTGGTTCACCACCTCCCCGCCAATGATCTGTCTACACTGCACTTGATTCACATGGTGGTTCACTCTCCCCCAGTGAGCTGTCCACACTACTTGGTTCACATGGTGGCTCACTCTCCCCCAGTGAGTCACATGGAGGACATGAATCATAACCAGTCTATACTGTAACTAACTCACATGATCATTAACAAAAACAGAGATACGACAGCTCCTTAACCACGAGGCAATTTGTTGAAGATTAATTGTAATAGCACACTCACCACTTTTATAAAGTGTTTGACAACTAACGACCTCAAAATAATACCAGCTATAATTGCTATTACCTGTAAAATCAGTAAAAACATAGACCCCTCGTGCACAGGGCTAGAGCACGATGTATATACATAACGTGCATAAGAGAAAGAAAAACTACTTTTCCAGGATGTACCACAAGAGGGGATAGGTTCTAGGTGCTCCTGGGTCTGGAGGAAAATCACAATCACTGTGGAGGCCATAACAGGAGCTCGGCCAGGGGCTCTGTTGTGAGAAGGGTGAGGAGGCTGACTGCCCATGGTCTGTGAGGCTCACGCGGACAGAGACAGGAGACGGGTACGCAGGCACTGAGGCAGCTCCCACCGAGCCCTGGACGTGGCCTGGGGAAAGTGAGCACGTGGTTGCTCTGATTCACAGTGATGCGTTTGTGCGCTCGCTGTCGAGTCTTAGGGTTAATGTAGAAAGTGATGCTACATGGCACAAAAACAGACACTCAGATCAATGCAACAGACTAGAGAACCCAGAAATGGACCCACAAACGTATGGCCAACTAACCTTTGACAAAGCAGGAAAGAATATCCAAAGGAATAAAGACAGTCTCTTCAGCAAGTGGTGCTTGGAAAACTGGACAGCGACATGCAGAAGAATGAACCTGGACCACTTTCTTATACCATATACAAAAATAAGCTCAAAATAGATGAAAGACCTGAATGTAAGACAGGAAGCCATCAAAATCCTCGAGGAGAAGAAAGCAGGCAAAAACCTCTTTGATCTTAGCTGCAGCAACTTCTTACTCAACACATCTCCAGAGGCCAGGGAAACAAAAGCAAAAATGAACTACTGGGACCTCATCAAAATAAAAAGCTTCTGCACAGCAAAGGAAACAATCAGCAAAACTAAAAGGCAACCAACAGAATGGGAGAAGATATTTGCAAATGACGTATCAGATAAAAGATTAGTATCCAAAATCGATAAAGAACTTAAACTCAACACCCAAAAAACAAATAATCCAGTGAAGAAATGGGCAAAAGACATGAATAGACACTTCTCCAAAGAAGACATCCAGATGGCTAACAGACACATGAAAAAATGCTCAACATCACTCATCATCAGGGAAATACACATCAAAACCACAATGAGATACCACCTCACACCTGTCAGAACGGCTAACATTAATAACTCAGGCAACAACAGATGTTGGCAAGGATGCGGAGAAAGATCTCTTTTGCATTGTTGGTGGGAATGCAAGCTGGTGCAGCCACTCTGGAAAACAGTATGGAGGTTCCTCAAAAAACTAAAAATAGAACTACCCTACAACCCAGTAATTGCACTACTAGCTATTTACCCAGAGGATACAGGTGTGCTGTTTCAAAGGGGCACATGCATCCCCATGTTTATAGCAGTGCTATCAACAATAGCCAAAGTATGGAAAGAGCCCAAATGTCCATCGATGGATGAATGGATAAAGAAGACGTGGTATGTATGTATGTATATATATATATATATATATATATACACACACATACATATATACACACACATACATACACACACATACATACACACACACACATACACAATGGAGTATCACTCAGCAATCAAAAAGAATGAAATCTTGCCATTTGCAACTACATGGATGGATCCAGAAGGTATTATGCTAAGTGAAATTAAAGAAAGACAATATCATATGACTTCACTCACATGAGGACATTAAGACACAGAACAGATGAACATAAGGGAAGGGAAGCAAAAATAATATAAAAACAGCGAGGGGGACAAAACAGAAGAGACTCATATAGAAAACAAACTGAGGGTTACGGGAGGGGTTGTGGGAGCGGGGATGGGCTAAATGAGTAAGGTACATTAAGGAATCTACCCCTGAAATCATTGTTGCACTATATGTAACTAACTTGGGTGTAAATTTAAAAAATAAAACTAAAAAACAAATAAAGAAAGAAATGCTACAATACAGCCTGACCCATGCGCTGAATACTCTGTAAGTTCAACAGCGTGCTACTAGTTCCCATGCACTCGCCCGTCCCACAGGGATGGGATGAAGTCCAAGTGGCCCATGGGCATACCCTGGAATTTGAATCTACAAAAATAATCAGTGACATGAGCTATTTGCAAGCACTCTGGCTGCTTTTACTATAAACCAAGTGCCAGGTGGGGAAGAAAATCGAATTATTTTGTGATCTGATTAGTTGGGTTTGTGGTAACCAAAGTTGACTGTATACATTAAATCCCAAGTGATTAAAACATAAATAATCCCTAGTGTTAAATTAGACAGTAAGGACATACCTCCCAACGTGAATTCTGAGTTTCCATCTAGCTTGTAGCCCCACATAATCAACCACAGCATCATTTACATACACAAAAGCAACTACGAAAACCTACCTACAGCCGTAATCATGTGTGCGACTTAATTAAAAACCAATCGCCTAAAATAGCCCGCGTTGCAGGAGATGGGGGGTCGCAGAGAGGGGAGGCTTCCTCCAGGAAGATGCGGAGGCAGGGCAGAGACGCCCCAGGGCGGGTTTCTCTGGGCTTTTCCGAAGCCCACACACGTTTAACTTCTCAAAGACCCCACAGGTCTGTACAGAGACGACTCGAGTCCCCACAACCGATGCTTTCTGTGCTGATTTCTCTCCTGTCCACTTTTACAACCAGGAAAACCGAGGGACATAGTTCAGTTCATAAATATTCCATCTCCCTGGCAAAACCACAAGCAAGGATTTATGGGCAGTCTTAGGAAATAGCATCAGTTACGTAGCAGAGGTAAATTTTCAACAGTTCACTAAACCCTCCCCTGTGCCTTAGTTAGGTTGCCACCGCCCGAAGTGAGGAGGGTCAGACACATCTCGGCCTTTCTTTTTACGTTTATGTTTATAAAATGTTCATAGAGAAATGTCCTTCACATAAATGCCAAGGACCTCTGAAAATGCAAAAATAAGGCAAAAGATTGTAGCAGAGGAGATGTTTTTTAAAAAACCAGGTCCCAACAGGGAGTGCCCAGGTCAGAGGGGAGGGGGCGGCCAAGGCCAGGGGCAGAGGGACCACGTGTGCACCCCTCAGAACTGCTTCGTGGCTGCCCCAGCAGCCTGTCCTTACCACCGGCCATGGCTCTGTCTGTCCTGTGTCCTGCTATGTTTGTCTTTCCACCTGTGCACGTCACTGGCAACAGAACTGTGCAGAGCTGCTGACCCATGCTGTCAGAGCCCTGGAGCCCGAACACCCCCTAGAGGGCACCAGGGTTAGAGGTCAGCTCACCCGGATCTACGATGCCTGGAGCGTCAGCTGTGCAGGCGGCGCTCTGTGCACTATTCGTTTCCCTTAATTTGTCGGGCTTTACCTGCTGTTTCATAATAAACTCCTCTCATTCTTATGCTGGAGTAAATAACACTCTTGCTGCAACCTACATCCTCAAAAGCAGTGCCTGAGTAGCCGAGAAACCACCCGGGTGCCAGTGGGTGGGCAGCTGGGTCCCCGGCTCCTCCGTGGTAGCTCCACCCTCAAGGGTCTCCAGCAAGGTTGGGTACCCAGCCAGGGGACAAGAAAGGAAGGATGGGGGAGCTAGACAGCCAGAGACAGGAGGGGTCCCGCACAAACGTCAGCAGCCAGAGCAACACATGACACTGTTGCCAGAAAGGTCACTCGCCGCGCCACATTTCACGCATCTGTGGGCTGGATGTTTGTGTCCCCAAATCCCCAGGTTGAAACCCCCACCCCCAGGTGGCTGTATTTGGAGCAAAGCCTCTGAGGCAATGATCAGAGTCAGATGAGGTCGTGAGGGTGGGTCCCACACCAGGGTCAACGCCCATACAAGAGGAGACTCCAGCTCGCTGTCTGTGCACACACCGAGAAGTGGTCCTGAGAGGAACCATCCGCCAGCACCCAGGCTCAGGCAGTGGTTTGGGACGTCCTCTTCTGGGAGCCTCACAGGGCCCATCAGGCGCACAGAACGAGACACCTCCTGGGCTGATGGTCTATGGCTTCGCGGACATTCAGAAACTTCACTTTCAAGGGAAGGAAAAAGGGCAATCAGAGGTCCATTGGAATCCCACCTCAGAGCATACAAGGCATGGAAATCAGATCTCAGCACCTTGAAAACTTACTGGAGAAGGAAACCCTCAATAAAATGACGAGGCAACCTACTGAGCAGGATAAGACACTCACAAATGACACATCCCACAAGGGGTTAATATCCAAAATCTGTAAAGAACTTCTACAACTCAACACCAAAAACCACCCCAAATAATCCAATTAAACATGGGCAGATGACCTGAATAAACATTTTTCCAAAGGAGACATCCAGATGGCCAACAGACACACGAAAAGATGCTCAACATCACTCATCATCAGGAAAATACAAATCAAAACCACCAGGAGATACCACCTCACACCGGTCAGAGTGGCTATAATTTAACAACTGAACAAGCAGATGTTGGCGAGGATGTGGAGAAACGGGAACCCTCTTGCACTGCTGGTGGGAATGCAAACTGGTGCAGCTGCTCTGGAAAACAATGTGGAGGTGCCTCAAAAAGCTAATGCGATAATTCCACTAGTATTTACCCAAAGAAAATAAAAACACTAATTCACAAGATACACACCCCAGTGTTGATGGCAGCACTATCAACAACCACCAAGATATGGAAAGCAAACAAGTGTCCGTAGTTTGGTGACCAGATAAAGAAGAGGTGGTGTAAATACACAATGACATATTACTCAGCCATAAAAATGAATGAAATCTTGCCATTTGCAACAACGTAGATGGAACTAGAATATATTCTAAGAAAAATCAGTCAAAGAAAGACAAACACTGTATGACCTCACTCATTGATGGTCACCAGAGGGGAAGTGGGGGGGAGGGGTGATAGGTGAAGGAGACTGAGAGTCTCCTTCATATCATCACGAGCGCTGAGTGCTGAACAGAGTTATCTCATCCTTATGTTGCACACCTGAAACTAATATTGAATATAACACAGTAGCTTCGCCATACTTCAATTTTTTAAACGTTTTTAGAGAAGTAAAAGACAGGCGGTCTGCCCTTGAGCCGCTTAAAACCCTGGGGAAGCCAGAAGAAGGCAGCACGTGAAGGCCCAGGAAGCCCATCCCAGAGAGAGACTGCACGGACAGCCACCTGCAGGCGCCATGGTGCCCAGCAGGCAGGGCGCACCCCAGCAGTTAGGTCCCCCCACAGAACAGCATCTCGACTCGCCCCCAACGGCCAGCATGCTGAGGAGCCAGAGGGAGGAAGACCATGTCCTCCTGTGACCTGACAAAGGCAAAAGGTAAGGCCTTAGGCCCACTGGTTCCTCAAGGTCCATCTCGGCTGTCAGCTCCGGTGATGCCTTTCTGGCCCCCTGTGCCTAGACAGGAGCCTCATTCTCCGTGGCCAGGTGAGAGCCCCTCCTCCCTGAGAGGCAGGTGGCACCGAGGCTGCGTCTTCCTGCTGGTCCTTCGGGAACAGTGCCCAAAGGCTCTTGCCCAAGAGCGGGCCTCTCGGACGCCCCACAGAGCCCTCAGACCCCTGTTCCCATGGAGCCCAGCTCCCTGTTTGTGTCCCGTCAGTCAGAGCTCTGAGCTCCCCTGCCCACTAGCCTCCAGAGGTGGGACCTAAATATGCGTCAGGGGAAAGGATAAACCCTGCCCTCGGAGGTGGGGCCAAGGCACCATGAACCCTACCAGCCCGTGTCCGCACCTGTAGCTGCTCAAGAAACGGCAGTTACGACCACCCAGGTCATGGTCCGGGCGCCGCCTGGCAAAGCCTGATGATGCAATTAATCTTCCCACACAAATTAAGAAGTCAGGCTCATCCAAGACATGCAAAAATTACCCAAACTCACACTCTGTGAAAAACTGCTGCCCTCTCAGTTACAGCATGAGAAGGGAAGAGTCATGACAAGGAGAAATGGTCTGAATGTGGCCCCAAAAAAGCATGCCCGTGTCCTGCCCCGGAGCCCGCGCCTGGGTCTATGCAGATGTGAACTGAAGGAACCGAGGTGAGCTCATCCTGGATGAGAGTAGCCCTAAACCCAGTGACAGGCATCTTGTAAGAGACAGAGAAGGAGAGGCAGACGCAGAACAGAAGCCACATGATGATGGAAGCAGAGACAGGAAGGACATGGCCACAAGCCCAGGGGTACGTGGAGCCCCCTCCCGGAAGCTGGAGGAGGCGGGAAGGACCCTCCCTGGAGCCTCAGGAGGGAGAATGCCCTCGACACCTTGACCTCAGACTACTGTCTCCAGAGCCAGGCGGGAACAGATTTCTGCTGTTCTGAACCACCCCGTTTGTGGTCTCCAGTTCCGGCTGCCCCAGGACACCCACACCCAGTGCGCCTGGGACACGTACCCACTCTCTCTGGACCTCCATCTTCGGGTCACACAGGACAGGACGGTCTCCAGGATTCGTCTTGCCCATGACTGACTCCACAGTGCCCAGTGGAGGTGAGGCACCTCACCCAGCAGCCTCGCTGCCTCTGGGGCCAAGCCAGGGAAGACCCCCCAGCACACACGCCCCACGCCCAGCAGGCCCCACGCCACCTGCCAGGCCTGAACCGTCACACCTGTATGGCACCCGCCACTCCAGGCTTCGGCAGCAGCCACAGCAGCACAGGGAAAGGCACCGAGCCCCCAGCGGCACCGGAGAAGCGGCCGCCAAAGCCTCAGTGTCGTCGCTGTGCGTTTCCAGCATCCGAGAGGCAGGCCTGTTTCTGTATCAACACGTTTCACGGCCCGTAAATGCGTTTTTTTAACGCGGTCTCTATCTTTCGCATCTTTGCCGAGACCTGTTCCTGTCTGCAGCACAACGTGCAGACGCCTGGCGGGAAATGAACGTCCGTCCCGTCACAGAAACGAGCCACTTGCCCACCTCGCAGGTAAGCGGATGCTGGACGTGGCTACAGGAAGATGCCACCAATGTCTGCAGCGACCAGGGAAATGATCATTAGTAACAACGATGGTGATGAACGAAGAACACTTAGGAAGCCCACGGCAGCACACTCAGCATTTCAGACACGTGAGTGCATGGAATCCTCATGGAAACACCGTCAGCTCAAAACAAAGAGGATTACCTTATAAAACGGGCCCTCACGACTCACACCACATCTCTGCCTCCAGTGCTGTGAAGGGCGCTGCATCCCAGCCTTCCTCCTGCAGCAGAGAAGCGACACGGCCACCGTGGGGCCATGTCGGAGGGAGAAGGGTGACGAGAAAACCACATCCGTGGACCACGCCGGCCTTGTCACTGCAGATGAGCGGCTTCAGTAGGGACGCTGGTCACACTAGGAAAATTTCAACACGTGGGGTTACGTCGACTCAGTGTGTGTGTGCGTGTGCACGTGCTGTCCAAATGTATTTGTGCACAGCTGTGCATGTGCACGTGTGTGGGTACGCACTGTGAATGTGTCTCTGTGAGTGCTCGTGTGCGCATGCATGTGTGCATGCACACACGTGCAGAAATGTGAAGGCAGACTGTGGGTTAGCAGGGAGCAGCTCAGCCAGGAGGCACCTGAGACCATGGGGTACTTAGAAACTGGTTCTACAACCCCGAAGACAGGGAACCAAGTGTGTGGTTTGTGCAAGCCCCCAGCTACACTCAGAGTTCTATGAAACGAGAATCCCAGAAGGACAGCCCCAGGCTGGCCCCTCCAAGGGGCAGGGGAGGGTGGGAGTGTCTGTGGCCTCCCACAGGCAGGCTCTGCCCAGACTCGGGGCCAGGCTTGGGGTCCTCCGCCACAACCGTGGCCTGCCACCGGTTCAGTGTAATATCTGGTTCTTTCCCCAGGCCATGGGGTCGTAGGATAGTGGGCATGGTGTCGTCTGGACACCGCACATGGGGACGTGGCTTGGAGGAGGAGGGAGGCCAGGCCACCGCCTGTGCTCAGCCGTCAAAGAGGCCCTGGTGTTTGTGTCTTTCAGGAATTCGCAGACTCCGTGTCCCAGCTGGTCACACAGAAGTTCCGCGAGCTGACCGTGGGCCTGGCGTCCGCGCACGCCCGCCACAAAGCACTGGCAGGAATCGTCATGACCACAGGTAACACCTCTTGTTTTCCCCGTGGGAACCTCACCTGCAAGGAGAGGAGATTTAGTGTTTGCCTGATCTTGGGAGCAAGACAAATCCCTCTTCCACACGAAGATGCCAACAAGAGAAACAGGAATAGGACCCAGGGAGCTCTGTGACCAGAGTAGATGGTCAGCAGAGCCGTGCCACCAGTGGCCGTAAAGCCCACCACCTCAGAGCCAGCTCTCCCCACGCGCCTCAGGTCCCGCCAAGAAGGGCCACGTGAGGACCTGGCCTGTGTTTCCCATTAGGCTCCCAAGCCGCAGTGGAGAACGCCAGGCACGTTGGTGTTGCTAGCACTGGAAGCCAAGGTCAGGCCCAGCCGCCGACCGGTGCCGCGGGCGGGTGGGTGAGGAGGCCGCCCTCGGGTGCCTGCATCTCCTCTGCACAGGGAGTCTGAGTCCCCGCCGGGTGCCAACCCCAGCACAGGACATGGGGTGCTCTCCTTCCTGCCAAATGGATCGCAGACGTGGCACCCGCCCCAAATGAGCGGCAGGACGGGAGGGGAACTTCCAGACTGCAGAGAAGGTAGCGGCCTGGGACAGCCAGGGCGGGAGAGGCGATGGCTGATTTTCAGCAATCAGTTTTAGTGAAAACGTCTCATTACTAGCCTATGAATAGTAACTAACCGGCTGGTTGTTTGAATCCTACTGTTTCTGGCTCCACAGCTCGGCACGAGTTGGTAGCGACCCGCTCAAAATGATCATGGCAGAAATAACTGACTTTGGGCTAGGTTTCACACAGAGACTTTGCGTGTCTACACAAAGACTATCTATCTGATGACAAAACAGATTTAGGTTAAAAATCCATTAAAACCAGATAGTCAGCATCGTTTTCCTATCATCCCAGCCCCGGGGGGGGGGGGGGGGGGCCCAGTGTGAGGATGCCGGAGGAGCGGCAAAGCCACTCAGGATCCCATGTCCTTTCCATCCAGGGCATCTTAGTAAAATGGAAATAAAAGTGCCACCCCCACCCCCCCAACCCCTGCTGTTATTTGGTGAGTAGAATGACGCATATGAAATGCTTTGAAAGGTAACAACTACTGGGGCGCCTGGGTGGCGCAGTCGGTTAAGCGTCCGACTTCAGCCAGGTCACGATCTCACGGCCTGTGAGTTCGAGCCCCGCGTCAGGCTCTGGGCTGATGGCTCGGAGCCTGGAGCCTGTTTCCGATTCTGTGTCTCCCTCTCTCTCTGCCCCTCCCCTGTTCATGCTCTGTCTCTGTCTGTCCCAAAAATAAATAAAAACGTTGAAAAAAAATTAAAAAAAAAAAAAAAGAAAGGTAACAACTACTGTAGGAGGACAACGTGCTGAGGCCAAGGCAATTCAGTTTTGTCAACGATACCACGGTGCCCAGTGCCTCCATTCGGCCCTAGTCACCGACACCTGCCCCCTCTTGTACTTGCACAAACATCTGCCATTTTCTGTAGAAAATGCGATATTCTAAGTTGAGGGCTAGGACTCCACCTCCATCGAGATCATTCCTGCTGGACATGGCCATTCTTTTCTCCAGCCAGCCAGCAGCCCAGATGCCTCTACATGCCCAGCACCATTCTGCACACTAAGGGGGTGCCAGGAAAGAAGAGTCCCCACTTTAGGACATAATCTAGGAAACCGTGAGAGGTGCTAGAGTCCAAGAACAGTCGCTTGGGTTTGAATCCCAGCCCCACCTTCAACTAGCCATGACTATAGGTCAATCAGCCTCTCTGCAACTTAGAGGGAAAAAAGGAGGGAGGGAGGGAGGGAGGGAGGGAAGAAGATAAAGAAGGAAGAAAGAAGAGAAGGAAGGAAGAAGGGAGGGGGAGGAGGGGGGAGGAGGGGGAGGAGGGGGGAGGAGGGGGGGGAGGAGGGGGGAGGAGGGGGGAGGAGGGGGGAGGAGGGAAGGAGGGATGGAAGGAGGGAAGAGGGAGGGGAGGAAGTAAAGAGGAAGGGAAAAGAGGAAGGGAAAAAAGGAAGGGAGTGGGAAGGAAGGAGGGAGGGGAGGAAGAGAGGAAGGAAGAGGGAGGGGAGAAAGGAGGCGAGGAAGGAAGGAGGGAGGGAGGGGAGGAGGAAGGAAGGAAGGGGAGTAATATTTTGCAAAGATTCGTGGGAAAACGGCATGTAAAAGTGGTCAGTGAATACACCGTTTTATGTGCTGACAATTTATCTGCATGAACAAAATTTATTCTATTAAGTGCAACTGTACAAAGTGAAGTTTCACTAATTAGTAACTTTAAACGTTGAAGAATAAATTGCTGAAATTTACTTTCCTGTTATAAAGAGAAGTTAATAAACATGTTGATTAACAAGACATTAGGGAGATGTGTGCAGAATTACTGACAAGTATTTTCTTTAATCATTGACTTAAAGCTGATGTGACACTTGACCCCAGTCCTAGTACAGGTATTTAAGCTAATGCCTAGGAAGCTCCAAGAGGGAAGGTTGTTCTGGCTCGAGTTCCCATCTGTGTACAAAGTTGTAAAAATGCAGTGATTCCGCAGGAAAGCGGGACTCAGAGGCCCGTCCACTTCTAGGTGGGCGAGACTCAGCCCCTGCAACGTGCTTGCCCTTGTGTGGCCATCAGGAGAAATCTGATTGCAAAAACATACGCCTGCGAATAGAATAGCTTTTACTTTTATCTAAATGATGCAGTACTAGTCAAAACTCCAGAAGAGAGCTCGGGACAAGACACGGCGCTCTCCTGCCAGCCCCTCAGGGAAGCTGTCACTCATGGTCTATTTGTGTCCTCGCAACTCCCAACACTATTGGTTCCGTGTTCACTGTTTCAATTCTGAGTAATACTGATCTGCACCATTACAATCGGACACTTTTTTTAGTTTTCATGATATTTGTAATATTTGTAGTTTTAGATAATATGCTTTTATTTCTTGTCCTACAAGCGGAGATGATTTATCTTTACTTCATGCTCTGCCTTGCAAGTGGCCTTGTATCACTGTACGTGTATGTCTGTATTGTCATATAACGATACTGTACTTGTACTCTCCGCCGTACTGAAGTCTTCCCTACTCCGTCCAGTCATCTGAGGTTGGAAACCAGCACTTGGCCTCCACGCGGTCAGGATGCTGTAGGGCCCCAGCGCCAAGCAAGGGCTGACCTAGGGTTGCTGTGCTGTCACCAGACCGTGTCCGGAGAGCAGTATCGTCCAGTCTTACAGATTCTCCTTCTGCCACCACTCAAAGCCATGTCACATTTAGGGTCGGCCCAAATCTGTAGCTAGACTTCCTTAAAGACCTTCTGAGGTAGTGTGTGTGTTTGGCAGAACGCTCAACTTTCCTCTATTTCGCTGAAAAGAAGGAAGTGCCTGCAAGTCCCTGTGTCTGTGGACAGGTCCACACCCTCCCCCAGCTGTGACTGGGCCCCAACACACACGACACCTCTTTCTCCTCCCTTCTCCCTGACAGGTGCAGCCTCAAGAAACACCCTTTAAAACGCATGGGGAACAGCAGGCTCGCTCGCCAGGCAGTGTCCTGACTGTGCCTTTCATATTACTGGAATAGCTTTGCTTAGGGAGAATTCCACACTGAAAATTATTTTCCCTGCACATCTGGAGGGGATTTTTCTATTATCGCTTACTAATGTTTCTAACTAGAAACATCCGGCTGACATCTTTGCCGGATCGCCCCCACCCCACCCAAGGAAGGGAAAGGGTCCTTTTTTTTTTTTTCTTTTTTTTTTTTTCAACGTTTTTATTTATTTTTGGGACAGAGAGAGACAGAGCATGAACGGGGGAGGGGCAGAGAGAAAGGGAGACACAGAATCGGAAGCAGGCTCCAGGCTCTGAGCCATCAGCCCAGAGCCTGACGCGGGGCTCGAACTCACGGACCGCGAGATCGTGACCTGGCTGAAGTCGGACGCTTAACCGACTGCGCCACCCAGGCGCCCGGAAAGGGTCCTTTCTTAAACTGAATGTTTTAGGGGCATGGTGGGGGGGGGGGGACGGGGCTCATTCGGTTAAACCTCCAACTCTTGATTTTAGCTCAGGTCATGATCTCATGGTTTGTGAGTTCAAGCCTTAGCTTGGGCTCTGCGCAGACGGTGTGGAGCCTGCTTGGGATTCTCTGTATCTCCCTTTCTCCTTCTCTCTCTGCCCCTACCCCTGCTCGTTCTCTCTCAAAATAAATAAAAACAAACTTTAGAAACAAATAAATAAATTGAATGTTTTCTAATTTCACTAGAATGTGTGCATGTGGGAGCCATGCACCCACCCTGATTTATTTAAGCTGTTCTGTTTCTGCACTGTTTCCTTCTATCATTCTGTTGATAAATTCCTTCCTTTACACGCTTTTTGTCAAACATTCAGTATTCTGACTGAACCCTCGGTCTTACTTCCTGATGTCGTCTACCCTTTTCCTCTGTTCTTGGGCATTTCTGAAACTTCCCTGACCCTCTTCAACTGCCCGTCGCTTCTTGAATTTTTTATTAACATTTTAAAATTTATTTTTGAGAGACAGAGAAAGACAGAGCACAAGCAGGGGAGGAGCAGAGAAAGAGGGAGACACAGAATCCAAAGCAGGCTCCAGGCTCTGAGCTGTCAGCACAGAACCCAACGTGGGGCTGGAACTCACAAACGGTGAGATCATGACCTGAGCTGAAGTCGGACGCTCAACTGACTGAGCCATCCAGGCGCCCCTGTCCGTCGCTTCTTAATCTCTGCAATCTTCATCACTCATCACCTCAGGTTCCTCCCTTCTCCTGTTTTATTGAGGTGACGCTCCCCACAGGTCCCTGGGGAGACTCAGCAGCTGAGGCCTGGGCCTCCTCTGTGATGGAGCTTTGTTTACTGTCTGTCTCTGTCTCTTCTTGGCTTTTGTCTGAATATTCACATTCATGAGAAAAATACTAGCTCAACTATCACCAGTGCAGCTCTGATTTCCTCTAGAATTGTATCCCTTTCCCGGGATACAGCGGAAGGTGGGGGCTCCCCCCATCGGAAGCCTCCTTGACCCAGGTGGGTCGGGACCAGACAAGGCCCCTTAAATTGAAAGTCACCCAGTGAACCCGCCCTTGGGGCCTGCTGGTCGGTGCCTGCTTTCTTTGAGCCCACCCTGCAGGCCATTGCTCCCTTGTGACGGCTCCTCCACGCGGTGCTGGGATGTCATCCTGCCCCTCCATGCCACCACACACCCCCCAGCATCCTTTCCTTCGGTGGATCCCACGGGAGGAGAAGCAACATGTCACTCACTCTGACCTCCTGAACCGGAAACCTGGACACTGACCGTTTAGCCAAGTTGTCAAGCAACAGCTCCGGCTTCTCCTTTGTGAAGCAAGTCGGGTGTTTCCATGAGAAAGAGATTCTTGAAGGGGCCTTTAGTAATGATGACTTTCATTTGATATGCAAATTTATAATTTTGATAGCACTTCTGCACACACTAATCAAGTTAATTGCTACAACCCTGAGAAGTGGGAAAGGCAGGAATCTTAATTACGGCTTTTAAGAAACACAGACAAGGAGACCAAGAGGCTAGGTGCCTCTCCCGAGTCTCGGCAAGATGTGGGGGTCCCTTTAGACTGAGCACGAGGCGTCGTGCTGAGATGCTCGATCTTCGCCTGAAAATGACTTACTTCTAAGCTTGTTAAATAAACAACCAGAAGAAAGACTTTCCTGGTGTGTACTCTCTGAAGTTCAGGCTCCAGCTCGTCTTCCACTGGCCCGCCCTGCACAACACACCCGGAAGCTACGGCTTTGACAAACATCTGTCTGGTTTCAGCTGACGTTCAGCTATAACTGCTCACAAATGCCTGGGATTTAGGACTCCCCAGAAAAAAATGCACAACTCCTTGAAAACGGGACAGGGAAGAAAACGGTGAGGTCAAACTTCGTGAAAACAGCCCAGAACAGCTCCGTTCAGCACGTCAGAACCGTGTGGGCCGAGCAGGCCGGCCCGTCTTCCTGGGACAATCTCAAAGTCCCAAGCAACAACATGGAACACGTGTTCCACTGTGTTTCAGAGCATGTTGCTCTGAACCTAAAATGACCACGTGGGGTGAAGAAATCTGCTTCTGGGATGTCGCGCCATGCTCTGGCAGGGTACGGAGCCAGCCACCAGGTAAGGCTGTCTTTGCCCCGATCCTCCCACGGCACCCGGTGCCCCAAAGGCCTCAGGGGGCTGGTCCCAGACCCTGCTGATAGGTGCAGAGGCAGGCGGCAGGGAGGAAGGTCCTGGTGTCCAGGCACGTCACCATGCGTGCGGCCCCATCTTGTACAGTAAGGAGCTCCTGGAGCGTCATGTAGCTGCAGTCACACAGTGTGGAGCCCTAGGAAGGAAGTTGGCATCCTTCACTTGGTAATAAGCATGCCAGTTTCCTCCATGTCTCTTCATGATTTGAGAGCTCATTTCTTTTTAGTGCCAAATACTATTCTATTGTCTGGACGGGCCGCATCACCCGAACACTGTTCCACTGTCTGGGCGGACCACATCACCTACTAACAGAGAACATCTTGGTTGCTTCCAAGTTTGGGAGATTATGAATGAAACTGCTGGAAACACCCATGTGTAGGTCTTCATTTTTTTTGCACCTAAACCTTTGATCTGCCTGGAATTGGTCCTGATGCATGGTATAAGGTGAAGATACAATTTTATTTCTCAGATGGCTCTTCAGTTACTAGATAGCACTAATGGAATAGTGGCCCTTTGCCCCGGAGGTTTGAGATGCTATCACCGTATCCTACACCAACTTCCTGCATGACTTTGGGTCAATTTCTGGACTCTGCTCTGTTCCCTTTGTGGGACTTCATGCATCAAAACCATAGCAAGTTGTTACTGAGTCCTTGTAATCTGCTTGATATCTCCCAGCTTTGTGTGCTACTATTGGTGTTCTTTCCCAGAATTTCCTGGGTTTCCTACCAGAATCAACTTGCATGGCTCAAATATAAATGACAGGACAGGGGCGCCTGGGTGGCGCAGTCGGTTAAGCGTCCGACTTCAGCCAGGTCACGATCTCGCGGTCCGTGAGTTCGAGCCCCACGTCTGGCTCTGGGCTGATGGCTCGGAGCCTGGAGCCTGTTTCCGATTCTGTGTCTCCCTCTCTCTCTGCCCCTCCCCCGTTCATGCTCTGTCTCTCTCTGTCCCAAAAATAAATAAACGTTGAAAAAAAAAAAAAAAAGACAGGACAAAACTATACTTTTCAACCCGATTTTCTTTGTCAGAAACAAAGCCCTAGTGCTGTTCCCGTCGGAACCATGTTAACCTCATCAATCACTTTAGAGAGGTTTCATGACGTCAGATCTTCCTGTCTGAGTATGTGGGACATCCACTTGTTCACGCTTTGTTGGTGTCTTGCGGGGGGAAGGGTAATGTTTTATTGGTTATTCGTCTTGATCATTTCTTGTTAAACTTATTCCTGTTACCTTGTTTGCTGCTGTAAACAGAGCGGTTTGTCCCTTACAGTCTCTTACCCGCTGTTGTGTGTACAGATGAAAGCTATTGATTTCTGTATATTAACTTGCACCCTATCCCCTTTCTGATTCTCTATTTCTAGCTGTATTCCAATTGGATTCTCCAGAGATTTCCACATATAAACCATAGCACGTTCAATAGCAACACTCTTACTTCTCCGTTCCAATTACTGTATCTCCAATGTCCTTCTCTTCTTGTGCTGGCTAATAACTTCAGCAAATGTTAAGTAAGGAAGTTACCATGGGCATTCTTGCGGTATTCCTGGGCTCAGTGGACACCCCTCTAGTGTTTCCCCAGCAAGCATGACGCTAGGGGAGGGTGCATGTGCATATCCCTCTCTACCATGTATGTGAATATACCCGTCTTTACGTGTGTCTACACCTCTTTCTATATATTATATATGTGTGTGTGTGCCTGTGTGTATACCTCTGCCTACATACGTCTGTGTATGTGTGTACATCTCTCTATAACATGCATTTGTGTCTACATCCAACTCTCTGTAACATCGTGCATGTGTATGTATCTCTCTATATAACATATATACCTCTATAACATCTGTGTCTGTATACACATCTCTCTATAACGTGTGAGTATATCTATATCTTTATGACGTATGTGTGTGTATATACCTATGTAATATATACATATACATATACATACATGTAAAATCACATTTAAAAATCCACCTATTTTTTATTGAGTTTTTACCAAAAGTAGTTGTTGGATTTTGTAGATGCCTTTTCAGTATCTGTAATTATAATCATATTTTTGAATTGCATTTTAATTGAACCCATTTTTGCATTTCTGGAATAAACCACCCTTGTAATACTTACTGTATTGCTCTTTTCCTCCAATGCTTGGCGGTTAGAATTTTCAATACCTATAACCGAGGCTACCTGGAGTTTTCCTTCTGCACATTCTCAGTCAGGTGGATAGATCAATAACAGGCATTTCATGATAAAAATCATTTGAAGCCTTTCCTGGTCTTCATACGCTCTGGAACACTTTAAATAGCCTTGAAATTGTGTGCTACTTAAAGTTTGGTACAATTCTCCCACAAAACTAACGGGGCTTGGTGCTTTGCGGGCAGGGGCCTCTGACCACTTCTGTTCGCTCTGTATAACTCCGTATGGTTGTGTCTTCTATGACCATGCCTCATGTTGCCCTTCAGAGTAACAGTCACCACAACAGGGGCCACAGCTCAGCACCTGTGTCCCAGAGCACATGGCCTCTGTGGCACCTACAAGTTCCAGAGTTTTCTGTCCTATGTCAGATCAGCTGGAGACTAAGCTCATGTGAAACCTTCTCTTTGCCTGGCTTCTTCCCTCACCCTCTCTGTTTGCATAACTGCCTTCTAAGAGCCTCCAAGAGAACTCAATGAATCACTTCCCGGGAAGCCCAGGCCCCGGCCAGCTTGTAGAGACCCCAAGCACAGAGTTCTCTCCCCTCCCCTCCCCCTGATGACATTCTGTGTGCAGATTTTCATGATATTTATCACATAATACCTTATATTGTAGACATTTCTGTGTCTGAATCATCTCCCCAAATTCATGATAAATCCTTTGAAGAGTAGGACTGTGGCATGTGGCATGGAATGGCACACAGGAGGTGAAGAAGCAAATAGTGTGTCTCTAGGGGCACATAACTACACTGAATAAGGCAGAGCCTGGAGTCCAGAGAAGTGAGGATTAATGAAGGGTGAAGGGACAGCAGTTTCTGTTTCTACAGCTCCAACTTCCACAGAATCAAGAGAGGAGAATCAGACCGGCCCTCAAGAGAAATGGGGACAAGTCCCAAACCGTCCTCCGTTGCTAAGCTATCGGGCACATGCACAGACATCTGAAGGTGGAAAAACTAAGGAAACCATTGTAAACGTTACTTTCCATTACTCTAAATACCTGCTTTAATTAAGCTGGGATCTGCAAAGCCATTTCTCCATCAAGCTGGCTCGTCCACAACGGGCTCCACCGGATAACCACCTTTGCTAGAATGCAGCTCCCTGGCAGCTGGCCGGCCTTATCCCCTGGGACGAGGGCCTATTGATCGATGACTCTCGGGTGTCCCCCAAGCGAGTGCCAGGATGCTGCAGGCAGTGGAATGGGAGCAGCTGATCTGGGGGCTGCTTTCAAACATTTCGCCAGTCCTGGGGAAGAAACCACAGGGGGTTAATCGGATCCTATGTTCCCTCTTCTCAGAGCAGCGCAGCTGACTGTGTGACCAGAACAAAAGAAGTGAGCATCCAATTGTTTCCTGAGATGTCCACAAAGCCACATCTCACATGGAGAGGGCCAGCGAGGGCCAGCCTGGCCAGGGCACTGGGCAGTCTGGGGCCACAGAAACGGAGACGGAGGGAGGAAGGAAGGAAGGAAGGAAGGAAGGAAGGAAGGAAGGAGTAGAATGGACGGACACGCAGAAAGAAACACTGCTGCATCCCATCCATCCATCAGGCAGTCTCGCCTTAACACACAGAGGGCCCCCTGACCCCCTCCCCCACTGCACACACACATGGAGGGCCTCCTCCCCCACTGCACACACAGAGGGCCAGCCTCCTGACCGCAGGGGGATGTGTGGTGCTCCCCCACTCCACGTCTTTCCTTCTTTTTTCCTCTCCTGTTTTATTTCAAAACAAGGACCCACACTTATGGGGCAGGCGCGGGCAGATGTCATCTGGGCTTCAGAACTAAGTTCTGAGGGACTCAACAGAGCAATACCACCATCTGCTAACCTGTCGGGTAGCTGCTGACCACACGCAGCACAGAATTCAGGACCCCACAAGCTGCAGGTGGGGTCCTTTTTTTTGCTTAACAGGTGCATCTGGCTTATGGTTTCCTGACACCATCTTCCCATGCGGCACCTGGAAATCAGATTTGTTACTAACTCGGGAAAACTGACTGGATTGTCCCAGGTGATCCATCCAATTACGCGGACTCTCCGGGGAGACCCTTCTTGAAATATTTTGTGGCAATTCTGACTCCTGAAGGAATTCACCATCTACATGAAGAGAAAATATGGCTACATTCGTGGACCCATAAGCCTATTAGGTCAGTGCATCGAGCAGCCGAGCTTCACTGAACCAGGAATACCCACTGTGTGACCTACTGAAGGGGAGGCACAAGCCACGTGGGTGGGGCCAGCAGCTGGCTCCCCCCGCCTCCGAGACCCCACGACGGGGGGAGTGGACACCCCAGGCACGTTTGGACTGAAGGCGCAGCTTCAGTACAAGGGAGGAAGTCACAACATTTATTACTCACAGATCTCAGCAGCCTAGGTTCAGGGGGCACAGGGGACACAGGGGTATGGAGTGTGCACGGGGCACAGGGGTACTGGGGGTGCAGGGGGACCGGGGTGGGGGGTACAGAGAGAGCAGGGGGCACAGGGGGTGCAGGGGGTACAGAGGGGACAGGGAGCCGGGGGTGCAGGGGGCACAGGGCAAGGGCCTCCTCCACCCGGGGCACAGCCACAGGAGACACAGAGAGCGGGTACCAGCACCCCTTACTCACAAGGTCGCTCACTTTCCTCAGCTCCACTCCGAGTGTTTATTTAAAAAGGGCCCCGGAACAGCCCGACGGGGAGCGTGGGGGGCGAATCGGGAGCGGGATCCGGCTGTGCAGTCAGGACAACAGACTCGGCCTGTGGTCTTCCAGGGCCGCCCTAAATGCAGGTGACCCACATCACTTCCGAAAACAGGAGTGTGGGGTTCGTTCTTAAGGTTTCTTTGGTTTTGTTCCCCGTTCTTGCAGAGAATGTCGTTGGGACTGTGGTCAGAAGGAGCACTGTCCTGAGACGGTTAAATCAAGGAGCCTCCACTGTGGGAATGACCCATCCGCTCCCGGCCTCAGGAGGCCCCCGCAGGCCCCTCACCTGCGCAGGGACGGGGGAGGGGGAGAGGGGGGCGGGGGGACGGTGCCGGGGCCCCTCGGGACCCCCGCAGGCCCCTCACCCGCGCAGGGACGGGGGAGGGGGGACAGAGCTTCACATACACTCCCCCCCCCCCCCCCCGCCACGGAGTTCCTGTCTGTGCTGCGGCTCTTTGGGAACAACAGCCTGGTGGCGCCCAAACAGGACACTCACCATTTGCACGCCGTCTGTGACCGCGGCCTCGCGCTTTGCCCTCAGGTCCCGCGGCTTCCACGTGGCTCCTGAACTGCGGCGGTGAAGCGAGGCCGCGCTGGTGGGGGATGGGGTGGCTCCCACTTCTGCGCCGGGCCGGAGAGGGGGCGGCCCCACCACACACCCCAGGTCCCCGGCCCTGAAAGGCCATTGTCACCGGGGCCTCGGGGCCCAGGGCGCCGGGCATGTGACGCAGGCACGCGCCCGCCCCGCAGGCCCCGGTCGCGGCGGCCCCACCCGGGGAGCTGGGGCGGACGGTAGCTCGGGGTCAGCGTGCGCGGGTGCGTCGTCCGCCCCGCCCCCGCCTGGCAACCGGCGCCACCCCCCACCCCGGCCCGTGCTCGACACGCCCGCACCAGCCAATCCCAGCCCGCGCGGCGGGGCGCGCGGGGCGGGTTTCCGGGCGTCAGCCGGGGGGGGGCCTCCGGGCGCGGCCAGGCCACGTGCTCCGGGCCCGGCCCTCGAAGCGTCGCGGCCGCCGGAGCGCCAGCGGGCCGCCAGACCTCCCGGCAGGCGTCCGTCACACCCGCCTCCGCGGGGCGCTACTCGCAAGAGTGGGGAGCCCCTCCGCGTCCGTCCGGAATCGGCAGGGGCACGCTCGGGCGCCCCCGCGGGTCTCGATTTGGGAAGTAAGGAGTTCTCGGGACGGAGCTTTCTGCGGGCCGGGTGGGCCCGAGACCCCAGGCACCTGTCGTTAAGTGCGGCCCCCGTACCCGGCCCGCGGTGTGGTGCCCGTTCATACGGGGCTTCCGGGCCGGGGCCGCCAGGGCCCCATGAGGGGAGGGCCGCCTCGCTCCTGCACGGGGGTCTGACGGGAGGGGTCTGATGGGGGATCTGACGGGGATTCTGACGGGGGGCAGGGTCTGACGGGGGGGGATCTGACAGGGGGGTCTGATGGAGGTCTGACGAGGGGCGCATCTGACGGAGGGGGTCTGACGGGGGTCTGATGGGGGGTCTGACGGAGGGGGTCTGATGGGGGTCTGACGGGGGTTCTGATGGGGTCCGATGGGGGATCTGACGGGAAGGGGGGTTCTGACAGGAGTCTGACAGGGTCTGATGGGGGTTCTGACGGGGTTCTGACAGGAGACTGACGGGGGTCTGGCGGGGTTGGTCCGACGGGAGGTCCGACAGGGGGAATCTGAGGGGGGGTTCTGACGGGGGCCTGACAGATGGGGATTCTGACGGAGGGGGTCTGATGGGGGTCTGATGCCCTCTCTGCCCCCCAGGCTTGGACGTCAGGCAGGCACAGGTCATCGTCCTGTCCTCGGGCACCAAGTGCATCAGCGGCGAGCACATCAATGACCAGGGGCTGGTGGTCAATGACTGCCACGCGGAGATCGTGGCCCGGAGGGCGCTGGTCCACTTCCTGTACGCACAGCTGGAGCTTCACCTCAGGTAAGCGGCGCCCCCGGGGACGGGCCTGTGTGGACAGCCGTCTGCCCACAGCACATTGTGACCCAGACGGTGCGTCCGCTGAGCGCTGGCCAGGCTGAAATGCCAGGCCTCCTTCTCCTCTGGCCTCCCTCCTGGGGCACCTGCTCGCCCACGGGTGGCTGCAGCAGATGGTCTGCAAGGTGCACGCGCCCCGCCTGCCCACACGTACAGACACGCCTGGTAACAGGCCTATCCCCCCAGTAATGGGGACTGTTCAGGCCCAAGCGGCCGCCACAAACACCACAAGCTCCCAATCACTCGCAGCTCTCACTGGACGTCCAGGATTCAAGGGGCAGCAGGTCTGGTGTCTGATGAGACGCTGCATCCTGGGTCACAGGCAGTGTCTTCTCCTGTGTCCTCCTCACGTGTGGAAGGGGCGAGGGGGCGCCCTGGGGTCTCCTTCATAAGGACACTAATCCCATCATGGGGGCCCCACCTCATGGCCCCCTCCCCTCCCAGAGGCCCCACGTGCTGACACTGACATCCTGGGGTGCAGGACTCCAACATATTACGTTGGGGGACACAAACGTCCAGCCTCTAGCAAGGTGGTCGCCAAAGGGCAGTGTCTCCACACGACTACAGCACCCCACAAACCCAGCCACAGGCATCTGGAGTGGTGCCCTCTTGAGGCCGGACACATGGCTGGGGGCACAGAACAGAACTGCTGTCACTGGGTCCCCCTTCCCCATTTCACTGCCACCTGCTCTAGACGCAGTAGGCAGAGGGCAACGAGAAAGACACGGGGAAATAAGACACAAAGTAAGATGCAAAGGCATCGGCCCAATGGGCGCCTTTCCTGCTGGTTCATAATGAGTGACGAGGACCCTCTCTCTGACCCTAGCAAGCGGCGGGAGGACTCAGAGCACTCGATATTCGAACGGTCCAAGGACGGCGGCTACCGGCTGCGGGACAACGTGCTGTTCCATCTCTACGTGAGCACGTCCCCCTGTGGAGATGCCAGGCTGCACTCACCCTACGAGATCACGGCCGACCGTAAGACACAGCCCCCTCCCCTCCGCCAGCCCCCGGGCCAGGCTTTCTGCGCTGAGCGTGCTCACTCGTGTGGCCTGGCTGCCCCCTCAGCCTCCAAACCCTCGTGTGAATCGCCCACATCACTGAGAGCAGGGTGACTTGAAAAGCTAAAATTAGCTACTTAATTGCTATGGTTCTCTGCCTCATTTCAGTTGATCAGCGGCCCCTGCCCCGCTCTGCACAAGAGAGGGGAGGAGATGGGGAGAGAATTACGCAGAGAAAGAGCAGGTCCAGGTGGCTTTGCTCACCTGTGTTTGCAGCTTTGCAGAGAATAACGCTGAGCGTGTTTATTTATGTGTAACTAAGCCAGCAGTGGGTGTCGCCCCGGGTAGCAAACCCGGGTGTGAGCGCTGGGCAGGACCTGCCCTCTTCAGCGTTTGGTCAGAGCAGATGTGGACAGATGGGGTCCCCCCTACAGAGGGGACGCTGTGTTCTGGAGTGCGGGGACACAGCCGGCCTCTCCTGTGTGGGTCTGATGACATCAGCATCTCGGGAAGAGTGTTCAGCTGCTCCAGAGTGCCAGTAAATTCTCTTCCTGATATTATTCGTGCGTGCAACATGTACCGTGCGTGCATGCACCCCCACACATGCACACACGTGCACATGCACACACAGACCCCTCCCAAAAGCAGCACCAGGCAGACCGTCTGAGGCAGGCAGTGAAATTAGACACATATATTATGAGGTATCTGGTCCCAGTAAAGACGCTGACTCATCCCGGGAAATCTTCAGTTGAGGTGCAGCAGACGAGACACGCGTAGGGAAGGTTTATTTTTGGCATCTGATTTCCCCCACGGAAGGCTGCGTTTGTGTTCTAATTGCCAGTGGAAGGACAGAGAAGCACTTTCTGAATGCCCAGGCTTTGCTGAGATAAAGCAGGTGCAGAGGAAGAACACTTTTGAGAAACCCTACGTGTACTGAACTTAACCTAGTTCTCTAACACGGATTGCAGCCTGTCCAGAAAGATCCATTCCCCTTTCCTCCAGATTTGCTCCAAGACCCTCACTCTCCCCTGTGGAGAGTGGTCGGGGAGATCCCCATAGTGTGGCTCTGAGTAAGTGTCACCCCTCTCTTCCCCCATGGTTGCTGGAACCCAACAGCACAGCTGGGGTGGATTAGAAACAACAGGCATTGGCTGCCCACAATCTGGGGACGGGGGGTGCAGGACCCAGTGTCTGGGGGAGCCGCTGTATCCTCATGTGGGTGGGGAGGTACGGGGGCTCTGCGGGGGCTCCCTCCCAAGGGCAGTGATCACATCAGGGGGGCCCTCATGGCCTCATCACCCCCAGAGTTCCCTCCTCTTGACTCCATCCCCTTGGGGCTGGGGCTTCAACACAAGAGTTGGTCCAAGTTGTGTGTCCAACACAAACGTCCAGCCCAGAGCCACACCCTATGGAAAGCAAATGCAACTGAGAGTCAGGATAAGGGAGCTCCCTAAATATAGGGGCCTTTCGGGGAGCTTCCCCGGGAGCTGGCAGGTGACAGCAGGCGCCCCCCCCCCCCCAAGGGTAGAACAGGGACCCTTCACTGTCACATATCCCAGAGAAAGGAGGAGAAACAACATGGAACAGATTCATTTTTCCTGGAGGGTTCATCAAGCTGGATCTCCAGGAGACCGGCTTCCTGTATAAAACTGTGAACTGTGCTCCATTAGACAGCTGCTTAGAACTGTCTTTCCATTTGCTCCCGAAAGTCTGGCATCATGAAGACCCAGGAGCCCTGAGGTCTGGGAGGAGAGGTCTGGCAGAATGTTCAGGGCCGGCCCTAATTTACCTAATTTACCCACTTCCTCCTGAGGCCGGCATGGCCAAGTGGGGACAGCCTGAGACCCACTGTGTCCCCCTGCCTCTCTGCGCCCAGCACCCACCACAGCCTCCCAGCTCCCCCCCCCCCCCCGCCCCGGTTCCAACTTGCAAAGCCAGTGGTTCAGAAAAACAAACAAATACATCCTCAGATGCACCCTGGGGCTCACTTCCTGACACAGATGTCTTTTATTTCTTGGTGCTTTTAGAAGTGGCAGGTGCTGCTAGGAAGAAAATAGAGCATCTTCCTCACATTTTTACCGCAGATATGCCAGGCAGGAACGAGCTGCTGCTGGGGCTTATTTAAAAAAAAATTTTTTTAACGTTTATTTATTTGTGAGAGAGAGAGCACGAGTGGGGCAGGGGCAGAGAGAGAGGGAGACACAGAATCTAAAGCAGGCTCTAGGCTCTGAGCTGTCAGCACAGAGCTCGACGCAGGGCTCAGACTCATGAACCGTGAGATCATGACCTGAGCCGAAGTTGGACACTCAACCACCTAAGCCACCTAGGTGCAGGGGTTATTTAGACCGCAGGCTCTGGCACTTCCTCCCCAGGACCACCGAGGAGGGGCTCTCGGCAAGTCTGGACTCCTACTCCCAGCCAGAGCACACATCACCTCCCTGCACTCTCAGCAAAGCCAACACTGGCTCCTGCCAACCCCGCATGGAAGGGCTGCCCAGGGAACCTGCAGCCATCGCCCAGTGCAGGCCTTTGCTTCAGAAGGAGGGCGCGCAGGGGAGATGTGGGCAACTGGGTCTCTGCTCTCAGGGGCTCTTGCCAGGGAGCCAGTGGGGACAAGTCCCTGCAGGATGTGCAGGCCTGTGGGGCCATCCACGCCCAGAAGTCAGCGCCTCTACCTCCAACAGGTAACCCTGGAGAATCCAGCCCGGCTCCATGTTCCTAAACGGAGCTCTGGAATCACAGCCCCAAAGGTGCATGGACACAGATGTGCTGGGTCCACCCGTGCCCAGGAGCCCCAGCGCTGGAGCTGAGACCTCCCCAGGCCCTCCGCACCTTCCCCGCCTGCTGCCCACCACATCCCCGCATCTGTCCTCAGCCTCCTCTGCTCGGCAGGAAGCGACAGTGCTCCGGGCTCTCCTCCCCCACACACACGCACAAGACACGTGCGCACACACAGGGACACCCATGTGAACACACACATCTCGACAGGTGTGTGATGCATCAGGAGCTGTAATCACACCTGAATCACATACTGAGTCTAAGAGAAAGTTCTGGACACAGCTGCTGACATCATTCCCCTTCGACTAAAGAGTGCAGTGTGGCAAGGAAGTTCTGTAGAGAGGTCTGGACAGCCAGTAAGCCAGTGTCACATGCCGCAAGGCCCGGCAGAGAACCGAATCTGACCTGGTGTTTCCAAGAGCAAGTGCCACAGAGCGATGGTGGCCATCCACCCACGATGCCTGGCCCTGTTGTCTCAGGGGCTCTAATGGGTCCATGACTCCCTGACCCCGAAGTCCCTAAGGCCCTGTCCATGTCTCAGACAACACTGAGCCCTGTGCTGTGAAGCAGCCTCACCTCCCTCAGACGCCTGCAGCTCAAAAAATTCTAAATTCCCCAGTTTTATTTTTTTCCTCAAAAATATTCATCTAGATAGATCGTAATTCTTCCTTCCTGGAGTCTTTAAAAGTGAAATCAAAACCAATCGGTCTGAAATGTTTGCAAGGCGTGTTGCCTGCCAGCAGACGAGCTGTTTCCAAACCCGGCTTCTCTATCGGGATCACCTGGGGAGTCTCACAAATGTGGCTTCCTGCCGCCACTCTTCCTAAGATTCTGGTGTATTCAGGGTAGAGTGGGGAACTTTTAAAACCTCCCCAGTGTTCTGAGAATCTGACGTGTTTCCAGCAACAGGACTCAAAATCCCCTAGCGGCCTCCTGCCCAGATTGGGTCTGCATGCAAAAGGGGTCTCCCAGAGTCTCTGCAGGGGCCAGGCTGGCGTGGAGGGCAGGTGGACAAGGCTCTTACCGGTAGGGATGAGCCTATGCTATGACGGTCATTGGTCTTGGCGACCCAGAGCAACTCCATTCATTCCCCAAGGCCAGAGCCACAAGGGTGATGTCATGTCCTGAATGGCTGTGGGCAGAGCTGGGCTGGCCCCAGCTGGCTGTGAGGGGAGCCTCCATAGACAAGATCCAGGGCCCTTCACTGCGGCTGAGCAAGCACCATCCTCCCGACTCACCAACATCATTAATGCAAATGTCTTTCATGGTGCATCTTTTAAATAACCTGGGAAACTCAGTTCTTACTGCCATTTTCCAAGATTTAACCGCGTAAATTCTCCCCTCCATCTTCCCCCAAATGCTATGACAAAGGGCATGACTGCATCATATCTCACGAGCACGTACTAAATGCCAGTATGTTCTAAGCCTGCTCCATTGGTTGTACCTAGGGGAGTTCAAGAGATTAGACCAAAATCACATACAAAGTCTGGAAGTCTAAAGCACATTCCTGAAAGCCCTATCTTCAGGTTTCTGCCCACTGAGTCACAGACGTGTGCAACATATGACAATATCGGTGCACCATAGAAAAAACACATTCAGGGGCGCCTGGGTGGCGCAGTCGGTTAAGCGTCCGACTTCAGCCAGGTCACGATCTCACGGTCCGTGAGTTCGAGCCCCGCGTCAGGCTCTGGGCTGATGGCTCGGAGCCTGGAGCCTGTTTCCGATTCTGTGTCTCCCTCTCTCTGTGGCCCTCCCCCGTTCATGCTCTGTCTCTCTCTGTCCCAAAAATAAATAAACGTTGAAAAAAAAAAATTAAAAAAAAAAAAAGAAAAACACATTCAGATGACCTCATAACTGACCACCATCACGATCACCGCTGTGTCACATAAGACAAAGGACACCCACATGACTACACGATGGATGATGCAGACACTATTATAGTAAATACTGGATCTCACCATAGGTGTACCTTCTGGGATACATACACCTTTTAAAGATGATTTAGAAACTAAAAGTTTATCTGTTGCTTAGAAATACTGTCTTCCATTCCTACTCCTTTCTCCCCCATTTCTGGCTCTCTTTCTGCCAACGGCGTTGCAGCAGCCATGTCTCGCTCTTTAGACACAGCTGTGCTCCCTAGGTGGGCTCCTTCAATTGCCATTGATCTCTGCTTTCTTTCCAGTCTCTCCTAAAAATTAAACATTCACTTGAAAACCCTGTAAAGCATATGACAATCCTTACTTTATCTTGACATCCATCTTCACAGGTAAGGGCTCGAGATTGATAAATGCCATAATGAAGAGTCTGAGGACTTAGAGTACTAGCAGCAGATTAGAATATTCCTATAGATTTGGGGGTATCTGCATGCACAAGGCAGGCAGGGTCTCAACACTGCACACCCCCAGGGTCTCCCGGGTGCACTACGCCACAGCCCATGCAGATCCAGTCCATGCAGCCTCTGGCTGTACTGCTGTTTTGTTCTGCTTCAAATGCCAACTTTAGCTCTCTCTCCCCGCTCACAATAAGGCAAGAAAGAACTGGAGGAAGTGGGCTCACCAACACTCAGAGCACCCCCCGCCCCCAGGATGGATCACGCTCATCAGGGAGCATGCTGGGGAAGGCAGCCCGAGACACAGCACTTCCAAAAATAAACACTTTTCAGGAGTGCCTCATGCACCTGGCTCTTCAGGCAAAATTAATCCACCTGAGAACTTTGAGTTAACTCCTACAAACCAATTGTTGACTGAAGCCAGGACTCCCTGTTGTCAGGGCATTAACAGACCATAAAGTCTACTGCACGGAAAGTCAGTTGTGCAGAAGCAGAGGGTAAGAATTTAGAAAAGCCTGATATTGTAATATATCAGGCAACTTCCAAAGTCTGAAAAATTACACAACAGTTGGAGCACCGAGAGAATGACAAGGACACTATAATTAATACAAAGAGAGGGGCAGAAAGTACCATATTCCCTGAGAAAATATCCCCATCATAGGGGGATATGACAAGCTCTATGACACTGTGGTAAACTGTGGGAACTGAGGTGTATTGGTCCTCCACTCTCCCAGTGCTGCCTGCCACAGGAAGTCGATGAGATAAGTAAGACCCCACCTGGGCAGTGTAAAGAGTCAGGTCAAAGCAAATGTTTGCTCGAGCGTCTTGAGTCATATGAATAATTTGATGTTCATTTTACCATCGTCACCATTACTGTCATCATCTCTGTCATTATATCATCTTCTACATCATCGTCATCATCATGTCTCCTCATCACCATTACCATCGTCACCATCACCCTCATAATCACCACGATTGTCATCATCACCATCATCGACATCACCATCCTGACCACCATTATAATCACCATCATCACCATCATCATCATCACCACCATTATCCTCACATCCATCATCACCACGATCATCACCATTACCATCATCACCATCATCATCATCACCATCATCACCATCGTCATCATCACCGCTGTCACCATCACCATCACTATCATCACCATCATCCTCATCTCCATCATCACTATCACCATCATCACCACCATCATCATCATCACCACCGTTGTCATCATCGCCATCATCACTACCATCACCATCAACACCACCATCATCACCACTGTCACCATCACCCTCATCACCACCACCATCACCCTCATCTCCATCATCACTATCACCATCATCACCACCATCATCATCACCACCATTGTCATCATCACCATCATCACTACCATCACCATCATCACCACTCACCATCACCACCACCATCATCACCATCTCCATCATCACTATCACCATCATCATCACCATTACCATCATCACCATCATCACCATTACCATCATTACCATATCCATCATCACCATCACCATCATCATCATCATCATGACCACCAGCATCACCATTACCATCATCATCATCACCATCACTGTCATGATGATCATCACAATCACCACCAGAGTCATTGTCATCATCTGATTTCCTAGTGCCATTGAAAGCAACAGAGATTTGTACCCTCATTGTCATCATTGTGGGGCATCCCTGGCTTGCATACCCAGGGCTCAGTCTCTCATCTTGGTTCTTCCTTCTGTGGATGACTTACAGATCAGTCAAAATTGGATCTCATCAAGTACCTCATTGGTGAGGATCAAAAAGCAATCTGAAACCTCTTAAAAGTTTACTTTCTTCAAGGAGTACAGCAATCTTTCTCCCTAAGACATGGGCTTGAGGTACAATGGAAATGTAGTCAAAGAACTCCAGTTCCTACAAACAATGATAAAATAGACTGGAAATTACTTTGAGATCTATAAAAGAAGGTGCCTATATAAATCCACATATTTTTTTATTATTTTATGCCTTCAGTATGATAAATAAGAGAGAAATCCTATTTCCAGGACTTCAAAACTTAAATAGAACATTTTTAAAGGAAGTATCTTTAGTATCCATGCATGTCGCCATATGTATGTAAATGCTGGAATAACTGTGCTATATATCATTTCTATGCAAAGCAGTTAACCATTTCCATATCCCAATATAATCCAGACTTAATGTGCAGAACTTTTTTAAAGAAAGACAAGATAAAAACAATCTTCACCTTGTTCATGCTAGTTCTCCAAATAGCCATGGACTATGGGGTGTGGCGTAGGTGTGTGTGCCTCTATGTGTGTGTGTGTGTGTGTGTGTGTGTGTGTGTGTGTGTGTGTATGGAGGGGGCTCCAGAAAGGAAAGGAGAATATGAAATGGAGGCATGAGGGACCCACAGGAACCAGTCATAGGCTCCATCTCGTCCTCATAGAGACCCTGGGTGACAATGGACACCCTGTTGTACTGTCCATGCCCTATCTCATCCACCCCCATAGCCCAGGAGGCAGGCATCATGATTCGCCCTAGTTTAAGATGCAGTAATTATGTCACAGTGGTCATGAGTAACGTTCCCAAGGTTAAGGAGCTAGGAAACGTAGGGCCTACAGAACACAGCCCTCAGGCCAGATCCCACCCACTTCCTTTCTGTATGGCCCGTGAATGAAGCATGGTTTTCACATTTTTAGATGGCTGAGAAAGGTGAAAAGAGTAACATCTCACAACAAATGAAAGTTATGTGGAACTCAAATTTCAGCATCCATAAAGTGGAATGCAGCCACACTCATTCACTGACCTGTCTATGCTGTGGCAGCACAGTGAGTGGCTGGACAGAGGCCAAAAGGCCACGGAGCCTCTGATATTTACTGTCTGGCCCATTATACAAAGTCGGCTGACCTGGTCTAGAGGTGGCACTCTGGAGCCCAGCTCTGCACCAGTCACTGCCCCCCTCCACTGGGACACTTATCTGTGCTTCCCCAGACTAGCAGGTGTCCACGGCACGGGGGCCCCCCTCCTCCCACACCACTCCGGGTGGGGATTCACCCTCTGCACAAACAGGGTCCCAGCCTCTCACAGCTGCCTCTTACCTCCTAGTCAACAGCAGTAAGCACATCGTCAGGAAGCTCCGTGGACATCTACGCACCAAGATCGAGTCTGGGGAAGGGACCGTCCCCGTCCGGGGCCCCAGCACCGTACAGACATGGGATGGCGTCCTGCTGGGTGAGCAACTGGTCACCATGTCCTGCACAGACAAGATTGCCAGGTAACGGCCCCCTTGCTCACCTCCGCCCAGGTGGCTGCGGCCTGGCGAGGTCTGAGTGAGGGTGCAACAGGGAAGGTGTCCTGGGGGAGCAGGAAGCCTTATCCCTCTGCCTCTCTCACAGGCCACACTCTCAGCTGCATGTGCGTGCCCAAGCAAGGGCCTGGTTGCTGCAGGCTGCGGCCAGCAGGCACTCTCACAGAAACACGGGCTCAGGGCAGCATCACAGTGGTCCAGCTCCACCAGGCTGGCTCACGGGGCCATCGAGAAGCAGACAGAGCTTTCCAGGCCCACCTTTGCTGAGCACGGCCCTGGGAGCCACTCCCCACCCAAGTAGCCAGCCCACCTCACAGACCCCACAGCTCTCCAGAAAGCTGGGCCTTCTTGCCTCCAGCATGTGGCCCTGCCATCAGATCTCCCTAAAGTGTGACAGACCTTCCAGAAAACGTGTCCACCCATAATGCCAGCTGGGTGGGAGTTCCCCCTCTGTGCCAGGAAAGAGTCTCTTTTTAGATGGAACATCAATAGTCCCCCCTTGAAGGCTCTGGGCAGGGAGCCAGCAGGAGGAAGAGGGATTTACAAAGGGCATGCAGGTGCCCCTCAAAGGAACCTTGTCCTCAGGGAGAGCCCTCTTGCTCACGACCCCACCACCCTCTTCCTGTGCTCCCAGATGCCATCCCCACAGAGGAGCGTTCCTGTCACTTGGGTTTGGAAACCATCCCAGAGCACCTGGGGATGGCAGGGAGGGAACACTGCAGCAAGAGTTTGCCCCAAGACAGCCGTAAACTGTTCCAGAGCCACCCTGATGGTGACAGTAACAATGAGGTTATTGTTAAGAGTGCATCAAAACATCTCTTGGACACTTGGTTACGGCTCATTAATCTGTAATCTGTAAACTAAGTAAAAATAGTGAGTTCTATGTAGATGGGATCTTGGGGCGAGCCCCACCCCACCCAGCCACATTGCTGTCCCCAAGGTCCTTGGCCTGGAAAGCCCTCGGGTTGGAACTCACCAGAGACAGGAGAGCAAGGTTAAGGCGTGGGGGTGATGTGGAGGGCCAAGGGAAGCCAGACCAGGTGCAAGCAATGGAGGACCACACCTAGAATGTGCCACCACCACGGGGGGACCTGGAGGCAAGATGAGGGTGGCAGGGTGTCCCCACAGGGCCCAGGGAAGGTGCACCCTCCCAGGTATGGTTCCCGGGAGGTGGACACCAGTGAGGCAGGACTGTCTGCCCATCGGTCGATCAGACGACACCTAGCACAGGGCTGGGCATGCCCACTGCTCTGCAGGTGTTTGCTGACTGGCCAGACGCCTGCTTTACCAGGAGATGCGGTGTGTCTCCTGGGAGGCCAAGAGAGGAGCTGTTGGGTGAGGCAAGAGCAAGGACAGGGCAGAGCGAGGGGAGGCCACTGTCTGTGGGCCGGGGACCCAGGCCTGCCCCAGGCCACTGCAGGCCCTGCACACGGCGCCCCTGCCTCCTCAGACTTCTCAGGCTGAGTGGCAAAGCCAAATTCTCCTCGGGAATTACCAAATAGCTACAGGAAAAGTAGGGCCATTTACCTACCTCCCTGGCTGTAACTGTCAGGGCCAGCAGAGGAGACAGGACAGCCTAATGACAATAAATCAAAGCACTGATTTCTGCATCAAACGAACAGCCCAGACTCGTCAAGCAGCTCATCTTCCAGAAGAAAATGTATTCCTCCTTTGTAATAATCTCATCTATTCAAGAAGCAGGAAAAAAGGGGCAATTTTCACTCAACGGAAATCTTCTGGGTGCCTGAAGATCACATTGGGCTTCTAAATTAACTCTCTGACTCCCTGGAAGGATGAAGTGAATTAACACTGCAGAAGTGTGATTTCATTGTCTTTGGGACCTTAAACGTCAACCGGCAGCAGATCAAACCCGGGATACAGAACGCACAGCAGGGCCGTTGTTCACAGGTGTGTCCACGGCGATGCACCTGCTCCGAAGCCAGGCTCCACTTTTTTTAATAACATCTGGAAAAACAAAAGCCCACTTGCATCCCCGCAGGGGGGTCACACGGTACCCTGGGTACACGTGTGGAGACACTGACCATCACAGCTCTGGGCAGCCTGGAAGGTCAGCTGTCTCTCCCTGAGCTGAGCCAGGAACTAATGGACAGAGCCAGGTGGACCCCAGCCCCGCAGGCAGTCCCTCTCCGTGCACTGAGCTCAGGTCCCTACATCTAGTAGCAGGGCCACTGAGGGGCACACAGAGCCCTCCCCTCACTCATTCATCTCTCCAAGCCCTCACCCACCCTCCTACTGCCCCCCAGCCCCATTTTCTCTTCCTCTCTGCCTCCCCCTGTGTCTGTGTCTCCGTGTCTGTCTCTGCTGCCCCCCCCAAAAATGCAGGAACTGCTTGCTTCTGCGTGGAAGGGCCAAGCTCAGGGCCCATCTCTCCACAGTGAGGTGCAGGTGTGGCTCTTGCTAGACAGTACTTGCTGGCGCCCCTGCACACTGGGCCAAGGATGGCGGCGATGATGAAGGAAGATCATGCGCTGTGGTGCACCAGTGTCTGCATGGCCCCGCACACAAGTCGAGGGTGTCAGCACCAATGCGTGAGTTATGTCGGCGCACGCGGCAGGGTTTGAGCGGGAGCACACGTTGGCATGTGACTCAAGACCACAAGCGTCTGCAACACACGTGACTTGTGCAGAGGCTTCACAAAGGGACCACCCGGTGATGTACATGTGCGTCTGTTTTCTGTCCTGTACAGAAACGAAATCACGCCTAGGGCTTCAGTAACGTTCCAAATAAGGACTCTTCCTACAGAAACACAGAGAAAGTGTTCCAACTCGGAGATCTGATGCTGCCATCCTGGCACAGTTGAGGTTCTGCATGGAGAGTGTGGGTATGAGCTCGGAGATGTGCAAGTCACGTCCGCCTTTCAGGAGCCTATGGCTGGGGGAGGACCCACCTGGCTCTCAAATCTGTAAGCGCAACACGCCACACGCTGGGCAGGGCCTCCAGGACCTCCAGGGCCAACGTGGCTGATGAGCTGATGGTTTTCAGGCAACTTTGAACACCGACTGTCAGACTTAGCTGTTAATACGAGTCAGATAACAGCGACTCACAGCTAAATAAGTTATATCAAAAATAAAGGCAGGAAACACTCAAAACTCACCGCCTCCTAATTATTTACTGTTATTTGTGCCCTTTCCACACCCATTGTGTCTGTATCTCGGAGGTCCACAAAATGTCAGCTCCTGCACACCTTGTCCCAAATCTGTGCTCACTGGCCTCACACCAGCCCCATGAAATTGGCCACAGGGATGGTACTTACACCATGGAAATTGGCAAAGGTTACAAATCAGTGCCTTTTCTTTTCTGGAGAGCCGGCTGTTAGCAGCACACCAGTGACATCAGAGTCATGCAGGACCTTACCAAGTTGTGGACACTAGAAATGACACGTGTGTCCTCTCACTTGGGAGGACGTGAACACATCAGGACAGGAATCAAAACAGGCGTGTGTGTGCAGGCGGGAGACACAGGCCTGTCCCATCCCGTCTGGGACCCCAGTCCCAATGCTGCCCCTCATCACTCCTCTGGGGGCCAGAGCCTGCCTCCCTGGTGCCCACTCTCATCCTCCCTCTGCTTCCCTAGCCCCGTCTCCCTCTCACTCATTCCCACATCTGCTGGCCTGACCCTGGCTGCGCTGTCGTCACACAGCTCATCCTTCTCACCACGCAAACAAACCCCCCACCAGTGCGGACACACTGCCTTCCTAACACAGGCATCCTGGGAGAACCATCCACAATCAGCCCCAGCCGGAGGCATCTGGCTTCAGTCTGCACCACGTGGGCAAGGTCGTCCCCACGGAGGCTGACAAGGGCACCACCCTCCCGTCCCTCATGTCACTAGTGGGTCCCATGGGGCTGCCTGCTCTTCCTACCCTGGCCCACCCACCCCTTGAGCACTACATCACATTCACACTTGCAAGAGAAACAGAGAAGTGGACAGGTATAGGAGAAAGGGTGACGGAGGCAGTCCTGGCGTCTGAACCCCAGCGCCTGCGTGTGGGACGTTGTGAGGCAGACAGGCCGGGAACAGACGACCCGGCCAGCAGGGGTTGCTGAGGACAGTCATCAGTGAACATGTGGAAGCTCCTGGCTGTTGCTGCGGGAGAACAGCAGGAAAGACAGAGCCGTCTCGGACTTTCCAGCCACTCCCCCATCTGATGAGGCGCCAAACCCTGAAGTTCTGTGCCTTCACGCGGCACAAACAGGTGCCTCCCATTGGCGGTCGGGAAATACCGCACCAACGTGACCTGTCTATGCCCAGAGCAGCCACAACGTCCAACGTGAAAAGTGTGGCTCGGGGGGCCCAATGGGAACCAGAAGCTAAGGGCCTACTTCCTTCCAATGGCCCAGACGGCCTGTCAAATGCAGGGGTCCAGCCTCCGCTGACCCCTCACGCTGCCCACCGGCTGCCAACGCTAACAGTTATTTGTGCTGCCCAGAGACTGTCAGGAAGGGTCACAGACAAGTAAGTCTAACTGCTGACTGTCATCACAAGGGTGTGACCCCAAAGCTGCTTGGACCCACAAGCTGTGTCCACACAGTAGTTCAGAAGTTTCTCCAATCGCAGGTGGAGTTGTAGTCGAGCAGCCATGAAACAGAAATAGTCGGCTGACTTAAGTACCTATCACATGTGACTTTTCTGTATTTAGATAAAAATAAATGAATAAAATTGTATTTTTAATTAAGGTAAAGAAAGTGCATCCACCAGATTTGCAAATCCCTTCACATCCGTGTGTAATGAACAGGGAGCCGCCAATGTCTAAAGACCTAAACAACCAGCACAGCAACATTAGTTCTCTCCTCCCAGAGATCAAAACCAATACACAGGGGTCACTTTTGGATCAATGACACGTAAGCAATGTAAATTAAAGCACCATACATACCCTGAGTACGATTTCGTGACTAACAATTGACGTCATTTTACAACGTCAGTGGTAAGAGTGTAAACACGGATTTACAGCACAACATGTTATAGAAAGCTTGAAATTTTTACAGTGGTTTAAAATGAGCCATAAGATATTGTGAACACATTTCCTGGATTCCAGCCATTGGATAAGTGCTCACACTGCCTGCGTATTCTCTACGGCTTCCAGTTGGTCTTTTGTGTCCTCTGGCCTTGCCTGAAGACCACCCCCCACCTCACCCTGCCACAGCCCTGCAGCAGCAGCCGCATCCTGGGTGAGCAAGATGACCGAGTGCCCCTGTTCCCCACGAGGACAAGAGCCTCACTACAGAGAAGGTCAATCCCCCCTAGGCCAGCAATATGACTCTCTTCCACAAGCCCTCTAGGATTCTCTGGAAATCACATAACTAATTCTGCCCATTAAGAGAGGGGCTCAGCCCTCCTCAGAGATGGGAGCTCCTGTGTACATCCCTCTGTCCACAGGCAACTTTTCTACCCTTCAAGACGGACGATTCAGGGCTCACTCGGCCTGGTCCCCCATCCACCTGAAACACCCCCACCATCCCCCAAGGATCTGAGGCTCAGTGACAGGCAGAACCCCGCCTATGTCACCTGGAGATCTCCCACCCACCTCTGAGCAGCAAGAACAACGCTGGTTATACATCAGTGCTTGTTGGCCTCAAAGGACCATTTTTCACCTGGGAAGAGTCTTGTCTCATGGAAGTGGCCTGTTTTATGCCTCGCCCCCCCCCCCCAGCAGACGCTACATATAAGGGAGTGAGTAGAAATCATGTGCACCCCTGGGCCCCCCACCGGGGTTGTAGAACACACAGAGTGTGGCAGGTGCCCACGGATGTGATGCTCACGTAGCCATCTCAAGACAGAAAGGGGCTGTGGACGGTGCTGCTGGCTCACCGAGACTACCCAGGAGCAACGAACCGAGTCCAGCCCTGTGAGGGGACGATGGACTCAGAAGCACAGACTTCCTACCACTAGATGTGCAGGCTGGGGTCCCCTCCCTGTCGACTGCCCTGCGCTGCAGAGGCGAGAACATGGGAGGGTGGCCAGCGCCTGGCCAGGAGCCAGGTGGCCTGTGCCCAGCGAGGGTTCCTGCATCTCAGGGGCAGGGGTGTCACAGCCAGGAGGGCAGGGCTTCTGTGGCCTGGGACAGTGGAGGGGCGGCACCCAGCCACGCCTGTAGAGTGAAACCACACAAGCTGAGCAGCTGGCAAGGCTCTGGGCCCAGGATGCAGAGAGAGTGGACAAAGGCCACAGCTACAGATGCAAACCTCATACGGCTTCTCTCAGTAAGTCCAGTGCTCAAGCAACCGTCCAAGGTGAACAGGGCAGCTGCTGGTATGGTGATGTCATTCCATTAAACTCCTGTCCAAAGGCAGGGGACCCAAGACCTGAGAAGCGTGTGTGCCCGAGTTAACACAGCTAACCACATCTCCTCTCCTGAAGGCTTCATTCTGGACACAGGTGGGTCCCTTGCCTGACGGAGCTCATGCTCAGCTCCTTCTGGAAGTAAGGCCTGGGGTATCCTGCGCAGTGGTGGGGGGCACCTGATGGACCCGTACCCCAAGCCCAAAAGACAAACACTGCAAATCAGAGTATTGCTGCCCTTTTGATGGGAAAAGACACCCCAGAACCTTGAAATATGGAGATACAGACTAATTTTTTTTTCCCTTAAAACATAATTTTGACATTGAACATGCACAAAACGAAAGGTGGTTTCTTTTGTTGGAAACAAAGTCATCAGAATCACTAGGAAAATTCTTGGGTCATCAAAGTCTTTTGAAAGTGAAATAATTTCTTCTTTGTAGATTCTGTAGAAATGGCATAAATGCTATCTTGACGATAAAAGTGGTCCCAGTGCTCCAGACCCGGGGGGCTGGGGGGGGAGGTCAATCCCGTGTGGATGAGCTGGCTTTGCACGGAAAACCAAACCAAACCACAAAGTTCCTGGCTGGAGGCGGCCCCCAGATGGGGGCAACTGAGCAGAATCAAGACCAAGCAGTCACACCCTCTACTGCCAAGGAAGAGCTCAGAGCAAGCCCAACCACGCAGAGAGGCTTCCCCTCCATGACAAAGTCAAACCCAATGAAGAGATAGGAGAACAAGGTGGAAAGCAGAGAAGAAACCACTGGTGATACCCCAGCAGACCCAGAAGACAGCCGCAAGCTTCTGTTCTGTTACCCAGAGCCTCCTGCCTCTGCTCACAGTTCCTGCTGTGCACAGGTGGACAGACGGCCATCCCTTATCCCGTGTGCAGGCCTGGCTGCGGCAGATGGCTGGCCATCCCTTATCCACCCTGTGCTCATGGTGCCCTGCAGTCTGTCTCAGAGCAATCCATCCATCAGCATGCTCCCGTCGCTGGTCATCTGGGATGCTCCCACCTGACTGCTACTGGGAAGAATGTTTCCCCTAATGTCTGCACACAAAAGTTTTTTCCCAAATCTCCAAGTATGTATTCAGATATACTCCCCTCCGTGGGTCATAGACCCCACCATGGCAGAGGGGAAACAGAAGGTTCTCATAAACGAGACAGGCTGGGACCTCCGGGTGGGCCACAGCAGGTGCACTGGGCTGGATGGTAGCCTCCAAAAAGATATTCCATGTCCTCACACCCAGAATCTGCAAATGTGCCCTTACAGGATGGGACTCAGGTGTCCTCACACCCGGAACCTGTGAATGTGCCCTTACAGGACGGGACTCAGGCAAGCATGAGAGGAGGAACTTACCCTGGGTTATTCAGGCTGGTTCTAGATCCTCATAAGAGACAGGCAGAGGGAGCTGGGGACAAGGAGAGGGCACACAGAGGAAAATTCCATGTGGGGGTGGACACAGAGGCTGGAGTGACATGTCCACGAGCTGAGAACACCAAGGATGGCCAGAAGCCAGCAGAAGATCCAAGAAAGGTCTGGCACAGACTCTCTCAGAGCCTCTGGAGGCTGCACAGCCCTGCCCACACCTTGACTTCAGTGTTCTGGCCTCTGGGACTGTAAGAAACCCCCCGGTTTGTGGTGTGTGCCACAGGGCCCCAGAAGACCAGAACAACCAGGTAAGAGGCATTACTCACTCAGACCAACTCATTTGCTCCTTGGAAATTATGGAACCAGAGAAAGTCATAGTAAAGTCAATTCCCAAAATGCACCCTTCAAGATCGCCATGGTAAAGCCTGGGTGTAACTGCGGGAAATGAGTCGTTTCACTGGGTCAATGAAAGCTGACCTTCAAAACCACAAGTTGACGTTGCGTAGCAGCACAGCAAAGAGCAGTGCAACTTCCCTTCAAAAAGATCAAACAGCAAACACTGCACGTCCGCGAGACAGGAGGGACAGACGGCACCAATGCCACTGCCATGGTGCACTGTCCTGAATGCGGGGTCTGCTCGTCCGCCATCTACAGCCTCGCCGACAGGCAAACGCCCACCTCCCAGAAGGATAGGCAAACCAAAGCCATGCTTTTTGCCTTTGCCTCTGAGAATCCAAAGTTAGCGGCACATAAAAATCTAAATCTTCTGGAACTAATGTTCCTTTAGATATGGTTTCTAATTTTAAGTACCTGAGCTTGATTATTGATCACAATGTGTCTTTAAATGAACAGATTAAAACTTTCTCCATAAAAATGAACTGTAAAAAATTATAGCTGTTCTCTGGGGAGTGAGGCACTGTCTGACTTCTAAACTTAGATTCCAGATGTGAAGAGTGCTTTCTCTGTGTGCCATGCCACCCTCCCCACCTCCCCACCCCAGCCCCCCATCTATGGCTGCGTCCCCCTGCCTCCCCGTCCCAGCACCCCCCCTTCCCGCCCCAGCCCCCCATCTATGGCTGTGCTCCACCCCACCCATCTATGGCGGTCGTCTTGTTGAAGTCTCACCAGCCTCACCAGCTCTGCAGAAATCAACTGGAGGTGTTGGTCATTTTCCAGTCTCGGAATACAGGTCCTTGTAAAATAGGTGCTTCCTAGATACCCAACCCCAGAGTGCTTGCAGCCTGGTTTAACAATCCTCTCGCACCTCCTGTACCAGAGATTGTGTGGTAACCTTACTATAGCTTCTGCACCAGTCTTACCTAATCTCTAGTGATAAATTCAATACTATGGATCCAACAGAGAAGTAGGAGCAACAGTCAGGGACACTGTGTGTCTGCTGCCTCCACTGCTTTTGCAACAACAGCTAAGGCAGGCACACATGTGAGTATCAACCCACCATCCACAGCCATCCACCCCAGGACGCTGAAAAGGGCTGAGAAACTTGGTTTCTGCAAAACAAGCTAGAGACCTGGTTGGCCCACAGGAGACAATACCAAGAGCGTGTTGGCAATGTGGCAGTACAGGCCAGACCACAGACATCTCATGAATAGTACAGATGTTGGCTGGACGTGCTGGGGGTCCTGGTGATGGGGCTGAGAGAAGGACACTGGGCCCAGGGACTTGAGAAGCAACAGCCTTGAGCACAGGCCTGTGCAGAAAGAGCCTGTGTGGCACACGCAGTGTTGGAAGCTTCTTCACCTTACAGTTTCCATCTTCACAAAAGAAACAAAAGATATTCCCTAGAGTAAGTAACATGTGACATTTGTCCCCCAGGAGCCAAAGGGCCAAATGCACCCCCTATAAGGGGGGTCATGGAGTCCAGCTCTGAGAGTCAGCCAGAGCCCCAGCACAGAGCCCACGTTCGGCACTAGAAACCCCACACACCCTAGAGACCGTTGCCCCCCATATGCAGAACTTGTCAGCACCAAGAATGGAATGACCTAGTCACAGAGCTGCTGTCTGTCTGGTGAAACAGTATACCAGTTCACAGTATACCAGTCTGTCAGGGGCAGATGGAGCCAGAAATGTGATGTCGAGAGGGAGGACACTTCCCAGGTAGGTTTCAGAGCACAGAAACAAGACACCATGTGAAGCAGAATTTCTTCCAGCTGAAAACACAGAAGCGGCACGTCGTCCTGACCCCAACCTGACCTCCAGGGCACCTGTGTCCCCTACGTCTGCAGTCAGAGCCCACATCCACTGCACACGGTCCTGCACTGTCCGGGCTACCATGTCGGTCGCCATGACATAACCAGAGTTCCTGAGAGGTTACTGGGAGCAAGGTCACCTGGGAAAATGCAGTGGGTTGCACAAGGCTTGTCCACTGTCTGTAACAACCACCCCCAAACCTAGTGGCCTCAAACGAGTCATTTGTTCTGTGTGCAGACCTTCAGTGTGGGGGACGGGGGCTCAAGAGGATGTCTCATTTGGGCTCCATGGGGTCAGCCAGGGCAGCTCCCTGGGGCCAGAGGGCCCCCTTTAGATGGCACGCTCACATGGCTGGCCAGCTGGTGTTGACGATCCGCTAGGAGCTTGGCCAGACTGTGGGCTGAGACCGGGTTCCCCTTCATGGACTCCTGGGCCGGGATCCATAAGGAGATGGTCCTGAATCCATTTTGAGTTGATTTGGGGGTATGGTGTCAGGAAGTGGTCTGGTTTCATTCTTCTGCATGTAGCTCTCCAGTGTTTCCAGCACATTTATTAGAGACTGTTCTTGCTCTGTTGTGTATTCTTAGACCCTTTGTTGTAAATTAATTGACTGTATAAGCATGGGTTTATTTCTGGGCTCTCCATCCTGTTCCATTGATCTGTGTGCCTATTTTTTATGCCAAGTAAGTGTATGTCTCTGATGGTACTTGAAGACGGTACCACGGACCTCACTGTAATTTTACAGAGTTACATCTCCCCACGGGGCCACATCAAGGTGGCAAAAACAGTAGGCAAGGACCCCAACTGTCCACAGTATGTAACAGTCATCACCATCCTGTCTCATGTGCCAGGCACACACCAGCGGTGACCACCTGAGCCAGGGCTCAGAGGGCTCACCCCTGCGACTGTTTCCGCTGGTCCTTAGAAGCCACAACTTGAACTGAGCATGGAGACGACATCTCCTGGTGAAAGAAATGCAGCTTTTCCCAAGGCGCTGCCTCCACTTATCTCTGGTATTTCCGTATTCCGTGATTGACAAACAGACAAAAAGATATTTATTGAGGGATTATCTATACTGAAAACCAGACAAGGGATTTTTTTTTTCTCTGTCAACATTGCAGAAATATCAGCTGTTTGAACAAAAGGAGAGGTATATTCATTCGATCCTGGACATTGAAAATTCCCCAGTTTATGTTCAGGAAGACATTTGGTATTATTGATCAGGTTAGCTGAATGAGTTTAAACTCCTATAGCCAGATAAGAAGAAGGCTGATTTTCTCTTTATTATAAAGGTTATTGAGAGGGAACTAGATATAGAAGGTATTTGGGTTTTTTTTGACGATCCCACAGACTCAGAACCACTTGAATATGTTCCAGAAGTCTGTTCAGCACCAATACTTGGATGGCCCACAGGATAGCGCTGTCTCTTCCGGAAGTACTAATTTTCTTGTTCAAGACTTGGCTTATTTCAAGCAAGCACTTTGTTATCAATGGGGGAAATGTCCATTTACCTGCTTTTAATTCATAAGGAATGTTCAAACTTCACTAGCGGTCAGAGAGATAACAAGACACCACTTCAGCCGCCTGCGTCCCGGAGCGCTTTGCCATCCCATCAATGGCGACCTGGCCTCGTAATTGCGATTTACTATGTCTGTGACCCTTGCTGCAAGAGCGTCTCCCAAAGCAGGAGATCCTACACGTGGGTCAGGAGTAAAGCATACACTTAAAGCACAAATACTGCACACCTCCAGAGTGAAAGGGATTACTCACTACATGTGCTGTCTCTCTGTTTCTTGGCGTACCTTCAAATCTGGGAAGGAGGTATTCGAAATCCCAAATGAAGTGACTCTGTTGAACTTGTCCTCACTTTCTGGTGTGTCCTTGGCCCTGCCCAGAAATACAGTCTCAGATTTAAGGGAAGGAACCCAATCCCTCAAAAACATCAGTGTTCCTTCCATGGAAAGTTCATGTACCTCCTCTCCGGGATTTTGTGGGAATTCTGTAATTCATCAGTGAAAAGTGAGGGAAAGGCAGCCTCCCCAGGGCCCCAGCTGGTGTGCCCGCTTGTACAGTCAGGTGGGAACAGAAGCCTGGGCAGAGGCGACATCATCAAGTGAAGGGACTCCTACAAAGTAGTGAGAAGTACATGTGCGGCCTTCAGAAATGTGTGCTCCTTCAGAACTTTGCCACATGTACTTTTTAAAATTAGATAATAGCGGGAGGGAGGGGAGGGTGGGTGATGGGTATTGAGGAGGGCACCTTTTGGGATGAGCACTGGGTGTTGTATGGAAACCAATTTGTCAATAAATTTCATAAAAAAAAATAAATAAATAAATAAATAAATAAAAAAATAATAAAATTAGATAATAGCTAGCTAGCTAAATAGATGATAGATAATAGAAAGATACATAGATAGATAGATAATAGATGATGGATACGTTGATAGATGGATAGATTGATAGGTAGATAATAGATGGATGATAGATACATATATAGATACATAGATACACAGATATCTCCAAAGGACAGCAGTTTCGGGCCTTTCTAAAAGAAATGATGTGACTTACAGAAATGACCACAATTATTTTTTAAGTGAAGTTACGCAAATCTGATGGACTAAAGTAAATGTTTCATAAAACCAATGACTGTTTAAATTGTAGGACTAAATTGTTTGTATATAAATATTACCTTTTATATTCCATTTGAGTTTTATGTAGATGAACACATTACTTTAATGACCCGCGTTTGCGGGGAGAGCAGGAGACTCGCTCTCTCGGTTCCCGCCCGCCAGATGGCTGCCTTTTCTTGCATGAGATTAAAACATGTCTCTCATTCACTGTGATGCTTCTGAGGCAAATTAATATCGCCAGCTAAATTGCTTGTGTTTTCGGAATAAAATTTAAAGAGAACTTTTTAAAGCGATTGGTGTCACAGGTTCTCGGAGCAGATTGCTCTCCAGGTAGGGCATGCTGGTTTTGAACATGCGGTAATTAATGGAAAGAATTCTGTGTTAATTGACTGCTTCAGGAAAGGGAAATATAATGACTCCTTATTAATCGTGAAAAGAAATGTACAGCGTGGAGGCACCACGGTAATTGCTCTAACAGCGGAGAAATGTTAATTAATGAAAAGAACAATGATGTAAGAAATTAGCTGCATAATGTCAGCCTCCGACGGAGGGTGGGTTGGGTTCGAAACACGTTATTTACAGTGGAAACCACAAACCGTTGCCTCAAACAGATACATGTAACCTTGTACCACCCAAGTTTAGGGGGAAAAGTCTTAAAATGCTGCTGTCATCTTTGCTTGCAGAAGCGAAAACACCTGCCCGGGGCTATATTTATGTCACAGGAGAGCGGCCTTGTCCTTCATGTCTGCTCTGGGCTTCTAAAACCACAATCTTCCTCAGAGCAAAACAGGGCCATTTATTGATGTCATTTAATTTCCACACAACAGGTCATTCTGACTGCTGAGGACAAAAGGAGGAGAAAGCATTTTTCCCTAAACTGAAATAAGTAAACTCCCTTCTGATATTTCCCTGCTCACGTGAAGAAAAATTCAGATTTACTTTGGGGATACTGTCTCTCTTTTTTTTTAACCTAATTTCAAGTCCCTGAGAGAGTATGTAGCTTCCAGTCCACCTAACAACTCATTTTCCAGAAAAGGAAGCCGCGTTCGTTAAAATGCAGAGCCCCCCATCAGACCCCTGCACGGCATTGAGGGGCTCAGAACCATCAGTCGCCCAAGCTGGGGTTGCTCCCGGCCCGTGTGCCAAGGAGCTTGTCCTTTGGCCCGCTTGATGGGGGGGTCACAGCCCCCACAGCCCGGGGCCGAGGGCAGGAGGGGAGGGGGTTCGCACAGCACCCCCAGGTGGAGGGCTGGCGGGGGGGGGGGGGGGGGGGGGCTCTCACAGCCAGTGCCCTATGGGGAGGGGAGGAGGGAAGGGAGGCTGCTCTGGGGGCGCGGAGGGTACCCACCTTCGGGGACACCGCGCTGATGCCCTTTCCTTCCAGGTGGAATGTGCTGGGACTGCAGGGCGCGCTGCTCTGCCACTTCATCGAGCCCGTGTACCTGCACAGCATCATCGTGGGGAGTCTGCACCACACCGGCCATCTCTCCCGGGTGATGAGCCACCGGACCGAGGACATCGGCCAGCTGCCGACCTCCTACAGGCACAACCGGCCCCTCCTCAGTGGTAAGAAAACCCTCCCCGGAGACGCGCACCCACGCCCTCCCATCGGCCCGCCCCACGGGTCCTTACTCGGGCACACGGTGCCCATTTTGGCCAACGGCTATTTAAGGCTCAGCGAGCAAAGCTACAAAGATCCGAAAAAATGAGAGGGTCACGGTGCATCCCGCGGGCAGGAGTGGGCAGCGTTCTGAGGGGGGCACAGACCAGGACTCAGCGCACCACCTGACCACTGTAACTAGGGGTCTGCGGTGCCCACGCGGTGAAACGCCAGCTTAAGGCTTAGACTGGATCACCTGGGAGAGAAACAGGAAAATTAGAGGCGTTCAGTGCCGCGGCCCAGAGCTGGGCCGGAGATTCACTCCCAGGATTCTGAACCTTCTCTAAATGACATTATCAGGGTGATAATGGTGCCCCACGGGGTGGGAGTGGGAGCGGGCACGGTTCATGAGCAGCGCTCTATGACATTCGGCATGGATTTAAGAAAAGATGCCTCCACATTTGTTCATTCTGCACACCGACCACCGACCACCGACCACCGACCACGGGCAGCACCTCGCACCTGCTGCCCCAGGAAGAGCCTGGGGCTGGGCTGGCGCGACCAGTCAGGTCCCCGCTGCGTTACACGTGAGATCCCGTTCTCAGGACCCCAGGCCCCGAGCCAAGAACCGCCTCTCTGTTGCTGAGGGAGGAGGTGTGGCCCTCAGGCAGCAGGTCTGAAATCGGCCTGGGTCCAAAACTTGTGTCCCCTGTCCTCCTATCCCTGTGACCGTGTTAGAGTCCGGGGGCTCCATGTGTCCAGGGAGGGAGCCTTCCATGCAAAAGTCTGCACACTTCATCTGAAACGGGGTCCCAGAGTCTGTCCAGGAACGCAGGACAGTCACCGTCTTTCAGGGACTCACCTTTCTCTGCTGGTCCCCAGGGCCGCTCCTTTGTGGCAGGGGGTCCATTCTTCACCACTGTCCCAGGGGCCGAGGTAACACGATCAGCAAGGCAGGGTTTCCTCAGCACCATCCTCGCTCGAAACCCTGTGCCCAATACTGCAGGGCCCTTGACTCGAACCAGAACCCATTCCGGGCATTGACGGGCCTGTGGGCGGTCTTGCCGGGGGGCGAGTGCCTGAGGGGCCCGGTCTGCACAGAGCGGTGAGGACACAGCACTCGAGTCTCTTTCTGGGAGCGGCTACACCGCCAACACGAGGGAAGGACACTCAGCCACTCGTCCTTCTCAACAAACACGGTGCACGACGCCTCATCACACCAACCGTCTCCACGTCACAGGTGTGGGAAGAGGCTCCTAGAAATTCAGTCACTTGCTGCGATGCTCCATCCATTGACATGGGGCAAGGATTCGAACTCGGCTTGACTACAGAGCTAAGCTCTTTCATCTTTCCACACTGCATCCCGTGGCCCGCACCATTTAACTGATGCCCATATTTTTAATCCCATAAAAATTAATAATGCAAAATGGGAGCGGCAAACCAGCCCAGGGCTCACACAGCCCTGGAGGCTCACTGCCAGCTCACCCGGCGTCAAGGTCTATGAAATCACATTTTTTTTTTAAGTTTATGTATTTTGAGAGGGGGGGATGGGGAGGGGCAGAGAGAGAGAGAGAGAGGGAGAGAGAGAATCCCAAGCAGGCTCCGCACTGTCAGTGCAGAGCCCAACACGGGGCTCGAACTCAAGAACCATGAGATCAAACCTGAGCTGAAATCAAGAGTGGGACACTTAACTGACGGAGCCACTCAGGTGCCCCACATTTATTATTTTAAAGTTAGTAGGTTCAGGTGTAGTTCAGTTTCAACCTCTTTCTTTTATTTTTCCTTTTTTTTTTTTTTTTTCCTCAAAATGGCAAAGAATATTTACTTCTTACAGTTGAACTGCCAACACAGCTCCAGAGCGGACCCCAGGAGATCTAGAACTACTGGTTTGGTGCTCAAGTCCAAAATTCCCATCTCGGGGGCGCCGCAAACCACAGTGAGGTTCTTAGTTCCTAAGTAACTGTGAGAGAACTCCGATCTGTCCGCACGGGTGTCACGTGCCATCTTTTCCCAGGCTTCCAGCTCCTTGAGTGGCCTCTCTCCTCTACGTTCATCTCCCAGTGAGGAAGTTACTTAAGCCCCATGAGCACAAGGAATACAGAAAGCAAATCCTTACCAGCCTCCGCCAGTGGCTGCTTTTCATTCATCCTTTGGGTACCACACAATACTGCCGGCATCCATTCTTCTGGCAATGCTTTTTAAAAATCCTAAGTTCGGGGCGCCTGGGTGGCGCAGTCGGTTAAGCGTCCGACTTCAGCCAGGTCACGATCTCGCGGTCCGTGAGTTCGAGCCCCGCGTCGGGCTCTGGGCTGATGGCTCAGAGCCTGGAGCCTGTTTCCGATGCTGTGTCTCCCTCTCTCTCTGCCCCTCCCCCGTTCATGCTCTGTCTCTCTCTGTCCCAAAAATAAATAAACGTTGAAAAAAAAAAAAAAAATCCTAAGTTCAACTTGGAACATGTACACATAGATGAAAACAGGAATCGTGAATTATAAGTGTGACACAAGTGAATTTTTTTAAAAATGTAATTAGAGAAATTCAGAACACCTGAAATCATCACGTGGCAAAGCGCCTGAGACCTACGTGAACCCCCACCCCGCCATCCAGAGGGGTAGTCACCCCTATTTACAACCAGGACAGTGACTAGACACTTCAGTCTATGCTTAGATGCCTATTTAAAATACCATTTGGGGTACCTGCGTGGTTCAGTCAGTTAGGCGTCCGACTTCGGCTCAGGTCACGATCTCACGGTTTGTGGGTTCGAGCCCCACAATCAGGCTCTGTGCTGATAGCAGGGAACCTGCTTCGGATGCTCCACCTCCCTCTGTCTCTGCCCTTCCCCCACTCATGCACTTGCACTCCGTCTCTCTCTCTCTCAAAAACAAATGAACATTAAAAAAAAAAATACAGTTTTTATTATTGCCGAGATGCAAAGAAGCCCACGCCATCCATGGTTTCTCACCTACATGCTTTTAACTGCAGTGACTGCATTGCTCTGATGGATATTTAAAAACCAATCATCCAAGTTTTGAAAGGAAATCATCAGGATTTTTTGCAACAGAAGAGAGAGAGAGAGATCTTATATAAGGATGATAATGAAACACACTCAAACAAGCACATGAAATCTGCTTGAAGATTCCCTCAAGGTCAGTTTGCAAAATTGCCCAAGAAGATGAAGCCCACATATTAGTGAAGGAGTCCTACGTTTAGCTAGGGCTCAATCAGTTCTGGGTTAATAAGAAGCAGCCGAGCTGAAAAGATGCCCTATTGACACGGTTATAGGGTGTACTAATGTCCTCCAAAGAGATCTTGAAACATTCTGCACAGACCAGCCTATACCTACGGGCAAAGCACCACAATGTGGACGTCCACACCTCGGCTGCTGAGCAGCCCGAACCCTTCGGCAAGAGTCACGTCACCAGGTGGGAGCAACCACCATAAAGGAGCTTGCCTTTCCCGTTTCTCTGCATATTCGATATGGTGAAAAAATGGTGATGATGACAATCAATAAAAGTCTGTGCTCTGAATACTCATCTTTTTACATAAAGTGACATACAAAGTGACTTTGAAGCCTGTTCTTCCAGACCGGGGGTATGGTGTGTCTGAGCTTCCAACCTCAAAGCTGAAGAAAAATAAGTTTATTTTTCTTCATCAAGAAAAAGAATCCCAGCCAAGGCGGAAAATCTGGGTGGAATGCACAGGTTCTGTATTCCTCTTAACAGCATATTTAATGGATCTGGTTTTCAACAATGAGCCTTCGTAGTCCACACTGAAGATAAAACTTACAATTAGTTTTACAGCCCATGGCAAGGTCTTGGCAACGAAAATGATATCCAAGAGATGGACGCAGGGAATTGGATGTCAGAACCGCGAGTTCTTTCGGACCCCTGGTTCTTGTGCACGTGACGGAAATCACAGGATCGTGATAAGCAGACATCAGTTGTCTCCCTTCCCAGTGCACATCTTCCCAGAAGCGTAAAAATGGCTAGCTGGCATGTCAGAGCCTTTTCAGACTCCATGTTTCTCAAGGAGCTGAATGTGTTGAAATGTCTACCAACACAGTCTGTAAATCCTGCCCAACACCACCTGCTGGTTGCACTCCAGACACCTCTCTTTAGGGAGCGGTAGTGGGTGGGATGGAGGAGGAGGTCTGTCGCCATGCATAGCCATGCTTTTGTGAGTTCCAGTCTCCAAAGTATTGTCACTCAAGCTGTAGAATCTGACGGGGAGAGCTGCGCCTCTTTAATTCAGGAGAAATTTCTAAAGTCAATGGTCATTAATAGTGTCTTGCAAAACAACCCAGTGGGGTAGGAGCAAACATTGTCTTTTATGCAGATGGTAACGAATTCGCAGTATTATTTTTATACTAAAATAAACACTGGTTTATTATGGAAAAACCTACAAATTTTTCATAAATGTTTAGGATAAAACACATGAGCTTAAAAGTGTATCTGAGCAGCTGCTTTGTCTTGGGGTTGCTAGAAGTAGAAATTTATCTCCTGAGCCCTTGAAGGAACCTTTGGTAGAAAAAGATTATTATAAATCTTGCTAGAATAATCTAAAGGCAATCCTAATATTTTTGCCTAAAGATTGAAATGTTAGATTCAACAAATATTTAATAAGACATTTCCATAGATTAGCACTGATCTCCCCCTGCAAATCAGATGGCACATAGCTTATGATAAATTTACAATTATAGAAAAACCTTGTTTTAGTTTTCTGGGGAGTTTTTCCAAAAATACTTGTATATTAGTCAAGTTACATTTAATTTCCCCCATGATTTTAAGGAATTCGTTCACCAAAGTATTTGAACACCAACCTTAATTCCATTGCTCTTGAAATTTTTACCCTTTAAGGCAAATACTTCCATTGTCAATACATTTCATTTATGCAAACATCAAGAAGTTGGTCAACATAATCCATACTTACTTAATCATTCAACAAATATGTATTGATTGCCTAGACATGCCATGGACAGTTAGTTACACCCTGGGAATGCAGCAGTGAATGAAACGGTCAAAAACCCATGCCCCAGGAAGATTACATTCCAGGGGGGACAAAATGAAAATGCTTTGCAGAAAAATAAAGCAAAGAAAGGATTAAAAGTGAGCTTTGACCTTAAACCAGAGGGTGAGGACAAACCTCACTGGGGGTGACTTTGGAGCAAAATCCTGCAGGAAGAGAGATAATGTGGGGAGGGGCTGCCAGGGAAGAGCCTCGGGGCCAGAAGCAGGAGGAGAGTCTCCAGGGGGTTCAGGACAGAGGCCAGGCTTCTGTGGATTAAATCAGGACCAAGTCTGAACCCAGGTAAGCAGGCCCTTGAGGGGTTCCCAGAGCAGTGTGAAACTGTCTCCATTCCCAAATTCACACTGAGGGAACCCCTCTAAGAGCTGGATCAAAATAATGCTACAAAAAATATGGAAATACAACACGGGCACAGAGCAAAAACTAACCAGGCATGGGAGGAGACAAGACCACTTTAACAAAAGCCAGCAGGCACAAGAGTGGGGAAGGAGTCAGAGCTGCAGAGATCACTGTTCTCAGATGCAGACTCACCAGCGAAAAAGAGATGTGAAAAACAAGGAGGGGTGCCTGGGTGGCTCAGTCAGTTGAGCGTCTGACTTCAGCTCAGGTCATGATCTAACAGTGTGTGGGATCGAGCCCCCCATCAGGCTCTGTGCTGACAGCTCAAAGCCTGGAGCCTGCTTCAGATTCTGTCTCCCTCTCTCTCTGCCCCTCTCCTTCTCTCTCTCTCTCTCTCTCTCAAGAATAAAGATTTTAAAAAAAATTTTTTTAATGAATAAAAATTTTTTTTAATCTTAAAAAAAATAAGAAGGAAAATGCAAGGGGGAGATAGAAGCCAAAAAAAGAAAAAAAAAAAGAACTGAATAGGAATTTCAGAAGTAAAGAAAATAAAACAATTTGTGTAACAGTGGATAGGTTGAATAGCAAATTAAACACAGCTGAGGAGAGAATTAGTAAATTGGAACATCCCCCTGACAAAGATCCTGAATACAGCAGAGAAACAGAAAGAAGGTGCATTAGGTAGGGTTCTCCAGAGAGCAGAACCAATAGGAAACAGTATATTCATTTTCCTACTAGAAAAGAGGGATTTATTTTAAGGGACTGGCTCGCATGAATGCAGGGACTGGCAAGTCTGATCTCTGCAGGGCAGGCCAGCAGCCTGGAAATTCCAGCAGGAGATGACATTGTAGCTGTGTCCAAGGATAGTCTGGAGGCAGAACTCCTTCCTCTTCAAGGAACCACACTCCTTGCTTCTAGGGTTGTCAGCTCATTATATGAGACCCACCTTCATAGTGGACAGTCATCGCTTTACTCCACATCTACTGATTCAAACATCAGTTACACCTAAAAGTCCCTCACGGCAACATCTGCCTGGTGTTTGACGAAGCAACTGGGCACCATAGACCAGCCAACCTGACACATGCAAGTAACCATCCCACTGGGAAAATACAAGCCAGGTCAGAGACGGAGTGAGGAAGTCTGACGTACCTAAGACATAACCTTTAAAGAGGCAATAACTAAGGCAAGAAACTCTCCAGGACAGTTGAAGAGCATCAAACTACAGACCTAAGATGCATATTATGGCCCAAGAAGGATCTTCTTAAGTTCTCCGCTCAGCAGTGAAATGGCTTATAAATACATACATACATAAAATCTTTAAAAGCGGTCAGAAAATAAAAGAATAACACAGGGGAACTAAGACTAGTAGCTGGTTCTGGGAAGATAAAAAAACAATAAAACAGTATCTTTAAAATGCTGATAGAAAATGAATCTCAACCTACAATCCTAGACCCAATAAAAGCATTCTTTAAAAATGAGAACAAGACACCACTGTGGACAGACAGACAGAGCTCTATCAGCTCCAGCAGACTTGTGCTGCAGGAGACATTAAGTGTGTTATTGGGGCATAAGGAAAATGGTCCTCAATAGATAAAGTCAAATAAAAAGTGATGAAAATAATCTGCATTTTTACCAGTATAAAACTTGCCTTATTTTGGATACCATAGCAGTGAAAGATGCATAATATGAAGGAAAAAAGTGACCATATTCTGCCAAAGTCCCCTTGTCCCATGTCCTCTAAAGCAATGACAATCCTTATCAGTACCAGGAACCATGTCATTATCAGGTTATAAAGTGAAATATTCAAATTTTTTCCTGCCACAGAGGAAATTTCACACCTTTCAGAGGGTCCTGTGGGCCCATGCATTTTAAACTATGCAGACCACAAACCACAGTCACTATGTGCACAGACAAGGTCACATTCCTATTGACTCCAGGACGGGAGTCCCTGAAAATCTGTGGGGAAAACTCTCACTATAAGAAAAGGTTCCAGCTCCCCAAGCAGGTGACCCCGGAACCTTCCAGTAGAACTCCCCAGCAACGGCATACCTTCAAGCAGTGTGCACACACACCCTAAACCTCACCAACTGGTCAGAGGAGAGGAGGCAAGGGAGGCCGCAGCAGCCCGGGTCTTACCTGTGTGTCCCCTCGGGCTGGCAGGAACCCACGAACTGGACAAGCATCTCGCAGCAGTCCTGCACACTCTAGCACATTCCCTACACTCGCCCGGAAACGTGCTCTATTAGGACAAGACAGTAGCTGTAAAATTACTGTCAATTATAATGGTGTTCGTGCTAATGAAAATGAATAAAAGGACATTAATACAGCCTTATTAGTTACTCCAAATCTGTAAGTCGGCGTTAAATACCCCTAGCTCCGCTTCCCTTAGAAGTGTGGTGTGCGTGTGTGACAAGTGTGTCTATGTGCACGTGCAAGGGATGGCACGTGGGCAGCCAGCAGTGTGTAACACAACAGGGCCTGCCAGCGGACTCTGCTGTATCAGCCATGTCACAAGACTGGACGCAGTGGTGCCCTGAGACACAGACGGGCCTCACTTCCTGTCAATGTCACATTCCTCAGTGTCTCGTGTAAACTTAATCTGGAGAAAGGGAATCAGATTTTAAATACATTAGGCCCACTGGCTATCTAAAGACATGCTGCGCTCTCTCTTACGTACTGCTCTTTAAAAAGGTGTATAAGGGTTTTCTCCAAATGAGGCATCTTTTCATAGCTAGATAAGCCATTTCCACAGATGATGGAGGATTCGCCCCCACTGCTCTCAGTGATGGCGGTCATAGTGGTGATGGGGCAGCACTAATGGTGGTGGTGACTCCAGTAACTGCAGCAGTGGCCATGGTAACCGTTGTCCTGACCGTGGCGGTAATGCATGGTGGTGGTTAGCAGGCTAACTAACCCATCAAAAGGCCACACTGCTGGTAAGTGACAGACATGACATTGAACGAGGTCTTCAAGTTCAGCCTATTCACACGACTGTGGACACTGAATGAAATGTCAAACAATCTCCATGGAGACCCTCTGTATATTTGCCACCACGGCAAAGTATTTGTGTCACAGGCTGGTGGAGACCTGCTTGGTCTCACCGGTATCCGCTTTAAAGTAAAATACTCGTCTAGGACATTTCATAAAAGATGAATGGCCTGCATATGGTATGGCACAAAGACAAGCCAACAGAGGCCGTGCATGTCCATGCTGATGGAGAAAGAGTTTGGGAAGATGAGGTTCTTTCCAAGATGGCTGGGAATAATTACTACAGATTTCACTAAGGAAGAAGGCATCGGACCTGGTCCTCACCCACCTGGCGACCAGCTTTCAGGGACACCTCTTCTCTCAGCCTGTCTTGGGCTTTCGCCTCCAGGGTAACGCCGGGGTACCCTGCCTAGTCACACCTGCCAGCCTCCAGGACGATGCAGGGATACATTGCTGTCGTCTTCCAGCCACCACACTTGCTGGCAGGTGATCATAGCGGCCAGGGGACTAACACAGTGCTGCAGTGTTGACCTATAAAATCTCCGGAGCGGAAACCACAGTGAAAAATGCAACACTGTTCCTATGTTACCACACAGTCAAGGCAGAAGTCCCCCAGCATCCACGCTGGGTCCGTTTTATTTTGAATTATTTTTGTTTCTGGATGTGAAGGTGCAGGTTTGCAGACTGGCGCAGGTAGTCCGGGCTGAAAAATACGAAGAGTCCACGTATGTGCTTGCAGAGAGACCCTGTGACCTTGGACAGAGGTCATCTGTACACAGTGCTGGGTTCTCCACGTGTTACTATTTGAGAGGACCTTCTCCTGGAGCACAGCAGGCACAGGCTCGTGCTTTCACTGCTCAGAATGTAAAGCTCTTCCCTAAACCCTAACTGGGACAGGGGCCCATGTCGACCGGGACCTTCCTCTGGATGGAGAGCTCTGATGAGCCGCCAGGAGGCAGTTCAAGCTGTGGATTTGGGGACAGAAGGTTATGCTATACGTTCTAAGTGATTGGATCTGGACGATGTGCCAATGAGTTGTCATCTCAAGCATGATAACAAAAGCCAGCAGTAGGCGGTGATGCCCATGACTGTAAATACATTGTGCACTTGAACTTGAGACTTGATTTTTACCTTCAGTCATTTGACGACTGCTTCCGGAGGAATGATCACTTCCAGCCGATGGGAGGAAAAATAAAATGCAGACCAGAGTCTCCTTTCTGGGCCTGAGCAGTGTGTCTTCCTCTAACCATACCATGTGGTCACATCTCTGCCCGGCTCCAGCGCTCGCAGAAGCACGCCGTCCTCGGCCTGGAGAGGACGCTGGACGAGCCCCTTCTCTGGCCCCAGTCCCCGCGTGGCTCCTGGGAAGCTGCTGGAAAATTATGAAGCCGGCACGTGATGAATGAGCTCACTCAATGCACACGACGCTCCTTAGGAGGCAGGTGATCGCAGCTCCCCCTGGCTGCCATGAGTTAACAAAAGCCTGGCCAACAAGCCGGCAGGAGCCTGCTCAGGCTCAGGGAACAGAGGGCAGGTGGAAGGGCACAGAGCAGGTGGAAGGGAACAGAGGGCGGGTGGAAGGGAACAGAGGGCAGGTGGAAGGGAACAGAGGGCGGGTGGAAGGGCACAGAGGACGGGTGGAAGGGCACAGAGGACGGGTGGAAGGTCACGGAGGGAGGGTGGAAGGGCACGGAGGGCGGGTGGAAGGGCACGGAGGGAGGGTGGAAGGGCACAGAGCAGGTGGAAGGGCACAGAGGGCGGGTGGAAGGGAACAGAGGGCGGGTGGAAGGGCACGGAGGGCGGGTGGAAGGGCACGGAGGGAGGGTGGAAGGGCACGGAGGGTGGGTGGAAGGGCACAGAGCAGGTGGAAGGGAACAGAGGGCGGGTGGAAGGGCACAGAGGACGGGTGGAAGGGCACAGAGGACGGGTGGAAGGGCACGGAGGACGGGTGGAAGGTCACGGAGGGAGGGTGGAAGGGCACGGAGGGCGGGTGGAAGGGCACGGAGCAGGTGGAAGGGCACAGAGGGCGGGTGGAAGGGAACAGAGGGTGGGTGGAAGGGCACGGAGGGCGGGTGGAAGGGCACGGAGGGAGGGTGGAAGGGCACGGAGGGTGGGTGGAAGGGCACAGAGCAGGTGGAAGGGAACAGAGGGCGGGTGGAAGGGCACAGAGGACGGGTGGAAGGGCACAGAGGACGGGTGGAAGGTCACGGAGGGAGGGTGGAAGGGCACGGAGGGAGGGTGGAAGGGCACAGAGCAGGTGGAAGGGCACAGAGGGCGGGTGGAAGGGAACAGAGGGTGGGTGGAAGGGCACGGAGGGCGGGTGGAAGGGCACGGAGGGTGGGTGGAAGGGCACAGAGCAGGTGGAAGGGAACAGAGGGCGGGTGGAAGGGCACAGAGCAGGTGGAAGGGAACAGAGGGCGGGTGGAAGGGAACAGAGGGCAGGTGGAAGGGAACAGAGGGCGGGTGGAAGGGCACAGAGGACGGGTGGAAGGGCACAGAGGACGGGTGGAAGGTCACGGAGGGAGGGTGGAAGGGCACGGAGGGCGGGTGGAAGGGCACGGAGCAGGTGGAAGGGCACAGAGGGCGGGTGGAAGGGAACAGAGGGTGGGTGGAAGGGCACGGAGGGCGGGTGGAAGGGCACGGAGGGAGGGTGGAAGGGCACGGAGGGTGGGTGGAAGGGCACAGAGCAGGTGGAAGGGAACAGAGGGCGGGTGGAAGGGCACAGAGGACGGGTGGAAGGGCACAGAGGACGGGTGGAAGGGCACGGAGGGAGGGTGGAAGGGCACGGAGGGAGGGTGGAAGGGCACAGAGCAGGTGGAAGGGCACAGAAGGCGGGTGGAAGGGAACAGAGGGTGGGTGGAAGGGCACGGAGGGCGGGTGGAAGGGCACGGAGGGTGGGTGGAAGGGCACAGAGCAGGTGGAAGGGAACAGAGGGCGGGTGGAAGGGCACAGAGCAGGTGGAAGGGAACAGAGGGCGGGTGGAAGGGAACAGGGTGGGTGGGAGGGCACAGAGAAGGTGGAAGGGAACAGAGGGCGGGTGGAAGGGCACAGAGGGTGGGTGGAAGGGCACAGAGCAGGTGGAAGGGAACAGAGGGCGGGTGGAAGGGAACAGAGCAGGTGTGGAAGAGCAAATTAGGAGCAAAGGCAGGACTGGAGCTGTTTCTGACTCCTGAGTCAACACAGATCTCACCCCACATTTCCCACGTCTGGGAACAGAGACTCGGTGATGTAGAACGTCATCACTGGACCTAAAATTTCATTTCGTTGCAAGTAGTCATTAGTGGGACTATTACAGTTGGAAATCGACGATTTTTGTGTGTGATTCATGGAGCCGCTGTGACTGACAGCACAGGCCCTTCTGTGCCTCGGCACACACCAACGACCTGGGCCCCGCCTGCAAAGAAGGGGGCTCAAGGGCTGGTGGGGAGGAGGGAGCTGCCTGTCTGCAGTCAGACTCCTGCCCACTGCCGGCCCCTTCTCTCTGTGCACGTCTGTGTGTGCAGCTGGCAGACAGGGCGGCCCCTGGTGAGGCCAGTGGCCAGCGTGTGGCCTCCCTGCCGGGGCTGCTCTCCAAGCAGGTGTCTGTGAGCTGAGAGCCGGCAGCAAAGCGGGCACTTTCCACAGCACAGAGGACACGGAGGGAGCAGGGAGGTCTGATGGCAACATCCATCTGGGACTTGGAGACTTTCCCCCAAGTCCAGAGCGGTGAGGAGACCCAGGTGACGATGCCGGAGCCCTGGGCCTCGGCGCTCAGTCCTGACTGTTGTGGGTGTCCCCCCACCCCCCCCCCCCGTCTCGGGGTGGAGGGACAGACAGCAGACTCTGGAGCAGGCTGGCTTCTCTTTGTGGCTGGTCACTCCTGACCTTGGCCACTGCCTCCCTCTGCCCAAGGGGCCGCCTCGCTGCCAATGTGCCAGATTGTCCCCCTGCCCAGCTCTCAGTGTGGGCAGCTGCCACAGGGAATCACTTCAAGGAAAGGGAACAAGCTGACATGGATGGAATTAGCCCGGGCGCCTGGCACTGCCCATCCGTGACCAGGAGAAGGTCACCGGGTGACTCTGCTGTGGACTCAGGCTGCTGCAGCAGCAGGTGCAAATGCAGACCAGTGTGTGCCGAGGGCGGGCGGCCCCTGGATGGTGCGTGAGACTGGGCGCAGCGGGAGGGCCCCGGGTCTGTAGCTGTGCGGCTCCAACAGGGCGTGGGGTGCAGGGGGCGCCCCCTCCCAGGATGTCTGCTGCAGGCCCTCAGGGGCCAGACTGCTTCCCGACGCCAGGGCTTCTCAGCTCTGGGACCCCCACGGCACAGGTCACTAACTCGGCCCCCACCCTTCCGCCCAGGGTGTTCAGGGGAAGGAGCAGGTGGTGTGGTCATGGAGGAGAGGACAGGCACACCAGAGGGGCAGGCTCTGGAAGGTGTCCCGAGGAGGGGCAGCGGCTGTGGGAGCGATGGGAGGGGGTGGGGGGCTGTAAACTGAAGCAGCGGGAGTTGGGGCCCCTCCTCCATCCCGCTGAGTGTGGCAGGCTGTGCTCCCCACGGTGCTGTGCACAGAGCGGGGGCACCGTGGGGCCTTTCCTACCTCGTGCTTCACGCTTCTCCCCTGAGGTCACGCAGGGTGGGAACGAGCAACCCTCAGGCGGAGGGCAGGGCAGCACATTCTAGAATCCTTGGATGGCTGGGTGGAAAGCCCTCGTGTTCCCACTAGCAGACTCCACGCCGTGGGCAGGACACAGGCCAGGCAGAGGCCAGACGCCCGATGGTGCTGCCCCCGAGGAGGGTCACCGGTGCCCCCTTCCCTGATCCACAGTTGGCTGTGTCCCAACTGAAACCAGCTCACAACCTGATACGGGGAAACTCTGGAGGGAGGGCTCCGTGGACAACCCCGGAGGCGCTCTGCACAGGCCGGTGTCGCCCGTGGCACTGCTTCCGGGGAAGTCATGGGGAACATAGCTAGAAAGACCCGCCGTCATCCTGAAATTCCTAACAGCTACTGAACGCGGGGCCTCATGCTTTCGTTTTGTGCGGGGTCTTGGAAGTTCTGCAGCCGGTGCTGTTTCTGGACCACCTTGCTTGGTTAATTAACTATCCTACACTCTTGGCTCTGTCGTTTTCATTAGTTTTTTTTTTTTTTTTTTTTTTAAGTTTACTTATTTGAGAGAGAGTGGGGCAGGGGCAGAAGGAGAGAATCGCAACCAGGCTCTGCACTGTCAGCACAAAACCCAGCGTGGGGCTCGATCTCACAAACCATGGGATCATGACCTGAGCTGAATCCGACAGGCAGACACTGAAGCCACTGAGTCCCCCAGATGCCCCTGCATTAGCTTTTTAAATCTCGTCAACCAAACTACAAACCTCAGGGCCTGATACCATTTACAATTCCTGAGTTAAAATCCACAAGTCCCGTGAGAAAAGGCACCCCACACCCGCGCAAACCCAGACCGTTTGGCCCTCGCCTTTCCCGCAGGAACCTAGTGGCCCAGAGCGCTGACACCCGGCTGTCTCCCGGTCCCCCCCCCCCCCCCCAGGTGTGAGCCATGCCGAGGCGCGCCAGCCTGGAAAGTCCCCACACTTCAGCGTGAACTGGGTGGTGGGCAACACCGACGTGGAGGTTATCGATGGCACCACCGGCAGGCGGAGCTGCGGGGGCTCCTCGAGGCTCTGCAAGCACGTGTTCTCCGCGCGGTGGGCGCGGCTTTACGGAAAGGTAATAGTCCTTGGGGGGCGGCTCCCAGTGACCACGGGGAGGGGCCCACGGAAAGCCGTCACCTTGTCTGAGCAAGAGTGGCACGTGGCACGAACACCGGCTCCCATTCCGTCTTCTCCCCCCCGGGTGCCCGCGGCCACTCTGCGCAGGGCCCGTGCCGGCAGCAGCCGCAGGGCGAGAGGAGGGGCCGGCGGCTTCGTGGAGGGCATCGTCAGGGAAGTCCAGAGGAAGCCCCTGAAGTTGGTATGACTCCCAGTTTAGGTGGAAGGAAACTGGGTGGTTTCCCGCGAATGCCAGGCGGAAGGTGAGAGCTCTCCCCGCGACCCCCAGGCTGTGCGTGTCTGCTGCAATTCTGAGCTTCCTTTCTGCTCGATAACTGTATCTACAGACTTCAGGTTGAGATCTACAGATTTCCACATGCTCCCAATGCATAGCAGGCCGCGGCGCCAGCAAACAACGCGACAAAATAAAACACACAGAAACCAAACAGCAGAAACGCTTCAAGCGGCTGGGCCGGCTTCCCCACACTTCTTCCTCCCACAGCTCCACACAGCAGTGACAGCGTGGGGAGGTCTCCCGGCCAGCGGAGCAGGACAGACACATTGACCCTCAAGATAAACGTTCCTTTCAACTCAGAGGGCCCTGGAAGTTGTGCGTGTCGTCCTTAGCAAGGCACGACTTCTGTGGCTGCCACGAGCCGCCGACGGGGACCTGGCTCTGCCCTGACCGCCCTGACGGCCTCACGTGCCTCTCTGTCCACTCAGGGCACCGTCCGTGTCTCCCTGTTCTGCACAGAGGTGGGGCTGTGTCAGAGCACATCGCTTTGTCTTCCTAAAGGGCCCTTTGCACCCGCTGCGGGGGGGCTGCCAGCCAGTGGGCAGGCCGGTCCCCCGACTCCCTGGAAAGCACACAGGGGATTCGGGCCTCCCGCCTCAGCGCGCCACACCCTGGCCTCCCCACCTCCCTGCCTACACTAGCCACAAGGCCCTGCCCAGTACCAGCTCAGAAACCCAACAGAGGAGACAGCCTGCTCCCACCGAGTTCCTGCCTGGAAACCCACCCATCTCGCGTCTGTGCAGTGCTGCTTCGGTGCCCATGAACATCCCTGGGGGACCATCCCCACCCCAACATGGGCCCCTGATCCTTCCCCCAAAAGAAAAATACACAGTGTGTCTTCTCAGTAGCAGGTGAACTATAGGGCTATTTTGTTTGCTGGGCACTCCCTCCACGGAGCCCCAGGACTGCCGGACGGAGCTGGCTGGCCACGGCAGTTACTCTTCTGATCCTTTTTCAGATTTAGATGAAATATTACTTTGTCAACAGGTAAATTAAGGAGAACGGATATTTATCTTTTGTTAAGAGCTTTCCTGGTTAAGACTGACCTAATATTGGATATATTTAAGGCATGTAACATGACATTGGATACATTTATAACATATATAACACACAGCATCAGATACACTGAGGGCGCGTCACATGGCATTCTGAGGCACACACACTGAGAACCACGACCATGCTAGCTGACAGACCGTCACCACATGCGGGGAGAACACTCACCTTAAGAAGCCCCTTTTGGGCAAACTTCACACACGTGTCGCTTTCCCGTCTCCTAGTAAGAGAGCGGGACAGGCGGCCCAGCTGGTGCGAGCGTCTAACCCGCTCCCTGTCTCGTTCCTGGCCCACAGCTGAGCACACGGATTCCGAGCCACGGAGACACGCCGTCTGTGTACTGTGAGGCCAAGCGGGGGGCCTGCACCTACCAGTCTGTTAAGCAGCAGCTGTTCAAGGCATTTCAGAAGGCCGGGCTGGGCACATGGGTGAGGAAGCCGCCTGAGCAGGACCAGTTCCTACTAACCCTCTGAGCCACCGGACCTGCGGTTCCCGGAGCGGAGTGGGCGCCCGGGCAGGGCGGGGTGAGTGCGCGTGCGTGGGGCGGCAGGCGGTGCTCACCAGCTCTTCCTGCTCATTTCCCCTTGGTGTTCCAGAAGCACATGCGTGGCCAACGTTCGACGGGCAGCTAGACTCAAACCGGGAGCGTACTGCTCCCACGTTGTCAGAAGCCGGGCGGCCCCCCGACCTGGAGGCGCAGGTGCAGCCAACTCTGCCTGGTGTGTCAAAGGGAAAGCTTCCGTTCAGGCTAAAGGGTCTGAGGTGCAGCCTTGAACAGGGGAGCCGAGGGCTGCGGCTGGAAACGAGCCTCGGGCACCGTTCCCTGGGTCTTCCTCCCCGCCACGCGCCTCGAGCGACGCGTCTGGTTCTCTCTAGCACAAGCTGACACGATACTTCAGGATAAGCCACAATGAAGAGAAAAGCCATGGGCTCCTCTCCAAAGAAGCCAACAGAGAGCTCTACCACCCTCATTACTCACTTAAGTTTTAGCTCCACCTCCTTTCACAGCAGATTCCAGATGTGCAATACTGAAGAACCCCTGAGCCAGGACCAGAGAAATGAAGTCCACTCTTGCAGAGCGAAGGAACAGGGCCCACAGCATCCGTGAGCAGAGACGTAGGACGTGGGCAGACTGAACTTCCAGAACTGTGTGCCACAGACAACCCCTGTACCTGGACCGGCCCCCACCGGTCCTCACTGGTCCCCACCGGTCCCCACCAGTCCTCAACAGTCCCCACCAGTCCCGACCGGTCCCCACTGGTCCCCACCATCCACACCCGGACCAGTCCCCACCGGTCCCCACTGGTCCCCACCAGCCACACCCGGACCAGTCCCCACTGGTCCTCCCCAGTCCCCACCAGCCACACCTGGACCACAGTCTCTGTGACAGGTGCCCACAGCTGCTGGCAGTGTTTGAGCTGTTACAGGTTAACTACCCCACAAGCCCCTCACCAGGTCACAAGGACACCGAGTTTTGGACCACACTCTGACTTTTAACTAAATTTTTATTAGAGAGTGAGCAAAGAAAAAACATCCAGAGCAACCTTTACTTGGAGCTTGACAAGTATCAGCTCTCTATTGCTTTGGGTCCCCTGATCACCATCTTGCATGACAAAAAAAAAAAAAAAAAATCACATAATGCAGCTGCTGAAATGCAAGAGGCAGGATTCTGTCCCCTTCATGGCAGGTGCCAAACAACCAGACCATTTGGGATTTAGCCTGTGGCACCCTTCTTAAGAGTCAGGGCGAGGCCACATGGCCTGTCCACACCAGAGGGAGGCATTTCTCTTACACACCTTCGTTCCATCCAGGTACCTTGAACTGTTCCACTCTGACCACTAAGGACTCATTTCTAACATCCAACATGCTACCTAACAGGCCTCTAATTTCTCCAACAGAAGATCCACATCTGCAAGTCACTGTGGCAAACAGCAAAGCTTCACAGTAGCCAGCGCTGGGCATGGGCCTCCTGGTTAGAATCCCAGCTGGCCACCCATGGGCGCACACCCTGAAAACACAGGATTGCCCCATAACGCAAGAAATGTGAGCACAACATCATGCAGTAGATACTCAAGTACAGATTGCAGATCTAACAGCGAGGCAAAAATGAAACAAAATATGTTTTAGAGACTTGTTATGGGCTAACAAGTAGAGGTGTTAGTATGGAAGCAAACTCTCTCTAGGACTTAATATAGAGTCAGACCCATTGTTCAAGTTCTTCCAGAAAAGGAAATGGCCACTGAGTGCACAAGTTCCTCAAGACAAAGTTTTGAAAGATATGAAAATGTTTTTGCAAACATAAGACGCATACCAATCTTTCATAAAAGTTGAGGAAATAACAATGAAATGTTAACTCAGTATAAAAGCTATAGTCAAATCGCCACTTTACATTAGTTTCTGATAGTCTGACATGTCACCGGGAGGAAGCTTGGGGACCCAGAAACCCAGAGCTGACTTATGACTTAGACTCTGACTCGCCCTTCTCCGGAGCCCTCCTCTGAAAGGAAGGAGGCGCGGTCGAGTCCGGGAGGAAACCTGTGTCCTGAACCTTCCATTACTGACATTCTGAGCTGTTGCTTTATATCAACGTGCTCCAAATAATGGTCCTTCCACCCAGAGGAGCCAACAGCAGCAGCAGGAGCCAGAGGACAGACGCCAGACAGATCCATCCACAAACCACACGGCGGGTTCCACCAGGAGATCTGACCCCGGCGACTTGGGTGGCGCTCAGCTCGCTAATAACAGACACTCCCATAAGGGCCGAACTGTGGCTATCCGGTCACCATTCATTTCGTCTGAGACACTGGCTCTCCAGAAGCGTCACTAAAATATAAGTATCTCCTTCTGGAGAAAGCCAGACCTCAGCGCCAGCACAGGACTCGTCCATCAGGCCAGAGGGGACATCCTGCGGGGAGAGGAGATGGCTCCACAGAGGAGGTTGACAGCGGCAGAGGCATTGGCACGGCAGCAGGAAGCCCCGAGCGAGAGCCTGAGCATGGTGCGAGGTGCATGTCCAGGAGTGGGGACGGATAGGGCCACGGAGAGGAGGCGCCGGCCCAGGCTCTGGGCGCACAAGGGGGTGGGGGGAAGGCAGGAGAGCAGGGCTGACCAGAAGGCTGGCCCGGCCAACGGGAGGCCAGTCACAGGGTTCTGCTGTGGCACCTGCTTAAGGCTGGAGGGATGGGCAGCACCAGCCTGGAGATGAGGCGGCCTGCGGATTTCGCTCTGCACTTCAAAGTCCATGAGAACACCCAACACCACTCTGGGTCAGAGGCCGGGCCAATGCCGCGGTGTCAAGGGTGAGTCACAGCCTGGGGAGGAGCCCGCAGACACCTCGCTACCTTGGGCTTCCGGACGGAAAACAGAGCTCAGGTATGTGATGTGTGACCTTCAGGCGCCCCAAGGCCACGGAGCAGTGTCAGGGGCCTGCTGGCATCTAGGCCTATCTGAACGCGCCTCACGGCTGCTGGCTCAGAGTCCTCTGTTCTCCACCTACTGCACCTACGACTCCAGTCCAAATAAAGGCAACACCACCTCTGTCAGCCTCCAAAGCACACGCTGCATTCCTGGCAGGGAGGTCAGCAAAGGAAGGCTTCCTGTCTGGCTCTCAGCCACAAAGTCAGTATCTGCAAGCATTTCCATGGGACTACGTCCAAGGGGGAAGGTCACTGGGTCACAGAGCCCTGGCTGTCCATTCCTAGCACGTGGTCAGGAAGGTCACCCGGTCACGGAGCCCCTCCTGTCCATTCCTAGCATGTGGTCAGGAAGGTCACCCGGTCACGGAGCCCCGCCTGTCCATTCCTAGCACGTGGTCAGGAAGGTCACCCGGTCACGGAGCCCCTCCTGTCCATTCCTAGCATGTGGTCAGGAAGGTCACCCGGTCACGGAGCCCCGCCTGTCCATTCCTAGCACGTGGTCAGGAAGGTCACCCGGTCACGGAGCCCCTCCTGTCCATTCCTAGCACGTGGTCAGGAAGGTCACCCGGTCACGGAGCCCCGCCTGTCCATTCCTAGCACGTGGTCAAGAAGGTCACCCGGTCACGGAGCCCCGCCTGTCCATTCCTAGCACACGGCTTCACTGCAAGGTACTGACTGGATCTAGGGTTTCTTTGGTTTTTCTTTTTGCCACAAGGAAAGGATTTGCAGGTCTAGAAGTATTGTTTCTGTTTATACTTGTGGGTCTTTTCAGGTCTGTATATACCTATCATGTCACTACTGAGTTTGTGAGTCTTGCTGTTCCTCAGAAACGTCAAGTTTTTGCCATATAGTTTCTCATATGATTTCCTTTTCACAGGAAGCTGTTCTTATCAATACGGTCAAATGGCTGTTTTGGGTTTGATTTTTGTTTTTTGTTTGTTTGAGGTTTTTTTGCTATAGTGTTTACCATGTCTGGAGAGCCATAAACAGTAAATACATGGTATATCAATGCCCAGAATAGAATAGTTAGAGTATTTTGATGAAACACTATTTTTAGATTATAAATTTCAAGATGTATCTATAGTATCTTGTTTTAAAAAATTTAAAAAGACATTTGAAACTTAGACATTTATAATTTAGGGAAACTTCTATAACCATTTTTTAAGAAGCCATTCTAATAAAATCATCTAATTGGCCCAAACACAATAAATATCTCTTTCTAATAAAGACCAAAGGGAAGTCAGGACAAGGCTGTTTTCACATACCGCCCCTTGATGCCACAACCGCCTCAGGGGACAGAGGTTTCACCCGACACGAAGCAAACCAGTGTCCCTTTGCTGGCCCCTCCGCCACCCCCACCCCTCGGTAGAGTCTGTGGAGTCATAACCCAGCCAGGGTCAGGAAGGTCCGCTGTCTGCACGCCTGGACAGGCTGTCCAGCTTTGAGTTCTTACGGAGCTCACGGAGAAAGTGAAAATTTAAAGCTCTGTGTTTCAGGAAAGGCTTTGGGGGACTAACCCACCCCTGTGAGGCCCCCCTGGTGTTCTGCGCCCTCCCAGACACGGGTGGGGGTGGGATACCCAGAGGGCAGGAGGGAGGAGGGCAGGGCTGGGGCACACTCGCCGGTGCTGTCCGTGGTGCTGCCCAAAGGGCTGTTCCCAGCAATGCGGGGATCTTGTTGGCTCCCGTCAAACTTCTCCCACAAATTCTGATTCACATAAAGGGAAGGATTGGGGGGCTGGGGGTGAAGAAGGGTGCAAAAGATGCAGGTTATCCAGAGGCGGCCCAGAACAGAGGAGCACCTCCCCGTTCTGGGAGACCAGAGATTCGAGACCAGACCTACCTCCACCTCTTATCCTCCCAACAGAGCACCTCCGCTTTCTCCCTCACATTTCCCTCCCCCTCCCCTTCCTCTTCCCTGTTTTAGTGCCTGCTCTCCCTACCCTAGACCTGTGATTCCTGGTGCAGCTGAGCTCCAGACCTCAGGCTGTCCACCCCTGAGCTCCACGGCGCTGACCTGTGCATCAGACTGACGCCAAGGCACGTCCGGGGGCGGAGGGTCTACTGGAGTCCTTTCTTGGACTCCTGCAACACGTCCATGAGTCCGAACTGCTACCAAAGGGTCACTGACAGCCGAGTCTCTAGAAAGTTAGACCAAACAGCAGCACCTGCAGGGAACTACAGACAGCGTTGGCCCCGGAGAAAGAAATTCCTTATTTCCCAACTCATTTCAAAATCAAAGTGGCAGGGATGAAACACTCTCTAAAGATAAAGGTAAAATGATCTGGGTTCAATGGCCTCTTTTCATACAGGCACTGGATCTTACCATTCTGCCCTATGTGCATCGATAACAAACAAACACAAACACTTTCCCAGCAGTGCCCACTTAATTTTCAGCTAATTTTCAGCATTTTGTAAGCAAATGAACTTAATAAATAGTAATTCTTAAGCAAAGGTATGTACATAAAAAGCATGGGTGAATGGCAATATTGGATGTACATTTGTAATATTTGTAAAAAAAAAAAACAAAAACAAAAAAACAAACCTCCAAAACCTTAAAGTATTAATTTACACGTTAATTTGCTTCTAAGTGCTGGAAACTGCACTTCAGTGATATCTGATAAGTGAATGTTTCTGTTAAGTGAATAAAAACATCGAGTAAAGTTGTGCTTCTCTGACTGTTGGCCCTTCTTCATTGAGCAGAGTCCTGGGGGCGGGGGGTCTCTGGAGAATGGTGTGTAGGTTTAGGGAGGGGTCTCAGAGGGTCTGCCTGCCCCAGGGAAGTGGCACATCCACTCTAAACCCAGGGGGTCCCCCAGCCCCGACGCTACCCTCACAGCCGTCCTGTAAACCAGCGACCGAAAGCATCACAAATCAACGTGTGCCTTTGCCCCCATTTCCTCACTGTCAAGTGTGGGGACAACCGTCATCCCCCAGCCTCGAGGGCCATGAGTGGACTCGGGGTGTCGTGGTGCTTTGAAAGGGTAAACACACTGCAAATACTTAAGAGGCTCTGTGCCCCGCCCATATGTGCCACCACACATGAAAGGCGGGCTGGTAGTTCTCCTGCGGAACACTCGTGGACCGAAAACATCACTCAGGTTGTTGGTGGCCTCGGCTCTACAGGACTGTGCATGGCTGAACATTCCAGAGTTCAACCCAACATTTCCCAGTGACACGCTCTGTCCCTTCCTGGGGACCGGCCATGTCACCTGTCACTCTAGCAGTGTGCTGAGCACAGGACTTGTGGGCTACACATAGGACGGCTCGTCTGCAAGTAAGCGTCTGGTCCACCAGTGTCTGAAACTCCAGCACGCGTGCCTTTGGGTGATGATTTCTCGCGTTGTCCACACTTACTTCCACTAACCACAGTGAGACTCCACTCAAGGCAGGACATAGCGGGGCTCAGGTTGAGGGCAGAGGTGAAGGCAGGGGTCTGACACACACGTTCACCCTCGGGCCAGGGCCAGGGAGGACTGGGCAGGTCTCACTGTGAGTTTCCCCCGAGAGAGAGGAAGTCGGGGCCACGGTTACTAGTAAGGAAGAGAGCAGACCTGAGCACACAAAGAAGGTTCAAGACAAGTCACAGACGCATCAGGAGTGTAACACGTCTCAGACGTCACCTGGTCCAAATCACCGAGCTTTGGGAGTCCAGATGTCTGGCGGCAGGGACTGTCACCACTGACCAAAGACCAAAAAAACCTCTGCAGACTGGCCTCCGCGTGTCCCAGAAGTGACTCTCGGCCGGTACCCAACACGCACTCTCACTCCTGGAGGACACCCTCCTGCCAGGGGAGAGCGGCAGAACAGATGGAGAACGTGACGGGTGTGCATGAAGTCTGAGGAGCGAGGTGACCAGATGAGCACCGTGACCGTCGTGCCTTGTCCACTCCACAGCTACTCAGGGCGTGGGCTGGCCTTAACTTGGCAGAAATGCGCTCTCCCAAGTGAGTTTCAGGAAGCCAGTGTCCTTACAGACCCGCTTTCTGGAAACGTCATCCCCAAAGATGGAGGGTGAGAGGACCCGCTCTCCCTCCCTCCCCCTCTCCCTCTCCCCCTGTCCTCTTCCCCCTCCCCACTCTCCTCCCCCTCTCTCTTCCTTCCCCTCCCCTCCCTCCCTCCTCTCCCCCTCTCTCCCTCTTCTCCCTCCCCCTCTCTCCCCCCTCCCCCTCTCCCTGTCTTCTTCCTCCCTCCCCACTCTGCCTCCCCCTCTGCCCCCTCCCCCTCTCTCCCCCTTCCCCTCTCCCTGTCTCTTCCTCCCTCCCCCTCCTCTCCCCTCCTCCCTGTCTCCCCCTCCCCCTCCTTCTCTCCCTGTCCTTCCCCCTCCCCTCTCTCTTCCCTCCTTTCCTCCCTCCCTACCTCCTGTCCCCTCCCTTCCCTCCCCCTCCCTCTCCTTCTCTCACCCCTCTCCCTCTCTCCCCCTCCCTCTTCCTCACATACACACACTCGCACACTCACACTGTCACACACTCACTGTATCACACACTCTCACACTCACACTCTCACACACTCACACTACAGGATACAAAGTCGCTGCTCCGTAAGCCTCCTCCCTGGAAGAGCACGGCTCACGCCCATTCACTCCACACCTACCACCTGCTCAGCAAATGTCCCTTCCACTGCACCTGCCCCTTCAATTACGCCACCACAGCGCTGCCCCAGACGCCCCGGCAGCCAGCCGAGTGACACTCATCAGACCTTCCGTGCGGTGTTCACACAGGCTCCGTGAGCGCAGGCAGTGAGGATCCTGGGACAGCCACTGGGGTCCACCACAGCCCTAGGCCCGCCAGGCCCAGGCCTCAGGAGTAGGCTGGGACCCTCAAGACAAACCCAGGGCGATGCTGTCAAAACAGCAAAGAGACACTGTCTCCTTTCCGAGCAACTAAAGTCACGGAGACGCTCTTCCCTGCTCCACTCTGCCTTTGACAAAATGGGCCTCGGTCACCCGAAATGGCAATGTCCTCCACAATGTGAGATAGCAGCCGGCGGCGAGGGCGGCAGGCCGGCCAGCAGAGCCGGGAAGGGACGGAGGCAGAGGGTGTGGGGCCGGACGGGGCCCTGCGTGCACGGTGGCTCTGATCCCGGTTCGCAGCGTGGGCCTCTCCCCACCCCCCAAGGGTGCACACAGGGGAGACACACGTTATCTTTCAGATACCCAAGGGGACCACCCCCGGAATTCCACGTGCTACCCACACACCCCTGAGTCCAGCTGGGCACTGAGACAGGTGCTCAAGGAGCCACCGCAGGCCCTCCTCCCCCCAGCTTCTATAATAAACAGCGTGTCTTGAGCCTTGCCTTGGACAAGCCACCGTGCTCAGTCCTGAGACAAATAAAAACTATGTGGATGTCTGGTCCCAAGGAGGTGACAGATTACCAGGTGAAACAGAACATAATAAGGTTCAAGTTACAATAACGCCAAAGCCAGACACTGGCAGAATAGAGCCCGCCCAAGCAGGGGTCTGGCACTTGCTAAGGAAGCCAGCTCCTGAGGCCGCAGCACCCGCTAGTCGGACGGTACAGCTGAAGGGCGCGTTTCCATTTTCTAAGGAGTATTAAACTACCCTCTTCGTTGTCATCAGAGAATTTTTATTGCGCTCTGGAGGAGAGAGCCGTGCCAGGAGGACAGTAAAATAGAGGCAGTTCCTATCGGCCTGGAGCCCATAATGTTAGACAGTCAAGGCTGCGGGCTTCAGTAGCAAATACAGAATTTCTCATCACTCACGGCCGTTAAATCCCAAGCAAGTACTGCAAGAATCCACGCTGAATGCCTTCCTAGGTGCTGCTGGAGATTCAGGAGACAAAAGATACGCACATACCAGGAACTCAAGGCAGGTTTTAGAGCAAATATGGTCCCTCCTTTTGAGAAATTCCGGTCAAACTAGGAAAACAAAGTAGCCACTCTGTTCCCTCCTTTTCCCAATCCTGGGTCTACAGTTTACTACCCTTCTGTGCTATCCTCCAAACTCCACTTGTGTTAAGTGGCAACCACCGCGCCCAAAATTTGCACAGCCGACAGCACCATCTCGATCTGAGACCCTTCGTTACCCAGAAAGAAGTGCTGTGCCCTCAGCCGCCACGCCCCGCCCCCAGCCCCTGCCAGCTGCTGGAACCACAGACCTACTTTCCGTGTCCGTACGCCTGCCCACCCCAGCCCGCACGTTCACGGAATCGCAGGGATCAGACACCGTGGGGCCTTTCGCGTCTGCCGCTTTCACCTGGCATCACGTTGTCAAGGTCCATCCGTGTTGTAGGCTGTGCCAGGCCTTCATTCCTTATTTCTGAGTAGCATTCCACTGTATGGACACGACCCGTGTTGTCATCCACCCAGCAGCTGGTGGATCCTCAGGTTGTTTCCACTTTCTTACGATTATGAATAATGCCGCTGTAAACGCTCACGTACAAGTTTTTGTATGGGCACGTGTTTTTGTTTGTTTCTTTTTAAAGATTTTTTATGTTTATTTTTGAGAGAGGGAGACAGAGCATGAGCGGGGGAGGGGCAGGGAGAGAGAGGGAGACACAGAATCCGAAGCCAGCGCCAGGCTCTGAGCTGTCAGCACAGAGCCCGACTTGGGGCTTGAATTCGTGATCTGTGAGATCATGACCAAGTTGGATGCTCAACCGACTGAGCCACCCGGGCGCCCCTTGAATGGGCAGGTTTTAACTTCTCTTGGGTATATACCTAGCAGTGGAACTGCTATAGGTCAGTCAGCGATCCCATAGTTAACACTTTGAAAAATGTAAACCGTCTTCCAAAGTGGCTGCATCTCTTTGCATTCCCATCAGCAGTGCATGAGCTTTCCAATTTTCTCCACATCCTTACATATACCTGTTATTTTTTAACAGAGACTGGCACCTGTCTGTCTTTCTTTGCCATTACAGCCATCAGCGAGCGTCAGGGGGATCCCACTGAGCTCAGGCTGCATTTCCTTAATGACTAATGAAGTTGGGCTTTTCACATGCCTGTTGGTCGTCTGTATGTCTTCTTTCGAGAATATCAGATCCCTTGCCCACTGTGAGTCTGGGTTATTTGCCTTTTTATTGTTGAACTACAAGATTTCTTTGCTTGTTCTGGATACTATTTCCTCCTCAGATACATTACAAAAGTAACTTAAAAGTTTCCCCTCCCTCTCTGTACACTGCTGCTCTACTTTCTTGATGATGTCCCTGTAAGCACAAAAATGTCTAACTTTGATGAAACCCAATTTATCTATTTTTCCCTTTTGTTGCTTATGCCATTGCTTTCATGTGTAAGGGGCTCCTGTCCAACCCAAAGCCAGGAAGATTTCAACCTGTGTCTCCTTCCAGGAGTTGCATAGCTCTTACATTTAGGAAATTTCTCCCCTTTGGGTTAATTCTTACATACGGAGTGAGGTAGGGGTCCAGCCTCACTCCTTGGCATGTGGGAATCCAGACGGCCTATCATTTGTTGAAGAGTGCTCATTCTCCACGGACCGGTCTTGGCGCCCTTCTCAAAAACCAACTGACCATAAATATGAGGAACTGTGTATGGGCTGTAGAAGTTCTTCTGTGGATTCCTCAGGGTCACATCCGTGTACACAGAGACCACCTGACTTCTTCCTTTCCAATACTTACATCTTCTGACTATTTTTCTTGCTTAATTTCCTGGCCAGAACCTTTGGTTCAATTTTGGAAAGAGTAGTGAAAACAGGGGTTTGGTCTTGTTCCAAATCTTAGGGAGGAGGATTTCAGTCTTCCACCATCGAGTGGGAGGTAGCTGCAGGTTACTCGTAGACAGCCCTTAATGGGTGGAGAAAGCTCCCTTCTGCCCCTGGTTTGCTGAGTGGTGGACTTTTCCCAGTGCTTCCACTGCATCTACTGACACCGCCATTTGAGCCCCTATCTAGTGTCCTTTCGTGTCAGCCTGAGGGACTGAGGTGCGTTCTTGCCAAGGCAGGGGTCTGCTGCTGACAGATCCTCAGTTTGTTTATCTGGGGACAGCTAACGTTCTCCAGTTCTGAAGAACTGCTGGCCTTTCACATCTGGCTTCCTGGCTGACCTCTTCTTCTAGCATTTTGAACATGTCTGATGCCTTTTGACCTCGTTTCCGATCAGAAACCAGCTATTAATATTATGGAAGATCCCCTGTATGTGATATTTCTCTCTAGCTTCACTCAAGATTCTTTGTCTTTGTTTTTTCACAGTTTAATTAAGATGTGTCCAGGTACCGATCTCCTTATGTTTATCCTACATAGAGTTCATTGAGACTAATGTTTTTCATGAAATTTGGCAAGATTCTGGTCATTACTTGTTCAAATATTATTTCTGCCCCTGTCTTTCCCCTCTCCCTTAGGACTCATGGCCATGACAGGTGTGTTTGTCACCTGATGGTCTCGAAGGCTCTGTTCATTTTACTTCATTCTTATTTCTCTCTGTTCTTCGGATGGAATCATCTCAATGGACGTATCTTCAAATTCACCGATTATTTATCCTGGCAACGCAAATCTGTTGTTAAGTCCTATGTGTAGCCTGGACAATGCTTCCTCCCAAAGATGTCCCACATCTTAATTCCAAGAACTTGGGTTACCTTAGAGAGCACAGGGACTTTGCATGTGTGATGCAGTTAAGGATCTTGAGAAGGAGAGATTATCCCAGGTTATCTGAACCAGCCCCACTGCAGTCACAAGGGTCCTTACAAAAGACTCCGAGGATCAGAGTGCATAATAGAAGATGCCAGCACAGAAGCAAGAGACACCGGCGATGAGAAGGGACCACCAGCCGAAGAACGCAGGCAGCCTGCAACGCCACAGAAAGCAAGAAGGGCTTCCCCCCCTGCCCCCCGCCCCCCCCACCAAGGCCTCAGGAAAGGACGCAGCCCAACAAAGACCTCACTTTCAGATTGCTGACTGCCAAGACAGCAAGGGAATAAGTCTGTGTTGTTTGAAGCCACTACGTTTACGTTCATTTCTTACAACAGGAAACTAATAAAAGCCCTCTGGTACTTTTTAGCTTCACAGTTCTGCTTGGTTCCTCTTGTGACTTCTGTCTCTTTCCTGCTAGTCTCTGCTTGGTGAGACGACGTTTACGTTAGTGGACTTCATTCTTTAGGCTGGGCTTCCCCCGGTTCGACACATCAAAACAGCTCACTTAAAGTCCCTGTCAGGGCACCTGGGGGGCTCAGCCAGTTGAGCGGCCGGCTCTTGATTTCAGCTCAGGTCATGGGCTCATGGTTCAGGGGATCGAGCCCTGAATCAGGCTCTGTGCTGACAGCCCAGAGCCTGCTTGGGATCCTCTCTCTCGCCCTCTGTCTCTGCCCCTCCCCAACTTGTACGTTCTCTTTCAAAATAAATAAATAAGCAAAAAATAAATAAATAAATAAAAGTAAAATAAAGTCCCTGTCCAGGAATTTAGCATCTGGACTTCCTCAGGGACAGACTCTACTGACTGTTTCTCTTCCTGTGTCACGTGTCTCCTCCTGTCACGTGTGGCCACCAAAGTCTCTGTCCAGTGAGCTTGGTAACCAGCTAACAGAGCCCTTCAACAATCACCATAAATGCCGTGAACCAGTAAGATGCCCGGTGTTTGTGGAGGACTCTGGGAGCACGTGGGAGCACGCCTTTACTGCCCCGACAGGCAGCTTACGACTGCGTCTCGGCCCTCCACCCTCTCCCTGTGCAGAGCCTTGAGCTCAGCCAGGAGGGGGAGATCAGGACCGACTCGGGTCTTCCCGGGCACGGAGTTGTGCGCAGACCTTCCAGACCCCCAGGACTGGGCGAGCTTTCCCAAAGCCCTCTGTGGACATCCATTTCCGCAGCCTCTCCTGTTCAGTTTTTGGTCAGCTTCTTATGTGTCCTGTGACTGTCACCCCAGGCAGCTGTGATGGGGAGCAGTTGCTTTCTCCCTAAAAACCGGCCCGGGGAAACAGGCTGTTCACAGGGCAAGTTGTGGGTCAGACCAAAGGAAGACAAGACCTGTGAGGCAGGGTTCCCGGGGAGGTAGCACTTTTGACAACAGTCACATGGCGATGCTCTGGGGACAGGGCTCTTGGGGAGCTCTCTCCAGTGGTGACCAGGCTGCAGTATCTTGCACTGCTGTCACTGTGAGGCTGGGGGACAGGGACAGCTGAAGTTAAACCAACACTAAACTTGCTATTTCTACCAAGATTCAAGATTCAGGCACTTTCCCTTGAATTGCTGCAGTCTTTGGGCATTTTCCAGAGCTCTGCAAAGGGTGATTGTGACAATTTTTGTCAGTGTTCTCACTGTTTTCAAAGAGAAGGTTTTCAGGGGTCCCCACTCTCCACTCCCGAAGTGCCATAGCAAAGCTGCCTGCTTGTACGGTCAGGGTCCTGGCTGTGCACATACTAAGTAGAGGGAAAAGCCTGAGCTTCAGCTTCTGTTCCAGAAGTTACGCTGTACATCATTAAACATCTGAGAGAACCCCTTGGTTCCCCCATGAAGCTTCCCAATCTTTGTTACCTGCTCCAAAGATCAATCTTTCTTACAGAAGAAGAGGCTCTGTCCTCTGTTGAGCATTTTTTCATGAACAGAGATAAGTTTTCCTATCCATTTAGCCATAATAGCTCCAGAACATCTGAGAGCTTGAAAACGGCTAATGGAAAGCCATGCACAATGTGTCATTAAAAATGATTCACTAGAAATACAGCTTTTCAAAAGCCCAAATATAATAAACATCGGACTATGTGTGTTGACCTTACAGGACACTAGACAATGAAATTTCAAGAAAAAGAAGCAAAACGAATAAGGAGTTAAAAATAAGAAACAAAGCTGTCATTATTTACAGATGGTAAGATTTTAAATACAGAAAGTTCAAGATAATTTACATATAAATCATCAAAGTTAAAGGGAGAATGTATAAGATATAAATACACTTTGTTTACTTCTATTCCTGTGACATTCTGGAAAAGGCAAAATCATCAGGCCAGAAAACAGAACAGGCAATGCCAGAGCATGGTGGGTGGCGGCTGCAAGGGAACCACGGGGGAAATTTTAGGGTGGTGGGCCTTCCCGTACGGTCCCCGGGTGGTGGGCCTGTTCTGTATGGTTCTGGGTGATGGAAACTTGACTGTGCATTTGCCCAAACCCACAGAACTGGACAGCATGAAGAGCGAACTTTCCAATGCAAATATAAAACAAGGTCCTAGAATGGAATATGACAAGTAAATCTAAAATGACATCTGAATGACAAGCGTACGATATAACTTCACTCTAGAGAGTAGATTAAAGATGGAGGTGCCTACCAAAGTAGCTGCTATTGGGACTAGAAACTAAAGACGGAAGAACCGAACCCGACTCTCTGCATCTGTTTGTCACAGGGTGTGAGCTACCAATTCTGAACATAGTCTCCTTCTGTCCTAGAGATGAACAAACAGAGACAGTGGACGTGGGGGCCTGGTTTCTCCATGTTGGGGACAAGGCGCAAGTAAGTGAGGATGTGGGAGGTTAGAACACATGCTTTCATCAGAAACATCAGCAAAAATCCGTGTTTCATTTATAGAGAGGGATGAGGGGTGGACAGATAAATGATAAAGAAACAGGGTACACACACATGTTCACACAGGCATGAGTCGCTCTGTCAGCTGCGTGGTAACGTCACCAGTGACGCCCCGTAGCAACAAGCACACCAAATGCTGGGGTCGTGGTTTCTAAATATTCTCCAGGACAAGGAGGATCGTATTTCTCCATGATTCTTCGGAGAACCGGCTGACTCTGGGGTTGGGGCAGAGAAAGATGATCCCAGAACATCTTTTTGTAACAGAAAGAAAGACGTTGCTGAATAAAAAGAAACCCATAATTATGGGCGTACATCAAAGGGACAAAAGAGTCAACTTGAAAGGAACCTAAATAGAAAAAAAAAAAAAACAAAACAGAACAGAACAACTGGAGAAGTACAGTGAATAATGTAGTATTGGGTCATAACCCAAAGTATAAAACAAATACCCATGAGTCCAGACGGATACAAGTAAATGACTGCATAAATGAAGGGTGAAGAGGAGACTGAGAGCCCTTAGAAGATTTCCAGGAGCATATGGACACACTCTCCAACCCGAGCTGACAGTGGGCTAGACTTATTCACTTACTCCAAGGAACAGATTATGGAAGGGAAAATTGGTAACCTCACCGTGGACAGAGGGGCTGGTACCACCTTCATCAAGGTTTATCATCCCCAGTGATAAGTCACGTTGCTATGACACATCCTGATATCATGCAATGAGAAAGCGGTATCTTCCCAAACACCCACACCTGAAGTCTAAACTTGAGGAAGACACCAGAGAAACTGAATCTGAGGGACACTGCACAAAACTAACAGTCTTCAAAACTGTCAAGGCCACAAGAAACAAGCGAAGACTGAGGAGACTAAGCAGCTACACACGTTGGGGGTCTCAGACAGGCCCTGGGACAGAGACAGACATAGTGGGAGAGCCTGCGAGACCCAAGTAAAGTCTGGAGCTTACTCACACTGGTGTGTCCTTGTTAATCCCTTAGTGTGGACAAGCATGCCACGGTCGTGTAAGATGTAAGGAATCCAGGTGACAGGTACACAGTAACTCTTTGTACTACATTTTCAACTTTTCTGTTGATCTAAAATTATTCCAAAATAAGCAATATATGGGGCACCTGGGTGGCTCAGTCGGTTAAGCATCCAAATGTTGATTTTGGCTCAGGTCATGATCTCACAGTTCCTGAGTTCCAGCCCCGCATCAGGCTCTGCGCTGACAGCACGGAGCCTGCTTGGGTTTCTCTCTTTCTCCTCCTGCCCCTCCCTGACGTGTGCACATTCACTCTCTCTCAAAACAAGTAAACATTTAAAAAATAATAAGCAATAGATGAAAAAGAAATTTGAGATTTCAGCAAATTTTCCAACGTAAGAGCAACACACACACAAAAAAACAACTGCATTTCTTTTTATGAACAATAAATCGTTTAAAAATAAACTTTTAAAACACCATTTACTAAAACATTACAATTATGAAGTACCCAGGAATAACTAACCACAGATGTTTAAGACTTTATGAGAAAATTATAAAACTTCATTGAGAATTATTAAAAATAGAAAGACCTAAATACACACAGTGTTAGCCCACGTTCTTATATTGGAAGACACGTTCCTTTAAAACATCAATTCTCTCCAAATTGACCTCCAGATTCAGTGGATGCCAATCCAAACTCCCAACAGACTTTTATGTTTTAAACCCTAGGTTTTCCCTATTAAATGCAAAGCTTACAAAACTTGGTTAATCAAGATATTGACATGGGGATTGGGAAATAGGCAGATCAGAATACCACGAGCCCAGACACAGGGCGGGATACGTGTCCACAGATGGACGCTGGGTAAGTGTCCGAGGGGACTGTGTGGGTCACTGGTGCCGGGACCACTGAACATTCACGTGGAAAACACAGGAAGGCGTGCTCTGATCTCCCGCTCTATGTAAAAGTTGATTCCAGTTGTGTTGGAGGCCAGGTGTGGAATCTTTTGCAAGATTACACAGAAAACTACCTTTGTAACCTTGGGAAAGGGAAAAATGTCAATAACGTAGATACAAAAAACAAAACCTACAAAGGAAAATATTGAAAATTTGACTCCATTAAAACTTTTTAGGGGCACCTGGGTGGCTCAGTAGGTTAAGCATCTGACTCGGTTTCAGCTCAGGTCAGGATCTCACAGTTCATGGGTTCAAGTCCCACGTCGGACCGTGCGCTGACAATGCAGAGTCTGCTTGGGATTCTCTCCCCTTCTCTCTCTCCCTCTCAATCTCTCTCTCTCTGCCCCTCCCCTGCTTGCTGTCTCTCTATCAAAGATAAATAAACATTGACAAGATCATTTGGAGAGACTTGAGCAGAGCAGGAACCAAGTGCGGGGCGTGCTGAGGGCAGGGCCCGTGTGACTGCCCAGCCACCCCCATGAACTAGCTGTACTTGTTAGCGTAGCTGAACAAGGGACATCAGATAGCCCAGCAACTCAGTGTCAGGGAAGATGCCCACAAAATCCTGTGCCCACCCACCAGAGACTTAGGAAAGCTCACCCGTAGCCCTGTACCCAACAGCACGGCTGTTCACGCACTCAGGCTGTCCCCTCCTTGTGCCCAGGCTGGGCCTGGGACTGGCAGACTTAGTGTAAACATGGACCTGTGAACACCTGGCTGGGGCCCACCCTGCTGACAACTTCCTCCAAGTCTCCCGATGGCTGCGCCTGGGAGGGCCCTTCCCGTAACCAGGCCAGGCCGTGAGTTCACAGACAATCTTGTCCACAGCGCGGGTGAACTCTGCGCGCTGCCAGACCCCTCAGTGGCCGTGAAGCAGGCATCCTTGTCACCAGCCCAGCAGGGGACAGCCACTGCATGGGAAAAGCCAGTGAGCACGCCCAGCCCGGCCGGTACCCACAGAACCAGGGGAGAAATGGGCAGAGGGGCGCGAGCCACTGAGTTGGGAAGAGACGAGCGGGGCCACCCACCGTCCTCCACTGCAGCTTGGACACGTGTGGCCAGAACTGCTTGTGTCCTGGAGGGTGAGGCCTGGGAGCGTAACAGGACACAGATCCACTTACATGAGACTCAAACACAGGCACATCTGAGCAATCACGACTCAAGGGTTCTATTTCCATTAAAGCTACAAAGAAATGCAGAGGAGTAGTGTCACAGACGTCCAGACAAAGGTCACGTTTAGGAGAAAGGAAATCGAGTAGGACGGGCAGGTCTGGGTTACTGGCAACACTCTACCTTTAACTCAAGTACAAGTGCCCTGTCCCTCCTAAATGTCACACTACACCTTGTCTTTAAATCCTATGCAGGCATTTAAGGCGCTGCCTGATAGATGTGGTCAATTTCCGCTTAAAGTTTTTGTTTTTAGAGCAACACCATTCCTAGGTGCTTTTTGTTCCTTTGCTATGGTTTTATTAGTGTATCAAAGATAAGGGTAGTGACTACACAGCACGTATCCTGTGATGGGGAAGGGGTTGCTCACAACGGCGGGTTCGGGATCCCGCCTTTGCGTGTGCAAGACCTGAAGGCATGGGAAGTCGCTCCGTCGGGACTGAAGACCTGAGGCAGCGCTACTCACAGAGGCACGGAACATGCCGGAAGCATCCACAGACAGGAATTCCCACCTGGGACGTGGTGGCATGTCCTGCATCCTGACCGCCGTGGGATCGAGCACGCTGGCACGTGAGAGGCGGTGTGCACGGCACGGGGGCGGTGGCTCCCCGTCCCCAGAACCAGCCCAGAGCCACGGGGCTGCGTTCCCGTCACCTGCCCCTCCTTCCGGGCTCGGGGACACAGTGGTCCCCCACAGCCTTGCTCTTACTCCGCCCCATTCCTGAGCACCTCACACAAAACCACGGGGCCACAGTGGACAGCTGACACCACGCTTCCTTATTTTTCAAAATAAAGCCAAGCGTCAGCCTGGATTTTGGAAATTCCACGAGAGGCCTGCCCAAAATCGGCCCTGGGGCTCCCACAGGGGTGGGAGGTGTGGACCACCGGCACCAGGACCCTCTGAAGGGGAAAATTAATCAGCAGACGGCCGTCCCAGAAGCTCATTCTCCTCTTCCAACCGACACAAGTAGACGTCTTCACGGGTTTCATGTTAATTCCTCACGCCGTGGCGCGAGGCCAAACCCTGGGCACCTGGCACGTGTCGGATGCCTCAGGGACAGACAGACAAGGTCAGCGCACTCTCGGGCAGCACGCACCCCAGGAGAAATCACACGGCTCACTCGGGAGTCAGGAAGACAGGCCGCCCCCACCCTGGGCCCACACAGCAGGTGCGCTGTCCCCAGCGGCTTTGCGTGCCAGAGAAGGAAAGGTGGCTCTGAGGGCTATCACCGAGAACTCGGGTGAGACAAACGCAGTGTCCAGGGCTGGAGCAGGCTTCATCGCGCAGGTAAACACTGGCTGTACAAGACGAAGAGAACTTCGTGGAATACCCAAGAACTTCATCTTGTGAGATTGAAAATTCAAAAATCTTTAATGTTAACCTTATAAAACAATCAAATTCCTATATGTTCTGTCTTCTTAATGCTTTATTTACTTTCGAGAGAGAGTGTGCACATACAAGCAGGGGAGGGGGGGGAAGGCCAGAGAGAGAGGGAGAATCCCAAGCAGGCTCCACGCCGTCAACACACAGCCCAAACTGGGGAACCATGAGATCATGACCTGACCTGAAGTCAGACGCTTAACCGACTGAGCCACCCAGGCGCCCCGAATTCCTAGGTGTTCTTTAGTCTATTGGCGGACATTCCTTTGATCTACTTCTGTGTGCATTTACTACTACTGCACAGCTTTAATCACTATAGATTTTTAATCTCTAGCAACCCCCATCAACATTTTCATGACTAGTTTTACTCACTGCTCGCTTCTGGATTAACTCGTCTAGAATCCTATTCCAAGTTTTATTGGGATTAATTAAATTCATGGACTAACTTTAGGGGGACCGATGACTTTTTGGTGTGGAGACTCCTTGCCAAAAGTGTGGAATGCTTTTCCATATGTTCAAATTTTTAAAACATTTTCCGCCTTTTACCCTTTTTTTTCCACCCCCACCCCCACCCTGTCAACCACCAATCTGTTCCGCACCTTTAAGTTTATTCTGGTTTTAGACTCCACATACAAGTAAGACCATACAGTATTTGTCTTTATGGCTTCTTTCACTTAGCAGAACGCCCATGACATCCACCCGTGTGGGAAGATCTCTTTCTTTCTCATGGCTGAATAACATTCCGTCGTATACACACCACATCTTCTTTACCCACTCATCCGTCGACAGACACTTAGCTTGTTTCCAGGTCTTCGCTACCGCGAATAATGCTGCAATGAACAGAGGGTGCAGATATTTTTTTGAATTAAGTGTTCTCATTTTCTACAGATAAATACCCAAAAGCTGGATGGCTGGATCATAAGGTAATTTCATTTTTAACTTTTTGGGGACCCCCCATACTGGTTTTGGCAGAGCGGCTGCACCAGTTTGCACTCCCACCAGCAGTGCAAGAGGTTCCCCTTTCTCTGCATCCTCGCCAGCACCTGCTGTTTCTTGTGTGTCGGATCCCAGCCATTCTGACAGGTGTCAGGTGGCACCTCCTTGTGGTCTGCATTTCCTCGATGGTCGGTGACACTGAGCACCTCCTCACGTACCTGTTGGCTACCTATTTGTCTTCTTTGGAAAGGTATCTCTGCCCATATTTCAATCAGATTGGGGTTTTTTGCTTTCAAGTCGTAGAAGTTCTTTATATATTTTGGAAATTAGCCTTTTATCAGACATGTGATTTCCAAGTACTATATTCCCTGTAGGCTGCCTTTTCACCCTGTGGATGGTTTCCTTTGCTGAGCGGAAGCTTTTTAGTTTGATGTGGTCCCACCTGTTCACTGTTGTTTTTGTTGTCTTTGCTTTTGGCGTCAGGTCCAAAAACTCGTCGCCAAGACTGATGACAAGGCGCTTACTGCCTGGGGTCTTAGATTTAAGACTTTCATCCGTTCTGACGTTATGTTTGTGCACGGTGGAGGACAGTGGCCCAGTGTCATTCTTCAATGCTGCTGTCCAGTTCTTGCAACGCCATTTGTGGAAGAGCCTGTCCTTTCCCCATTGTGTGTTCTTGCTCCCTTGTCGTGAATTAATTGGTCACGTAGGTGTGGGTTTATTTCTGGATCCCATCCTGTTCCGCCAAGTTACGTGTCTGTTTTTGTGCCAGGACCATGCTGGTTCGATCGCTAGAACTGTGTGACGTAGTTTAAAATCAAGGAGCTCGATGCCTCCAGCTTTGTGCTTTCTCACGACTGCTTTCAACTTTCAGAGTCTTTTGTGGTTCCACACAAACGTTAGGGCTTGTTCCAGCCGTACGGATAAACGTCGTTAGAATCCGGACAGGGATTGCACAGAATCTCCACGGTGCTTTGGGTAGGATGGACGTTTTAACAACACTGGTTCTTCCAATCCTTAAGAATCTTAAAGATGTGTGTCCTCTTATACTAGACCCCAGTTTAATCTTCCCATTTCTAAACATTACAACTTTTTAAAAACAGGATTGATTACTGAATAGCACAGAATCTCTGACATCTGGAGGCCGCAATCCCTGTCTCCTCAAGAATTACATTTTACATATCAAATAGCAGTGGGACATCAGAGATGTGTATCAAAACAACCAGAGAGGGACAGAGCTCACAGGACATGGGCCATGAGATGGAAACTACCAGAACCGGCTGTGGGAACAGGGCTCATCATCCTCTTCTGCTTTTGTGCATGTTTGCAAATGTCCATAACAAGCAGTTTAGGAAGAAGAGAAAAGGGAAAAGGAAACGGTCAATACTGCTGCCCAGGCAACAGAGAATTATGTATTTACTGCCTTCCCTTCTGCCTTGTAAGACGACGACCCAAGAGCGGATGGCGGGTCTCAGGCGGGAGGGGTGCTGCTCCAGGGCCCTCCGTCAGAGAAGGAAGGGCAGGGGGACACCCTGCGTGTGCCCAGGGGCAGCACTCGTCCACAGGGTGCCGTCACCCCCATTCCATGTCCCCAGCGTGTGTGCATACACACGTGACGCACACGTGCACGAGTGTACATGGGTGACGTGAGCGCTGCACGTGTGTGCCTGTGTGTGGTGTGTGCAGTGCACCACAAGCACATGCGTGTGGTAGGTGGTCACGTGCGGCATGCGGGTCACGTGCGGTTACACGTGGGGCGTGTGCACGCATCTGGTGTGCTCACGCAAGCCTGTGGGTGTCCCGTGTGATGGACGTGCACGCACGTGCACTGGAGAGAGCGAGCCCTGGGCAGCCGTGGGATCACATGTGGCTCCCAGCTGCCCTCCCTGCCTCTGTGGCAGCCACTCACCAGGTCCGCACAGCCCTCCTTCCCGAGTTTCCCTCAACCCTTTGCGCATGCCACATATGGTGCCATCACTGAACTCCCCTCGACTGCCCCGTTCCTCTAGGACCTTCAGTGACTTGACTCTGTCTGTCATCCTGCCAAGGGCTGCCCCGTCCCCTCCTCCCCAAGCTCTCCCTCCAACACTGTGGCCCCGCGTCCCACCCAACAAACGTGCATGGATGGCCCACGTCCTGTGTAAGCCTCTCACGTTGTCAGTCTTTCACAGGACAACAGTGAGATGTATCCTGTGCACCTGCTATGGTGCCTGACACACTGGACAGCCGTGAGGAGGGGAGGCCCGGGAATCGCGTCCTCCCTGCATGGTGTGCAAACCCCTGTCCTCAAGTTACAACTCCTGAGCTTGTTTATGCGTCTGTGTCACTAGCATAAGGCCCGTCTTCTGGACTCAAGGTGACATCTGGATTCTAGCGCCTAGCGTGTGAGCGGTGAGCGTCTGCCCGGACACGTGTGCCAAGAAGGGAGAGGCCTGTGGCGTAATGCTCACGCTGCGGGTGCCTCAGTGAAGGACAGAGAAAAATGCCTACGACCCTGAGTGCTGTGTCCACACCCTAATCCTGACGCTTATGGATTATGGCCAAAGTCGTGAATCTCTGAGTCTCCACACCCTCATCTTTAGAATGAGGTCTCTGCCTGGTTGTTGCCGATGTTCAATTTCTGCTCGAGTTCCAATTACCTTTTTCCGCCGTGGTTATCTGCACGACCTCTCAAGTGGAAAAATATCGCGTCCTTACTAAACGCTAAACAAACAAAAAGCCTCCAAGAGCGTGCCAGGAGCTGGGAGAGATTAACAAGAAGCCAACCATCCAGGGCCAAATAAATGTCCGTCCTCTCCTTAGACTGCTTCTCCAGTCCTGTCCCTGTGCCTCAGCACCTCCCACCCAGCCTGCCCGGTCCAGACGCCCCTGCCTGTGCGTGTCTCCACCTCCGTCTGTCTCTGCCTCTGTCTCTCTCACCCTCTCCCTGCCTCTGCCTCTCTGTCTCTAACACACACATTTTGTCTCTTGGGCCTCGAACGTCAGGTCAGCACCGCACCCGGCTTCATCCGCTCAAGAACCCACGAGCGGGTGGCATCACGCAGACACGGCTGCCCCTTCGCCGGCTTCCCTCTGGGATTCGTCTGTGCTCCCGTCTGTACAAGAAGAGGGGTCTCCGTCAGGATCTCCGCTGCAGGCACGGAGCTGTTCACGTGGACATACCAACTGACGGACAACAGAAGGGGCATGTCCAGAAACGCGCCGTGCCCCTCACTCGACGGGACCCCACACCCGCACACGGAAATCGGGTGGGGACACAGGTGCGCCCCTGCGTGACCTTCTCTGTGGCCCTGCCTGGGACAAGCCACTTGTTACACAGCACATTGTGAACATGACGTCGAGCTGACGGGAGAAACTCCCCAGGTGCAGAAGCAAAAGAGCGAACACGCAGCGTCCTGACGAATTCATCCTGCCTTCCTACTGCTGTGTATAGAGGCCAGAGGGGAGGCCGCCCGGTCCAGGGGTGTCGTCAGGGCACAGGCCCAGCTGCGTTAAAACGGGCTGCTGACGGGCGTACCTCAGAGCAAACACCAGCACACTCCCTCTCGGTGCCTCTGGGCGCAGAGGTCACACGGCAGGTCCTCAAGGAGCCCGAGACAGAGGACGCGAGCAGCGCAGGACCAGCAGGATGAGCTGGGCCCCGAGCGGTTCACTGCGACTGCGAACCAGGCTAGTTACGGAGAAGACACAGGGAAGGGGCAGCGTGTGGTCACCCGGACCAACGAGCCCCTGGCAGCCAGGGAGTCCCTGGCTGTCAACCTCAGAGGGCAAAACAAAGAAGTCAAAACAAGACAACACACTCATCTGGACATAACACCAGACAAATGTGTGTTCCCAGGACCCACAGGCACCTTGTCTGTTTGTGCCTCAAACAACACAGGAAGAGCTGCTGTCTCCTCCCCAGGCTCCACCAGCTTGTCTGGACCCGGACACCACCCCGTGCGGCCCGAGACCTCGGATGGATCCAAGGTCTCAGGACGAATCTGAAAACCAGGAAACGTTCAAATAATAAGCAGCTGCTGTGTCCCACCCTCGTGGCCGGACACACTGGGACACAGAGCCACCACCGGCCTCCCGCACGCCTCCCGCCACTCCAGCCACGTCACCCGTGCGAAGGCCCTGCCCAGAAGGGGTGGCTCTGTGGTTCGGACTGTTTTCAGGTCAATTCTTCAGCATCACGTGAGCTGCACTCCCTTGAAAACTGGGATTTCAGCATTTCAACGTTTGGAGAGATCTCTTACCTCCCCATCTGTCCGGCAAACTTCCCTAGAATGAAGATCATATTTGGACCCTGATGACCATAATAAATTGACAGGAAACCCAAAAACCGGAAATGGGGACACACAGGATGCTTGCTCACATGAAACCACTTCTGTCCAATTTGTAGAGAAAAAGAGAGAATCCAGGCTAGTAAATGCACGTCCAGGGAACAGCGAAGCCGGGCCGATGTTCGCACCTGTAAACGCAAGGAAGAGCTCAGGAGCTCAGAACTACATGCGTGTTTTACAACATTGTGTAACTAAACCTCGTTCACACTGTAGGCACGGAAAGGAGATTCTTTAAGCGGTGACCTAAAATGTGCACCAGCGGCGATCCAGAATCACAGCCCCAGGAATGTCTGCATCTCAAACCCTGGACTCCGGGGACGTGTCGCAGCTGCCCTATACGCAGCCCGTGGTGCAGGGACCCTCAGTCAAGGTCAACGGTTGAGAAAAGGCAGGCTGTGGGAGATGGTCCTCGTCCCTTGTCTCTCCTCCCTCCACAGAGACCGTCAGAGCCACTCAGCCCAGAAACCCAGCTCGCCAGCCAGGCGTGACCCACAGGATGCGCCGACGCGCACACTGCAGGGCATTGTGCACAAGGCAGTCTCCACCCTGTGACGCTGGCAAACACTGATAACGGCCAAGGTGACCCATTTGCCACCTGGCGTTGCCCACGGCCGAGAACAGGGGACAGAAGACGGGCTCCCTGGGAAATCGCTGCTGCCACGTCTCAGGTCAAGTCAACTTAAGAGGTACTAATGACCATTCAGAAGCTAACAACGTTGGTTGTTGTTTTCACACATTAAAAATTGTTTCTCGGGGCGCCTAGGGGGCTCAGTCGGTGAAGTGTCCAACTTCAGCTCAGGTGATGATCTCTCACGGTCTGTGAGTTCAAGCCCCGCGTCAGGCTCTGTGCTGACACCTCAGAGCCTGGAGCCTGCTTCAGATTCTGTGTCTCCCTCTCTCTCTGCCCCTCCCCTGCTCGAGCCTTGTCTCTCTCTCTCTCTCCCTCTCCCAAAAATAAGTAAACATTAAAACAATTTTTTTTCTCAAGATTTGGAGCAGTTCACCGAGGAGATGTTAGCTAGCCCCTAACACGGTGAGCAGAAGCACACAGTCGACCGCAGGGGTGAGGGCAGCGTGAGGGGCGGAGGCCGGGGCAAGTGTCCACGTTCCCAGCAGTCTCCACCTCCGGCCGACGCCACGGTTCCTGGCGGGTCTTAGAGTCCGCTTGAGGGTAGAACACACAGCAGTCACACTGAAGCATCACCCATGCTGCAACAGAGGTCTGGAGGAAACGCCAAGATTACTCTTACAGGCTCCAGGGACGCGGGAGAATAGGAAGTAATACGAGCACCTTGATACTGATAAATTCAACAGCTCTGATGAAGCACACGCGTTCTTGAGAAACACTACAAAAGCTTACTCGGGCAGAAACATAACCTGAATAAGCTTCTGTTCATTTAGAGTTACCCCCCCCACACACCCCACATACACACAAACACAGGAAACTGCAGGCCACGACTTTACTAGTGAATTCTGGCAAACATTTAAGGGAGAGATAATAGCAACTCTACAAAAACTCTTACAGAGAACTGCAAAAGAAGGCTTCCAAAGTCATTCTATGAGGCCTCCATTACATCAATGCCAAAACCAGACAATGGTACAAGAATGGAAACAGACCGGTATCTCTCGTAAGACACCAAAATCCTCAACATAGTAGTAGCCAGTGATGCCCGCCAACATACAAAATCGTACAATATGGGGGCACCTGGTGGCTCAGTGGGTTGAGTGTCCAACTCTTGGTTTCGGCTCAGGTCATGATCTCACGGTTCAGGAGTTAGAACCCCACGTCAGGCTTTACACTTGCCTCGGGCTTTCTCTCTCCCTCCCTCTCTGCCCCTCCCCTATTCGTTCTCTCTCAAAATAAACTTAAAAAACAAGTATTAAAATTTCTAAAAGAAACAAACAAAAAAAGAACTTAAACACAGAGGTCCTACTCAGATTTCAGGAGATGTTGCCATTCAGACACAGGTGCACTGACAGTGCAGAGCCTGCTTGGGATTCTCTCTCTCCTTCTCTCTCTGCCCCTTCCCTACTCTCACACACGCTAACTTTCTTAATAGTACGTTCTGACAAAATAGGGTTTATCCCAAAAAGGCAAGGTTGGTTCAATATTCATATAAATCCATCAATCTAAAGCATCGTATCCGCTAACTACAAAAAAACAGTCGAGATTACCTCAATAAACACACAAAAATGGCAACTGAGGAAAACCCCACATCTGTTCCTGCTAAAGACCCTTCAACAATCATGAGGAGTTACTCCAATGGAGCGAGCACATGTGCAAGCACTGCTAACGTGGCAACTCGTGGGTCAAACAGGGAGGATTTTCTCCCCATCAGAAACGACGCAGGTCGCCGTCACCAGCTCTTTCGGCACCACGCTGGGCTCCAGCCTGTGCAGGAAGACAAGGTGAGAAAGTGACAGGACCCCCTATGAAGACAATCCAGGGGACGCCTGGGTGGCTTAGTCGGTTAAGTGTCTGACTTTGGCTTAGGTCACGATCTCTTGGTTCACACGTTGGAGCCCCGCGTCGGGCTCTGTGCTGACAGCTCAGAGCCTGGAGCCTGCTTCGGATTCTGTGTCTCCCGGTCTCTCTCTTCTCCTCCCCGGCTCACACCGTCTCTCTCTCTCTCTCTCTCTCTCTCAATCTCTCTCAAATAAGTATTAAAAAAAAAAAAAGAAGACAATCCAAAAGAATCTATTTTAAAATCTGTTTGAAGGGTGACTTGGTGGCTCAGTTAAGGGTCCGAATCTTCATCTCAGGGTTGTGAGTTCAAGCCCCAAGTTGGGGTCCGTCTGGGCGTGAAGGCTGATTTAAATAAACAATACATTTTTTAAAAATCTGTTAGAACAGGTGAGTTCGGGAAACCCTTCGGGCTGAGGGACAGATGTACTCCCCCCGCCCCAACCTTTACTGTTGGGGAAAAGCTGTCTTCTCCCTTACTCCTGCGGATCCAAAATTGGAGACTGGCGCTCTTTCCTTCTGAGGCGCCTATTCCACTCTCCCCTCCTGCAGCTTGTGTGGTTCCCGATCACCGCTCCTCTGTAGGCGGCGTGTGTTTTCTCTGGCTCCTTTCAAGATCTGCTCTTTTATTGGTTTTTTTTGTGTTTCTCTTTTTAACGTTTATCCATTTTTTGATATAGAGAGACAGAGCGTGAGCAGGGGAGCGCCAGAGAGAGGGCGACACAGAATCCGAAGCAGGCTCCGGGCTCCGAGCCGTCGGCACAGAGGCCCACGCGGGGCTCGAACTCACGGACCGCGAGATCATGACCTGAGCTCAAGTCGGACGCTCAACCGACTGAGCCCCCCAGGCGCCCCTATTGTTTTTTAAAGGCTTTATCTTTAAGGAATTTCTGCGCCCAGCGTGGGGCTTGAACTCACAACCCTGAGATCAAGAGTCGCAGGCTTGACACTGAGCCACCAGACACCCCAGTGCCCTCAGCTGTCATTTGATTTGCCCAAGTATTGACTTCCTGGCATTTACTCACCTGCTACGCCCTGACTTCCTTGATTTGTGGTTTTGTTTGTGTCATTGATTTGGGGAAATTCTCAATTAGGATTTCAAATCTTTCTCCCGCTCTCTTCCCTCTTCTTCCACTGTTCCCGTGTGTGTGCGTGTGTGTGTGTGTGTGTGTGTCACACCTTTCTATAACCGTTCAACAACACCTGGGCATTCCGTTCTGCTTTGTTCACCCTTCTTTCTCTTTGCTTTTCAGTTTGGGAAGTTTCTATCGACTGATCTTAAAGCTGTCTTGAGGGTTTCCTTCTTCGGCTGGGTCAGGTCTACAGAAAGAGCCATCAAAGACCTTCATTCCTGTGAGTGTGTCTTTATTTCTAGTATTTCTCTCGATTCTTCCTTGGAGCTCCCCCTCTGTTCACGTTCCCCACCTGCCCTTTCCACACGGCCTTGGGCCTTGGGCATGTGCCTCGTGCTGCCTTCAGCCACACCCAGGTCTGCCGCGATTTCACAGGGCGCCTGGGCCCTGGGCCGTGACCCCCCGGGGCCGCTCAGGCACCCTTGCCCTTGCACAAGACAGGGCGCAGCTGCGGTGAGGCTTCTCCCTCGGTGAGGAGGCATCTGGGGTGAATGCAGAGCAGCTATCCCTCCCCGCCTCCGGACCAGAATGACGGGCTTTCCTCTGATCTTCCCAATGGGAACTTTGGGAACTCAGCGCTGCCCCTGGAGACAACAGCCACTGGCTGGGCCCCAGGGGCTTGAACTCTCCAGCCTGACCACCCTCGGCCCCGGATGGGCTCCCGCTCCAGCTGCCTCTGTGCACCTGCTGCGTCTCCAGTTTTCACGGCAGCGGTGTGTCCTCTGCCCTCAATTCTCTAGTGGACCTCAGAAGAGTCACTGACTTCGGTCCGTTCGCCTTTTCTCTCGTTATGAGGGAAGAAGAGAGAACTTCTGAGCTTTCCACGTGTCACAGCAGAAACCACAAGTCTCCAGAACGAGCCCTTTGGAAACTGCAGGGCAGTTTCTTCTCAAGAAAAACACTCTCTCCACATGGCCCAGCGGTTCCACTCCTGGGTGTCCGCCCAGCAGCAGCGTGTCAGTGCGTGAACACAGGGCTGACACGCGTGCATTCCCACCAGCTTTACCTGGGACAGCCAAAGGCTGAAAACAACCCACACCTCCATCAACAGGGACGTGCATAAACAAACGTGGTAACATCCATGCAAACGACACCAGTCGGCAATAAAGCGGAACACATTCACATATGCAAGACCAGCTTTTGTGGAAGAAGACAAAACTCAGCACAAACTGCGTAAGTGCGTTTACATAAAATTATAGAAAATGCAAAATAAGCTTCAGTGACAGAAAGTGGACAGGGTGGTCACCAGGAACGGAGTCTGGAGGGGCAGCAGGGAGGAAATGCAGACAGGCATGAACAACTGGGTGACAAGCTGCATTTATCTTGACTGTGGCAAGGTCTTCATGGGTGAATATGTCAAAACCTACCCAATCTTACACTCTATAAATGTTCAGCGTATGCTTGATCAACTATACCACAATAAAGCTGTTTTTAAAAAGAGCAAAAAATAGGGGCGCCTGGGGGGCTCAGTCAGTTGAGTGCCCAACTTTGGCTCAGGTCATGATCTCACAGTTGGTTCATGAGTTCGAGACCCACGTCGGGCTCTGTGCTGACAGCTCAGAGCCTGGAGCCTGCTTTGGATTCTCTCTCTCTCCCTCATCTATCTCTCTCTCTCTCTCTCTCAAAAATAAACACTAAAAAAAACTTTTAAAGAGGAAAAAAATAAAATTAGTTTCATGTAACACTTAGGGATTGGTTATAGAATATACAGAATTACTGGGGTGCCTGGGTGGCTCAGTCAGTTAAGCGTCCGACTTCCGCTCGGGTCATCATCTCGCGGTTCGTGGGTTTGAGTCCCACGTTGGGCTCTGTGCTGACAGCTTGGAGCCTGGAGCCTGCTTTGGATTCTGTGTCTCCCTCTCTCTCTGCCCCTCCCCCAATTGTGCTCTGTCTCTATAAAAAATAAATAAAATGTAAAAAAAAAAAAAAAATTAGAATATATACAATTACTTCTGTCACTGAAAAAGAAAACAAAGTTTACAGCAGGACTTTTGTTTTTACTGAAAATTAATTCAGATCAAGAAGACACCTGTAATACATGTGCACTGTAGAAAATATTTTTAAGCAAATATACCAAAACTTACCCACCTAGACAAATAAATGCTGCTTTCCCCAAAACACAGGCTGTGAGAAAAAACATTCTACCGTGGTATGTGGCCATTACGCAACACAATTTTTGGACTGTCTCCTGGATTTGAAATTACTTCAGTTTATGAGCAACATAAGAAAGCTACTTTTATTGTTTTATGATCACACCTGGTAAATGAAATCCTTATTACATTTCCCACTTTAAAGCTAGAATTTCCAAAATGTATTTGAAAACAACACAATTTTGACACAGTGTAACATGGCCTTTTTACAATTTCCTTAGTATTTTTTTTCAAGAATATTGTCTCGGAACAAAACTACCTTTGTCTTTCCTCCCATGGAACGCACACACTGAAAAATCAGTCACCGTAGAATCATAAAACTACATGTTTGTAAGAGGAACAAGAATTAATTTCTGGAGTAGAACAGGGGTATGCGAGAGGCCTGAATGTGACACAGACAAAAATATTACTCCAAAAACCCCTATTTTATCACCACCACGCTCATCCACCCTTGTAATAGCACGCATCTTCTGTGTAGAATTTTTTATATTACCTTAATCGTATAATGTTAGACACATTAACAACACAGTAATAAGGACACCTAAGTTGTGAAGTACGAAAGCTGGAACACAGGCTTGGTGTCTACATCAGGAACTGGACACCATGAAGTCTGGGCTCTTCCTGACCCCACCTTACCCCCATCCCACTACTCCACAGCCGGCCTAGAGAACAGCAGGAAGAATCTGCAGTTTTAACTCCCATGTTCCAAAATATATGACCCTACTTGTGTATGGCTGGGCTTGCTCATGCTCTATAAAAATGGCTTTTGATTCAACACAACGTTCCAAGATCAACAATCCCACGTAGTCCTGTGTGGCCCGTTCATTTGTACTGCTGTATTTCATTGCACAGACGTGCCACAACTTACATCCCAGTCGGTCCATGTTGCTTGGTCGCTTCCAGTCTGGCGCTACGACCTTGCTCACATCCCCTCGGGCACCCGTGGACAAGGTGTGTCAGGACTGTGGGTCCCAAAACGGACAGCAGAATCACAAGCAGAGGCTTGTTCGAGGTGCAGATTCTTGCAATCGATCCCGATCCTCAGCCAGTAGCTCTGGGGCCAGAAATCTTCATTTTCACACGCAGACCCGCATGGTCTCCACACATCATCCTTAACAAACCATGTTCTAAAGACAGCTCGTAATTGCTGGGGCCAGGCGGCATTCACACATTCAGACTTGCAAGATCGTGTTTTCCAACTTGCTGCATTATTTTATACCCAAACCAACAGTTATAGGCGTTCCAACAGTATATATGCTTGACAGAGTTTTCCCAAATCTAATGGCTGTGAAATAGTATTTCATTTTGATTTTTTTTTTTATTATTTCTATGCTTCCTTATTGACTAGTCAAGTTTTCCCTTTTGTGACACACCTATTCACGCCTCCTGCCCAATTTCTAATTCTTCTACTGACGTGTAGAATTTTGTTTATACCATCCTGGATATGAATGCTTTGTGGATTATATATGCTGAGACTACCATCTGTGGCTTACCACTCACCTCTTCTAGCATGCCCTGTAAAGCACAAATCTTCACTTTTAACATGGTTGAATGTATCACTTTTTTCTAGTATGATTAATGCATTTTTGGAGAGTTGCTGAATAGACCCAAAATCATACAAACATTCTCGTATTTTTTTGAAAAGTTAATGTTTTTCCTTTCACATATAATGTTTGCACTGGTTTTCTTTGGTGTGAGGTAGGGATCCAGATTCGTTTCCTGTTCCATCCACATGGATAACTAGTAACACTAGAACCATTAATTACACAGGCCACTTTCTTCCCGACTTGTGGTTCTAGGAGATGACATGTTCCAAATTTTCACAGATACTTGAATCAATCTGATCTCTTCCTAGCCTCACCGGTCAATTTCTCCAGCCCTGTGCCAAAGGTACATTCTATCTACCACAGCCCTGACAGGCTTAGGAAACCATTTTCTTCTCCTTTCCTTCCTCCTGTTTTCTGGGATATCACATCAATCCTGGCCTTTGTTTCAAATAAATTTAGGAATGAGACTGTCAAATTCCCCCAAGAAACTCTGGAACAATTTGCATTTGAAAGAGCATTTATTCAATCTACTTGGCAATATGGGAAAACTAACATTTTTACAATATTGACTCTTCCTTTTTATTTGTTCATTTTTTTTAATGCTTATTTTTGAGAGAGACACAGAATGCAAGCAGGGGAAGGGCAGAGAGAGAGGGAGACACAGAATCTGAAGCAGGCTCCAAGCTCCGAGCTGTCAGCACAGAGCCCGGATGCGGGGCTCGAACTCACAGACGTGAGAGCATGAGCTGAACCAAAGTCGGACACTTCACCGACTGAGCCACCGCAGTGCCCCTTATCTTCCTTTTTAAAGTTTGAGAGAGGGAGCGTGAGCAGGGGTGGGGCAGAAAGAGAGAGAGGGAGAGGGAGGGAGGGAGGGAGGGAGAGAGAGAGAAAGAGAGAAAGAGAGAGAGAGAGAGAGAGAGAGAGAGAGAGAGAGAGAGAGAGAGAGAGTCCCAAGCAGGCTCCTCTCTGCTAGCACAGAGCAAGACAAGGGCCTGGAACCCACAAGCTGTGAGATCATGACCTGAGCTGAAATCAAGAGTCAGGTGCTTATCAACTGAGCCACCTGGTGCCCCAATATTGACTCTTCCTATTAGTGTATGATGCTCTCTCATTTTTTTGTTTAATGTCTTGGTTCAAGTTTTTAAGTATTTCCATGGGTGATTTCAAGTCTCTATTTTTATCAGGTTTTTCCCACTAGGTACCTTATGTGTGTTTGTCCTTAGAGTAAGAACTTTTCGAATTCTGGGTGATTTACTATGATGGTTCTAAAATTGTAAGCCCATTAAAAAAAAGAAAACCCACTAAAAAAAAAAAATTACTTCTACTCTAGTTCTAACTTACCACACTTCCTAACCCCCTTACATAAGGTAACCACATTTCATCATTTCCTTATCTTTTCAAAGTTTCCTTTGTGGTTACCCTTGAAATTTTACTATGTATCTTATAAAGACAAAAGTTAAAATTTTAATCCCCCCAGCCATTAAAAAAAAAAGAAAGAGGGGCGCCTGGGTGGCACAGTCGGTTAAGCGTCCGACTTCAGCCAGGTCACGATCTCGCGGTCCGTGAGTTCGAGCCCCGCGTCAGGCTCTGGGCTGATGGCTGTTTCCGATTCTGTGTCTCCCTCTCTCTCTGCCCCTCCCCCGTTCATGCTCTGTCTCTCTCTGTCCCAAAAATAAATAAAAACGTTGAAAAAAAAAATTTATAAAAAAAAAAAAAAAAAAGAAAGAAATTTAAATACTAACTGCAGACACCACTTTAGAGGGGTGGGTGTTGGCATTTTGCCCACTCTGAAACCACTGCTCTGGGACTTTTTCTCCCTATAGCATTTCAGGACGGTCCACTAGAGGAGAACTGGTGAAAACCATCCTCGTTTATCGCTAAGTGTCTGCATCTCCCACTCATTCTTGAAAGACAGCTTTGCAGAGTCCAGGATTCTGGCTGCTTCTTCCAGAAGCATCTGGAGCTCAAAGTGACTGGAGAGACACGGACTTCCAGTTCTAGTTCCAAACCTTCCAAAGGAGGGTTAGGTGGAGCACAGAAACACTACAGTCAGGGGCTGAGAGGTGAGGGGACACAGTGCCGAGGGTGAGAGAGGTGTTCTCTTCGCTTCCGGACACCCCCATCAAACTTCGGGCCAGATTACGCCTCCTGGACCCCGTGTCTAAGGTGGCTCCGGGGCCCACAAAGCCCACAGGCATCACCTGTGCCTCAGAGAGCTCTCAGGGCTCCAGAGATCTGCCTGATCCAGTTTCATTTTGACCAAAAGCTCCTTAAAAATGTTTCAAGCTTGAGCGGCTCAGTAGGTTGAACATCCACTCTTGGTCTCGGCTCAGGTCACATCTAACGGTTCGTGAGTTCAAGCCAGCGCTGGGCTCCGTGCTGACGGTGCAGAGCCTGCTTGGGATTCTCTCTCCCTCTTTCTCTGCCCCTCCCCGATCATGCTCTCTCTCTCTCTCTCTCAGAATAAATATTTTTTAAATGTTTCAATAAGATTATTTTTAAATTACCCAATACTTTTATAGGATTTCATTCTCAGCTTCTTCCCACCGTCATACGGACTATAGCACACTTTGCATGTAACAATTTAAGCGTTCCCAATTTCTGAACTTAACTATTAATTTATTAAGGGAAACCAGAAAATCTAGGCATAGTGAGACACATCTGAGTGGCATTTTGACGAACTTATAATAATAGCAGTTTTGCCTTTGGGATTTTTTTTTTTTTTAACATTTATTTAAGTAATCTCTACATGTGGGGCTCAAACTCACAACCCTGAGATCAAGAGTCACCCACTCTTCCAACTGACCTGGCCAGGCGCCCCGCCTTCTCAATCCTTTATACTAACATGTGAACTTTTAAATGTAACTGAAGACGTAATTGTGAAATTTGGACGCTAATCACATGTTTCTACAGGGTCAGGGAAGAAAGACAAGGAGTCCGTGAACTTCTGCCCTCTGGGGGCTGACTGAAGGCAGGGAGCCCGACCAGTGTGAAGAGGCAGCAGGACGATCCCGGGCCGGGACCGAACGTCTCCTCGGGTTCCCGCAACCACCACACCGCTTCGCCCACGGGGGACAGCGGTTGAAAGAGCAGCCAGTCCAGATGCGTACTGTCCCCACAGAACGAGCAGGGCCTGCTTTCTGTAAATGCAATTTTTTAAAGACTTTCGAACAAGCTTACCGCAGTAAGAACAGGGCAGACGTCTTACGAAACCCGAGGGACTCTGACAACACCTGCACTGTATCAGACTGTTAACTCCCTCCAGACGCTGCCGGGGAGGACAAGCATACCTACTTGTCACTTAAAGGGAGCCCAGCACACAGGCAGGATTACAGACCTTTGAAGTCTAAAGTTAAAATTTTTCAAGTGGGCAATACTAGAATTTTCACCAAAGCAAAAAATTTAAAAAATAAGTAAAGAATATGGGGCGCCTGGGTGGCTCAGTCAGTTAAGCATCAACTTCATCTCAGGTCACGATCTCCCCATTCACAGGTTCGAGCCCCGCATCGGGCTCTGTGCTGACAGCTCAGAGCCTGAATCCTGCTTCGGATTCTGTGTCTCCCTCTCTCTCTGCCCCTCCCCCATTCATGCTCTGTCTCTCAAAAATAAATAAAACGTCTTTTAAAAAATTTTTAAATAAAGAATAAAAAAAGACTCCTAATAACATAAAATTTTTACAATAGTGATTACAGAATGTGGATTTTTAATGAATTTCATATGGCAATGAAGACATTCAACACTTAAAAACAATTACACCAATACAATAAAAACACTTGCTGTACACAACACTTATAAATGCATACTTTCCCCCCAAAGAAACTTGTTTTTCACAGATTTAAGCAACAAGTGATTTACATAGGATTCTTCAAATTCCAAAATATGTACACAATTTTTGTCTCTACAGAAATCGATGTGCAGTGGTTGAGAAAGAGTGCTGTTTTGTCCAACAACGTAGCTCTTATGAAACTTTCTATCAATACACATTTTCCAGTAACCACACATTTTCCTTCCATTATCAAATGAAATTCTGGACATGTGAGCATACAGAACAAAACCACTCTCATTTCCAAACACGATTTCAGATGAGCTCACATGTGGCTGATCACGACTTAATCTCAGCCACACAAGTACACACATGCACACGGACGCTCACACACGCGCACACACACACACGCGCGCGCGCGCACGCACACGCACGATCCCAAATCTCCATGACTCCCGAAAACACCACCACTAAGGCCACAGCAGCGGCTGAATGGAAGCACGTCAGAGGACGACGTGGTCGTGATAGTAGGGTGTCCTGCTCCTGAGAACTCTCCCCAAAAGCATGAGGCCTTGTGCCCTCGTGGAGACCCGGGAGGAGTGAGGAGGTCGGCCACTCCCGTTGGCGAGACAGTGAGCAGCTGCCGGCCACGGAGGGCACTAGTTTGCAGAGAACTAAATGGCCATCAAAAATATTTTTTTCAAAGCTTCCACTTTTTTTAATCCGGCAGAGATCTGGTTCTTAAGTCTGATTCAACTGTGTTTGTATACGTTTTTCAGTGCTCCTAACAATGATTCTAAGACACCCAGACATTCAAATTAAAACACAACAGGAGCCCAAGAGCGTGGACACACAGATTGGAGGCCCGAGGTCGCCCGCACTCTGGCGCTGGGGGTGTGGTGCCCCTAGGTCGGCAGGGGCCAGAAGGCAGGCTTCAGAAATGACTTTCTGCGCCCTCCAGGCACCGACCTCAACCGTCCATAGCAGGACGGGTTTCTCCTGGTCCTTCTTCCCTTCCAGACCGTGTCAATCATCTCAAAATCGTTCCAGAGAATCTGGGGCTGGAATTCCTCACAAGGTACCACACATAGGACCTGAGCCACGGGAGCCTCAAGTGAGGCGCGTTCACTCAGGACCCAAGGCGGCCCACGCGCTCCTCCGCCAGCCGTCACCACCGGAAGTGGGGCACCCACGATCGTCTTCACGGTCACCCTCTTGTGCCTCTCCAAGTGCACACACTCAAAGAATTAAAAATAGGAGGGCGGTACGCACAGACGGCTCTTTATCAAAACTGTGACTGAGCAAGAAACACGAACTCACAAACAGCGGACAACAGTGAGTCCTACGAAGGCAAGAGCGACGGGCTCGCCCGGGCAGTGGCAGGGCTGGCACGCGAGGGCGTCCCGGCTGCCGAAACGGGAGCAAGCTGCCGGCCTGCGACGCATCGCTGCAGCCGCCCCTGCCGGCCGCTATGATTGTCTGTCCTGCCTTCGGAACTGAACTGGGAATCCCAGCCACACACAGTGGCGAGACGCCCCCGGTCTCCAAACGTGCTGTTCTGAGGTAGTACTCATTTATTTGCATTGTTGGCTCTCAAACACCACCAAGGAAGTGAACCCCCTTAGAAATACGCAAACCAAAGTGTAAAATAGAAAATAAATAAGGTTTTGTGTTCAGGTAGCAGGCAGGGCCTTCTTCAAAAGGTCAAGTCACATTCAATGGATAAGTCATCTGTAACTTCTCAAAACTGTTTATAACCATGGCTATAAACTAAAGTGCTTTAAATTTTGCTTAGTATCTGAAATCAGTGATTAGAATCACATTTTTGAATTTGCTAACATGAGACCTCAGGAGATTGAAATGATTTTCCACAAAAAGAGCAGAAACTTTTTCTTTTCAAACGACTCTCCAAATGTAAAGTCTGCAGCCTACTTCTGTTAGCGTCTAACATCCAGGTTGTTTTACGTAACTACGACGGGACGGAGTTGAAGCTCCGTGACAGCACGGCACACGCTAAAACCTCACGCGGAAGCAACCCTCAAGTCTTCCAGCGCACCTGCCGTGCGTCAGCCAACGCGGGTGCAGCTCCGCGACCTTCCCGGCACAAGGCAGACGTGTATAATTATTCCAGAAACGCTACACTCTACTTGCGCCTCACAGTAAGTACGCGGGTTCACATTTAACTCACGCAAACGTAATGCCCTCCTGTCAGCTGTCAGACGCCAGCAACTCACAACACACGACGTGCTACGGGGAAGGGGCTTCGTCTCCACTGCACGGAGGGCGCCAGCACACACACAAGACGAAAATAAAACTTAGGACCATACGTTTTGCTGTACATTTCATGCAAGCTGGGTACAATGAGAAAAGAACATACAAATCACCCTCGTCAGGGCCCGACTCTCAGAAAAAGGGCTTGACCAACAGGAGAAAAGCGGCACCGGTCCACAGGTCCACGGTGAACCACACGACTAAGGAACGCCGGCGACCTCATTTCTCTTGTAACAACGCAGGGATGTTGATGTTCCAGCCAATGGCTTGCCTGTCAAACCCGCAGGTGAACAGATTGCACATGGGGTGGTCCTCGCTCCACGCCGAGCAGCACACCATTCTTCTGTGGCCCTATTATCACACAAACCAGAATTAGTATATCCTTCCCAAGGCAGAAGCGCGATAAAACCTCAGCCAGATTTACAACTACACGAATCAAGGCGACGGAGTCGAAAGAAAAAAACATTAACAGGCGGCATTAGTCAACACCAGCCACAAACCGTGCGCGTGGCAACAAGCTTTCAGCCACGTGCTGCAGAGAGGCCGAGGCGGGGCGAGGGGCGTCAGCACACGTGACCAAAAGCATTTTGTGATTCTTTTTTTTTTTTTTAATTTTTTTTTAACGTTTATTTATTTTTGAGACAGAGAGAGACAGAGCATGAACGGGGGAGGGTCAGAGAGAGGGAGACACAGAATCTGAAACAGTCTCCAGGCTCTGAGTTGTCAGCACAGAGCCCGACGCAGGGCTCGAACTCACGGACCGCGAGATCACGACCTGAGCCGAAGTCGGACGCTTAACCGACTGAGCCACCCAGGCGCCCCGATGTGATTCTTTAATAAAATGAGTAAGATTATAGTCAGGGAAAAAGAATATATGATCAATTTGAAGATTTTTAATGAGCTAGATAATACTTGGGAATAAAATAGATGAAATCCATTCAAAGACCTCAAAGACCATTTTAACAAATAGTTGGCTCAGGTAATAAAGGGGCCAGAAAAATACATTTCGTATCAAATAAGACAAGGATAAAATAAATGATCTTTCTAGTCAATTCCTGCTACCTTCAGGAAGTCCAGCTAAGTTATCAGAACGCTGGAAAAAATTACTGCCAAACACTAGCAAAGTTTTTAGAATGTGATATACCTAGTGTATACGTGTAGAGACACAGCAATGCCTCGGCACATGTGAATATACTTCCAGATTAACGTGATCACGGTCTAGTGATAAAGTACAAGAAACAGGATTAAGGAAAGCTGACAGAAATTCCAGAAGTAAAAGGAACACTCAGAAGAAGAGCACAGGGACCTCCCCCGCCCCCCGGGTGGCTCAGCTGGTGAAGTGTCAGACTCTTGGTTTTGGCCCAGGTCACGATCCCACATTTCTGAGATCAAGCCCCGCATCAGGCTCTGCACTGACAGAGTGGAGCCTGCCTGGCATTCTCTGTCTCCCCCCCTCTCTCTCTCAATCTGTCCCTCCCCAGCTTGTTCTCCCTCTTGAAAAAAACAAGAATGGCACAGAAGTTCCCTGGTAAAGCATCCACATGTGGAAAGTGCTCTCTATGACAAAGAACACCACAGTCCACAAAATAAAGTATTGCCAACAGAAACCCACACAACAAAGGGTGTCAAGAGCACTGTTGTTAGGCTTCTTTGTTAAAAACCTCAGAAGAAAGAAGGAACGACGCATCCATTAACCGGCAGTGATCAGGACTCTGCACAGGAACCAGTTAAAGATCAGTCAGCTCAAGGCACTGCCGACAGAAACCCTCAGGTCAGGTGCTTAGTAAGGGGGTAAGGCAGGGCCCGCCAGCACGCAGAACGCTGGCCAAGGAGCACTCGCCCAGGACCCACCTGGCGTCCAGCCTCCTGTGTCCCTCGGACCGAGTGCACACGGACACGCCTGGGGCACATGTGTACTTTAGAAACGCCCCGCCCCCTCTCGGGTCACAATGTGCACACTGCACAGAGCGCTGCACACCGGCCACGGGCCAGTGTGCCTTCTGGAACAGCTCACAGACACGCTGCACCCAGAGCCTTGTCCCTTGGCCCCTCCAGCGCTCTACAGAGCTCGCTTGGCATGAAACACACTTTTGGGAACCACCACCTGCACTCTCCCCAAAGTAAAACAAGTTCACGCTGTCAGCCACCTTCACTCTAGCTACCAATTTCAAATAAGGTTGTTGTTTTGTCTTCTCAAAGTCTGTCGGTTCAAAGAAGCCGGGGCGACAGAAAGCAGGGACTGCCGGCTGTGGTTCCGGGACACCGAGCCCCGCATTTTTCTATCTGAAGAAGTGCCACAAGTTCAGAATTAAGTGAAACGTTACTCGTCAATCTTAAAAATAATTCTATTCTGGGGCGCCTGGGTGGCGCAGTCGGTTGAGCGTCCGACTTCAGCCAGGTCACGATCTCGCGGTCCGCGAGTTCGAGCCCCGCGTCGGGCTCTGTGCTGATGGCTCGGAGCCTGGAGCCTGTTTCCGATTCTGTGTCTCCCTCTCTCTCTGCCCCTCCCCCGTTCATGCTCTGTCTCTCTCTGTCCCAAAAATAAATAAACGTTGAAAAAAAAAAAATTTAAAAAAATAAAATAAAAAAAAAAAATAATTCTATTCAACACAACACTTCAGGAGGAAACAAATCCGAGCACCACGAATTCTACAGTTTCAACAGGCCTACGCGTGTACAACCAACGCGAGTTGCCTCCACGGGATCAGCACCACCAGAACCTCTCACAACGCCGTACTTTCTCGAGGAAAATGTTCTCAAAGTAGAAGTCGTGCACGCCCGACCTCGTGTTCCAGGCGCAGCCCTCACAGGCCGCACAGCGCCGTCAGGTACCACACACGGGTCCCAGCATGTTAACGACACAGCGTGCACGCACAGCAGTGACTCTGCAGGTGCCAAGCTCGAACCTTCCCTTTGTCGGGGGGGAGGTGAAGATTTTACTAGGCACTCTAATTTCACGAGTACCTTTTCTGTGACGTGTACTCAAAGAATAGAGTTTCAAAATGAACTTAGGATAGTACGCGTACAAGCCCCGAGGGGGAGAGCAGGTGAAACCCTGTGTTGAGGGCAGAGGCCTTTCATGGAGAGTTGGCGCCACGTAAAGTCAGGCCTCGCTGACAGCCAACACCCTTCGCCGTTGGCCTCTGAAGCCACCCTCGGTCTACAGCTCCTAACACCAGGGCCGGCCTGGGGGTCACAAACCACTCTGTGAGGCTTTACACAAGACAGGGGGCGCTTCCACAAGGGGTCGGCAGAGCCACGGCCATGGGACAGCAAGCCTGGCAGGGGCTGGGGGCACAGATGCCGACTACAGCGTCAGGGGCCACACGAACTGGCTCGCCTACGTGGCTGTCACACTGACACACGGAGAAGGCCGTGGGAGGAAAAGGAGGGGGGCCAGGGGGCAAGGCTCAGTTAAGCACCAGGCCTGCAGAGGTGCGGCCTCAGCGATGGGGGTTGAGGGGTAGTGGGGGAAGATGGGAGGGGAGGGGTGGGGGGATGCAGGAGGGAGCGTATGGGGGGTTATGCATCACAGCAACATCCACTGCTCCACAGGAGCCATCGGGAACCACCTAAGTGCGAACTCCCAGGTGGCACGCCGGGAATGTGCATCAGCAGGTCTGAGCTGCAGCCACGGCCACGAGCACCACACTCCCCCTCCCCCGCACCGTCTGGGCTGACTCCCAGCAAAGCTGCATCTAGATGGGCTTTTCCCGTCCTGCACCTGCCAGGGAAAGGGCTCTTCCGGTCTGGGCGGGGCGGGTCCTCTTCTGAAAGAGGCCCCGCGGCCCACACCTCTGCGTCCGAGTGAGGGCGCACACTTTCACTTGCCAAGAGGTGAGGCTGTGCTGTCCCAGAGGGGGACCGCCACCATGGGCGCCCTCTGCTCCCCACACGAGACTGGGGGACGGAGTGCGCCATCTCACTGAAGTTTAAAAACGCGTGGCACACTCAGTTCAGGTACTGGGGAACCCTTCAACTTTAAATTTTGTGAGTCCTAAACACAGATCAAGTACTTCCAGTGAAATCTAGCGTCCAATGACAGTAGGAAAATAAGAATGTGACACCTCTGGTATGTTTATATCGATTACAATTATAAAAGCACTTATGTCTAGTATATCTGGATAATTTAAACATATCGCTAGTTTCTCTCTTTTTAGAAAACCTAAAACGACGTGGGGCTCGTCGGTCAGTGGTGACCTAGGACGCAGACTCCACGCTGTCCCCAAGGCTCGCTGCCAACACGCGGGGCGAACACGCGGGGCGAACACGCGGGGCGAAAGCACACCTACCTGCCGGCTGCTACGGGGGAGCCGCGCCAGCCGCACGCCCGACATGTCGAACAGCCTCACTTGCCGGTTGTCGTGTGGGAGGGCGATTATCTTCTGGCCGACGCATACATTGATCCTGCGAAGGGGAGACGGAGTGGGTTATGGATGAAGTCGGGACGGCACAAGTCTCCGAGTTTACAGACTATCACGCGGTGGGAGACTTCGCACCATTCACGCTTCAAGGCAGGTGCTATCTGTCTGCAGCGTCAGCACACAGAGACCGAGTCACTTACCTGTAATGACAGTGACTCAAATGCAGCCCCACAGCGCTTGCCCAAAGGTGGCTCATTCTTCTCCTTTGAAGCTCACCGCCCCAGCCCGATTTTATACTCACATTTCAGCAGCACACAGGGGATACTAAATCTGCATGAGGATCAATAAAAAATAATCCCCCCTGCAAAAAATACTTCCCCGGAAGTCTAATGCACTTTTCCAAATGCTCTCTTAAACACCACATGTACATGAATAAAACACTGCATGACAAGCCACCCTCTCAGGACATAACAAGCAGCCCTCTTCACCTGTTGATGGCAGAGTCTGTGCGAATAGTCGCAATGGGGGATCTCATATTCCTTAAATCCCAGACCTTCACGGTGCGGTCATCGCTGCCCGAAACAACATTATCTCCCACGGTGAACACGGCCGAGGTCACGGTGCTACAAGCAAAGGGCACAGGTTCAAAAGACCATCAGCAAGTCCCAGGATGCGGACACAAGTCCTCTCCACCTGCGTAATGAGCACACCATCCCGCTGCCAGACACTGGTGAGGCAGGTGGAAAGGCTACTGGAGATGTGGAAGCGGACAGCTGTCTCCGACTCCACTAACTCCTGCTTCAATCTCCCTGGGAGTGTAAACACGATGAGCATTAGAAAAGTACGGTCCATTCTACTCAGCTCTACCTTCTCAGGCAATGGAGCAAAGAGAAGCTACCGGAAGACATCGATTAGACAGAACCTGCCAAAATGTCTACATACTCGCACCTGATAGCACAAATGTAAAAAAAAAAGAAAAGAAAAAGAAAAATCCAGCCTAACTTTCAGTTTAATCAGAACATTGGAGAAAAACCTATTCCTTTAACTCAACCACCACCACCACCAACACCAATTTAAAAACGTGCCAAGAATTTAAACAGAACTTTCTCCACGGAAGATTCACAAAAGGCCAAAAAGCCCATGAAAAGATGCCCACCGTCAACCATCAGGGGAACGCAAATCAAAACCACAGCATTCCATCTCACTCCCCTTAGAATGCCTTCCATCAAAAAAGCAGAACACAAGTGTTGGTCAGGACGTGGAGAAAAGGAACCTCATGCCCTGTTGGTGGGAATGCAAGCTGGTGCAGCCACTGTGGAGGACAGTGTGGAGGCTCCCTGTAGAGTTAAAAATAGAACTACCCTGTCATCCAGCAACACCACTACCGGGCACGCATCCCAAGGAAACGGACCAGTACCCTGAAGAGGTACCTGCGCCCCCATGTTCACAGCAGGCAGGACACGCAAACCACCTGATGTTGACACACGAATGTACAAAGAAGATGGGATGTGTGTATGAACAACAGGGTCTTATTGGGCCATAAAAAAAAGACAGAAATCCCGCTGTCATCACGGGGATGAATGTGGACACCATGCTTGCTATATCAGGCAGTGGAGGGGGGCCCACGTGTGATGCACAGAGAACAGAGGGAGGAAGGTAAGCCCGGACTTGAAGCCAACGGCCCCTCTGAACCCCCGTCTCAAACACAGAGGAGCGTCAGGCCTGGCCTGGTGCAGAGGCCGCGACAAGCTGGGAGGGACTCTGACGCCCGGCCTCCCCCGTGGACTCCGGTTCTCAGGGAGTTGTGGCCAAGTTAAATTTCAGTGAACACTCTGCTAAATTAACGAAAAAAGTCTCCACAGAAGACCGTCTCACCTTATGTTAATGAAATGCTGAAAGACATTAGGTTTCTAATAAATCACCATCCTGACAGGTATTGTAGGGCATCAAAGGGAAAAGCTGGCGCGGGGGCCATGGCTCTCGAGGCACCCTCGGACTCGGGTCCCCGGGGGAACCCACTGTGCCATGACTGCTCGCTGGAAAAGCTCAGACTCTGCCGAACTCCAGCCGACTCATTTATCTTGTCGCCGAGAGCAGCCGGGCGTGTGCTTCCAGCTGACAGCGCACTACCTTCTCACCGCACACCACTGGCCGATCTGGAACATTCCGCTCCCTCCGCGGGTCTCAATCACCGGAGAGACTGTAATGCTAGCACTCCTCATTAGGACTAACAGCTGTCTTCCCAGTCACACAGAGACACAAAGCTGTTTTGCATAACAATCTGCCGGAATTTCATAGCTAAGAAAAAAAAAAAAACACACGATGTGTGGAAAATGCTGGCCCGGAAATGCCAGGCAGTGCGCTCTCCTGGCCCCACATCAGAAACAGCGCAGAGCCCCCCGCTTCTCACCTTTCAGATGGAGCTCGCCACAAAACCAAGAGATCCGTTTGCATCAGAAGGACAGAGCAGAGGAGCAAGCACTCAGGCAAGGGCAGGGGCGTCCTCTGGACGGGAGTCCGCCTTTGAAGAGCGCATCCAGGAGGAAATCAGTGTGGCCCATCACCCTACCAAGGACGGGGCAGTGTTTGTGACATCCCTGAGGCCCAGCACAGGCCGGCAGGACAGACCACACCTGCCCTCACGCCTGCACACGACGGAAGACCTGTCCTGACCACGTCCTCCCTGGCTACCGCTTCCCGCTTCCCAGACCATCCTTTGAAACTAAGCCCCGCACAGACGAAGCAAGTCCTCTGCAGCCTGCCCTAACATGGAGGGTCCTGGAGAGCACACGCACTGTGCCCGGCCCACCCCGTGTACTCCTCAGTGCGCACACGACGCACATGGGCCTGCGTCTTAAGATCTGAGACAACTAAATGGAAAACAACCCTTTTCCAAATGATACATTTCTGAATACTCCTTGATGGCGAACTCTCAAAAAAGCAGGCCCTAAGATAAACATTTAAAGGAAAAGTCACACTTGTGTCACATCTGGTTCGCTTTCAGGATCTGGAATTCAAATGCTCCCGGAAGAAAGAAG